>NW_028262324.1:8898000-9513500 GCF_047370975.1 Nipponia nippon
AAGTGCAAAATAAAAGCAAACAGATGGATGTGGGCAGACATGCAGTATCTTGTATGTGGCACCTCCTTGACATTGTTGTATGTGAATTGTAACACTCTGTCAATAACTACTTAAATATTTAATGGTCTGGATTCTTTCCAGCTAACTTGGGACTCATAACTGTAGCCCCAAAGTAAGGCACTCAGCTGTCCTGGACTCCCATTGCCAAGACCCGCAGACCTCTCTAGCGGTGCCTATCGCTTTCCATCACCTGCAGAGGCAGGTCCTGATACCAGGGCTTCTGAAACAGTGCTCACCATTCAACGCAAGGGGGGGAGAATCTGTCCCCAAACATTCATTTGCTGAAGGATATAGAGTCATCATAGAAAAATAATCTGTACACAAAAGTGATTTCATGTGTTCCCCTGCTCAGTGTTTTTCACTACAGTGTGCCTACTGCCCGTAATCCCCTTTAAAATAAGGCACATAAGAAACATATGCCTTCTTCGCACTCGCTGTTCCAAAGTTGTTTGTGAAAGCAGAGTAATTGCAAGCAGAAGGTTATTTGCATGCCTGTTCCAGAGGAGAGCTTGGTTTGTCTGGCAAAATTGTTCATAGGCCACTTGTGCATCTTCCCTGCTACTTTGAGACAGTGATTTTCTGCTGGCTGTTTTCTCCTGAGAACCAGGCTCAAAATTCAGTTCAGACATGTTTGGAGGGAAACCTGGTTTGCTGGAGAGGCCCAGGTCCTGCAAGAATCCACAAGCCCTTCAGCAGGGATGCTTGCAAAGTTAAGACATAGCAGAAGATAAGATGCCAGAGAATTAGAGCCAGTAAATAGTTTTGTGGATTAATAGACATAAGCGCTAGTGCTCAAGGGAGGAAAATAGGCTACATTATTGACTGTTCATCCCCTGCAGGACTGCCCAAAGGGAGGCGTAATATGGTTTGTTTCCCCTTAATTAAATATTTGTTAAATGGTTTGTTTCCCCTCAATTAAATATTTGTTCTAGTAGTTCCTTTGTGACAGAAATAAAAAAGCAGCAGCATTGCCTATTCTTGTTCCTTGCAGCTAATCCTGAACATGCTGTAACTGTTCTTCAGTTCCTACCCCCCAATTATTTCCTGTAAAAAATAGCTTTCTCCCGTCCATTCTCTTTTCTCTCTCTGTTTTTGAAACACTTCGCTGAATGACTCATATCGCCTCTTAGTAAATAGGTTAAGTCTAGGAGAATGATGAAACTGCAAAGTGACATGTGAATAAATAGTGCTATCGCTTGTGTGCTTTTCCTGATGGCAGTTACTATTTTAGGGGCATTGTGGTATCTATTACCAATTTCATTAGCTTTTAAACCATGAGGTGCAAGCTACTGTAGAAAAAATCATCACCAACCTCCTTTGGTTTTGCTGTTTTTAATCTAAAAGAAATATGTCTTAATACCAAATGGCACTGCTTATCTCAGCACTTATGTAGCAAATTCGCAAGGTCCAAACCACGTACACAAAAATAGATGCTAGCACAGTTCACCCTTCTGCTTTGCAGCAGCAGCAGCTGCCACAGAGTTAGATCAAGAGTTAGGAGTGACAAAATGAAGACTCTTGCCTTCTGTTTCTTAAGCTGCAGTCCATCAGCCTAATATTTCTGTATTTGTTTAGCCAACTAATGTGGTTTAAGAAAATGAACTGCATGTCCTTCCAGTATAAGTTTTTGTATATTTATTTATTATGTGCGTATTCTACTTGAGATATTTTACTTGGTCTCATTGCATGTTAACTAAGACTAAATAGAAACTTCATCTTTTCTCCGTAACTTGCTAACTATGAACTAGAGAGAGCCAACTGCATGACTCAAACACGTGTCCCTTCCCTTACAATTTCAGCCAAAACTATCTGGCATCAGAGTACTGCAGAATGAAAGTCGTATCTAAATATATGTGAGCAGAAAGAAAGTCAGTTAAAAAAAGACTTTGTTATGGAAAGCTACTACAAACCAAATCCATGGTGGCCTGGAGTTCCTCATCACATCCAGGCTGATCTAGTTTTCCACTTGCAAGGTATGCTTCCCAAGGTGGCTGCTGACACTCGTAGAAGAACTGCACAAAGCTAGCAGATCTTGTTCCAGTCCCTTTATGCCTTACGTGTAGTGACTAAACAGATATAAAGGGTTTATCTAGTAAATAAACAGGACATTTATCATAGTCTTAGCAAATTTAATAATACAAGAGTTTTTGTGTCTAGTTCCCGGCTGTGTCAGCATTAATATTCAGAGCCAGTCCTTTGCCAGGTAACCCGTGAACGAGGTTGGCAGCGCCTGGCACTGGATGCCACCCTGAACGCCGCCCCTCAGATTCAGTTTCAGTATGTGCAGCGCTGTGGACCAGACAGAAAAAGGGTGCTAAGAATGAGATTTAAAGAAACATTGCAGTTTGATGGGGCGCCTCTTCCCATTGTAGTCACGCGGTGACTAAGATGCAGCTGCTCTAAATTCAGGGGTTTTTGTACCAGGGGGACTGAGCCTGCAGATGAGCTGCAAGGGCTTCCCGCAGGGATATGCTGAAGCCTAACGGGGCAGGAGGGAAAGGACGTGAAATTGTGCCTGAAGGGGCACTTTCCAGATTGCCAGCTGATGTGGATTCTTCCTCCAGTCGATGTGTAGGCAGGGTTTGCACCTATCTTAGAATCTTCTGATAAAAAAGTGACGACTAAATACTGAAATCCATCAAGCAAACAGGAAATCACACTCTGGAGCAAAAATTGCTGTTTCTCTTGCTGTTCAACAACCCAGGATGAGAAAGCTCGTACGTGTGTGCGTGTGTGTCCGGCAAATATCACATTACCCCAGTTTCCTGGTTCATGGAGAAGGTACCTAGAAAACTTAGCTCATTCCAATAGATTAAAACAGCGATCAAATGGATTAAATAACTGAAAGCACCACATATGGCACCTGCTCAGCCTTAAGAGTTTCTCCATTCAGTTCACTTCAGGGCAACATTTGGCACCTGTTTCTCCAGGAGAATATGTCATTTGTAAGCAATATAATTCTCCCATATTGTTTGCACATAAGATTTCAGTCCTCTTACTAGGGGGTCTCAATAAACTGGCCTTCCAGGGAATTAAACAACCAGTTAACACCCAGTTCTTTTCTTAACTGATTAACTGTGTGAAAGTCCTCTGGCCATGGAAGCGTAATGATTTTTTACTAATCACTTACAGGCTCAGGTGCAACTTATTACTGATTTACAAGATTGTAACCATTTGTGTAACAAGCTGAAGCAAGCATGGCAAAACAGGACAGGCACCCAAGAGCTCCACGCACGGCAGGTAGTACAGGGAGAGCAGCGCAGGTTTCACATTATTTCCACTGCTGCAAACTGCTCTGTTTTCCTTCCCTTGTATCTGGTCACTTTGCTTTGTGTCACTGAGGAGAGCTCAGCTGGAGGGAACAGTTTGCAGAGTAACAACTTCTGTCTGAGGAGTATGTGTGAATAAACAAAAACAAAGCGTTGCTTGTCTAAAAGAAATTATTCAGGCTACAAACTGTCTCGGGATACCAGTCCCAGATTCCCTGCACAGTCAGGGAGGAGAGCATCCATGCAGCTTCTCACAAGTGGTACCCCCGTGTCTCCCAGGACAAGGCATCCCCAGGGCTGAGGGATGCTCCTTATTCTCCTACCTTTAGATGCCATACAGAGAAGTCAGAACAGGTCGCTGTCTTCAAAGTGCTCTCTGTTGCCTATATTGGCTCAATTTCCTAATAAAAATACGTAGGACCTAATTTTTAGAGGTATTTAGCACTCCAATGTTGACTGACATTTATGGGTTTAAAGGTTCTAGGTTGGTAACTTAAACAGTTGCCTATTAGAATTTTTAGAGTGCCTAAGCGAGCTCAGCACCTCATGCCTTTGGTAGTTTGGGATCTAAACTACCTAAGGACTTTAAAACATCCCTGTAGGGACTTTTGAAAACGATTGCTCCCTACTACATCCACACGCTTAGTATAGGCTCATTCTATGCAGGTCATCATCATTTCAGGCGTTTTTTCTGTTAGCGAGGCATTTATTATTTAAGTTCCCCGAGTGTGACCTTCACAGTCTTTCTGCATTTTTTAGACCAAAGCAAACCTGTAATAAATCTGGTCCTTCAGGGATACTTTGGACTTGGCCAGGGCCATATGGCAAGATGATGATATAGCAGAGGTCCAAGCTCTGGAGTCCCACCATCCAGTCTTCTGCTCTAACCACTAGGTCACGCTTTTCCCTGACAGATTTAACGCAGTTGTTTTGTAGCGGTAGGCTGTTGATCTTTTCTGGAAGCACACTGACAATAATGAAAGTACTTGCAAAATCCTTAAAATTTCTGGGGCAGATTTGTGTTTTGAGTATTTCCCTCTTGATAGTTCTGATGTGTAGTGCGTTTACAACACTGAATTTTTTTTTAGCAGAAATGCTATCTTTATTTTCTGCTCTTTTCTTACAGGCACACCCAGCTTCCTGTTAAAGATTTTGGGTAGGATAGTACCATAGATACTGATTGTTTTATTTTTGCACCTCGCTCTGGAGCTATATTGAAATATAAGGGAAAGATATTTAAATGTCATGAGTGAAATCCAGATCCTGTGAATCAGGAGGAGTTTAGATATTGATTTCAGTTGGGACAGGCTTTAGCCAAAAATATGCATTTTATTTAGATTCTGTTTTCCATCAGATATCTATATTATGATGTGAAATTAATGGAAAGATGCCGATGGGTTTTGAGTCTGTTGAAACTATTCTAGCAAAAATGCATCATGGGACTTGAATTGCCACTTAGTTTGAGATCAGTAACTTCTTCCAAGAGTTTGCTTAATTAATGGAGATGACGTGATTGCTGTTGGGCTGGATGGTGTTGAAGAGGTTGATAGTTTACACAGACTACATAGATTACAAGCAGGACAAGAAAGAAAAGTTGCAGGGTGCATCTGTTGGCATTGTTTCAATAAGGAGTAAAACCTTTTTTGAACGTGTAATTAAAGTAAAGCTTTGCAGCTAAGAACCCCTTAGTAGTTATACATCCCCATTTTCCAGAAAAAAGCCTTTCATTGCTGTTGATTTGTAAAACAACCCCCTCACACCCCCTAGTATTTTTCCCCAACACAGTTTGTTGGGTTTGGGCTCCTTGTGCCTGATACACCTAAGTTTGTATTTACCAGTCAATTAGTTGCTCTGCTTGCATGTGCAAAAGCTGATTTTCCAGGATGCAGAATATAAAATAGACTGTGTACTGAGTGGTAGGTTCCAGTGTACGATACGTGGCTGCGCAGTCTTTGGGAGCCAAGTAAAATATTTCTTTTCTATATATAGTCACCTGAAATCCAGCAGCAAAGACACTTTTGAATCTTGCACTCAAAACTCACTTAGTTTTTAAGAAGCACTTTTTGCTCCTTAGTATTGCAGTTATTTTTTTTAATTTCCACATGGTTTTGCAGAAGTGCCAAATGCTTTCATGATGAATTCAAAAGAAATCTAAAAAGATCGGACAGCAAAAAAAAGAAACAGAATTTTAAATATTGCCATTTTATGAGAAAAAAATTTTGCCTTATTTGTGTTTGAAGGAAAGACTGTAACTTTCATCATTTCTTTGCGCGTATCTTTCCTGTTCTTTACAATTAAGACAAAGTCTAATTTCCATGGCCACTGTGGTTAGATCTCTTATTTAAAAGGGACTGACTCTTGATCTGGCATAAATGTGTCATGTTTTCTTTGGGCCAGTAAGATGATAATAGAACTGAATTTTGCTAAAGGCAGTGACTAGTCTTTGACCTGACTTACAAGACGCATGGACCTCCTGTGCCTCTGAAGTCTCAGATCAAATTACCAGCATTTCGCATATGTTTTGTGATTGATTTAGGAATGTAATTTTTTGCATACTTATTTTTAGATATCAGTTGAGAAAAGAGGGGAGAAAAGTAAAATCTAGTGCTGGATCTGAGCAAACAGAAAGGTCAGCGGTTAGGTTCTGCCTTATGTATTGTATATGCTGAAATGTCCTTTTAATAAATTAAACCACAAAATGAAAGAGTAGCTGAAAACTGTAACATTTGGCCTTGCAACACAGGTCAAAGGTTACTTTTTTTTCTCAAAAATGGTTTTGCAAATCTTTTTCAGAGCTGATAGATACACACCTTAGCTGGATACAAAACATTATATGAAAAAGAATGACTGTGATCTTTGATCCAAGCAATCAAAAAGAAAGGTAATTGGTATTTTTCTGCCTTTTCTCCAGCTGTGTGTTTCTCTTAACCTTTATTTATTTATTTTTTCAATTAAAAAGTCATGCCCCTTTTTATTTGGCTTAGAGGGTTTAAAATCTCATTTAATTTAATTTTTTTTCATTCTTTTTCTTCCCCACTTGTGTACCACGGAGCTGTCCTGAAGTAGCTGGGGCCTGGTGGGCAGGGAAGGAGAGATGGGGTTGTGCATGCTGGGCTAAAGCATCCTGTCGTTCCAAGGCAGCAGCTAAAACCATGCTAGGACCATGGTTTGCCTGGTCACGTTTTGAGGACACACTAAAAGTTCAGGGTTCAACTTTCCTCCTCAGTCCCTGATGTGCCATCAGTTCCTTCCTGCGTGTCTTGTGTTGTCTTTGCATGTAAAACGCCTCTTGGCTGCGTCAGCGGAGCAAACATGGAATGTGCAGGATCCCTGCGTGGTGCAGGGAGGAGCCCACTGGAGCTGAGCTTTGCCTCCTCTGATGAGACCCTCACTCTTGCAGGATCCCCAAAGGGCACAAGACCCCAGTCACTGCCACGGGTATAGTGCTGTTGACAGCATTGACTTCATCGGTGTTATTCCAGACATAAACATGGAATAACGTAGTAAAGTTGTCATTCCAATGCGTGTGTGAATGTGTGCGCACGCATGCATATGAACGTGTGTGCATGTATATAATCAACTACGAGGAGCCTGACTCATTGCCAGCTAAAATTGGAGACAGTTTTCTGTCTCTGAACTACTAGTTGAAGCTCGGTATTTAATACAATCCACTATCATCCCGCAAGTGAATACACTCCAGATTTCTATCTGTGAGAGGATGTGAATTAGAGTCTTAAATGTCTTTGAGGACTGTAGCCTGAGAGACTGACTCTAACCCATCAAAGCTGAGTGATCAGAAGAACGCAGACATTCTCCCATGATTTCAGCTAGCCTTTGCATTCAGCTAACTGGGGGATCTCCAAGCACCGGGGCTGTTGTAATACTCGTACAACAGCAGTATCTAAGACCGAATCTGCTGAAGGGATTCAGGCCTAACTAGGCATTTCCTTAGTCTGGATGGCTGACGTCAGCTGTAATTTCAATGTCTTTTTTTTATAATTTAATCTTTCATTATCTTTGCATATGTCCTCATGGCCCCATTTAATCAGTTCTTTCTCATTAAATGGATCAATAGCAGTGTGCTCTAGAGTTGCCACATGCCAGGCACCTTAAATAGCAATATTTTATTTATTAATCACATCATCTCAATTTCCTCTCGGCTAGAAAAGGGCAAATAATGAGAACTGATACTCGAGATACATTTTAACCACACTACCAAAAAAAGATAGATGGGAGTTCAGAATAGCGGGTTCAGCGCATGATCTCAGCTTCCTCTGAAGTTTAGGTATGTCTCAGTTTGCTGATGTTGTTCAACCTACTATTGAAACCCAAGTCACTGAGATTACACCTGGATCTGGATCCATGTGCTCCCAAATCTGGAGCAAATCACCAAAGGTGTGTGATTTCACTAAACTTAGTCTGGAGGGGACTCCAAGCTGGAAGAGAGATACTTGCCTTGGGATCCATTCCTGTTAGGTTTATATATTCATTAGAATTAGGGGCTCTGGTTGTAGATTAGGACTTTTTGTGCTGGGACAATCATTGATTTACGCATCCTTCCCTTAGAGCTCCCAGCCTAGTGTTGCCCAGCTTAAACTGCACCTAACTCCCCTCACCACATGGTTTTAGATGAAATTCAGGGTGACTACAGGACGTTCAGGCCAACTGATAACAGGAAGCTCCCTTGTCATTCAGATGCTTACAACAGAAATCCAATTTGCCACCTGTAAGAGCTTGCGCAGCGAGCGTCCAGCTGCACCCGAGCACGGTTGTGCAGCCCGTCTATGGGGTTAATGTTTCATACTGTTTCCCTGCAACTTTTTAGCTCTTTGCAGATTGTAGTCCCCCATAACCTCAGCCCACAAAACCCACTGCTGACCTCCCATGCAGCACACAGGAGGGAAAGTGAAGTTTGCAGGCTGAGTAAGCCCTTTACCACACCATGCAACCTGCCAGGAGCCGGTGAGCAGAGGTCCCCGTGCTGGCCAAGCTCCGGACTCGCGGTCTGCTGGTGCTGCACGATGGATTTCACTGCCTAAAGCTCAGTCTGGGAAACAGAACCAAAACCAAACCCTTCAAAAGACTGTAGGTTTAGTAAACTCCATTTAATTATCTGCTCATTTTTCACTTAGTATTTAACCCTTCCAAGACGAAGATGACTTTTGGCTCCGATATTTCCACAAGTGGTGGCTGTATTAAATGAAAGGAAACTCATACACGGTATTTTTTGGTACGCTGGCTGCTCAAACAAATGTGTCGATAAATAAATGGGCCTGCAGTCTCAGCCCACTTGTTTTTAGAAAGGAAATGACCCTGTAGGAGTGGGTGCCCACTTCTTTTACCTCACTGCTATTTTTAGCTGAGGCTGTGAAAAATTTCCATTGAAGACCTGCTCCTCTCATTTCCTGGGTAGAGCAAACAGGAAGCTCTTCTAGCTGAGCTGAAGGAGGTTTTTTCCCTGAAAGTGGACCAACCTCACCTCCCACTGGTTGCTTGCTTGCACTGCAGAGCAGCAACACACCAAATACCCTACAGATGTGCTTTACTTGCAAGAATTCACCCAAAAGGCTGGTAGAAGCCAGGAGGTGATGGGGGCAGCTAGAAAGTTGGGTGGCAGGAGAGGCCAGGAGTTCTGCTGTCAGCCATGCTGGTTTTTTGCCCAGGTCCTCTCCAAGAGGCACCAGTCTGACTGATAGTAGGCATTGCCTGGCTGGAATTAGGAAGAGCTAAACTCTGGGCTGTTAACAGTGGGATTTTTGAGCTCGGAGGGATGGAAACTGCCTTGTGTGGCACAGGCTATGGAGTCCCTTCAGGAGAGTTTACTGTACCTGGAAATGTGGAGGGCTGGCTGCCTGCTCCTCCTGTCAAGCACCTGTGCCGTGCTTTGTGCTAATACTTAGTCCTTGAGGAGTATAGCTGACCACAGCAGACATTTGTACAGTAATCACATGGAGCTTTGCATAAAACGTAGATTTTTTACTTTCTCAGAGATAAATTCCATTGCATGTGGAGTGGAGGGAGCTTTCAAACTACTAGTCATAACTACTAAAAATTAATACATGTGTTCCCCTTCCCAGAGACAATAAGAGATTGGGAACCATTTTTTTTTTTGATTGTTGGGAAGTGGTGAAATACTATGCTAATTAAATTTTTTCTTAAACATTTGTTAGAAATGGGCCTAAATATGGGGGAATCTTACAGCTGCATACCCGAGGATTAATCAGTCTTGGGAGAGGGTCTTCTCTGGTTTGAATTAGTCCTTGTCTTAGCCCTTAAATATCAACAGGGAGAAATCATTTAGATCTGGGTTCTGAAACCTGAGAAAATCTGGTCTTTTGGATTTAAGGCAAATTTGTCAAAGTAGATAAACAGTTTCCGACCCATGGACCCACTTGGTGAATACAGCACCAAGGAGCTGCATGTGAAATGGAGCCCCAAAACAGGCAGTTCTGGAGTTTTGCACCAAAACACTCATGTCTCTCCTAATGAAATTGCTGCCTAGAGAAAGAAATGTTGTTCCAGGAGGTACCAAAGGGTGCTTTAGGCAAATAAGTGTGAAAGGTAGACAGGAGAGAATGGCTGTTCTATATAACTTGTAATATTGTTCTGTTTTTTTATACAGAGAACTAAGTTCTTCAGTGTCTTCTCTTGAGCTATATTAACAAGCCTGCCCCAGCCTCTTAGAGTATCATAGTGGTGCATGGAAGTTTGCTTACGCTATAATCTACAAACAAACTATGAGCAAATAGGGTCTACAGTGAGATTAAAAAAACCCCCTCAAAACCACAAAAAAAACCCAACACTTTTTCACCTGAATTGCAATGTCTGTGTTTTCAGCACTGTCCACTATATGTCCTCCAAATCTTGCCTTTCTCTTTTCAAAATATTCTTATTTCAGCCTAGTGAAAATGTCGAAATGCTCAGATACTTACAGATTATTTTTTTTTTTTTACCTCAGGTAAAGGAAATGTTTGTGAAAGAGGGCAAGTGTTGTGTACATAAGGGATGTAGCATGTACTGGACACAGGGTACAGCTTCTCAGTTGTGTTTTTATGGTACTTGAAGCATGCTGAACACAGTGTAGACCCCCTCTCTCCGCTCCTTCCCCCTTGCCTTCAAAAAATATGTAGTCTGGGTAATTAAGACTAGAAGTTCTAATAAAATTATGTTATGAATACAGAGGGGATGTTTTCAGCTTAACAGCAAACTGCCCACGGATTGCTTTTACTTCTTGTGATTTTGAAAGTGCTGTAACATCTCTTCCTCTTTCTTTTATTTCACAGTTAACGAAATTATCAGGAAGGAATTTTCTGGACTCCCTGCCAGAAATCAGACATAGAAGAAGAGATTTGTGAGACAACTTTTACCGAATCCTTCCATAACTGACCTCTTAGATCCTTCCAATGCCCCTGCAACCTCCTGCTTCCTCAACTGTTCATCTCAAGGCACCAATTCAATGCAAGGAACAATGTATTGGCATCAAGCTGACAGCCTTGACTAAGCAACTCGCCACCTCTCTCTGTAAACATCGAGAAGGACACCCTTCCTTTCGTCCAAAGATCGTATTGTTCTTGTATAACAGAGTATCTGTCTGAGGAAACTCTTCAAGCCTGCTGCAAAATATCTATCTATGTATCGATCTATCTTAGTAATAAGGGAGAAGTGAGGTGTCACTCCTGAACACGGCACAAAGCAAGGGAGGTTATATATATGGGTGGGGTGGGAAACGGGGGAAGAAAGAGTAATATATTCCATAAAAGAATAACGACATTTTGCGGTTCATTAACAATGACTTGCCCTTCAGGTCTCAAAGCCCTTTTGAGAAATTTTATTGTTGTAGGAAACTGAGGCAACCCAAGCTTGCTCGGCCTTTATTCGACCTGGGATCAAAAGCCGTTTTTTCTGACTCTGAGCACTGTGATCAGTATTTCAAACAGTAGATGTCAGCTGAATCCAGGCATTTTCTTCATTTTTCTTGTCAGACTGGATAGGAATTTGAAGGAGAAGGATGCTCACAGAGAACCAGTGAAAAGAGCAATTCAGCAGTTGTAACACCTGTCCCAAGGTAAAATAAACCCAGATAAACCAGAGATTAATATATAGGAGTCACAGTAAATCTAAAGATTTTATGATTGATCCTTATTAATATTCAGGCAGTGTATGAACACATCTTAGATATTTTCTCTGTAATAAATTGTTGCTGTTTCTTTTCATATAGAACCTGCTATTGGCTCGTATCTTGTCTCATTTAGCAGCTGTAACATTTAACCACACAAGCTGCAGAGGAAAATAATTGCATCTTCCAGAAGTCATATGTTCCAGAAAAATTATACACTTACTTATATTCACCTTGTCTCTTTAGCTTTGCAAAGCTACCAGCAATTTCTGGAAAGGTTAAATTTCCACGTGAGTTAGTATGTTTGTTGTGTTTTGCTTCATGTGTTAGAATATACTGTACTGACACAGGCTTATCATGATAAGAGATAACCGCTGCCATCTGCAGTTGTACAGCTAGCAAGTTTGTAGCATTTTGGTGTGTCATTGCTACCACAGCGTGATAAAAAGGCATCACAAGTGGATAATCAATGTACAGTAAAAGATAGCCATAATATTGTAGGAAATACGTAGTAATCTTTTCTGGTTTTGTAAATGAGCAATGCTGATATTTTTAAGAGTGCAGAGCCTGAGCTCTATTCTAGAAAACACAGTGAATCTGTCCTGTTCTCAGTTGTTTCAGAGTAAACTTTGCTGAATACCAACGTGTCCACATGCTTGCAACAGGAATTAGGCTATATAAATACAGCAGACCAGCAGAGCAGCTGCATAATTGGCTCCCCAATAGTGCAAGAAAGATCTTGCACAAACCCTGGAGAGTATGTGCTCGGTTCAGCAGCAGACTTTTTGGGAGTACTGAGAAGATTATATGTTCTGCCAATAAAAGCTGGCAGTTAAACTTTGCAAGGTCTTCAGTTTTACAGTTAGAGATAGAAGCATTAGACTTTCCAGAACACCTGACCTAGATCTCACCTGTAATCTTGGATCTTAAACTAAAATCCGAATTTCACAGGAGCAACTCTGAGCTCTGGATTCAACCAAGCCTAGGTCCGGAACCAGAGCAGAGCCCTTCCCGACTGCAGATCCCAAACTGGCATTAAAAACACAGCTTGGGGAATTTGCTTCTTTTTCCCCTGGAAGTACTGCTAACACACACCAGCAGTGGTAGCGGGCGTTAGCCCACTTTGTGAGATCAAATCTTTTGTCACAAAATGAGTCCCCTGTATCCCATTTCAGCAACACCAAAAAGTTGCTGGCTGAGGATGCCTCATTCTGGTGCTCATATGGGGAGCTCCACATGGCGCATCAGTACGAATGTCGAGACAGCCAAGCCTCAGCCTGTTACCTGCAGAGGTGAAAATGGCCTTTTTTACTACTGACCTTTACAGAAACAGAACTGAGGTTTGGACTAGCTGAAATGACTTCTGCACAGGGGAATTATTGATCATTAAACAGCACTTGTGTAGTACTCTGACTGGCTCACATGCCTCAAACAAACTATTTTGGATTGTTTTAAAACTGCCAGTTTGCCAGAATCTGACATATATTATAGATTTTTAATACAGTCTGACGTTTTGGACAATTTTGAAAAATTCCTCAGGCCAAAAGTTGCCAGTCAGAAGTTCTTTGCTGCAGCTGAGTAAAAGAACAGACCAAAGGTGTGTCCCGGTATCAAAGAATTCACACTTGGAAGTACCAAAAATGACCACCTATTTTCCCTAATCCAACATGTAAAGCATAGGAGAAATTTAAAAAACAAACCAAAACGCCATTCACAGAAAACAAAAAATCTCCAAATAACTGATAGAAACTTTCCTCTTGCTGGATTTTAAATAGAATATCAAAGAAGAACATGAACTTCTTTTCAAATCTGTAGACGCACTGATGTAGCCTAAAAATATTGCTGCTTATTTGGTGATTGTCCATAGCAACTGCTTGTCAATAGCCCACTGTACACGGATGAATGGCTGATCTCGAAGTCAGATAACCGCGCACCAAATCCACAAGCAACCTTCTCCTGCAATGAGCCACTGCAGTATGCGTGTTCATGATGTGGCCTGATTTTTATTTGTATTTTTATTTTTTGTCACTGTCTCCCACTGATCATTTAAGCATCTTCCCTTTTTACTATAACACATAAGTGTATAAAGCAGACAAGAAAAATGTGGACTCATAGCAAAGGTTTTTCAACCTTCAGCAGGACCCAGGCAGGAAAACCCTGAGCCCCTGCAATGCTCCGTTTTAAGCTACTTTGCAGGATGCACCCATGAAACATGCGCTCTTTAACTGAAGGATAAGATTTCCACTGCTCTCTGTCGGGCACTTTGCTGTAGAGAGGGGGAGAGGATTTTTTTTTTTTAATGTGCTACAAGTGCTTTACTCGTGCATGCATTAGCTGTATTTCTCATTTTTAATGCATAGATATTAATCTCTATGTGTGTTTGTGTAGGTGCATATACATGTATATTTATATAATATAACCATATATATATGGATATATTATATATGTATGATTATATATGAACACACACACACCCCGTTACAAACTTGGGTCACGATCCTATAATTGGCTTCAGTCGGCCAGACCTATGCAGGCACATGAAGCCAGCTACTGGATCGAGGGTTCATAAGATGTATATAGTATAGACTACATTTTAGTGGTTTTATTTACAGCTACATGAGGTCAGGCTGTGCTACTCTATCCGCTTTCACATGCAACTGTTAGTTAAATAATACAGCTTTAACCAACTTTATATTTATTTCCGGAGAAGAAGGAGTATCCTCAGGCATAGCGTTACGCATTGTTGTCTCTTTTTAAAAAGAAAACTGGTATGTTAAAATTATATAGCTAGGCTGAAGGACTTCAAAATATACAGTACTAAATTATTTCCTGTTCTTGCTGAGCAGTGTTTTTTTCCAGTATTAATATTTTGTTACTTAATACAACTTGCTCTTTTTCTGTAGAAGCATTAGCTTAACCTTGGAAGAGTTAATACCATTTTGTGAGCAATTTGTTCTCACTTTATCTGGAAGATAGCCATATTTGCACATGAGGAAATTCTGTCTTTCCTCAGTTATCTGAATGTTTCACCACAGTGCCTTCCTGCCATTGTACCAAAGGCCTCCAAATATATTGTCTACAGGGTGAACAACTCTCTAATGCATTTTCCATCAAAGTTATACCATGCGAAGTACATGGGGCTCGTTGGAACTCAAAGTTCATCTCTCTCATTTTTGTGTGTGTGTGTGCGTTTTGTTTTTTTAATTCCATTTTTCCGTCCAAGCTTTGGCTGCAAATACAGGATGAGCTTCTATAAACTTCTGCATCAAATATATGAATACGTAGAATAAAATCATCATTCATGCTATGTAAACAGTCTGAGAGTGGAATGGGAGTGGACAGATATCAGGAAGATTCTTTTTGTCAGTTATGAGTGTTGGAAGTACAGTTTGCCAGGAGAGTAATTGCTCGTGAAGATACTCGCAATGAAGTATGAAGTCCCGGTTTTGTTTTTCTCCATGAGAATGAGCAAAATGCAAGACCTGAACAACAGCGATGGAATGAAAGTGTCTAATGTATGTGTTTTTATTGGTAGAAAGAATGTAGAAGAGCCATGGTTTTTGCACTTGCTTTGTTTGTATCCATGTAAATATGTATCACTGCCATTCTTCTTGTAGGAATACAGCATTTTCTGAATGTAGAATATTTCCAAAACCAGCACTATGTTATTCTCTATTGTATAAAATGCTGCTGCTTAATAACATATCTAAAACAGTTCTCAAATTAGCTAGCATGTTTTTTAAAGTATATTTTGTAATCCATATCTTTACAAAAAAGTGTCTATGCTTTTTGTCTGACCAAATATGCAACACCTTTTGGATTAGGGATAGTATTTATAAAGGATCAATTTTCATTTTCTAAGTGTATTAATTTTCTATGCAATTGTTGTTGAATTGTTATTGTCCTAAAAAAGATGTATTTGATAAATTTTCCAAAGACTTCAAAGACAGCTTTAAACACTTCAGAAATATGTTTCTAAATATTTCAATCTGACTTTTCCCCCTGCATTTCTTTCCAAATTGCTACTTAATGGGGAACAATTATCTGCAGATGGGATTCAAGAAAATGACTGTCTTAATTTCAAATCTTAAATTGATTCAGATCTTCATAAATTTTGCACCACTTACAAACATCTGATGTTCCAGTTTAGCTGCAATTCTGAGTGTTTGTTATTTATCTTACATATTCCTGTGCAATAGGAAGAGACGCCAATGTTGGGTTTAGAAAGGGCGAATTGCAAATTCTCCAGAAATCAACTGGAGAATCATCGTTTACATTGCAGTGATTTCTTACCTGTACATGTAAGGCGTCTGTCTGCCATCACACGTGGAAAGTTATGATTCTTTATTCATCTCAGTTCAGAATGAATAATCCGCCCGACCATTTGACATAAGACTGACATCTGTCTTTTTTAATGTCTGCTACTTTATAACTGCAGCAGGTGACAGCTGATAGCAATTTGTTTAACTACCCGTCAGTATCTCATCTACTGTGGTCTGTTTAAGATTTGTTTAGCCATTTTCATTGTTCCTGGTCTGCAAAAAAAAAGAAATTGGTACCTGACCCACATTGCAATAAATTTCAAATGAAGGTGCTGGTACTATAAAAGATCATATTGGCTGCAAACGAGTGGTTATCTGGGGAAAAGTTAGTATTTTTGTGTTTCTTTTCAGTAACTCTCATAAAATAGCAAAATTGGGTAGAAAGTTCTGGAATGACTGAGTCACAAAAATGAATAATGATTTATGTGTTTGTAATAGCCCAGAAATCCACAGATGCGTTGTTGGATTAATCAGTTATTCCAGGATTAAACTGCCATCATTTTACTGATGCTGATCAGTACCTTACTACACAAGTAGTGTGGCGAGACCTGGGAACAGAGAACCGAGGTACAGCTCAGTCTGAATAATGGTGGCCTAACTGGGACTTAGTATTTGTGTGTGTGTGTGTGTGTGTGTGTGTGTGTGCGCGCGCGCGTGTGTGTGTGCGTGAGCGTGTGCAATGATGAAGTGATCCCCCTCCCCCAAAGTCCACGCCTCCTTGCTGACGCCCTACCCTGTATGTTCAGGTAAAACCATATGTTAATAGATACACGAGTGAGCAATTGTCACTCAAATCATCCTAACAGATGTCTTTTTAATCAAACTGTTTGTTCAAAAGCCTAACTTTAAGAATTGGGGTTTATAATCATTCACATTCCTACAACAACATTGTTAACCTCCAATGTAATGATTTTTTGCTATCTGTAAAATATTTTTATATATTGCCTGTACTATGGTAGTTTAGCAATAAATGAAAGGATATCACCTGCTGCGTGAGTGTTCGGTCTATTCTTAAATATCTTTATTGCCTTTGATAAACTAATATGAAGTGGGTGAGTCACCCAGAGTCGTCTTGTCCTCATCACCCTCCTAAATACTCACAAATGGGAGGCGCATAAGGAGTTCAGAGTATGGAGTACTTTGGTAATGAGATGCCCAGTATACCTTTGCGTCAAGATCCCATTCAGTGTCTGTAGCTGAGATAGATAGATTGAGTTACACAGTGACAATTTTATGAACGTCTTCATTTTCTCTTATTGTCTATTTTCCCTCATTTAATTTTCTATTCCCACCAGCACCATCCCAATAAAAAGCACTAAGCAATCCACATCAACAGGTACTCCAGAGTTTTGACCTTAATATAGCATTAATTTCTGCCTGTGTAAATGTCCTTCTGCATCAGCATATGCTTTTTAGAGACCAAGGATGTACTCCGTTTAATTTTGTGTCATCTAAATCTTAATTCTGCATTTCTCTACTGGAGACACTAAAAGATACGTTTTCATACTGCTGTACTGGAAGAATGCCCAGAGCCCATTATGTCTCAGTAAGAGTCAAGTTTATATAGCATACAATTAAAGACATTTACCTTAACAAAATCAATATTATCCTTTGCATTTAGAAACAGAGAATTCAAACCATATTCGATGCATTTGTTGGACATAGAGCAAGCGCTTTGCTTTGCTTATTCACAAAAGCCTCGGAGCAAGCGCCATGTGGAAGTTCTTAACTCCCAGTACACTGTACAAAGGCTGGGAAGCTCATAAACCAGACAGGCTTCGCCAACAAAGAAGCTGTTACTGGCTGGGAGAGAACATTTTATGATGAGCAAATATATGGCACACAGGATTTTAGCTTTCTTCAGCAACAGGAAAATTTAAGTAACTTAACCTGGACATTCCACAGCTAAGGGCTGAGAACTTGAGCACCTGACCTGATACTCTGGCTTTCATTTATATCTTGGGTCCAAATTAAAAGACTACAACAGCACCCCAGATTTTTTAGTCTTAACGGGAAATTTCCTGGATTTTGTAGACTTAACTCACTCTATACCCCTTCGGCATAGCTGACTTTTTTTCCCAGTTTTACATTTCATGGTAGCAGCAAGGAAGAAAAAAATCATGTTTCTAATGAACATCTGGGTTTCGTATGAGAACTCGCTTGCTCGCGTGCTCCATTGTGTAAATATGCGATTTACAAGTTGGTGTTTTGTTTTTTTTTTTTTAATACAAATGTAATTTACTCAATTTAAGAAGTTGCCTCTCAGCTTCATACCAGATTCTTTTCTAAACACATCATCACTGGCTTGCTCAGGTGGCCACGCTCAACTGGGCTGCAGCTAAGGGAGCTGCACTGCCCTCCCCTTCCCTCACCCTGCTCACCGCCTTCGCTGGCCCCTCGGCCCCTGTGGGCTATCATCTCCGTGAACTCATGTTGTAGAGGGGCTGGAATTATTTTTATTTAGGAAAGGGAAGGCCACAGCACAGGATCTGAGCTCCTACTAAATCGAAGGGCAAGACTGCTGGCACAGCAAAATTGCTGAGGTTGTGAGGAACCACTTAACCCAAAATCCCGGGGGAAGGGGGAGGCAGGAGAGGCCGGCAGGAGCTGCGCCGCACATGAGCTGGCCGAATCCAGGCACTAGAGGTGACTGCAGCACAAAGGCACCTCTTTATTCAGTAGGCGGCAGAACCGAAATTGTAGCTGAAATCAAGCAGGAGAGCACGGAGGCAGACCAGAGCAAGCAAGGCAGGCATGTAAAATAAAAACATTCGCTATCTGTTGCTCAGATCTAAAGAAATGTAAATAGTAAAAGGATATATTTTTTTGAGCATTGCAGTCTATTAGGTGTCTAACTACCTGTGAGAGCTCAGCTCTGCTTGGGGATTTTGGATGAAATGGACTTTCAGGCCAGGGATGGGGTACGGGGAGCAAGCAGCCAGCATTCACCATACCAGCCGCCTTCTCTTCAGAAACCGAGCTGAAAGCCTAACAAACCTTCCTTGGCCAGCTGCAGCATTTGTGCACAATTATGGGAGTCTATGCAGCTAAAGAAGCTATTGCTAGGCAATATTAACTGCTCTAAGGGCCAGGCTGCGCCCTGGGCTCCAAACAGATAGTAAGAAACTGCTGCTTAACTCCTCGGACCTGTGGGCTTGATGCTGGCGCGTATCCTGGCTCCCTGCCTCCGGCGGAGGTGAGAGACAGCCGGGTCAGTGCCGGCCCGGCGCGGGGACCCCGCCGCTGCCCTGAGTCCTCTCCTCCAGCAGCGCCGCGAGGAAAGAGCAGAGGAAATACGACTCAAAGGTCCCCGTGGGAGCAGTCCAGTCCATCCCCCTCCAGCTGAGAGCAGCAACTGGGAATGCCTATTCTGAAATACTGCTGAAGGTTTAGAGTGGATTAGGACGTCAGCTTTCAGAAACCTCCCTCCAGCAAAGCTGCAGTGACTGCCTGCACCGATGTGCCCTCCCGGCCCTTGGTGGGAGCCACAGGGGCAGCAGCGTGGCCGAGAGGAAAATATTACAGCCTCTGGGCCTGCAGAGCAGAACAGAGATGAATGCTGTGATTTTGTGGCAGGCCTTTAATGATAGCCTAGGCATAATCACAGGAGGAGTCAAGTTTGAGCCATATTAGTTTTGACAGGTAATATCAATGACTTTTTTTGCCAGCTACATGCTTTGCCTCCTCCTCTTTAATTTAAATTTTTTTTGCAATGTCAGAAATTGTCACAAACCCATGTGCCTTAACTTCTCACACCAGGTGAACTCGAGGCACCAAAAGCTGTCAAAGATTCAGAAGTATGTGTGTGTCCCCACCCAAACTTATGACAACAGAGCTCCTCACATCTTAGTGCCTGATTCCTTGCAAAGTTTGCCCTAATGTGTACTACAGCATCTGAAGCCACTTGCTATAACACTGCCCTTTAGATACCAAAATACATTGCTGCTGCTAGCTGAAAGAAAAACTACAAACTGGCTGGGGAAGGGTGAGAGTCAGTGGTGATGCCCGCACGTGCTGCGTGGCAAGTGATGGAGCTGGACTAAGTTTTCATCCATTCGCTGGGAAGTGTGCGCAGGAGGGATGAACAGGCATTGCAGGCTTACTGCAACTACCAGCAAACTTCTCCCATCCCAAATTAAAATTAAAGGGTTTCCAGCATAAGAAAAATATCCATGGGAAATGGAGCCTCATTTACTCACCGTGAGAGCTGTGGCGTGTTCGTGTTAATTCCCGAAACTTTCCAGCTTATTTATAAAGTGGCTTCACAGCACAGGCTTTGCTAATGCCTCCAGCCAGCAGCACAGCAGGCTGCTCAGGTGTTGCATGGGGACCTCAACAGCAGCACAGCCGCTGGGCCCCACACAGGGTGACAGACTGGCCATACTGCCTCTGTGCCATGCTAGGTAAGAGTACATGAACATGACAGCGACAGGAATCTATGTATTTTCTATGCCACTGGCTACGATTCAGTCAAAGTGAAGCTTCATTGACTGGCAGGTTATTTTTCCTTAGAGTAATAGTAATGTCTCTGCTTTGACCAGCATCCTGTGGACACTTTCAATGTATCATCAAATACTTGGTAAGGCTAGATCACTGGTGAGACAAATACTCCTGAAGGTTTAAGTTGGCCTGTAAATTTTGGATACATTGGAGTAAATTTTTCATAGACCCTTTATATAACCTTATTGAAAGCCAAGTCGTATCATGAAAGCCTTCTAGTTGCCTGATTATATCAGCACGAGCAAGCCACTGAACCCTAAGCCCAACAGCTATATTTAATTTCTAAGCTTTTTCATGCTAGGCTTCACTAAAGGAAAAGTGGGGGAGAGACCATTCTTTTTCGAGTTGAAGTCTCCAGTGACTAGCTCAGTCTACCATTAGCGCAGGAGTGCCTTTCTTTCCGTACGCTTTTTCCCAGTTCTAAACTCAAACAGGACTATAAAGCAGGATTCATGCTGGCTACGTATGCAGGGCTCTTGCAAGAAACTGTACTGGCTTCATTCAGCTTTAAAAAAAGGCCATATAACATAAGAAATAAATGGAAGGAATAAATGTAATTGAACCATGCCCACATATCTTGCATTTTCTAGGCTTTTATATTGGAACGGGCTCTATGATACTTGCCTCCCAACGGCACTGCTTCCTCTAGGCTGCAGGCTGGGGCCAAAGCAAATTTTATATAGAATTTGCTCTTTAGGCTGCATGGAGGGTTGGTTTTTTGTTTGTTGTGTCCCCCCCCCCCCCCAAAGAAAAAGAGTCTGGGAAATCCAGGGGAGGTTTCGCTGCAGCACAGGCTGTCAGTGCCCTCTGCAGGGGCAGCGCGCCCGCCGCTGCACCACCGCATGCTGCACCCTCGCACATCGCACCCTCGCATATCGCACCCTCGCACCCTCGCACATCGCAGCCTGCCGCACCACGCCCTCGCACGCCGCAGCCTTGCACATTGCACCGTCGGCCTGTGACCAGGACGCATTTGCTGGTGGAGGAGTTTGCTGCCTTCCCGCATCCTTCCCACTCTGACAGCAAAAGACAGCAAGAAGTGCTGCCAGGCAAAGCATTTACCTGCCTCAACAGACAGACAGACAGACGCACGCGCTTTTCCAAGCATGGGGCGATTTGGCCAGCCTTTCTGAGACCGAGACACAGGCAGGCAGACACCCCTGCCCTTCCCTCCAGGGCTTCCCAGCCATCTCTCCCCAGCTCTGGCAAAGCTATGCCAAGACTAGGAAGTGTTTCATGATTGTGAAAACAGTTTTGTCTGGAAAACCTTGTTTTTCCAGTCTGCCATACAGCTTGGTTCACCTTGTGCTGCTTAGCTCCCTTGTAAGAAAGCAGACAGTTTTGCTGGGCTGATCCCTGCCACTGTGTTTCATGCCCCAGACAGCCGGTGATGATCATAGATGACACCTTTTCTATTAATTGCAGCAGCTCTGTATTAAACCAGTGTTTGCACGGCTTCTGCAATGGCTACATGACTTCCCAGCCTTTTCCTTCATTCCCCGACATGGCACACTCCCGTTAGTCTCCAAGAGCCAATCACCCCATTTCAGAGCTGGGAAAGCCACACCAAACCTACCTGGCAAACAGCAGCCAGCCAACGGGCTGGGGACCGGCCACGGCCTCCAGCGGTGGTATGGAACCCAGAGCGAGGATGGAGTCGTCGTGCCCTGCATGAGTTAATACTCTCTGACCACAGCCCCTACAGTTTCTCTGGTTCACACAACAGGGAGTGGGTCTGGGAACAATTAACCATTTTTTCATTATCCCTCCATTCTTTAGAAACCCATTAAGCTAAGTATGTATTTTTTTATAGGTAAGGAGCTACATCTAAACAAGATCCATTTTGTGTTGGTTACGGTCCAGGACTAATCCATTTTCCTAAAATTATATCAGACAAACCCAGATCTTTCTGGCCAACCGAAGCCCTCTGAAATAAGAAATGATGAAGGCTTAGCTGTTTTATTTTTCTTACCCATAGTGAGATCTCCATCAGGAGAACTTAAGGAAATAAGAGGGATTTGGTGGATGAAAAGAAAATCTGAGGACAAGGGTGCTTTGGGTTGGTTTGGTTTTTTTGAGCAACGATATTTGATAAGTATCATGACCCAGCAGGAAAAAAATGCAGCGACAGAAGTAACCATGAGGCTTCTCCATCCTCCAAACCTGGGTGGTTTAAATATGTGACCCATAGCTTTGAGCTTGAATGTGAGGTTTTTTTAGAGACTGACACTCCAAGGCACCACATCTGAATGTGCTGGAAGCTTTGGCTGGTTGAAACCTTTGAACCTACCCCTAACACAAATGCAGACCCAATTGTGGACTTGGAGCCCATCACGTGTTTGATGAGATCTCTTCCATGCCTGCGGGTTTTTTCAGTTTCTGAAATATAAGCAGATTTGAAATGAGCCAGGACTCTTTAGGAAAGATGGTCAAGTCCTTTGAGACCCACACACCTCTACTTTGCAAAGAGCAGCACCCGATGGTGGCTCATTGCCTCCGGCTCCCAGGAGGAGGTAAGGGTTGAGGAGCAGAACCGACCGAAGGCGATGAAGAGAACAGGTCACTTCTGCGAGAGATTCATCTGGCAGGTGTTTTGTAAGCAATCAACCAGAGCCAGAGGCTGACCTGGCAGGAGTTGAAAATTAGACTTACCCATTCCGCCTGGCCATCACTTTACCCAGAGCATTTTTTTCAGTGGTGAAAGAATCCAAGAGCAGCAGAAATAGAAGAGTACTGAAATAGTATTTGTAGACACACCAGTGAGAGAATGGCGACAGGTTAACACGTCTCCTTTGAAGAATTATGCACAGTCACATGCTTGTGACTATTTAGCAGGACAGTCCATCTGGTGATGCTTTTGAAGACACGGTGCTTTTCTAGCCAATAAACTGCTACACATATCAGTGGGAACCTAAGCCAAAGGACCCCCTGTGCTTGCTGTCAATTACACAGAAAACAAAACATTCCAAAATCTTAAACATTTTAAAATTACAGAATTCCTTGGTTTTATCCAACATCTTTTCACCCACACAGCACAAATTTCTCAAGGAACTATTATAACCTTGTTTGTACAGATGGCAAAACTGAGGCACGGGGAAGGGACTCATCCAAAGTTCCAGCTCCAGCAACTGCGATGATAACTGGGGACGGAATCCAGTTATCAAAAGCCTGAGCCCAGATCAATATCCATGCTCCCACTCCCCCAAATTCATGAAGTTTGAGGTGGCTGCCAGCATCTCTTACTGAGGAATGACCCCTGAGGAAGAGTGGGTGCTGGCAAGCGAGGGCTGGCTCTGCGCACTGGAAGGTAAGCAACCCGCGCTCACGTCCCCTAGAATCGTCTGGCACGGAAACCGCCGATCCCGTTGACATTGTTGCTGTTGGCACGGGGTATGTGGCGTACTCGAAGGAGAAACACCACCCTGTTATTCTGCTGTCCTTTGTTTCTGATTTATGGATCCCTCTAAAGCACAAGTGAAAGGTATTCACTTCATTTATGGTATGTGGTAGAAAGTGGGATTTCAAGAATGGCCAAAATACCTTCTACATTTGCTGCAAAGACAGCAAATTCCACGTTTATTTCCTCTTCCATGGGTACAAAATTTGCATACTAATAAAGAGGTTACTGCGTAGTTGTTAGGAGTAGAAATTCAAGGTATGTTTTCCACCCTGTAATAAAGTGGTTTTATTAATCGGCCTTCAAATGTAGATCTCACTAGTTTAGAAGACTGGGATTACACTCCATGTTATTGGCATTTTGCCTGGCTGATTGAATTGCTTCCCTCGCTGCTCCCCACTGGTTTGGGGATTACTTATTTCTTCTAAACTCTCTTCTGCAAGATTAAAGCTACCTGAATGGAAGCATGCAGTCAGTATAGGAGACGCTTTGCAAGCCTCTGATTTGCGTTCCATAACATAACCCAAATTTCAAAAGGACCGGTGGGTACCCCATCACGCTGGCACGCTGGAAAACATGCAGCAACAGGCAACGCACATGAGGGGGTAAATTTATATTGGTGGGCTGATAGGAGCAAGACATGTCCTCACACAGAATTGCTGATTCTGATCCAGTTCATTTTCTTCAGCTCGCATTAGAATTTATCTATCTTAATAATGCTCCATAATTTGGCATTTTGGACTTCTCCTTCTGCAGAACTGCAGCTGACCAAGGTGCAGAACCTGTTGATCTGGATGCTTGCGTTAAAACTCGTATGAATTACAGGAGCTTATTTATTAGTTTAATTGGATTCTGACTCTTTACATGCTTAACGCCGTCTCTCGGTTGCTACTTGCCTTTACACTTGTTTAAAGTGAGAGCGTAGGGGTTGTTTCAGCCCCAACATTTTATCCATCCTGTTGCCATGAACTCGCTCACATCTGATTTAATTTTATGTCGGGCTTAACCATTTGAAGATTTTTCTTTTCTCTCAAATTATATTGTGGGCATTAGTCCAGTCCTTAATGAAGAAACATCATTGTCACCGATCCATCAGTAATAGATGGCAGCAACAGCAGGAGCCTTGGTTGGCAGCAGGGAGGAGCGGCACCCGAGAGTGGGCAGCCTCGGCACGGTGAGGCTGCACGAGCCTTCGCCTTGCTGCAGATCCAGCTCAAAACCTATCAATCAGCACTGTAGGCAAATTGAATTTTGGCCCACTTCAGATAAGCGGCTGGGTCCAGCTGTGTTCCCACTGTGGGAAGGAGAGGAGAAGGCTGGGGTTGGGATGGACATGATGGAGAACAGCAGCAGAGCTGGCTGTGCCACCAGGGCTCTGGCACAGGCACTGGGGCACTGGGCGACCTGCCTTGCTTGGCTTTGCCCATGCCCAGTCCTGCCCAAAACCATCTGTAAGAGAGCCGCTGGCACAGAGCCATCCACATGCCAGGCAAGCTTCTCTCCATGGCTGTCAAGCTGGGACCCCCATCCACGCTGCACTTACCTGGAGCATTGTTTAAAGCCTACCTCCTTAACCGGTCCCATTTTTTTCCTGGTCGCCTTTGTGCAATTTATAATATCCCTCTCTAGAGCACTGAGGCTCTGAGATGTACAAACCCCAGCTGAACAGTCAATGCCTTCTCCTCAGTCATGGTGTTGCACACCAGCAGGCACAAAACCAGCCTGCTGATAGCGTTGGGCCAGCGTTTTCCCAAACTTTTTCTTTCCCTTAGCTGTTAAAAGAGAAAAGGGGGAAAGAGGGAGGGAGAGTTCATCCCACGAAGCATATTTCTTGGTTGCTGAGAGACTTCAAATCTCCCTAATGAATAAACACAGTGCACTTTATTTTGTTTATGAAAACAGATTTATTGTGATGGCAAAAAGCATGAGTCAGTGCCCTGAGCGAAGGGGAGTGCAGCAGCTGGAGACACTCACCGAAAAGCAACGCCTCGGAAACCAGAACAACTCTCATCTTGCCCAGCGCCAAGAGATGCAATTTCTCCTTTAACAAAAACCACCAGGATACAGGGAGTGGGAGAAGCCTTCCTCATGGCCTGGCAATTGGCCGTTCAGCGAGTATTGCCATTGCTATGAAAAAGCTGAGAATTTGTGAATGAGCAGGGGGTGCCAGCTGACACCACGCACCCTGCACCCAGCCCAGCAGCATCCCAGCGATGCTCCTGATGCAGTCGGCCTGAGCATGCCTTGCAGGTTTGGGCTCCTGGGTAACAACTTCAGAGCTGCTGCGGGTCCCTCACCGAAATACAGCAGAGAGAGAACAGGGAAGGCATATAGTTGAGCCCCTCAAGGAGGGTGAATTGCTGACTCCAAGAAGCACATTCTCCATTCATCTCTGCATCCCCTCTGACATTTGTTGGCATTTATTTTGCTTGGACAAAACAAGCAAAGTAGGATCTGAAACTATCACTGTGGCTTCCTGGCCCTGTGAAGGTCCTGAGGCTTCAAATAAGCAAGTGCAACAGGAACGCTATTTCCTTTAACTAATTTTACTGTCTGTACTCGCCATTAGACTTACTTCCCATACGCATGCCCCATCTTCTGGAGGGGAGAGTCTAGTGTGCAAATTGCGCACCACAAAGTGCCTTCAAAGAGCCCCGAGCTGCTGAACACGTCGTCCTCCTTGCCGCAGCGTTCAGCCGTGTGTCACCCTGCCACCAGCACCCTTGCAGCGTGCGGCTGATTAGATCTTCACCTAGTCCTCAGCACGTTACTGGCGCTTCATAAATAATGCCAGCCCTTCCCTCAGATCATGGGCCTTTTGTTTTTCTTCCTCAGTTTCACTGATGTAAATCTGCCATGTATGCACGAGGCCGTGCCATGGTGATGAATGATCCTGAATAAGGACCCACTTAGCCAATTTTCACTGTACAGAGTTTCATTGTGCGGAGGAGAGTTAACACACAGGGCTCTGTTCAAACAAAATGAGGTAAACAGAAGTTCAGTGCTTTTCCTTCCTTCCTTCAAAAAAAGAAAACCATTTTTTGGAGGCCAAGCATGGAGGAAGGAAATAAATTTCAATTAAAAACCTAAAATTGCTCATCCTACATTGGTGCCTAGGTCAGATACGCAGGCAGATATACTGGACATAAGCGCAAACCATATCAAGAGGATGGTTTTTAGGTGCCACAAGGAAGGCAGCAATAGATGTCACCGTGCACACCGCAGAAGGCAGATCCAGCTACCCAAGCTCCCGAAAAGTGTCCCCCAAAGGCTGAAACAGGTAGAGATTTAAAATTCTGTGTGTTCTACTTTCCATGCAAGGCAGGGCAGACCCTGTCACTCTGCAGGACGGTGTCAGCCCCCAGCACGCAGGCACGGCCACTGCTGCTGGCAGCACCGACTGGTGCTTCCAGCCCCCCCAGTATTTAATACCCCGTACAAACGCGACCGCCAACTTTCATCAGTGGCTGGCTAAACAAAAACACTGCAGCCGTGTACTCAGCCTCCACCTATTACATATTTTTAAATATACATCCACTGGGACTGACCCAGAAAATTGAAGGTTGGTGGGAAATTAGCAAGTTTTCCGTACAGAGACTGTAGGTAATATCTTTGCTGGCTAAAAGACAACTAACCAGAAAAGAATCCTAGATTTCAGCTCTGGGCTGTCCATTATTAAGGGACCTTTCATGCTTTTGCCATATAGCAGAAGAAAGCGTAACCTGCTGAAGGTCGTACTTTGCCCTACAACCACACAGTCACGCAGTATTTTCAACTATTTAAACCACTTCTCTAACAAGCCAAAACTATTGCAGCACGCACATCACACCTGCTAGCAGAGGAAGGCAAAGGAGGGATGGGACTCGTGGATTTGCATCACTAAAGCCTGCACCGTTAGTCGAAAAATCACCAGCTATAGAAAAAAAAAAAAAGAATAAAACTCTTAGAGGCTGACAGGTCGAATTCATCCTATGGAAAAGAGGCCGCTAGAGGGAGCAGGCCCGGGGGCTGCAGCGCAGCCGGGCCCGCAGCAGCCCCGCAGCAGCCCCGCGGGAGCGGGCCGGGGCCGGGGCCGGGGCCGGGGCCGGGGCCGGGGCCGCTCGGCTGGGGCGCAGGGCAGCGGCCCCCCCGGACAGCCCCCAGGTCCCCGAGGCGGCCTCAGCCCCGGTACCATGTCGCCTTACAAAGCCTGCACAGCCCCGGAGGCCTGGGCAGCGCGGTTGCTGGGACCCCGTGAAGCCCCTTGGGCTTTCAGTGCCGTGCTGGTGTGGTCGCAGTGGGTGTAAGATACAAACAGGCTGACCGAGGTAGATTTTTACACTGATTTTGCATTAGCAGACATTCAAATACGGGTACAAAGCACCGAGATGTGAGTGTTAATGGTTCACAGTACCACTGTTGTGTTACACGCATTGCTTTTACCTTCTACCTTTTTTCTTTCTCAGTATGATTAATTTGCCCTCTTCCTCATCCAGCCAGTGCCCCCAGCCAATTTGCCCCATGTTAAGAGGAAACTGTAGTTTCAGAGGGTTATTAGTTCAGCACCTTTCGACAGAAACTGTATGTTCAGCTTAAAAAATTCTATTAAAAGTGTGTTATGTATCAAGTGGAGCCTTGGATAAATAAAGGACAGCAAGCAATACTAGAAGTCCTGCTGTAGACTGTGTTAGTCACAGGTCAGTGCTTTCTGCTCCTGTAATGCAAAGAAAAATTGCCATAAAAAAGTGAAAACTCTGTGATCCGGGACCTTTTCCTCTTTTTGTTCCCCAAAGCTTAAGATGGTTGAATCACAGACGGATCCTTTTTCAGTTCCTTTGAAGTTTCTGATTAAACAGTGACTTTTCATGTATCTTTAATACAAACCCAATTCTTCATCTGCCACAACAGCAGCAAATGGAAGAGGATGTGACACCAGCCCAAGCAAAATGCCAGGCATTTCATGCAAAACCTGTGGAAATTCCTCCCCTCGTTCTCACAAAAGTCAAACTTTTCTGACCCCCTGGCTCCAGAGCACGAGGCTGGAGGCACCCACCTCCCCCGCAGCAGCCCTGGCACCACGAGGGCCTGGCTATGTGGTTTGCCGTTTTGGTGTGTGCTGTAATGCACCTGGCATGGAAAGGTCTTGGCCCTTCATAACAAGCATCCACAAGATACTAATGCAAAGAAATAATGGTGAATAATAATTTTCCCATAAGATCCATTTGAAAAAGTTTGTATCTCCAAAAGTACTTATCATTCAGGGGAAAAATATCTATTAAAAACTAGCTCTGTGGTACTAAGCTTGGCTCAAGCCAGCCCCTTAAAAACAAACAAAAAACCCCTAAGCACTGTAGATTAGTTGGCTTTTCACCAACCAAGTCTTGATTGAAAATCAAATGCAGATGTGAACAGAAAAAAGCAGGAATTTCAGCTCTCACAGCAGCCGCTTGTTGTTGGCGTTCTCCAGAAAAATATCAGTGCGAACTGGTACCGTCTGGACCACGCCGTAGCCTTCGCGGCAGTTATGTGGCCAGAGTGTTCTTGCCGTCCCCATTAAGATAAACAGTGCTTTCCGCAACAAAGAGAAAGGAGGGATTAAGGCAAGCAAAAAGAAAAAAGGACTCAGATGGGAAAGCTTAGTTTTCTTACAGCTAAGGGGTATGTGTGCAACTCAGTGCTAGGAGTGAAAGCATCAGCCAAGAAATCCATCCCCTGGCTTGTCCCTGACAATGCCTGGGTGGGAAGAGCCCTCCTGCACAGGGCAAATGGGGGTCCATCACCCCACACTGCAACCACCAGCCAGAGAGCAGCAACAGGGCGGAAAAGGGGAAGACAAGAACGCTGAACAGTTTTAAACTCCTTTAAAAAAGAAATGAAGAAGAAAGAGAGAGCGTGATGATAAAAGATGTTTTGTGCTGTACTGGCAGAAGAGCAGAATTGATGATGTGATGAGTCAGTTCCCTCTCCAACATTAACAATCCTCAACATGCATCTCCCGAAAGCAGCCTCTGTTTGGGGTCCCTGACTCTAACATCAGCAATACTTTCCTTGGGACAAGGATCTGTCTCCTCTCAAACTTAACTCTTTTTTCAGGGGAAGAGAAAACTACCACTGCACCATTACAAATTCTTCTAGGGGTGGAGGGGCTGCTTGAGTAGCCAGTTGTCTTCAGGGCAAGAACATTTTGTATCAAAATAAATTTCATGTGATTGGTCCTACTTATTATACAAATTTCAGCCTATTCTAGCTTACCATACCCAGAAATACTAAGAGAATTAAACTTGAAAAACTGAAAATTATATCCATTTCCACATGCAGAACTGAATATTGCAGGATTCTTCTTTTTTTTTAAGTTCATGCCACTGGATACACTCCCCTGCACTCCCAAACACTCCCTCCCTTGCGCAGGATGCTTGCAGTGGCTATCACACAAATGACACATTGCATCTTGGCAAAAAGATGCACAAAATGAGACTTGACTCAGAGACCTGCCCACCAACAGCAGCAAAAATTCCCCTCAGAGTTTCCCACGGAAGGGGAGCAAGAAGGTATCTTTCTTGATTAATTTTCTCTGGAGAGTGCAAACTTGGAATATCTCTGCAATACTGTGTAGCAGTATGTTTTTTAAGTGAAAATAATTAAGTTTGTAATAATAGATAGCCCCAGAAGCATTAGTTTTCTTCATTTTTTCCCCATTTATCTACGACAAAATAATCTGAGAACAGAAATACCATTAAAGTAGAGAGAGTGGAAATAAGATCCTTGCATTAGAAAACCATTCACCGACATGGCCACGGATAAAATATCAGCTCTGCTTCATGACTCATCTCTGAATCTATAACTATTTAAATACCAAAGTACTTTGAATTTTATGTGGTCATGACAAATAGCAACAGGCAATTGAATTCACATCCTCAAGGTACAATACTTTATTAAGGAAAGCTCTCCACCTAGCCATCTGCTTTCTCTTCCCTGTTTTTCTTGTTTCTTCATCATCTTGGATTCCTACCTCCTTTTTCTCCCAAGAGAGCATCCAACCCCCAAAACCCACTGACAACATTGCAGAACCATCTTGAAAGAAATGCAGCAATATTCTATGAATTTTTACAGGAGCATCTTTCATACTCTACACAGGAAGATGCTGCATATTTCTTATATAAAGAAATTCTTTGAAGCTATCTCCATATTGTTCAGCCATCACTCTTATCAGCTCCAGCAAAAGAAGAACAAAGATAGCGCCAATTAATTGCTGTGTCACTCTGAAAATGAAGATTTTCTTTGCTTTTGACTCTGGTATCTCCTGGAGTATCTTCACACAGTACGACTGCAAGAGCCTCAGCTCCCTGCGGGCTCGTGCTGGTGCCTCCTGCAGCTACCAAAGCCACTCTGACCCCTCTGTGTGCTCGAATCCCACCTTGAAACTTCCTTCCCACCCACGAGAGATGAATAATAAATTAATTGTGCTGCTCCAAAATATTGATTACAGTGGCTGTACCCTTAATTCTTCACTTAGAGCCACCAGGCACCTTGCAAATCACAAATCCCCAGATCTCCTGTGACGGACCCATTTGCTCCTGTGCCTCAAGTGTGGGGCTGCCCGAGGCTGGTTTGGTCCCGGCATCGGGGTGCCAGGGTGTCCCTGCCTTCTACTGGCTGCTGTCAATGGCACAAGGACACCCCTTTCCCCCCACGGTACCTGAGAATGAGAAGGTGAAAGTGGACATGGAGATAGCTGAGACCTAACTGGCCGGTGTGGAAGAGCTGCTGAGGTGGGGACAGGCCAGGGACAGCGTGCGGAGGGTGACTGGAGCAGCGCTGCCGGGGGACCAGGCATCCTTCTCTGCACCCTTCCACTCAATTTTGCCTGCAGATTTTGGGCACCACAGGCAGAAACTCAGTATACTGTGGGGTCCACATTGGTCCTTCCACCAGCAAGGAAACATGCTGGCTTCACTCTTTTAATAAAAATAACTGTTTTAATATTGCACAGTAAGCACGATCCTGCTGCAGAGAACAGTTGCTAAACCAGCTTCAGATCTTTACAAGCCTGCAATCTTCAAAAGAAAAAGAGAGGGAGTTCAATTTGCAGTTAGGGATCTATGAATACCCAGTTTCGTTTCTTCTGGGGAGAACTGCGGGACACAGTCCCGGAGGAAAGCTCTGTGAGTGCAGTGAGAAGGTGCTGCTGGATCAGGGCAGAGGTGGTTCACGCTGGCTGCAGTTCAAAGTAAAATGTGTCAGAATGAAACCAGAAAGAACTGGACTTTTTTTTCACCTGTTAACCCTTCAGTGCTGAGCTCCTTCTCCAATTTGCACTTACAAACTTACACATATCCAATTTTAATGTAAGATTCAATTCATCATTACTGACACCCAAAAACATAGGCACTATTGCAATGTTCATCTGCGGGCCTGGAAGTCCCGCACAAATATTATTTCACCTGCAGTAACACACCTTAGTTATTTGATCTCAGTGAGATAGGACGGTACAACCATTTTGAAGAGCAAACTCGTATATCAGTAGGCAAGCCACTAACAAGGCTCATTAGCACAAACTAATTAAAGCCAGGAGTCCTGGCTCACACTCCTTCCTCTCCCAACTGGAATCTTTGCCTAATCAGGCTCTTTCCCCTGACCTGACATTGGAGTATCAGAGATCTTTCCCAACCCTGTAAGTAACCCTAACTGCATAAAAACTGGATTTCCTAGTTTATTCTTTCCATCCTGTGTGCTGTGTTTGTGTGGGGTGTATTCAGACCGTTGCAGCTGAAATACTCCAAAAGCTCCCTTTCCTGCCCCACTGCACGCAGCGGGGGCCTCTCGGGGACCCAACCCTGATGCCCCAGCTCAGGCAAAGCACCAGTCTCTCACAGGTAGCCCCTCAGATACCCAAAGGCTTAAACTATCATAGAAAGGACAATCTGGATTTCTAGTCCTGTGGATTATGAGAAAAATCTCGTCCCCCAAAAGGTGACCCAGGAGGGCTTGATCTCGGAGCCTGCCTGAGGACAGAGGCCATGTGTGTGATGAGCACAGGCACGTGAGGACAAGCTCCGTGACAAGCTCTGTCCATTTGGCTAGCTATTGGCCTGGTGGTAGTTTGGGTCTGGTATACATATAAAGGGTTTCAATCCAAGTGTGGGATTCATGCTGGAAAACTGAATCCCTGTATGCACAGCCCTGCTTTTGTCTAATCCCCCCCAGACTGCACTGATGAGAGCCTGGGTCTGTACAAAGACACCCATTTTGCTCAAACTCTTCCCTCAGGACAGAGCTAGAGCTGGACTTGAGCCTGCGCCAGAGCTTGCATGAAAGCAAACTGCTCATGGGCAAGTCTGGACTTGGAAATGGACTTGAACATATGGTCCATTAACAGCATAAGCATATCCCAAAAGCTGGATGATCTGGCTCTTCTGAGCTTGATGGCTGTTGACCCTGAAACCTAAAGATCGACCATGATTTCAATGGCAATAACTTCAGCAGAGCCTTCCAGCTACTCTGGAGCTGGATTTTCAGCCTTTCTCCTGTTGCCAGAAAGGATGTTAGCGCATGTGCTGAACCCAAAGCCTTTCAGTTCCTTTGCTGTGCAGCTCTGTCCTGGGACAGCCTGAGCCAGAAACCACTTGCCAGCTCCTCTAGCATGGCTGGGGCCTCCACCCAGAGAGACTTAGGTCCTTTTCTGCAACATCTGCCAGTTCTTACCTGTTTTCTTTTAGACTTCAAGCACCTATCAAGCTCTACAGCTCCACCAATTATCTCCCATGTGTCAAAGTGTGCATCCAGATGGAAGCACCTGCAGTATTGCTGATACCAAGGTCACTGTGAGAGAATGCGTGTGGGAATTTGGATCAGACGAGTGCTGTTTCAGCATTAGGCCTTATCAGGGGTACCACCCGGCTTACATCCCTACCGCCTAGAAGGGACGCAATGTGTATGTTGCTCCCTTCGTCATTCTCTAAGGGAATTCATGACATCTGCAATACATTACAGTCTTTTCAAAGAAATGTTGTCTATATTAAGTAGAAGTATTTAATTAGCACTTCATTTAGAGCATGTGGTACAGCTCACAGTTCCATTTTGGGCCAGAGATGATTTTCAAGGGTGGGTGGAAAACAACCGAAAATGCCAGGAGGCCCGTGTAGTTTGCAACAGCCACTTGCTGCTTATTTCTGTTTTCACATTATTGCAGACTTTGCAGGGAAGCTGCTGTAGTTTGTAGCCCCAGTGAACTGAAAACAGACCCTGAAAGGAAATGCACCAAAGAAAGTCATAGGTATGACTTTTACAAATGCCGTGTGTCACCTCGATCCTGTTTCTCACCTGTAGCTACTCTACAGGTGTAAGGTCCTTCAGGAGGGAGATTGCTTCTGGGGCTGCAGGTCTGTGGAGCTGGAAGCTCCTTCCCCATCCATCCCTCCGGCCCAGCCATGCGGCCGGGTGGCGTGCCGAGTCCTGCCTCGCCCAGGGGAAGCCCCGATGATTCAGACACCCCTCTGAGTCACCATCCCTCCCCAGGGAGAGGCTAATGTGTTGCTGGCCAAAGCTAGCAACAGTTTGTAAACCCTGGGCTTGGACAGCGCGTGTAGGGGTGGTGTCGCCCATCTCCAATCCAGCAAGTAGCTCGCTCCCCCAGGCACGCAGGTTCCTTACTCCCCTCCGGGATACCCAGCCTCAGTCCCACGTACGCGACCTACTTCTAAGTAATTTTAAGAGCAAAACTCTCCAGTCTCATTTAATGGAACTTGCCCATAATTATATCAGTCCCTATGAGCACTGGGAGATTCAAGTGTCCGTATTGGCCTAAACATTCCTCCTTAGAAGGAGAGCCAAAGCCTCAAATGTGAGCTTCTTGCCAAGATTAAGAGCAAGTTGAAAGACATCTTACAGACAGACAAGAGCAAAATCATTGCACTAGAACTGCTGGAGTGATCCAGCTATGTATTTTGCACTTCTCAAGCTGAAGTCTTGATCTGGCCAGCCTCAGATTTTTGCATCTGCTTGAACCCCAAAACCCAGCTACCTATTACCTTCCTGGTACCTACAAAAGAAAGCCAAGCAAACAAAAAACCCCTTGGCACATGTAGCAAATATACTGTAATATTATCAGAATAAATCTCTACTAGATTTGTTAAACATTATAGCAAAGGGACAAGAGCAAGCAGCTGTGGTTTTCTGTGGTTTTATACATAAATGCACACACATCTATTCATATAGATAGAGATACATAAATATATCTATTTATATATGTATGATAAAAACTCTTCCTTGGCTGTGTACATACAACTGCTATTAAAGTCCATGTGACTCTGGTGAACACACACATACAATCATTGATCGTCACTTACCTATTTTACACGTAGTGTTTCAAGCATTTTCTATACTGTAGCAATATACTATACCATCTCTTTGCAGAAGTTCTTGCTGCTGCAAGTGACACTAGTGATCAGTTTTTCACATTTCATTCTGTTAGCGTATTTCCTTCAAGTATCAAACCCTGCAAGAGCACGGCCATTATCATCCAGTTATCACTGGGGATAGTAAATGACACAATTCACGGACAAACAGGGCTGCTGTCATTTTGATGACGAGAGATTCACACACAAAATTTAAATGTTAGTACTAGGATGGAAGGCAACACACATTTCTGGAACAGATTTCTGATTTCCAAAATGTAGCTAACAGAATGCTAAGGCTGCTGCAAAATCTACAGTTCAGGCTACAAAACAACCTTGTGAGACTCATATTTTATACCCTGGCCCTCACTGCCAAACATATACTGTCTCCATCCTGTATGTGTATAGCATGCACTTGTGAGACCCTAGAGCTGCATTTGTAAAGCAGACACTCTGCAGCCTTCCTTTTTGCGTGCACTGATGCCTGTCTGTACGTAGCTAGACAGACTTTTTCTCTGGCAGGAGGTTCTGAACACAATATTATTACAGGCACAAATTTGTATTTCCTTTGAAAATGGAGTCTATAATGTTTCATGAGGTAGAACTTCTAGTGTTGTATCTAACACTGGGAAGCTTTGTTCTCTGCAGTGGTATTTGAGCTCAGGCCTCTTCGAGGGCTGTTGTATTAAGGAGCTGTTCTGTGTCTTGTGGGGTTATATATCTCATAGCAGCATGTAATTTAGTGACTCTGCTCCAACAAATTATAAAGCCCAGTGAACAATGTATGCCACCAGGACAGCTCTCCTGGGGTCTCTTAGCAAATGAAAAGGTTGGTCCCAATTTAACAAAATGTAAATGCAAAAGGTGCTTGTCCTGATATTTGCTATTACTGTGACTATGTATCTGCCACAGTAAAAGCAGTTGGAAAAGGCTAAATTTACTTTTTAGAATTACATAATTCAAATTATGTAAACACACTCCTGGGAAAAGCATGGCTGTTCGGCTCCAGCCTGCTCTTGCAGAAGTCAATAACCGAGTACGAACGTTAGCAGATGCAGGATCAGCACTTCAGCACTGAGCATCTCTGTAGCTGCTTCCTTGCAACTGCGGGACGGGGAGGAGTTGAGTGCTGGGGAGAAGCAGCACATGGAGCCCTCTTCTTGGGGAAGCAGGGATGAGGAAAGGGAATAGAAGGGCTTGGGGAAGAAAGTTGGATTTACGTTCTCTGAAGAAACAGAGATAGGACATAATGAGGAGAGAGGAAAGACATCTTAAGCCGTGATTCTGCTGGCTTTCCTTCTCCTCTCCACATATTCCCTGGAAGGTTTCCTGGTGGCACAAACTGCTTCATGTGTATCTTGTTTATTTTTGGCCTGGATAACTTCCTTTGGAGCCAGCCCAGCCCCTGTTGGGAACATAAGATAAATCTGGATTCATTTGAAACTCCCTTCTGGAATAGGCAGGGGTGTTCTTGTCAACATGTCAGATTAGGAATGCTCCATTTGGTTTAATGGAGCTGGCCTTTGGTTTAATCCAAAAGGCTCCATAAACTTCCATTGTCATTTATGCTCCAAAACTTGCAGTCTTCAGAATTACAAATTACTTTTTTTCCCCATTTTTTTGAAGGTAGTGGCTTCCTTGTTAAATCATATTCCTTTGCTGTAAATCAATTCAGTTGTATCCACCAGAGATGCTCCATTTATTCTGGCACAAGGAAGTGATTTTATCAATCTGAAAAGAATACAGTTTTAATGATCTGCAAAGTTAAAAAATGCATCAAAGAATGGAGGAAAACTGAGGAACGAAATATTAATGAAGGATACCTGAAAATCACTGCAGTACAGAGGGGAATCAGAATTATTTCTTCTAACACAGGCTTCTCGGGTGTTATTGGCAAGTCACTTCAGGCATGTGCTGTAACATCCACTTCTGAAAAGTTGGTCTAATTGTTATTCTCTTACCTTGCAGAAGGCTAAACTCATTCATTCCTAAAGGAGATGAATGGGGCAGTAAAAATAGTTTTTTACATTAGTAAATGGTAGGGTTCTCTCAAGTATCACTTTAAGGCAGCTAAAATTTTCTAAATACTGAACCAATCAGAAAGCTTTTGGGATTTTTGAGAGGATGGATAACTACGAATTCAATGTGCTGAGCTGGCACTCAGGACATCTGGGTTTAAATCCCATCTCTGGCATCTACAACATCTGGCACCCAGGCATCTATTGTGTGACTTTCAATGAGTGACTGTCTTCCATTTCCCAGTCCGGGGAACAGGGATAATGACGCTTCCTTACGCTCCCTTTTTGTCTGTCTGATCTAGTTAGGTGAAAAATTAATCAAATCAAAGCCTGTCCTTTCATAGAGGCTAACCAGCCAGTGTCGACCAGCCAAGTGGGACCTGGTCAGCTCGGGACTCGGCACCAGCATGATTTGTCCAACATAACATGTTTTTCAGAGACTGCTCAACCCTTTTGGAGGAGGGATCTTTCTCCACTTTGAGACCAGCTTTTTTTCTGAAACCAAGCTTTGTCATGCAAAGGGCTTGCTACCAGTTGTGTCACGCTGGAACGGCAGTTTCTAATGGGAACGCTACTGCATCTCTACCAGAGTGTTGAAGTCAAGCTGCCATAGTGTGAGGAAATTGCTGTTGCGAGAGAAAGTGGTTTGTACAATGGACAAAGCCAGTAAAATATAATTTTTTCTTAAATTTATCCAGAACCTCAGCCCTGTGTGCAATAAACATAGAAAACAACAGGGTAAAAGGAAATTGTTTTTTTTTTTCTGTTTTCAAGTTGCAAATAGGTAGTTTCCATGACTGTCAGTTTTTTAGTCCAAGGTATTCAAAATTTGTAAATGCTGAGTTCTAAGTTGTCTGACCTAATTTTCATTCATAAATGGTAGGCTCAGAGTTCCCGGGGTGCTGATTCTGTACTGCCCAGCCGATGAGCTGCAAGACAGAAATGTTTGTTTTCCTTTTGCCTGTACATAAGTAATTTCTGGAAACCAAATCCAATCCAAAGAAACCTGCATCATGACATAGAGACTTTTATATCCTGGCTGACCACAGACAGACTACTTGGTAATTCAGCGTGATAGATAATATGACCTCAGTGTGAGCTGTGCCCCAAACTGGATACCAATGTAAAAAAAAGAGTAATCCCTACAGAACAATAGACTACAGATGGTGTTTCTATCTCTGTTTCTCAGTTCCTTAAACCTATACTTATATTGATATCAATAAAAAAAGCACACAAAAGAAAACCACCAAAAAAACCCCCAATACAAACATGCATTTCAAATTAAATTCTCATACGATGGGCTCTCCAACAGACCAGTGTTCAGCTGCTGGTATTAATTTAGTCTTGACTGGTCATTTAGATAGTAAAATTATGTTTTGGTCTTATGTAAAGATCGCTGCAACACAAGCAAATCAAATACTGTACCCTTGTGCTAGCAAAGCAAAATATAGAAAGTAATTAGAAGGAGATCAAAAAAATAAATGACATACTTTCCCTACAATGTGAAGCTCTGTAGGCAGCTTAGAATTTGTAAATTAAACACCTTGTTAAGGGCAGTAAGACTGCTGATCGTCTGCTTTCATTATTGCAGAGGAATCCAGAGCAAAAAGTATAAAATTAAAGGTGAAATGCAAAAGGAGTTATCAAATCCTTCCAGCTCAAATACACAAATTCCAAAGTTACTGGTAAGATAAGAAATAGGGGGAGGTTATTAGGAAAACGTTATCCTTAACTTCTCTTTTAAGAAATCCAGTTCCTAAAAATACATCTACTAGAAAATGACTTGGATATCGGCTATGACCATGAAACAAGTTGTCACAGACTCTAAAATCCACAGTGCTGCAATTTTGTCGCTGCTATTTTGGGAAGGGGCACGCGGGCTGCATTTGCAGGGCACTGCACACAGATCTGCCTGGCAGGTGTAGACCTGCATCAGGCTGAACGCCCCTTTTTCCTAGTTCAGCACTTGAATGATGCTGAGAAAGCTCATCACATTCAGGAAAATATTCAGCCATAACACTCAGAGCTGGAACAAATAAAGCTGTCATACATTTTTAATATTTCTTAGCTATTTAGAATGTGAATATTCATCATTCTTGCAAACCAGAGCCTAATTAGATTCATAAATTATTATTGCTTAAGTGTAGAGCAGAAAAGAAGGATGCATTTCTGAAGCTCATTTCACCCAGAGGAGCCCTAGTTATCTTATGCACAATAATGAGATAGCAAGCACGCATAGTTTTCACTCTTTACAAAGCATTAAGAGGCAACTACAAAGCAGAATTTCACAAACCATGCCAGCCTCAGGCCTCCCTGCGGTCCCAGGCAGGAGTTTCATGGAAGTCCCAGGCACCGCAGCATCCGTTCACCCAACTCCTGCTCAGGTTTTGGCTAACACACGGCTCATGCTAAGGCCTGCTGTCTGCTGGGAGCAGCAGCACTGGGTCAAAGCGAGAGCAACACGTTGGCAGGACACGATGCAGAGAGATAAAGGTTATCTCTCATGCAGCTGCCATCACCTCCTGCAGCCATCAGCTCCTGCATCCTTGCATGTTAGTTGTCTGGAAGTTTCTTCAGAATCCACTAACTCATGGAAATGGTATAGACAAAACTTCCAAGGTTTAAATACATCAGCTTACCCCCAAAAAAGCTTTTGAAGTGGATGCTGAGCAGCAGGAGTGGGTGGGGAGGGATCTGCTCAGCAAGGGTGGTCTGTGCATCAGCTCTTCCCTGCACAGAGCAAGGAAAGAGCACAGCCCTCGTTTTAACCTCTCACATCACCAAAGGCTGCTGTTTTCTATTTTCAGTGGTGATTAGAGAACTCTACAAGTTGCTTCTTAAAAACAAATAAAATCTGCAAAGGATCTGAAAAGCTTTTAATCTGGATGGCAGGGGATTAACAAGGGAACTTTGCAGCTCTCCATGGTGAGCCGCAAACTGCACAGACAGAGCCCTCAAGTGTCCTTTGCTCCTCGTGGAGTGTTTGCTCAGATCAGGCTGAGAGTCCACAGGCAGCAGGCTGAAATTGCTTTCTCTGGAATATATTTGTTTCTCAGAGAGAAGAATAAATAGTTGGCTACACTGTGGTTGTAGCTACATCTCCTGAGAAGCCCTCAGTGTAGCTAAGGATCTGCATAATGCATGCAGACTAAACACATCATATAAATGTAGGGATATTTCCAGCTCCAAAAGCTGCAGATTTTTTCTGTTTTGTGAAGGAACAGGAATGCTCAGTTCCCTGTGGCACTGCCCTGTGAAGGTACCTCAGCTCCAGAAAGAGACCAATGAAAGCCCAAATGATATCGATGGTACAAAATGGCACCGTGCAGAACGTTGCCAAAGACAGGACGCAAAACCAGAGCAACCCATGTTCTCATCGGATATGAGGACTGATGCTCACACAAGCGCTGTGACTTCTTCTGTTCTTGCCCTGACTCATAGATCAATTCCCTTTCCATCCCATTTTCAGGTCTTTTTGAATAGACCTACTCAACACAGGGAAAATGACAGGGTTTAGTTCCACAGACTAATAATTAAAAGTGAACAGTTCTACTATTTGTGCCAAAGTATTAGACCAAATGCATCTCATTGTAAAAGTAATTTATGACTATAATAATAATAATAATAATAATAATAATAATAATAATAATAATAATAAAGATGCAGCAAATTTGAAAATCATGTCTTCCTCAATAGAAAAATCTACTTTAGAAATCAAAAAGGAATTGTTTATATTTGGATTTTCATTACATAAAAGACTTCCAATTTTAGCTTCTTTATAGTATAAAAATAGCACCAGGGTTAAAACTAAAATCTAAATCTGTTCCATTATATTTGTATTAACAACACTTCTAATTTCAGGCTGCCTTTTTCCTGAGCTGCATTTTTCTATATTTCCTTTTGAGGGTTGTCCAAGATCATAGCCTTGAATCCAAAACTTTTACTCTTTTCTTGTAGGTCCAGTTCAAATCCCAGGATCAAATTATTTCCTGGAATTTAAGTGTCTCTACAATAGATGAAATACAGACTTAAGAAAAAAGGTAGATTATTTAATGTGTCTGTTTCTTTTAAAAATAAACAAATTTTAAAAGTAAATCTGAAATAATAACAACTTATATTGAGGCATAAATTTAATATCAGCTATTTTAAATTTTATATAAATTATTTATATACTTTTCAAATAGCATCTCTTTGCTGCTGATATTGTAAGGAAAGTCAAGCAAGTGGCCTGAAGGAAGGTATTCTCCCAGACGCTGGACAGTTAAATGAGTAAATGAGCTCTACTTTGGGTAATAACTATTTCTTCTGTAGGAACACAGAGAAAAGGAAATTCAGTGTATTTGGGCTTCGGTATATCTGTGTTCAGTGAGCAGGTCGTTCAACATTGAGAAATCAGCTAGGAGTTGAAAAAGCAAGGAAGTTTGTTTTCTTCTTCCAATTTATACACACCAAGGAGGTGTGAGAGGCTGAGTCCCCTTAGCTCCAAAACTTTGCCAGATCCATTGACAAGAAACAAGCGCTTCAGTTTACTTCCCTGCGTTCATAAATGCATTCATTTCAACTGTCAAACACACCGGGGTAAACTTTACTGCTTTTCTTTCTGATGCATCTAAAGTATGTAAAGACAGCTTTTAGCTAATAGCTTTAAGCTGCTGCTTTTTTGATTTTTAAATTAAATTCCAGTCTTTTATTCAAAAGTAGTTCCACAGAAATTAGAAATGAAATCAGCCATCCTATAAATAATATATGCTTATCACCATTTCTAACATAATAAAAATAGAAAACCCAATAATCTGAATGAATGCCTACTGAGTTGCAGAACAGCTTAAACATTTATCTATAAAGTCTTCTCTCCAAGAGCAGACAGAACACGCAAAATAAATCTAATAGATAAAAATCAACATTTACTAAGAAAGTATTTTGAAAGTACGAATGCAAAACAGCTCTTCTTTAAATCTAATGTTGCTAACTGTTGATATAGATCATGACTTTTAGTTGTAATTTAAATGACTTAAATCAATTCCCCCCAAATATTTCCCTTTACCCCGAAGCAAACACAGCAGCTATTGAAGAGAGAGCTAAAATACTGCTACTGCACACCAGAAGTGGCAAAGCTCCGTGCTGTGGTATGAGGGGAAGATGCCTGGAATTTTATAACTTATTTGTATTTCTCTGTAACTAAGAAAGTGGAGAATACAATGCAGAAAATGTCATTTTCTGTCGCAGCCGCAAGAGGGGAGCCTTTTCCTTCTGTACCTTGGGGAAAGCCTGTAATAAACTCCTCTCCACATGGAAACCATTGCAAGAGGGACAGTCAGCTCCTTTGATTTAGCAGAAAAGTTTGGCGTCATTTTCAGAGCCAATAAATGCATACATACAGTCAATTAAAAAGAAACCAGCCAACTTATAACCACACTAATTATTTATACATGCATGTTGAAGACTCATTGTTCTAGGGCTTTTACATGAAAAATTCATTTATATAGAAGTCTGCAGTGCTTTTCCTCCCTTGTGTGAGAGCTTGTGTAAAACCCGTGCCGTTACTCAGCGCATTACGGTCACTGGGGGAATCCATGGGCTTCTGCTGAAAGGCCGAATAATTTGAAGTCAAATCTTCAGTGGCAAAGGATGGGCTTGCAGTAGACTGGGAGCTCATTAATTGTAGGCTCAAATGTCATGTCTGCTATTAAACCTCAGCGGTTTATTGTGTATGTTGTTCTTCTCTTACGTGGCCAGGTTAATTATTTGGCGAGTGAGATGCACTTACCTATGGGAACGAGCAGGTGTTTTTCTTTTGTTGAGCGTTAATGAGTCACGGCTGGATCCGTACCCACCAGGGTCACCTAAATCTTTCCATTGACCACAGAGAGCTTGGACCAGCCCTCCACTGACCACAGCTGCGGAGGGGCTCCCAGCTGCTAAGCCCCAGCATCACCAGAGGAGGCACCGCGGCCTTTGCTGGCAGCGTTAGCTGGCAAATTCTGTGCCCGTCCTGGGCCCCATGAAGGTGCTGGGCTGGCCCTTTGGAGAGAAGGTAGGCGGCAAAGGAAGGCTAATGTCCAGCTAAAACCAGCACAGGCTCAAACCCAAAACATGAGGTTCAGGTCAGAGGGAGCCTTGCAAGGCTAAGAACTAGAAACACAAGCATTACTCTGCTATCATCTGCAAACTCACCTTTTCTTAAAAAAGCATCCACTTGTTGTAGGAAGCCTCAGGTAATTGCTGCCTAATTCCTCCAGCAGGCAGCGCAGACTGTCTGTGCCCACCTTCCCACCTGCAGGGCCAAGGTGAAGGAGGATTAAATGGAGACTACCAGCTGCCCAGAAAAATGTGAAACTAGGGCCTGAGATGAGAGATAGAAGATGCTTTAAGGTGTGAACAGAAAACATTAAACATTAAAGAAGAAAGGAAAGTGCAAGCTATATTGTTTTTTCTAATTCAATAAGTAGACTGGAACTCAGATATATCTTTATTTTCTGAATAGAAGGCGGCACAGCTTGACATTCATATTCCCCAAAATTGCACCTGTATCTCTGAACAAGCCTAAGCTCAGTCTCTCAGGGTGAAGAGCAGCAAGTCTGATCCTGCACCGGGTACTACCGCAAACACTACAAACACATTTCTTTCCAGCTACAAAAGAGTAGTCTATTTTTCTTGAAAACTGAAACCCTCAAATCAAATCAAATCAAGCACTACTTGAGCAGGCTCCCGCAAAGCAGAGGCAGCAGTAAGGACTGGCAGGTACCGCCCTGGCGCTCGGCTGAGAGCTGCCACCGGTCCTTCGCAAGCACTTGAAGCTCTGCACTGTCCCCAAGAGTTGGGTCAAGGGCGGGACAATCTGCCTCCTGCCATTCGTGCACCCATCCATCCTCCATGGAGCCAGGGGCAGAGGTTGACGTGGCAGAGCAAGGGACCGTTATCCTCTCGAAAGGTCTAGGGAGGCTCTGGGCTTCAGGCACGAATTTGCTGGCTCTGGTTGTATCGGGGCTGAATCTGGCCTGTAGTGTTTTCACTCTTGATTTTAAGGACAGCTTTTCTCTCTCCTCCCACTTCCCCCCTCCCTCCCGAAGCTGCGGAGTCAGAGAGCAGTCATGTTACCACAACATTTGATAAGCTCAGTAAAAAAATCAGAGAACATGTAGTACCAGAAAGGATGCAATGAGTTTTTCATCTATCGTTCTGCCTTTGTGCGAGGCTATTATCTATGGAGCGCCGAGCACTGGTCTAGCACTATGAGACATCTCCACAACAGTCTGAACCAAGCTGTGACAGGTTTGAGGTGATACTGCCTCCACCATGACTACCGAATCCGAAGCCCGTTGCTGCTGGTTGCTAGAAAGAAACAAGGTAAGGCACGGCTGGCTCTCAGTGGTGAAATATCTGAGACCTCTAGTTTTCACTGTCTGAAATTTCAAGAGCATAAATTATCTGAAGTAGTTTAAGCAGTCTTTAGAAAGCCAGCTCCTAGCGAAAGCCAACTCAGCAGCAGTTTTGACGGCTTTCCTATCCTCTCATTGGGAACCCCGTTGTCTTCTTACCGCAACATCATTTTTATATAGTGAATGGGTGTGGGACATGGTTCTGGTTGTGCACTGCACATGTACAACCCTTTGTGCGGTATAAACCGTAAGCCTGTGGAAGAAGAAACAAGCCTTGATTGCTGGGTTGTCAGAGTTCATGGATTAAAGCTTACCCAAAGGAAGGACTATTTTTTATTACCGATGTACTTTGTTTTCAGAGAAGAAACTGCATATAACAAAAAAACTTCACTTGAAATAAGTCCGTAGAAGAAAAAAATAATTGAGATCTTGTTCTTTATTTATCACGAGAAAGGGATGAGGTTTTAAAGCGGTTTTGTTCTTCTTTACAGCTGCTATCAATTCTGACCTTCCCTTATAACTCATCAGCAGTCTCTGATTCAGACTCTTATTTCTCCTTCTTTAAATAAAGGGAAAGAAGTAATGAATTTTAACAAAGGCATCTTATGCCTCAGAGTTTCTCAGAAATCTGAGTTGAAGTAGCACTAAAGAAAAGCAAAGAGCTTCTAATACTTTGAAAGAAGTTCTCATCCTCACCGTGGATCAGCCTTTATTGCACAGTATTTGATATAAAAAACCACAAAGTGAAGGAATTTAACAAGTTAAAATAATTGAGGCTCCTTTAAACAAGTATCATAAAGTAGTAATGAAATTAAAAAAAAATCAAAAAGGTTGACACAGTTTTCACCCATGTGGAGTCCATCTCGTCAAGAGAAATATCGTTGCTGGGAACAACTGAACCTCTTCTGTTCCTGGTTTTATAAATGGCATTTTTTCTTTACTGTGGTACCCACTATTTCTTACAACGAAGTGAAGGGACTTGACTTACATATGAGATAACTGAGGAGTGATCCAGCTCCAGACAAACCCAGATGGAAAGAACTGTTTTGGATACAAAGGTGCTGGTCACACTGATTTACTCCTGAGAACCAGGTCCCCTTTCAGAGGCATGAGAGTGCTTTATTTAGAAGTGTAACTTTATTTAACTTCAATTACGGAAGCCTTGGCCCTAGGACTTTGCACACCTCGCAGTGCTGCAATTGATGATGACCAGATTTCAGTTGCCCCCCTGCAGCAGCTCTCTCCCCGCTCCGTGGCAATGCTTCTGAGCATCTCCCTTAATGAGTTACTTGGGTGAAAACAAGTTCAAGCCGTTGCCTAGTGAGAGGAGGTTAATCTGCTGTTAGATATCAATCCTTCTGCATAATTAGTGACTGTCTCTTGATGATATAAATAGTATTATTAATTACACTGATATTAATACTGCCACTAACATTATAAGGTTTCATTATGGATACAAATTGAGTTTGCTGCAGGATCACAAGTCCTTAACAGAAGGAATTTGCAAATCAACCTCCTCTGCTTCCCTAAGCAGGACACAGGCATGGACACAGAAACGCACACTACGTTGAGTTGGTTTGTTTTATTTTCAGTCTGTCATCACTTTCTTTCCCTGGACAAAGGCTCCGGGCAGACCACCATTGAGGTGTCTCCCTAATTCGCCTCTTTCCCTTTGTCCATTTCCATATATTTAAATTCCCCTAATAAGTTGGGCAGACACTGGAAAACTGTATGCCTGCCTTTCCTACCCAAGCAAAGCAATCTCAGGGCTTCAGATTGCGTAAACACCCAAAAGCAAAGCTGCCTCTCTCTCCTCTTTGGTCACCTCCAGATAAAAAATCCCATTAAGATTACTGGTTTGTCACATTTACTGCCAGGCCAGAAATTCCTGCTTCTAACAATATTTCACTGTACTTACCAGTTTCTGCCTGCGGCTCTAACTGGAGCCAGGCACAAAGTAAACCAACTCTTTGGCACTTGCAGAGACTGGTGGGATGGGAGAAACTGCCCACCCTCAGAGAGAAACAAAGGAAATCTCATTCATATCCGTGTCTGCAGGGAGGCTGGGGTTCTGTTTCTCTGGATTTAGTCATTAATCTGTTTTTATTACTTTCATTAATATTGTCATCCATGCTTCTGCTACTTTATACTTTACCAAATTAATTAATGCTAAAGATTAAAATGCAGCTGCCTAAAACATCTTACAAGGATTCAAGATGAAAAAAAAGATTCTAGAAATAAAGTTTTATGAAAGAACCAGTCCTGAAAGAACTGGTCGAGCAACATTCTTAGGTGTCAGAAGTGAGCTGATCTTCAAAAAGGACTGCGATCGCCAGAATTCCTCATTTGTGAGGCAGATTAGAGAAAACAAACCAACCCCAGCAGATCTCTTTTTCTGCTTACAAACTGTTTAAATAGTATCTGTGCTTGGACAGTATTTTATTTGGGAACATAAAACCACAAAGGACCCCAGACCAGTATGCAATCAATGGATTGCTTTGGCTTCTGCCTACGAATAACAGACCCCCAGTGCGAAATCCCCGGGGCCCCACACGGCTGAGCGGGCTGGAAAAGCAGATGGAGCTTCCAGCCCCACAGTGCCACAGGCTGGCAGCCCGGCTGGGATTCATCAGAGGCTATCACCAACCCTTCGCTGCTCGGTGACTCAGGGGTTGGTGTAAGCACAGACATTTAAATTCGTGTAGCTCATAAAATAAAATTGTGCCTCTAATTACCGGTTGCAAGCATGCATTTCGTCATAGGCTGTTAGGGAGTTGTAGATCTCAATGCAATGAACATTAAGGCAACAAATACTTTGGGGCTTGTGAAACCTCATAAAAACAAGGGTTTATAATCATACTTAATATCAAAATCTCAACCTTCAGAGATCAAAAATTGTGAGATGGGTGGTGAAATAAGGATAAACCCATATACTGCACTTAAAAACCAGTTATGCCTAGGAAGAACCAAATGAGAATTTGTGAGGCCATTCTACTGGAAGAATTCACCATGCATTTGAACTATTAATGAAACATTACAACCGTGAGTTGCTCGAGGGGGTGGGGGAAAGAAGAATAAAAACAAAAATGCTGGGGGGAGTGCTAAATGCATAAATTGGCATATTTGTACCTATTTCCATTCTTTTTTATATTTCTGAATTAATTCGGTCTTCATAAAAAAATAATACTAGCCTCAGAAAGAGCTGCAGACGTACAGAGGATTTCAGGCCACGGCACAGAGTAGGTGGGTATTGCCTGGGTGGTGTCAGTCCGTGTGAGCGTCGGAGGAAGGCAGCGGGGGACTGTCCCGCCGAGGGCTCTGCGGGAATGCCTGCGTCCTGACCTGCCCTCCCGTCCCCACGCTCCCCTTGGACAGCGAAACTGCTGCGTGGAAAAAACATCATCATCATCTTTTTCACCCACAGGACTGCGCTGCACAGCCTGCCGTCTGAAACATCCTGACTAATTGGAAAACCACCATCCACACAAATTAGCTGTTGCCTTTTCTTGCTGCCTTTTCAAGAGTTCACACGCAGGCAAGCATTCCTCTGATGAAAGGGAGGCAGCTTTATTTTAGCTGCCTAAGAAAGCAGGGATGCAGCAAAGACGTGAACAGCAGGCTGCAGGTGCCCGCATCCTGCACACATAATGCACAGCAGCAATACAGGGCACTGGCAGCATTACAGAGATTTTCTGTACCAACAACCCTGTGCAATCTGGTAGGAAAAATGGGAAAAAACTGAAAACAGAGTAGGGAAACAAAACAGGTGACTGAAAAAACTGTCAGAACCACCTGAATTTGATCAGTCACCTACATAGGTGAAATTAATACTGTGAAAATGATCCTTTGCTTACAGTACACTAATTCCATGCTGTGGATCTCCTCCAGAGGCTCACAAGCCATGCTCTTAAAGTTAACGGGAGATGTGATGTTTATCTTTAAAGACAGAATTTAGTACTATCATATTAGTGCTTTGGTAGAAGTAATTGCATAGTCTATCTCTAATTGTGTACCAAAATGAGCAACAGTTTTTACTAATACACACGAGTGAGTACAAATGTATGCGGAGGGGCATTTTGAACTGCAAAACAGCTGAGCTGGATGACAATGTTGCAGAGTCACAGCCTCAGGAGTTTCGAAAAAAAAAGAAAACAAAGATCAGAATTATGATCTTTGTAGCTTTAATTTAACACCTTATACCCTGAAATTACAATATTCCCATCTGGAGTCAAATGAGAGGTCTGTGGCATAGCCAGGCACGGAGTCCAACTAGACTTGTTTTCTTTTTCCAACTTTTTTCTTCTAAGCCCAAGAGAAGGCCCTTTGAGCTCCCTTGAGTTACAAACCCACCCGCAGGCACAAAAGTCACCGCGAGGTGGGAATCTGGCACCCGCAGATCTGCTGTCACTTCCAGTGCAGCAGCTTCCCTGGACGCAATCCAGAGCCCGTGGTGCCCTGGCCAGGCTGAATGCAGGAGTTCCTCCTTAGCCATCCCAAAAACTACACCAAAAAACCCCCAAGACAGTTCGTATTCCAAACAGAAGACAGCTGGCAGTCTTTGACTTCGAAATGTCAGCCTTGTGTTTGCTAAGATTTTACCTCAAGCTAATCAGTTAATTGGAGTTAAGTACTCTGAGACGTTACACATCCCTCTTCTCCTAATGAAGAGGCCACCGCCGCCAGCCAGGCTCCGCACACAGTCCACTGACAGTTCCCTGCCCCTCCGACGTGCTCAGAATTATAAGCTAAGGGAATCAAGAGGACTTCAATTGAATCCAGAGGGTTTTCAAACCCAAACTTTCAAGCACTGCGAAGCCTTTGGATGCATGGGGCTAGGGAATTGCAAAACTTTATTACTGAACCAAATCTTGGAGGTTTCATCCTGTTTGGTGCCTCTTGCGTATGAGCTGGAGTTTGGCAAGAGCATGGAGCAAGTTGCCAAGATTTGCTTCATTACAGCAGAACCTTGCAGAGCAGGCACTCGCATGGAGAAGGACTGTGGGTCCAAGTGGCTGTTAGTAATAACTGATGGCAAGTGATCACTATGACGTGTAATTATTAATAAGAAAAAATAACTCCATCTCACTGCTCATATATGAGGCTTTTCATCCACAGTTTAAACAACTCCACATGCTAGTCACGATTATTACTAACATTTTCAAGGAGTAGAAAAATTTCACTGTTAGGTGAAATAATTTGCCCATCTAGTTGTCAGCAGCAGAGCTAAAGGCAAAGCCCCAGACTGGCATTACTAAACCATGCGTCCTCCTTTTCAGGTTATACCTCTATCCATGATTATCCCTCTATGTAGACACACCTGAGCTGCCTGTCGCTGTCGCCTAGGAGAGTTTTTTCCTCCTCTCCCTCCCTTTTTATCTTTTCCCTCTTGCTGATCCACAGTTGAAGCAATCCGTGTGCTTCGGACAGGGGCAGCCAGGTGAGCCGACCAGCACGTCGGATGCACAAGCTCGACTGGCTGATGCTCCCCAGGAGCCCCTCGCCCAGGGCTCGGTGGGGAGCGACGGGGATGGGGCTGGCAGCGAGAAGCAGTGACAAGCACCGGGGACTGTCACCTCTTCCACTGGCGAGACAGGATCCAAAAGAGGACATGTCTATCTGCCGCAGGAGACTGTTCTCAGACCTTCAGTATCACATTTTATAAATATTTTAAGCAATGAGACTGTTACCATACAGTGCACTTAGAGGCATTCAGAAGCTGTCAAGAGATTTCCTTCCCCTCGCTGCCTCCTCTCAGGCTTGACTGTGATCTATGTCTTGCAGGAGATTTTCAGCAGCTTTGATTAAGTACTTACACTATCCATCTCTGCACCAGAACTGAGTCCTTGGCTAATATTTTGACTGTCAATTTTGCCTCCTTTTTTTTTCTATAACATTTGCTATCTTTTTTCATTGACTTACCTCGTATCGGATTTTCAGTTTTCTTTCCCACTGTTATTTTAACAGCATTATTGATTCAAATGGATGCAATAAATCCTTTTCAAAGGAATATGGTTCCTGTTTAAGATCAAATCAGAATACTGAGCCAAGTTAATGGTCTTAAAAGTTATGGTTAGGATCACTGAAGAAAAGTCTTTTTATTGGGTCAGATTCTGATCACAGATTTAATGAGACTTGCATGGTATGAGGCAGGACAAATTTGGCCTTTAACATTTATAGTTCTGCAATAAATCTTAACAATTAAAATTTAAATAGCAGTAGCAATCTGCACACTATTACTTACTCTGAAACCTTCAGGTACCTTCAAACCTTTAAGACAGGATAGTTTTCCTATAAAAATCTTTTTGTAACCTTGAAGGACTGGATAAAAACATAAATAAAATACTAAAAATACCTTTCTGTGGAGAACACCAACATTATTTATTCCAAGCCATCCCATGTCTGAAACCCTGAAAGCTGATGTCCATGTATTTTAGAGTTATGTAATTTCCATATATATTTGAATTTTATATACAGGCTCTATTAGATTGCCAATATTGAGCCCTGTGATGACAGCGATACAAGATGAACCTGTTATAGCAAAAAGGCCAGAAGAGAGTCTATCCTGCCTCTATAACTAACGCATTTAGAACAAGCAATATCCACTGCAATGATGCGGCAAGCATGGCTGATAGAGAAAGAGAGAATAATTTGAGGAAGATAAACAATTTCCAAAACATCCTGCTTTGCTGGGAAACAAATCTATTCAGAGCTCAGAAACTGATGTTCTGGGCAACTTCTGGGCAACAAATGCAGCCTGTAAACAGGGGAATTGCAAATGACCCCACTCACAGAAGGGCCGGCGTGTTTCATTAACGAATGCCAGGACAGCTCCTCGTTTTCCCTCTGACAGTCCCCAGAGGGAAAGTCTGCTAGAGAGGCAAAGTCAGGGTTCAGGAAAAATGTTTTTGAGAACATACTCGTTGAAGAAACTCATTAAACCTGCAACAACTGCTACCACAGTTTCTGTCAAATGGTTAAAGTAGCACTTCCTTCACTGAATACCTCTTCAAGCACAAAATAACTTAAATCTACACCTCTCATCCCACATCAGGCTCACACTGCATTAATTCATTGATATTACTCCCAAACTTGGAATCAGGACCTTTGATCTCCCGTGCAGTTTAAACACTAACCTACATATCAGGTTTTACCTGGACTCACCCCAAACTAGAAAAACAATACTTTTTTTTTGGTAGCACACTTAACATGTTTTTTTTCCTATCTGATTTTCTTCATTTATCTATGTAAGTATGAGGTCTTATTATATTGTTTATAAAGATTAATGACAGTAAAGGTACTCCAAAGATATTTTCACTTCTTGTCTCACTGTGCCCAGATACATCCAAGTTAGGCACGTGCTTAAAATATTAAACACGCAGATCCACTGAAGCCAAGAAACCTACCTGCGTGTGTAATGAGAGGCATACGATAACTGCTTTGGCGAAATAGAACTGTTTGTTGGAGGTTTTTTTTTTTTTTACAATGAAAAAGTTATAGCTTGCCATTCACCCTCTTCTAGATTGCCATAACTCACCCTGCGGCTCAATTTTGATTCTGGTTCCCCGTGTCCTTGTCAGGAGCTCCTGTTGTGCAGCCTCAGAAAGCAGGGCAAGCAAAGCAATAGGCACAGCATAGAGCAACACGTGCTGTAGGGAGGAAGCTGGTATTGATCGTTAATGCATCAGCAAGACACAAAGGGCCAACAATTTGTGGTTCAGTGAAAGTGTTCATTCCTTTCACTTTTATTCCCAGTGAGCATCTTCCTTTCCCCTCCTCCACTTCCTCCCGCTACCCACTGTAAAGGATTTCAGAGCCATAAATTCAGTGGTATGTGTTTGAACCCATCATTTATGTGGGGTGATAAATCGAGGCATCATCATTTGCAGATGCAAAAGTTCACCCGCAGAAATGTAGGCTGGGGTTTGGTACTTGATCCTGCTGTGCAGAACTTTGTCTAACTTCTACTTTATATTGTGTACTGCTTGGAGTTACCTAGAGGGTGAATCAGCTCCCCTCAGCCTTTAGACTTGAGAATTTTATGGGTCAATGAGCAACTGTCTTCAGAGAGCCTAAGATAATTCATTTCTTTACCGCAACATGCCTTGGATAGGAACATTCAACTCTGAAAAGTCGATGGGAGCTGGAAATCAGAACCACACAGCTCTATTTCTATGAGAAGCTGAAATATTTCCTTTCAAATGTTGGTATTTAGTTATTTTGTTCTTTGCTGCAAAGCAATAAACTAATCCTTTTCACAACCTGAGGTTGGGTAACTGCCAAAGATCAGGATTTGATACAAAGCTAGATTGATGCTAAAGATTTCTAGGGGTCAGAAAAAACAGTGCAAGCTGAATCCTATAGAACCTATTAGTGTCTCTTTTTAGTTTCCCTCTTAAGGTAAAACATATAATTTACTAACAAAGCTAAGGTTTTACTCTATTTGGAAAGACAAGTGATATACTAGTAGGAGAGCAAGCATTTCATTTCACTCTCATGCCCCACTACCCCCAAGCCAGGCCCAGCCCCAGCCCAGGTTCACTGCTGGCAGGAGCGTTACACGCAACAGAGCAAACACAGCTTGAGTGACGAGAACCAGGCTGAGCAGGACGTCACCGAGAAAAAAAACCAAGTTTGGCTTGTAAACTGAATAAATTTCATACAGAAGTGGTAGCTGGAGAATAAGAGACAGAAGCCTGGTGTTGGTGCTTTTACACTCTGTGTTTTGACCATAATAAACTTTTTAAAAATAGGTTTTAGATGTTTTATGATTATCTGAAACTTTGAGAAAGAGATCAAAGGAAAATCACTCAGAATTGCAGTCAAAACTCTCAGGCCCAGACTCATACTATGTGGTTTAAATGCCAAGACAAAGATGAGATGTTACTACAAACCCAAGATTTTTAAACTTCCCTTTCGTGGGGCCATCTGAAGATATCTGGGAAGGCAGGTTTGTAAGACCACGTTTTACTCCATGCTAATGCTCCTGTACCCAGAGAGACACCCCTCAGCTCTGCCATGGAGAGGAACGCAGACCTGTTTGTCTGCCACTCGCTTATAAAACAACCAGTATTTTTAGAAATCTCACTCACAAAAAATGCTGCTCCTCAACTTGTGAGAAACCAAAAGATATCAGCGGCTGGAAGCTGCCCAGAAGGAAAGGAGGAATTGGCTTTCCTAATTCAAAGAAAAAGCTTCTTAACAATTGCATTCCCATACAGACCAAAAGCCACTGATAAACCAGATCACGTTAAATCACTGACTTTAGGGTTATGCCTGCAGGGAGTACAACACACTGACTTCGGGCTGAAAATATCAATACTTTTTTTTTTTTATCTGAAGGAGACAGAGAGTAAAGGGTGTTTTAAGAAAATATTTTCCTATGCACTGGCAATTTAATTTCTTGACATGCAGATGTAAAGGAGGGGTGGGAAGGGTTAGGTGCAGGGAGATCTTTATCGTTTCCCAGTCCTGGTTCCACACCCACCCCAGGGTGGCTGAATTACAAAATCTCCCATTTGTTATAAATTTCAACCTCCTGTTTTTTCTGTCGCTGTCTGTAGCACATAGGAGCATTTTAATGTGTGCAATCCTTAAATGTCAGTATAATGGAAAGCAGATGAGTCTTTTATGACAGCAATTTTTCACTCGCTTTTCTTGCTAAAACTATGCAGCGGGAATAAAAAAAGATTTAGACGGTGAAAATTGTGGTTTAAATCAGACACCACACTAATTCTCCTTGCTTTAGCCATGTGAGGCACACAAGAATATTAAGGCATCAGCCTCCTTTCAGACTGCTCTGATGCAAACAAAACTGATGAAGCTGAATGAGAATTCCTTGTTAGTGTTGCCCAACATTTCTGCTAGTCAAGCTTTGTTATGAACTTAATTACGGGGTGCCGTTACGTGCCATGGCACTCCCTGGGCCCTGCACAGCACGCTTCAGGTAAGTGGCAGTGCATGACCAGACAGTAATGCGTCGCAGGGTATAACAGGGTGAAGGAAAAGCAATTTTTATCCAGTTCCTCCTCCTACCTCGCTTCCAGAATTTTGTACGTGGCACTTGCACAGCCTGCAGAAGGAGCCAAAGATTTAATGAGCATTTGAAAGTTAAATAATTTGTAGATATGACTGAGATGTGACTGTTCTGAAGCCTCTGTTTGCACAGAGCCAAAAAAAGATATGACTCTCTGCACGCAGATGAAGCTGAACCACTCTACACTTATCCAAAAATCTCTTCAGAAAGTACGGGAGATGCCAGTTGAGCCAGATACGCACCACGTTTAGGAAGGTCACTGTCTAAGGATATGCTCTTGTTACATGCGCAAATGGATGAAGATATCTTAAATTGAGAGAAGAGTATAAAACAGCATTTAAAAGTTGGACTAAAGTTATTGCAAGTATACAACAAAAATAAATGAGATGATCCCTTGTCTAAATATAATATTTAAGAAGGTAAGCTAATGATCTTTCTTTGAAAATAAATCAAAGTAACTTTAGTTTGTGTTGTTTTGTTATTTAATGTTTTTCATTGAGGAAAAAAAGATGTAATCCACCACAGAGAAATTTAGATGGGTCCCTTCTTCAAGGACATGCAAAACTGGTTTTGTGTGAAAAAGTAAAAAAAAAAAAAACTCACACAAAAAAACCCACCTTCACATATGCATGCAGCAGAAATCTCAGTATGCATACATGTCTGCTTGAAACTTTGTAGTACCTAAAAGCTTAACTCAAGCTGTCAAATAGCATCTGGACGGCCAATGTGAGGGCTACCAATATCCGAATCTCTGTGTATCATCTACCTACTGCATAAGTAAATGAAACGTATCTTTTCTTTCCAACCTTTTGAAAGCTTCTTTTCAAACATTCAGCTACTGTTTCACACTGTTATCCAACTGTGTCATAGTAAAGCCTTAAGGTATTTCTCATGTCAGGCCGGAGGCAGCAGAGGTTTAACTTTAAAGCAAGCATATAAGAAATACAATTAAAAGCAAAAAAAACCACTCAAGAAAAAAACCCACAACCCTCCAACATATGAAGCCTGGTATTGTCAGCTTAGGTTTGATCACAGCAAAACGCAAGGTAACCTTCTCCATAGGCCAGATGCTGGCTTGGGAGCATCATCTGAGATGCTTTTCTTCTGGCTGGACTAAGGAAGGATCCACTCTTCTGGTGGATGTGAAAATGACTGCCTGCAGTGAGTGCCCATGGGGAGAGAGTTTCAGGTGTACCTTGCTCACATCCGATAACCTCTCTAGCTCATCACAACAGGTGAGATGCAGAAGGAAGGTAGAGCTGTCACTATTTTAGGATCTAAACTTATATCCCTTTTTCAAAAGTTCGTGAAATATGCCTTGTGTAGTTACATTCGTTATCAGTAAAAATGGGAACTGGCTCCTAAATCATTATGAGTAACCATTTAAAATTCAGCTCTGAGACTAAGACCGTTTTGGTGAATCAAAACAAGTGACCCACAAGTGTCTGCACTAACGGACCTTAAGTGTTTCCCTAGCTGATAAAAACCAGCTCCAGTTTTTCTGACGGTTCCAGAGCCAGGCTGCTTTGGCCAAGGAACAAGACCTCAAACTAAACCTGCATTTGTGGATGTTTAACATCTGTTAGAACTAGACCCAGCCTGGTAATAGGCTGTTCAGGCCTTGTCCTTCTGGAGCTCATCTGGCTTTGATCAAAGGATACAAGACTACTGTGTCTAGGAGATGCCTAGTTTGTATAAGACAAAGTCAGAGGCAAGTAATTCTGATTAAAGTATGCCTCCTAAATCTACCACTGGGGAGAATCATCTGTCCGTGATTCACAGGGATCCTCAAGCACCAATAATGCATGAAGTCTCGGTTTTGTTCTCGCCTGACCAGGCCACTTACACTTGCCGCTGTTTGGGCAGTAAACTACTCATAAAGGACTTTAGCTACAGTTTTCATCACTGCCACACAAATACTGCATCCAAACAGATGCGTAAACACTGTAAGCCTAGAAAATACGATCTTCAGATTTCAAGTATATTCTGAAATAAAAGCAACAGGATCAGGATTTGATCCTGGGTTTCTAGCCTGTCTTTTCACCCACACTCACCTAAGATTTCACTACGCAGAAGAGCAGTCGTGTTTCCAAGACTTGCTGCCTTTTCAGCAACCTAAGGTGAAATGACACAAAAATCATCTTAGTTTTTCTACATCCCTGGAAAGATATTTGTCATGAAGTTATGATCTTTGAGAATAACCAGACAGGAGCTGCTTTGTTCATGCACTGCATGAGGGAAACCTGCTCAAACACCTCTGCCTCGCAATATTCACATGGTGTCACACAGTGGCAAATAGTGTTTAGAGGCCAGTTTGCAGGGCTTTCCCTGCCTCTGGACTCACGTACAAAGAAATTACATTCTAATTACAGCAGTCTTCCCTTCAGATGGGCTAAACCTGGATGGGAGACACTAAGGTAGCACAGCCGTGATACGCAGCCTGGGATTCATGAGCTGCATGCAGCTCTTGGGGAAACCACCAGCAAGGTGGTGCTGACACAGGGATCCCTCCGCAATCCCAGCCATGCAAGGAAACGTATTCACAGTGGACATAGCTGCCAAGGTAAAACGACCTGTTTGCCCCTGACCTGCAGCAAAGAAAAGCCAACAGGATGCTGGGTTGCATCAACAAGGGCATCGGCCAGCAGAGATAAAGCAGTCATTATCCCACTCTACTCAGCACTTGTCAGGCCACACCTGGAATACTGTGTTCAGTTTTGGTCCCCGCTGTGTAAAAAAGATGAGGACAGGGTGGAGAGGGTCCAGAGAAGGGCCACAAAGATGATCCAAGGACTGGGAAGTCTGCCGTATGAGGAAAGGCTGAGACGACTGGGTTTGTTCAGCCTTGAGAAAAGAAGGCTTAGGGGAAACCTTATCACCATGTTCCAGTATTTAAAGGGAGGCTACAAAGAAGGTGGAGACTCCCTTTTTAAAAGGAATCACATGGTAAAGACGAGGGGTAATGGGTACAAGTTACTTCTGGGGAGATTCTCACTGGACACAAGAGGAAAATTTTTCTCAATGAGAACAATGAGCCATTGGAATAACCCCCCAGGGAAGTGGTGGATTCCCCAGGATTGGACACTTTTAAGATTCAGCTGGACAGGGTGCTGGGCCATCTTGTCTAGAGCATGCTTTTGCCAAGAAAGGTTGGACCAGATGATCCTTGAGGTCCCTTCCAACCTGGTGTTCTATGATTCTATGACCTTGTTAACCACCCCGTGTGGGACCCCGGAGAGATGCTGTGGTGTCCCAGCACTCAGATATACCTGAGCATGCATCTCGTGGCTCTCCAACACAGAAAAGCTTTGCTCTTAGATTCATAGGCTCAGCGAGGTGATGGGGACATTGCGTGATTCTCAGACAGACTTGTAACAAGGACACTGGATGTGGATGTACCCTCTTCTTCCCTCTGGACTAACTAAATATAGGCCTGGCTGCCTGCTGTCACTACACAAAGGTCTTCAAAAACTCTTGCCGAGGTGGCCAAAGCAATCAGGCAGTCCTGAAAGGGGTTACTACGAGCCCTATGCTTGTTTCCTCTAAGGCCTGCCACTTTACTTGTTGTTAATCAGTTACTAAATAAAACCCACACTTTCCTATGTTCTGTTTACTCAAAAGAGCTAATGAAACCACTTTAGGAGGTGGTTTAACCCTTTAGATAATCATCTAAAGTAGTTGTGATTAAAAATCTGCCTGTAACTGAACAAATCATCATCAATACTTCAGACTTCGAGAGAGAACAGGACTCCCCTGTTGTTTGATAATTTGAAGATGGCTGACAAGCGAATGTCAGAAAGTTGAATAGATGATCTGTCCAACATAGCACATTTTTCATTTACCCTGCCTTGGTTTTGAATAAGATCTTTACAGCACTGAGCCACCTAAAGCAGCAGCATTATTCAGCTGCACAATTGGAACAAAACGACAAACAGTTCAAATTAGTTCTGTATAAAGGCAGAACAAATTGTGTCATTTGCAATGCAAATGTGATTTCAAGCTTCATTAGCATCTTCTTTAAGGTCTAGTGCCTCAGTAGTAGGACACAGCGATGCTTCCCAACCTCCTAGACGTGTGCCAGACACCCTGCCAACTCCTTAGTTCCTTCCGTCAGGGAATAAACCAGGAATACAACAAGCACCAAAAACCAACAGTGGTAACATAACTTGCTTTGCTCTAGTTTGGAACTAAACCTCGAAGGCTACCTTTCATTTTAGTGGAGTAAATTCTTGATGAACCCAAACATTGGCATTAATTCTGCCTTTGCTTAAATAGCTTCCACAGAAGTGAATGTGGATAAAATTGTGCATTCCTCAAAAAAAAACCCAGACACCTATGAGCTTTCTTCTACTTTCAGGAGTGAAAATGAAATCAGATACTGAGAAAAAACTTTGCAAAAATGGAAATATGAGGTAAGAGCTCCAGGATTTGACTGCTCCCACCCTGTTCTGCTTTTCTCCTGGGCACCCCTTGTGCTTACACACAAAGGCCAAATTCACCTCCACTCCATGGGCGCGCAGCAATGAACGGTGGGGTTACAGTCCTGGGACCTGAGCAGGGGTGGGAACACCAGAAGTGTATGGCAAGAAAAAGCAACATGCATGTGGCAGGGTTCATCTGTACAGGCACAGCACTGCATTGGTCCAGACCTCTCAACGTACATGGATGACTCCATGGGAGGACACTGGATGGCTATGTAGTATATAATCTGTTTAATATTGAGTAAGTACATTTAATAGAAGGTATGGGAACAAACTACTGATAGATATTTTGGAAACGCAGCATTAGAGATGTTTAAAGGCCACTTACAGGGGAAACTATATTGGTTAAGCTGGTTTGTGAATTCAAGCTGATATGATTACACCAGAGTAGCCTTCCGCGAGGGTACCTGACGTACAAACCTCCATGTAACAGAGATATTTTCGTGGACTTGTTTAACTTTATTTGCGTAACTGGAGAAGTCTTTCCTTGCAGGCTAGCCCTCCAAGGATGGTTGAAGGGTATAGAAATACTGGTGTTTTGACACAGCAGTCCACTAGAGGTCCTGCTCAACGCGACAGGATCTAAACCTCCCTCAGTTAAACGTGATAAAATGCAAATGAAAACATGCCCAAATTGTGCACACAGACTGGGTACAGGGATGCATATGCTAAATTTAGGAAATGCAAATATGCATCTGATTCATATGCCCAGTGACTGCCGGCGCAGGAATAAATCAGTTAATTGGCTAAGGCCAAAGCAGCTACAAGGTACCCAAAACACCGACTGTTGACCAGTCCGTGTACATAATCACACCAGCTGCATGCACAATGGAATAAACACCTTTTATCAAATCAGGCTCTGTACTATTGAAAAAGAAAGCTGAATATCAAAATCTTACCTTGGGTTCGCCAAGGTTCAGCACGGGGCTGGTGAGAACCCATCTGGCATTCAGGTGTCTTGCATGAAACTGGGTGCAAATAGTGCGTCTATCAGGAGTCAGACACTGGCAGGAAGCGAGATGTGAAAATCAAGCTGTGCTGGCAATCCCAGAATAGCTGGGTGTGAGTAGAAAGATAGCTGATGCCACCAGCTACCCAGCTAAGGCAGAAGGTACCTTCAGTGAGGCCGAAGCACACAAATAAAAAGTTGGTTGCACAGCACACCAGGAGCATTTCCGAGAGAACAAAAAACTCTGAATGGGGAAATAAAACACGGATCATATGCACAGATAAATATGTGCCCTCAGATAGCATGCTGGACTTGGGTCAGCAGGGCAGTTCAGCCACTTTGGGAGCTGATGTGTCGCCTTTCAACTGTCCAGCTTTTGGAAAAGTGACCCGTGGTTGTTTTTTCCATGGGGAGCAGTGGAAAACTGAGTGGGCAAGTGGGGTGAGTGGCAGTGGACTGGGGTGCGAGAGTGCTGCACGGCAGTCGCTCACTGCTTTTTCACAGCCCACTTTAAATCTTGCTCTGACAGTGGTAGAGCAGAACCGCCTTACTCAGCTCCTGTCTTGCTCTTTGAGTCATATCTTTTTATTTTATTGACAAAAGCTAGTTTTCCACCTTCTCAGCACTGCAGAACCAACACAGGGAGCAGATTCCCCTGCATGCATCACGAAGACACAGCACGGCTCTCGCTGCCAGTAGCTTTTTCCAAGGAATGGCAGATGCAGACAAACAAATACCAGCTGGCAGAAAAATCAAGTCCTGATGTCTCATCTGAGGCTTGATTTTTACCTTCTCATTTGAGAGGTCTCCTTTAAATCAACACAAGAGGCCTTCCAAAGCTGCACACATGCCATTGCTCTAAAAACTTCTATAATCATATGTTGTGAACAGACGTGAGTCACGAGCAAAATTCTGGAAGCCAAAAAGGCTTTAAAATTAATCTAAGTAATCATCACACTACCATCAGTGCTGCCTAAATCCTTCCTATAACTCACTTTGGCATTTTACAGATAAAGATAAGGGACATAAAGAGTTCAACTGGCCAAGCTACCTTAGTTTATAGGTGGGGATATGGGAGGAGAAAAGCAAAACAATACTGAGCGTTAGCTGAAAATGATTCAGTGACCTGGGGGAAGGGAGAGGTGGGGAAAGTAGGGGAAACAACTGAATACTTTTTTTTTCCCCAGAAAATGTTTGTCTAGCATGACACCTGAGCATCCAAACAAGGAGGGGCAGAGGGGAAAAATAGCAAACCGTAAAATTTCAAGGTAGCATTTCTTTGGATAAAAAATGTCCTCCTCCCTCTTCTATTTTCATGGCACTTATTTGGCCTGCTAAATAAGCTACGCCCAGAGCCCCTGAGAGTCTGCAAAGCTGCGGTTACAAATCCAGCTGCAGCCTAGGACATGGTTTTATGCAGGGTTTTGGCATGGCCTCACTCTTCTGCAGGAGCCTCTATATCAGAAACATCCACTGCTTTCCGTCTCTTGGTAATAGCATATCATATCCTCCTGCTTACCGTTGAGACAACTTTGCATCCCGAGCAAAGGAACATCATATGGCAGAGTCAAAACAAAAGAAATAGCAGGATCCAAGAAGGACAAAGGCCAGAAAGTTATCAGTTTTGGAGCTTTGTCTGCAATAACTCAAGAAGAAGGTCGCAGAGGGAAGAACCCTATTAAGCTGAGCTGACCTGAGCAAAGCGCGGTGTCTACAGGCAGAAGATGAAAAAAGGATGGGGGAATTATTAATACTATAAGCACAGCCCTCAGAACTGGAGGTGAGGGGGTACAAGGCCTGCAGCAAATACGGGAGAAATTTGAGATTCAGTAGGTGCTGCTCTACCGCACAAAGTCCTTGCTGTGTTTTTTCTGATAGAAAATAAAGTCTTTCATATATCACTTCTAACTTCCATAAAGTATCAATATGAGCACACACCATTGCTCCATAAAGTCCTATGGAAACAGGTCACAATCTTCTTGTCAGATCATACCTAAAAGGCACTATACATGTATTTATCTCCATCTATTTATATAGCCTCCATCACCATAGTAACTTATCCTTCTGTTAATACTACATGATATCTTGCTTTATTCAAGAGAGGTAAAATACGGTTTTTCCATTATCAGCACTCAAGGTTACTGCACCATTTTCACAAGTGATTTCAAGAGCACATCATGGCTTGCCCAGTTCTGCGCTACCGGTGTTGCCTGCTGATTTCTCTGGTGCGGGGTAGGAGCGGGGAAAGGAAACTCTCCTCCAATGGGACATCAGAAATAAGACTGCACTGGAGCACAGAAAAGAGCAATATTAATTCTTGCATTCTGTTTCATCTCGTGCCAAATCAATTGCTCTAAATATTGGATTTTTTTCTAATGCTTAAACTAAAAAAAAAATCAAGAGAGAGAATCTGAGGCCAAAGAGAAGCTGCAGGCACCAGTTGCTGCACATCATCACTGAAAGCTGTAGTGCTGTGAATATATTTCTGATTATGCTTCAGTTCTTCATTATTAAAAATGGGCTGCAGTTGATTCATAGTTTTGCTGCAATCAGCTGAAACCCAATTACCATCACAGCACAAACCACTTCTGATGTGGATTCTCAGACTGCCAGGAAGAAATACTGCTGTATTTCTACTGCACTCATTTTCCCCAGTGGCAAATACAACTCATTTGTTTACACAGTTTGGGAATTTTCTACAGAACTTTGTATAACTAAAAACTACATGGACAGTTATACAGGATCTAGACTACTCAGTGGAGCTAGATTTTTCCTCTTCAGAGGACTTTAATTTGACATTGATCATGGCACTATGTTACAGCATCACCAAAACGTAAATCTTTCCACCGCGGGAGGGATTTTGCCCCTGGCCTCCTGTAGCAGAAGAATCCACATGGCCCTACCCATACCCTGCAGATCCAAATGCTGCTTTCTCCTGGCTTTCTCTCGCCTTTCAAGTCAAACCTGTTCTCCCACCGATTTTCTTTAGAAACACCATGGGATAGCAGCAGGGTGGGGAGCGACATTTATATTTTTGCCAGATATTCAGCATAAGCAGCGTGACCAATAATGGCTTGTCACTCTGCCCATCTCTTTTTCCTTCCCTCCCTCCAACCTGTCACTTTTCTTTGGGAATGCCGACACAAAAAAACTAGGAAATTACTTTCATTTTCCCGGAATATTAGACGATTTCTCTGTGCATGTACTTTTGGCTGATTCTTCCTACAGCATTATAGCCCAAAGGGTGTTGGTAGCCAGAGACGACAGTGCAGCTGAGATTGGGAGTGTGGCAAGAATTAACAAATCATTACACCAGTACTATGTTCTGCCTCTAATTATAGGCAATTTACATCCGCTGCATGTATATATTTATGCCAAAATATAGCCCAGGTTAAGAAAGAAGAGAGATTTGTGCATCAGTTGAAGCTTGGAATGCAGCATACAGAAGCATGGGGAAGAGGTGACAGCAGAACAGGGTTATTAGGAAACGGGCAGCAGGAGAGAAATAAAGCCACATTGCATCTTCATGTTTCTGTCCTTCTTCAGAGGTTGTCAGTGAAGTCATATCTCCATTGGCAACATCACAATCGTCTCCACAGCAACAAATGTGATGCTGCAGAACGCTGAAATATCTATTTTTAAAAAGGTAGGAGGAAAACACAAATGTGGAGCACGTAGGGGTTCAACAGCCACACAAGCCTAATGACTATAATAGGAGGTACATAAAAATACTCACTGAAAAAGAAGCCGAGCAAAATCAGCTTCTGAAATTTTCTCCAAGCGTAACATCTCCTGGACCCTTTATTACGTCTCGTGGGCAAAGATAGCAAAGAAGTCACAGAGGCAGCAATATTCTCCTACAGCTGGTATCACCGCCTCTCCCCCGAGATGCTCCCCAGTCCCACAAAGCCAATCGAGGCAGGTGCCAGGAGAGGTGCTGCACAGCCATGAATGAAATACCCGTCCGTGTGATTCGCATAGTACGAGGGACTGGCTTATGAAAGGACAAGTGTAAGCCGGTGTTTTACACCGCGTTAAAGTGCAATTACTTCTGAAAGGAAGACCGCTTAACCTTACAAGGACCTAAAAAGGATTTGCAACCATAAATCGGAAGGGGATTAAAGTGAAAGGAAGTTTATTTTCCAAGTCTGATCTAGATGTAGCCAAAGTGCTGCAAGAAGCATTGCTGTTAGGTTTGTTTAGCTGTTGCTAATAATCCTAGGAAATTTCTGTTACGAGTTGTATCATCCAAAGCTATGAAACCTCTTCACGTTAGCTGTTCTTGGAAACTCTTCTGACATTTTGGACTGAAATCTTAAAAGAAGAACTCTTAAAATGCAAGGGTGTGTGAATCTGAAATCTCATTGACTGGCTTTGTCCTAAACATTTCTGCTCATGTCAGGACTCAAGAGTGGCTGACAATACCTTCTCTTTAGCAGTCAGAGAGGGGGACGCTTGAGAGAAAAAAAACCTCCATCAATCCTTGAGAAAATAGCCTTGGTTTACAACATGAGCTGCAAGTACCACAAATGTGGTGGTCTTCTCTAAGGCTGCAGTACCTTTGTCTGTAATGCACTTAATTCTTCTGTTTCTGAGACAACTCCCTAAAAGCTATTTTGTCACAAGGCCCAGCAGGGCTTCCCACAAAAGGGAGAGATGGATGCACCCTGTTCTCCTTCATTCGCTCCGCTGCCATTCCTGAACTCTAACTAACGTTCTTTCTCATGCATGAAGAAAGCAGGCGGGACCCTGGTAATCAGCAAGTGCGTTGCTCGGTGGGACAGGTCCTTCCCACCGCATCTGACAGCATTTACTTACAAAAAGAGCCCAAATGCTTGGAAAATAAGAACGTGGGGAAAGAACAGATTTGGGCAAATGGGTGGTGCTGACCTGCGATGCCTCCAAATCCCTTATATCACATTCTAGACAACACTGCTGTTCCCTATGTTTGTGAACTGCAAATTGTAATCAAATTTATGTAAAACAGAATTCTAAAAAGATGAAAAAGCTGTGTTTAAAATCTGTATAGGAATTACGTACTGTAAATATTTTTAATTGGTGCTATGAATTATGCTTTATGCTGCTTGTGCTGCGCACTGCATATGTTTTGAAATCAGTAGTTTATCACTGAAACCGGCTGATGGTTTCCACTGAATGCACACTACTAACAAGAACTGGGATATGAGAGTACAATAAATACTGTAGAATAAATAGGAATACTTTTCACTGCAGAAATAATATACCTTTCTTCAAAATGAGTCTCTCTCCTCCGTGGCTTAACAACAGAATTTGATTGTCTTCAGCCTGTCTAGAAGAAAAAAAACCCTCAGAAAATGCCAATTTCTTCAAAAAACAGAGTAACATATCAATTTTTAAAAATGTTTCATCTGGAAACATTTTAGACCCTGGGAGGACTTTCAGAGAAACCCCGGAGTGGGAAATGTTTGCTCTGCTGGCCAGAGGTGCCTGGAACACAGATCTAAATTCCTTTCCTCTCTGAATCAACCTAAATGAGTGCCCTACGCTCTGGGAAGCTGCCTTTTGCCAAGCAGGTAGGTCTCCATCAAAGTTTTGAAAGGCTTTCACCTCACCCTCCAGCACAGCTCAAACATTTTTTTATGCCACAGTAAAAATATTTTTTCAGGACGGGAAATCAATTTCCTTCCCAGCTCCATTTTTAAACAGTAAGTCAGAACAAACCCACCTGCTAAATGCTTCCTTCATGCTTTTAGAGGTTCCTCTTCCTCTGCATCTTGTAATAACTGTAATTCAGGTATGCATAAAAAAATGAGAAACAACAAGGTAATGGCACAAGACTGTTCTGCTTTCTACAGCAGTACAGCCAGCTGCCTACAAGGAGAGAGCAAGGCAGTAGAGAAAGCTAAACCACCCCTCACTCCCTCTCATGGATGAACCCAGAAGATCGTGAGTCCCACCCAAACCAGGCCCACGGGCACATACAGCAGGTGTCTGGCAGTGGCCTGTGCACACCGCAGAGAGAGAATCACAGAATCGTGTAGGTTGGAAAAGACCTTTAAGATTATGAAGTCCAACCATTAACCTAGCACTGCCAGGTCCACCACTAAACCATGGCCTTAAGCACCATGTCTATATGTCTTTTAAATACCTCCGGGGATGAGGACTCAACCACTTCCTTGGGCAGCCTGTTCAGTGCCTGACTGCCCTTTCAGATGACTGCCGCATTCAGAATCGCGCATTAAATTTTGAAAAAATCTGATCCCAAATTGTCAGATCTCCATAAACTGGAAAAAAACATTTCTTTAAGAAAGCAAGGTTTGCAGAACAAACCTAATGCATGCCCTTCACGCAACATCAGTGGATGCTCAGTGAATTGTTAAATGCATTTAAATTCCCTCGTATCAGGAAAGAAGAATCCTGTCTGCAAAAGATTTTCAATAACCTTTAAATGCAAGAAGAGTGAAATTACTCCACTAAAAACCAAGGGACTCTGAGCACTTCTCACATTTCTGTGTTTATAGCATTAAACTTTCAGGTAGGACTGACATGCCAGCCCACCGAGAACAGCACAAGGTCACGCTCTGCATTTGGTATTGCATGCATCCACCAAGAAACTGTGAGCTGGTGCATGACAAAACAGGTCCAGGGACTTTCAACAGCAAGGGTGCTTAGAAAGAAACCCCTAAACACCGATCTTGCATGGTGAACTCTGCTGGGCTGCCCAGTCCACCCCAGGAAAACAATAGCTGTGCCCAGGATGGGGCATTAATAGTTTATGTTATTGAAAATACATGCATCTGTAGGGGTTCAAAGATTTCTCTTGTGCACTTCTTAGAAAACAACTGCACGATCGTTCTTGTCAGCTGAACTGGTACCTGGTGACAGCCTTCTTTCCTCTTCTCTTACTGGAAGCAATGAAACTACCTCAGAATACAAAAACCTGCAATGCACTAGCAATGGTTTAGTTTGAGAGGTATATTTTTGACTCTCCAGTCTCCCAGCCTTCTGCTGGTGCAGTTTTACCCTCTCTGTCCATATTTGTGCCTCAGTGCTGAGAAGCCTGTGTGTGTGATTGCCACCTACAAGCAGGAAGGTGTGGTCAGTCCCCCTCATTCAGCTCCAGGTGCACAATGATCCTCCCTTCCTGACAATAGATATTTAGAGATCTACATCCCTCCCAGTGACATTATTATATCTCTTATTTTTATATTGATAACAGAACATTAGCATGCACAAGTGCAATTGATATTTTGTTATTTTCCTATCGTATAAAATATAGAAATTTAAGTCACCAAGGAATTAGAGGAATGAAAGGAACATTATGTTTAAGCAGCTACAAAATGTGGTTTACATCATGTAATGGGACGTGTTTAATGCAGTTTTATACAGCAGCCTTTCATCATTTACATTTGCCTCTGGCTTAATAAACTGTGTCATTCTGTTTATGTTTGTTACGGTTGGATATAAATGCTTCCCAGGCAGCATCCCCATGAATCACACCTGGAACATGGAAATTGGCAATCAACATTTTCATACATCCCTTATGTGCTTCTGCCTCTCAGCCTTAAGCTTTAATATTTTATTTAGGAGTGTGCCAAGTGCTTTCAATTAAACTTGATGGCCAGCCATGAGCACCGATATCAGACAGCGTAAAATGATGTAAGGTTTAAGCCTGCCAGCCTCACCCTGAGTAACATCTTGTTCCAGGAGTCATCGCGCTGGTGGGGATACATACACCCTCTTAGACACTGAAGGAGATAAAACAGGGCCTCTGACACGCATTTTGTCATTACTACAATAGCTAAGTGTCCTTTGCCACAAAAGATGATGGAGTCAATGACAGAACTCCCACTGACTCCAACAGAGGTGGGAATTTACCTCCAGCCTTCTGGGGCTTTGGATACGGACAGCAGCAATGAGCGGACACACATCACAAGATGGTTCATCTGCGAGGTCACATTTCCCAATGAAACCTTGCCTCTGTGCAGTAGCCTTCATGTTCTGAGGAAGCCCTCCACAAATAGCCAAGTTTGATGCCCGGATAGAGTAGTACCTCATGGAGACATTGCAGGAGCTTAGCCTACGCTAAGATCAGTTGACTCAATATGTATTTTTAAGCCTACAACCACAGTAAGATTTCACAAAAGACAGAAATTTGCTGTACATATTGGGAAACTGTCAAGAAACAACCACCTTCACATTGCAGTTGCCTTTGGGACGTTGGAGCTGTCAGAAGTAACAGAACTGGAAATAGGGAGGCTGGAAATGCTGTGTATGGCCTATTTCTAACCCTGGCCTGCTGCAGGAGCAGTGCCTCTGGTGCTTTTCAGTGCACATATCCAAATTTGCTGTACACCGGGTAAAGCAAAGCTTCGCTGCAAATAGCTGCAATGTGCATAAGAGCACATGGAATCACTGCACAGGGGTAGCCGGGGCCGCTGTGCAGCCCGCAGAAAAGGGAGGTGGCCCTGGAGTTTCACAGCCTCTGGATAGGAAAGGCGTGAGGTATGTGAGGACTCTGTGGCACCCAGAGTGCAGCAGGGAAGTTTCAGTAGGAACAGGCAGGACTGCATGGGCAGGCAGCGCATGGGGTCAGGGCTTTTCCCAGGGACATCGCTAAGCTCCACTGATGGGGCAGTGAGGACTAAATAAACGGTACTTTTCCCAATCTACAAGTGGGGAAAATATATTTATACATGTTTACCACTGACTACACCACAATCTGACTTCCTCGTCCTCTACAAACCAACAAGTATTTGCAAAAGAGACACTAGTAGCTTTGTACCACAGACCCATTTGAAATCTGTGGAGCTCAAAGTGCTTCACAGACCTCAGCACCCCTGGCTGCAGCACGCCGTGTGACAGCCAAGTAGCATCTCAGGGCTGTAGAGACTCAAACTATGCGGCACAGAGAGGTAATGCTGTTCTTGTAGCACGGCGGACTTGACAATGACTTGCCCACAGCAACTCAATGGCAGTCAGAAAATGAAGATAAATGCCTTGACAATCTCTGTTTTCCAGTGTAAACACGAATCCAAGAACATCCAGAGAGTATTACATTTAGCAGCTTCACATCCAATAAAACAAGAATAAACATTACAGGGATTTCTTTAAAGATTGCCTTTCATAGGCATTTTTATGCAGGAGCAGTTTCTGATGTGTAGAAAACTATTCACTTTACAAAAGGGATTACAAGCGCACAGATCTCTAATCTCTTTCATCAGTTTTCATTAAAAATCAGGATTTGTGCAGGGTTGAAAGTTCTCCAAGATTTTATTAAATTGGGCAAAGCTGGAGGAGGAATAACAAATACGTTCACAGGGATGAAGTTTTGCTCTCATTATAAACTTCACGCTTTCCTCTCAACGCTGGGTTTCCATTCTTTCCCTCAGGCACTTTCTGGCTCCTGTTCATTTTGATGTTCATAGTCTTAATTTAAATCTAGATACAGTCTATGTGATATGGCATAACAAAGATTACAAATCTTGTTTGGAATTTGTATTTTTTTATAGGCATGTCAAGGAATGTCTTTCATAAAATTTTACCTAAAATGCTCTTCACGCTTAAATAATAGAGTTACAAAGTCAGCATAATAGTAGCAAAAGAGGGTAAGAGGAAGAAAGAAAAAAAAGGAAATGAAATAGGTAATAAAAAAGATTTTCAAATGAGATTTGGAATCAAAAGCAGTGCCAGGAAGGCATTTCAATGGAAAGGAACTACCCTGCATGTTAGAAACTGCAGAGGAGAAGGTTCTTGTATAAATCTTACAGTAAAGTCGAAGAGTGCAGGCAAAAAATCACAAGCTAAACAGAAAAGCCCTATGGCCAGGGTAATTCAGGGATGAAAGGAGAGCTTAGAGAAGGATGTGGCTGCATCCCTACGGCATGCCCATAACAGAAGGGGCGACAAGAAGTGTGTGGAGAAAGGCATGAGTTTTCAATTAGGCACTAATACTCGTTGGCAATGTCCTTAAACACAGCTAAATCTCTGTCCAGGACATAGTGGAGGTAGGAATTTAGGACAGCAAGATGTTCAGACTCTAAGCATTACTGGCAAAGGAAAGGAGTCAAGAACAGCAGCAAGAAATGGGCAGACGGTAAAACTGTGCTTTTAGTCTAATCATCCTCTGAAGGAGATTACACTGTACTCAGTAATTACATGGATGGCTTCTATTCACAGCAAACTTCATTTAATTCCAAATAATTATAAAAGATAGATCACAGCTGCAGTATGAACACGTGCATACCCTATCAAGATATAAGAGGGAGGAGGCCAGAAAAGCAGATAGTACTGCTGTAATACTTCCACACTTGCAATCACTGAAGTTAATCCCCAAGTTCCTTAATCAAAACTCATCAAGAAAACAGTCGATGAAATCAGAAGAAATATTTCTTGAATAACTCTTGAGATGGGATTGGAGATATCTACAGCACTACATTATTAAAAATGATGGGCAAATCCTGATCAGCTTCTAATAATATCAAGTATAATAATCCATGTGGTTTTAGTAGCTACCTTTATCCATTTTAACTACAAAATCACTGATAACCGTAAGCTGTCAATCTCAAGCAAGTTTGGAAACCCCATTGAAACAGAAATCGGCTAATTAAGCCTGCAAAATATCAACAGAAAACAGTAAGGAAATATTTTTGACTGGCCCTCATCAATGTTTTACAAAACAAAAAGAACCCTGAAGTGGAGCACACAATTTGAAAAGTGTAATTTGACCAGCAAAGTGACAAGTGTAATCAATAAGACCTTCACTAGACTTCCAGGTAAATAGAATAGCACCTAGGTTAAACAAGCTGCAGTTAAAGCTTAAAAATTTCTTTTCTTTATTGAAGATTTGATACAAAATCCACTGCAGCCTCCTGCTGTTTGAATCTTTCTGTGGTACGTCAGGAGCTAAATCACATACTTTCCAACACAACACTGCAAGAAATATTATGATAAATCCATTCCGTGTTGGCATTGATGCCTTATATTCATGATATGAAATGATAAAGTATCCCTAATGCAACATTATATTGCTTTCATAAATCAAATTCAAAATGACATTACATTTCTGGTAACCTACTACGAAAGATCTCACTCTTTCATTACACAGACCTATTTCTGTGCAGCATACAGTGTACTCCTACCACAGATCGCAAGAAACACCGCCAAATATTTCCTCAATGCCTTTCTGAAGACTGGCTCATTGTGGCTTCCCTTTTCAAAGCAACAATAATTTGCAGTGGCTGGACTAGCGTTTTTTTTGCATTGAACTCAACCAAGTGACAGACTCATTGTACCATGAAGATGGAGACTTCAAACCCATCGAAATCCAGGCACGTCCGAAAAGCTTTCAAATAGTCATCTTTTTCAGGCAGGCCTCAGAATTAGCTTAGGCTCATTACAAGATGAAGTTATTCAGCAGGGCTATGATGTGAGCTCTTTGTTCTGAAACACGCACAATTAACCATGCCGTCCCGCGTATCCACTGCTTGAGGCCCCCCCACGTGCATTTCCACTGTCACGCCGTGCATATTGTATTTAAAAAAATATATTTGCTTTATTTATTAAGAGCAGGGGCACTAAATGACCCAGTCTTTTTAAAAATCAACTTTTTGGCACTTCTGGGATTAAACACTTATGACAATGGAAGAGGAAAATGGACGCTGGCGCCTACATAAATGGAGCAGAATTCTCCTGAGAACAGATTTTCTTATCAAGTTTTATGAATTTTCTCCTTCCAGATGGATTGGGAGCACAGTTTTTGCTATGTTAAGAGAATCCCCACTTCTAGCCTGGGTAGGAATCAGGGTTTACAGAGAAATGTGGAAATAATTAAAGTTGGGGAAAAAGCTACTCATGTTTTAATTTCATGCTTAGGTTCATTCAGAGTTTGAGAAAAAGGGATGCATCATCAGTTCTTATTTTATTCAAACCCAACCCCTGGAGAGCGTTAGATTACATGAAGTTACAGCCTGTACTCTGGCAATTAACCAGTCTTGTATATTAGCTGCCGTTTTTCTGTTCCTTCATATCTGAGAATTAGCCTAAAATCCACCAGCCAAAAAGCAGAGCCTGTGTTACTCACGGCAGCCCCTGAGCACAACCGCCTCGCTGCCACCGAGCTGCCATGGCTCCATGGCCTCAGCCATTAACAACATGCGAAAAGACTCGGCTCTGAGAGGCTCCAAACACTTTCTAGGCCATGAAGGACTGTACATGGCTGCTCAGAAGAGCCGAGGCTTTAGGATTATTGGTTGTGACAACTTATAGGAAGCACATCCAGGAAGGCTTGATGTAAAAAGAAAGAGCTGCTTGTTCGTCTCACTGGTCCCCCTTCCCCTCCCTTAGTGACGCTGGTACCTCAGGGTATAGAGAAAACTGTTGGATGTCGCCTATAACTAAGGATTAACCACAACTTCTGAAGTTCAGACAGTGACCTTTCCTCAAATACATGATTTTCTGACAAAAGCACTTGTAAATTAGAAGGAGCTTGTCTGTGTTTAAAGGTTTTGGTAAAGAGGGAGACATTGGCTTTTTTCTTTGCTATACATCATTAGCTATATTGGAGACATTTCCTCATTGTAATTCTGAATGTGAATGAGCACCATTTCTTGCAGAATTTGCTGCACAGTCTCATCTCTTTTCCTTTCATATGCTCCTTCAAAAGATTATTTTTAACATGTGTGCAATCTGGTATCAGAAAAAAGGAAAACAAGAAAGTCCATTTCAGTATAGAGCCAAAAGCCCCCCTCCCCTCCAGAAAAGACAGACAGTCTGGCTTTAGCTCGAGAAGATGGAATGATACTTTCATAAATTCCTGAAATGCATCATGACACTTCACAGTATAATCGTACAGTAAGAGCACAAAAGTCACAGGCACCTCTTGGTCACACAGTACATGATCATACCCCCACCTCCAGGCAAATGAGATGTTGAGACTGTGACTCTGTTCTGGCTGTCCAGTGGCACCCATAAAACAGAAACTCCAAAGCAAAAATGAATTTAAAGACTTAGCTCAGCCCAATAGCTGTCTGAGATGATCCAAGGAGCCAGGGTGCACTTTTCTGTATACGAGCTACATTCCCTCACCGTTTGATGAATACCGATCAGCTGCACAGCCACAGGAGCGTATTTCATTTGAAAGATGGAGCTGTTTGCTGCACCCGCAGAGATGAGGTTTCAATAAATGCAATATATGAGACACAGGTCTGATATATTTTTCTTCTTTGCCTACATCTCAGGTTTTTTACATGTGTACGAGTAATAACAAAGAGGATTCATTCGTTAATGATCAGACTTCTATTTCTGTGAGCAACTCCAGTGTCCTTCAATAAGTTGTTTTAACAGGAATGGTAACCCAATAAAGTTAAAGCTTCATTACTAATTCAGACTTATTTTTCATAGTTCATACCAAATCGCTTCACTTATACCTTCCATATGCTATTCCCTCTAAGCTTTCATTAGCTTTTATACTCCAGCTAGGCTCATAACTCTGTTCTTTAAGAATACAACTGGTTTTAAACCATTGCCCTCAACAGAAACACATTCCTGATGGCGGGTTGTACATACCTTGTACCTCTCTGAGGTCATCAGAGGCTTTCATAGCCTTTGCTCCTTATGTTTTATTATTTTTTTAAAAAAATAATACATTGCAGAGACTCCATACTTGATTTGTATCTAACTCTGGTTAAAAAAGTAAGGATCTGAGCCCTCCCATCCATTACACATTTTTTGTAATCATGCACAAAATACAAGATAGCCCTAGACAAGCAAAGAGTAAGCTCAAGTCTGCCAATGCCTCGATACATTGTGGGCTTGATTATTTATTATTGTGTCTTGGTTCATTACTATAGCACCAGCACACATGAGGTTTGTTCTTTCCAGCCTTCCCTCAGGCTGTTTTGACAGGAGAAAGACTAATGGGTAGTGACTGCTGATGGGCTTCTGCCTCTGCCTGGCCTTAGGACATTCAGCAGGTGCCTGGAAGCAAGGGGGCATGCTCCACTGAGGACTAGTGGGTCCAGTCACTATTTCATTTGCAACCCCTTCTAGCCAAATACACTCGGTTCTAGTTGTAACCACTGGTCCACAGAAAACAGAAGGGATTACGCCAGGATAAATTCTCAGCTACTGGAAGTCTCTCAAAAGAAGAAAGACTAAGGTGCCTTTTTTATTCAGATCTACAGGCTTCAAAAATACCCTCTGAACTATACCTTGTATGTGCCAGCACACAGCAAATCATCAGATTTAGTAGTGAAAAACCGGATTTCCAAAATGGGAAACATTTTAATTCATCATTAGAAACTTTTTCGTCAGTTTGCCCAGACCACTTCATAGAATTTATGAGTACTTCATATCCATCAACATCCATTTAACTGACAGCCTCAGACATCTTACAGACCATTAGACCCCTGCATTGAAGCACAAGCCTGATTTGACCTACACACATATTGTTCTCCCCCGCCCCGCGCCTTTTTTTTTTTTCTTTTTCCCTTCTCTCTTTTCACTCTCTTCCTCCAGCAGAGTTGACAGAAAAGTGCTTTGGGCACTTTTTACAAGGGCGTTAGCTTCAAAGAGTCAAGGCCTGGCTACATCTTACTGATCTTGAGCCATCAACAAGTTAGACATCTTGTCTGGGGTTGGCAGTGAGCCTAAGCTCCCTCTGCATTCAAGAAAGAAAAATAGGTACATTGGAAGGGTAATTCATCTTTTCCTAAGACAGGTAGATGGATCGCCCTGTGGAGACTTAACTTCTCCATGTAACCTTTAGAGGGAACCCAAACCCAGCTTAGCTGGGACAACTTGCATCCAGACGGTGCCTGGGTGAGTTGGAGTGAGTAGTCAACGGTTTCTATGAAGGTACGTGCACTGGTTTGCACGCGCAGCTCCAGCCATGGCGTGCAAATCAAGCAGTACATTCACTGAATCTGTGTTCCCCCCCAAAATGCAGTCACCTGAATGTACGTGCACATTTCAGGAAATAATTGTAAATCTTGCTTCACGATATGGCACCTGAGGCATAGTCTAAAAAATGCTTTTGAAAATCAAACCCTTTGGTAAGAGATAAGAGAGAGGATTACCTAATGTGCTACCTGCTAGTCAAAGAACTGACTAGTCATTTGTGTTGGCAATTAAATTGGACAAAATAGATCAGCATATACATAATTATTGGATAAATAATTCTGCACTTAAAATCCCAAAAGAAAGTTTTTAAAAAATGAGAGAGAAGCAAGTGAAGGCACTCAGAGGACCCAGGAAATGTGTGAGAAGCCCCTAAGGTTTTGGGTCTCATGAGAAGTTTTGTTGTTTTATTTAAGAGATTTGAATTTTTTTAATCAGCTGTCCATAACCACATTTCTTAGTTTTAAAATACCACGTAATCTAAAGCCAAGCAGCACCAATAACTAGCATTGCAAGAATAAAATGGATTACATCCAGATGACAGTCAATATAATGAAGTTTACAAGTGACAGGAGTCTGACCCACCCTCCAGGTGAGATCGCTCACTTAGTAGCCCAGATTCATGAACAGCAATTTTCACTCGAACAAGAAGCAGACAAGAAAGCAACCGTGTATTTCAGAGTTGGAAGCTGGATTTACAATTAGAAGATTTAAAACAAAACAAAACCAAAGGAGACTGAACATTGAGGGCTGCTGAATGAGTCATATGTCAAAAAGACTCCAATCTAGGGAGGGTGTAGGATGAAATTCAGCGTGCTGATTTCAGCATCTTTAGCATTATAAACAATTTCTACTGCTGCTAGATATTCAAAGATGGTCTACAAACCTAAAAAACCCCAGAGGTTGCTAATACATTTCTTGTTAATTCAGAGTGGTCTGTTCAAGTTCATCTCTCCTAGAACTATACCATTCCATCTGTCCAATAGAATTGGATAACTCAGTATAGATCTGATGATGCTTCATCTGCATAATCATCCCTGTGTAGATTGTTAACTCCTAGGGCAGGAAGTGAATTCATTATAAATGTCTTAAAAAGCTCAGCAAGTAAAATATTAAATACTATATTCATCACAGTCATTATCTGACAGCACTAGACCCATTACATGGTATACCACAGGGCCAGTGGGCAGGATATTTCAAATTAGTCAATGTTATGGCTTTTTGTTACTATGATTAATGACATTTGCATGCTACAGAAGGATCTAGTGCAGCTCCCACTGTGTGACATTCATTTCTTCAATAAAAATCATACACGTTGCCAAACCCTGTCCTGTGGTCCTCTCTTAGTCTTTTCTTCAGCCAAAATTCCAGTAAATGCCAATGGAGACTTTTCCTCACTAAGCACTTCGTTATCTGACCCCTTAACATGATGCATCAGAATTATGCAAATAATGCAACTTACTCTTGACACTTTTCAACATACAATTCAACGCAAAGTTTTGCTACGTATCTTAGTACGAATTCAGCAAATAGCAGCGTGAAAGTTTGATTCCTGGTGGGGAGCTCTGATCCCTAACATTTCAGTCACACTGACTCATTCTTTGGCTTTTGACCAGTCACTTGAACAGCCTTTGCCTCAGTTTCTCTACCTGTGCCGCATGGCATGGGAAGTGATGAAAAAATTAGCTTGTCTGTACAGCAGTTTAAAAAGCAAAAAAAAAAAAAAAATTGCATAGCACCTAGTCAGGAATTAGCAGCAAATATACATTGAGCATTTCAGATTCCCAGTTGATTCTTCTTCCTCGCTAGTGCGAGTCTAGTTACAGCTTGGCTCTGACATATCAAGAAGCGGACCCTCAAGAAAACAGAGAAGCAGCTTAAAACCATGTGTCTGCAGCACAGGCTGTGTTCGCTCAAATTCATCCCACCCAGCATTCAGACACTGCACTTACAGAGAAGTGATGGTTTTTATCTCGCTCAGAGTGAGGCCTGATCTCATGATCTTTCAAGCACAAAGTAAGAGGACCTTTATCTGGAGCTGAACAACGCAGCTCCGGGAAGCGCCATTAGGGCGTACTCACACCCACTGAGGGAGGTTCAGCTGGGACACGCAGTGAAGAGCAGGCTGTATGGACACAGTCGTTGAAAGAGGACAAGCACTAGCAGAAGGGACTTTATCGAGAAGTGAGGAAAAGTGTAAGAGGTAAAAGGATGCCTTCTAAAAGAAGCAGTGAAGTGCTCTCTGAATTGAGTGCATGTCTGAAAGGAAGGCAAGTTTCCAGTGCTACAAACCCCCAGCTTTTAGCTGCTTCACAAGTTCTCACAACAATTGCCCTTAAAAGTGAATTTGGGGTTTCATCTTCCAAGTGAATGAGGGAAGAAAACCAAATATGTCAACAGAAGAAAACCAAATATGTCAATGACAGAGTGTACAGGATTCATTAGAATTTCAATCTAAACCCCAGGTATGTCCCAGATAGGACTCACTAACAAAAAAAGAGAAGAAACAGAGTTTTAGAAAGCTATCTTGCAATGACAGCCACCTCACTAATGTATTGATAGGATCATCACAGGCTACAGTGAGATGTGGAGTACGGCAGCATCTCCTTTTGGGTCACGTTGCTTTCTCCAAGGCAGGAGTTCACACAGTCCCTCTCAACGCTAGTGTGCTGCTCTTCCTTGCCCACCTTTATACAACCATCCTCTAAACCGGGGAGGTTTTAGTGAGTAAACCACTCAAGACAAATACCGCTTCAGACAAAATATTTTCCAAAGCCTAAGGTGCCAAAGAATTAACTTGTTTTATCCAAAGCACTAGATGTCAGTGCTTTCTATTGTACTTAGCTCTGTTTACTGCAGCTGACTGACCCAGCTGCATACAAATACACAGTCACAAGCTGAGGAGGCAAAAGCAGCTTCTTTTTTGGCAGAAAAGATGGCAAATCATGCAGACGGATGAGACACACTTAACATCAGAGTAATATTGCCTGTTTCCCAACAGCCTTACGAATTCAGAAGTGTTCAAGCATGAAAAATGACAGCTAGAAATGCCATAGTCTGAGTCTTAATCTGGTCCTTTACTTGAGAAGAAAAAGGTATTAATTAAAATACATCTACAGAAAGCCACAAACAGATGCATTTTAGAAGCAGAGACCTTCAATTATGCTGTTGAGAAGAGCCAGGCAGGCAGAGCACATGAAAAGAGAGGTTAAAACCACAGGCTGAGAAACAAGATTGCAGTGGTCCTTTGCCGGGCTGACTCAGTGACTTGGCTAAGTCACTTCATCTCAGTAAAATGAGGATCATGTTTAGCTGTCTTAGAGGAATACTGTCAATATTTTCAAAGCACATCACAGAGGGTGACATAGAAGGAGCTCTGCAAGAATAAAAGTAGCAGCATTCAATTCTCTACCATTATTAATACCGTAACTCCTGTTTCTAACAGGCCAGTACATTATTTTTTTGTCTGTAGCAAACATTCTAAATTCCATAATGTAAGAGAATCCTCAGAATAAAATGAAGGCTTTAAAAATGATGGCCTGTTTAATCCAATCATTTAATCAAGTTAGACGAAGCAGAAGAGCAGCAAAAAAGGGAAACAAGAGGCTGAGAAAGAATGAAGACATAAAAAAAGACTCACACTTTGATTGTGGCTCTTACTTCTCAGCTTAGAAAGCAGCTGGCTTCCATGTGTCCTAATCCCTGCCCTTTTTAAAAGCAAATGTCAGCACTGATGCCTGACTGCAGATGATGGCTGTGCTCCATGAAGAGGAGTGAATTCCAGCAGTACCTCATCATTCATCCCTTCTAACTCAGCAGCACAGACAGCCCAGAGCATCAATCCACAGCGACATTTGGGCTCCAATTATACATCATTGCATTAAAAGCTCAAGACCTGATCTTGCAGCATTGTTCTGCTGTATGGAACCCATTTACGGGATTCCTAAATGCTTTTTAAAACAAAGATATGAGGACAGCTCTAATAATTACAAGAAACTAATCACTTCGAAGGATAATTTGTGGTGGCTTTTGGTAGGGACTAGCTGCTCTCGCAGTTGTGTTTCTGGGCCTTTTGAGGCTTCCCATTGAATAAGAATTTTAAATGCTACATAGTAGAGGTACAGCCCTCTCCAGCCTACATGAAAGCTGGCAATTACACAGCTGCAGACAACATAAAAAGCCTTTAAAAAAAAAAAAATGCATATACTTTAATAATACCTCTGCCTTCTTTCTGCTTTGCACACCAGGTGCTGTTTGAAAGGCTCAGTTCCTGCAGGGCCAGAGCTCGGGAATGACGAGGGGCTGGCGAGGGCTGCTAGAAGGGACGGCTCCGACGCCTCCCTCTCCATGGTGATCACGCTCAGGATATTACAGGGCAAGACAAGTGTGTCAGGGCTGTTCCCCATCCCCAGCACACGCTGCCTCCTGAAATTCCTTCTCTTCTCTAAGAAAACTAATTATCAAAAGACAGAGCTGCAGGGGACCTATGAATCGTGTACATGTTCTTGCAGCACTTAACAACTGCTGTGCAGTTCCTGTTAATTAATGCTCAAGATTTGCATTTACATTGGGCCTAACTTGATTACACACTTTGTTCCATCATCAGGGGACTGTGTCTTTCCCCAGTTCAGTTGCAGAGAGGGGTGTATCAGAGTCCATTGATCACGATGAGATAATTCAGGTGCAGCACGGCACTTCATGTCAGGCCAGTGACAGATGACTTTGGTTACGCTGTGCCATGCCTCTTTCCAGCAGTACATAATGCACTTAAGAACCTAGGGTTTCTAATATTTTATTTTCTTTCTTCCTTACCCTCTTTTCTGCAATTCTCCCCTCTAAACAAACACATTCCTTCTTCCTTCCAAGTGTTTACAGCAACAATACACATCAAATAGGAATAAAAAGCACTGAGAGTGCTAGTAAAGGGTCTTTCTCTTAACAGACTTCCAAGACCTCCGTGCATAAACCTACCAAAGTAGAAGCACTTCTTTATGCCCTCTTGCAGCTCTAGCCCGAAGAGTTAATAACGAGAAGCATCCATGTGCCCATTCTGCAGCTTGAGAAAACAGCAGAAAGCCAAGGAGACTGTGCCAACACACCCCAACTCATTGCCTTTGGTCGGTATAAGGTGTGAAAGCGCACACTGACATTTGCAGAATCTCTGGCAGGTTTAGAAGAAGAGTCTGATTCTTCCCACTCCCCGCCCTGGAGTCCCTCAGGACTGGAAGACCCGTATTGACACATTGCCCCAGCATGAACTTCTTCAGCTTTGCAGTCAGTTGGAGGCAACACGTTTTCCTAGGCCAAGCCTAATCTCACCTCCACTTTCTTTTATATGTCATCAATCAATCAGCATAACATCACCAGTCACACTTCAGACAATAAATATAATTTCACTTTTAATTCTATTTGCTCTTTTTTTTTTTCTGAATTTCCAAAATTTCTTAGCAGTAACACTATCACTGTCAGGCTATTCTTCGTGTGACATAAGCTTTTCTTAAAATGAACATTCAGACATTAGGAGAGATGGACCACAGTCAAACCTCAGTACTGAGCTTTCTTTCAACAAAAAATTACATTAATTACATTTTGAAGAATGCAGATATGTTTTGATGTTTTTGATAAAGTAGAGAATGGGAATAGTTCACACCTGTGCATATATACGGACCCTTAAAGATATCCCCATGCTATTGTGTGTATTTATGTAGTTCTGTGCAGAAACATTCATTCTCCTTCCCAAGGTAAGTTAAATTTATGCCACCACAGCTCCATAAATTCTGGCATAAGAATTTATCTGGCTAGAATATTTACAACTTTACAGCTCAGTTATCTCTGCATTGAGATGCATTATGTGGTGCAGATTTATCCTTAGAGAACTAAATCTCCACTGATTGTCAAATGGGGGTTACCAAGCAGCTATTCTCCTTAGGGCCCTTTGGCATTCCCATCCTTATCTATCTACAAGCTGACCTTGCCCATAAAGTATGTAAGCATATCTCCAAATGTCTTTCTCTACTTACTTGTCAGACTTCTCAGCAAGGCATCCAGTTATCAAACACTGAAGTTTTGTCTGTATTTCAGGCAGACTTCATTAAAAAATAACAAATATCCACTAAATAAGCAAGTTATTTCCCATAGTGAAGCTCTGCTTCAGAGTAATTTCCGTGATGTCTTCCATATCCCCAGCTTGCCATTTGCTGCATCATTTGGCAGAAGCAGTCATGCCTCTGACTGTTCAGTTTGAAATCAGAAGCACAATAAAACAGGAATTAATTTTAATGGTTTATAGAGGTCCATGTCATTAGACAGCCACTATTGTTGAGGTCAAATAGCTTCTTTGCCTTTATCCTTCCACTTGACTGAGAATCTTTAAGTTGCTTTATTCTTCAGTGCTGGACCTAGCTATACCCTTTAACAGTAGTGTATTTTCTTCTGCTCAGCTTGAAAGAACAGTTTTAGTTGATTAACTCAGACAAGCTCCAGAAAGACTTTCTTTTAATTTAATTTTTAAATGAAGAACATCGTGTTCACATTAGGAGCAGCAATAAGGAAAAAAAAAAGGAATAATTTCTCAATAATTATTAAAGACACCGGAATTTCAGTTAAATTCATGACCAGTAACAGAAAAGGTAAAAGGATCCACTTGCAGCAACTCTTACTTCCATCAGATGCTCCATGGGAATAAAGATGATCACATGTGTCAGTAAAAATTGCAATATGAGATCCCACATTAAGATGTTGGCTCTGAACTTCTGCAGCAAGCAGGTTCAATTTTCTGCCACTTTCACTGACAAGCAATGTGCTTCTCTAACTTACACAAAATCAGTATTTATCAACAAGGTTTCCTTCAGGTTAATAGACATAAAGAACCCATTACTAGTACCTTGTTCCATATCCTCCCAGTGTGCATTAAATATTTGTGAATTTGCTATCAGCTCAGCTGGACCATGACAAGTTGAAGCAGAATTGTGCCAGCCACTCTTTAAATGGAATTTTCAAGACAGAAAAAAAAAAAAAAAAGCTGTTCAATGGATGAGAGATGGAGAAAAATCTTGGCTGTCAGAACAGCTGCTGTTGTGAGGAGAAAAAGGATGTGTGTCCAGCGTCCCTTGCTTCTCAAAAAGAACAAAATAAATCTTTCCCTTTCATATTTGTCTCATTGCAGGGATATCATCTCACTGCCACAGAGTTGCTGCCACAATTTGTGAATGGCATCTGAATTGAAAGCCTCTTCCCATTGCAAGAGGGGAATGCATGCAGCACCATGTAATCATGGCTGTGCAGTGATATTTACTTTAATATCTTATCCAGACAAGCAGAAAAGGCCAAACTAAAAGGGCTCCTACAAAATGAAAGGGGTGAAGTTTAAGAGGTTACAGCTGAAGAACCAGCTGCGGTATAAATTTATAAGGCCGGTTTTCTGCAACTTGCAACTTGCACCTTGGTATTGTCACATACACTCTTATGAATTGGTAAAGATATACTCCACACTTGCAAATCACCACATCACTTGGAAAACACTGAAAAAACCTCTTTCTAGGGATCAAATTTACCATTCCAAGAATTGGGAAAATAGAAGGTTTTAAGCGACCTTTGCAAAAGCTCACTGTTGCACTGCTGGGCACCTCAGTGTATACTCCAGTTTACCCAGCTTACATATCATAAATGAGCTAAGAAATAACTTAGAAGGCCGTAGGATCAATCTCCAATTCTATTTTCTTCCCATTTCATGTACTTCATCTAGATTTACCAGCTTTCTCATGGCAACATTTGATCCACAGAAAAAGCCAGATTTAACTGTAAAAATAACACCTGGGTAACATAAGCCTTGTTCTGGGAACTTTGCCCTAAGTGGGGACAAGTTGGGACTGCATTATTACCCAACTGGTCTAGTCTACTTTCTTTGCTGGTGTTTCCCCACCATGGCCAAAGAGACCTTAGTGGAGAAGGGTCAACTGACCTGAACACGTTATCACAAGCGTATCTGAGAGCACAATTTGTAACGGTGGCCCACAGTGCTCCCACACAGGCTGCCTATTTGTTCATGGAGTTTAATTGATAAGCAAATGTCAGGTTTGTTTGGGTTTTAGTTATGTCTCTGTTCAAGACGTCAAAAAGTTCTGGAACAGAGGAGACAGCAGCTCTTCAGAAAGGAAAAGGGCAGCTTCATATTTGTGTGATAAATTTACTGCAAATAATCTATGTGTTTGAAATAAGTGATCCCTCTAGAGGGTCTAAGAGTGTCTTTCCTGAGAACAAGTAGGAAAACACATTTTATGAGTTGTTAAATTCCTTTCAGTTCAGAGCAATAGACGAGTTGAGGACATCAGCACAAATATTTCTATGTCCATGTCTGAATCCAAACACGATTCAAGTGATGAATCGTTTCAACCAACAAGAAAGATAATACTCTTCAAACCTTAAAGAACTAAAAGTATCTAAATCTGTGCTGCAGGGGAAAAAAAAGTGTACACAGTTTACTGAAAGTGCAGCAAAAGGCTAGGAGACAGAGGGCTCTGTTGGCTGCTCTCCTCCGTGCTGTGATTATGGATTGCTAATCTTGAGCCCCAGAGTGGTGCTTATTTGTACAAAGTGCTTTCCATCCAGATGATCTCAGAATATCTGGGAAACTTCGCTGAGTTACTGCGAGCACACGTATAGCTGAAGGGTCACTACTGCTGAGCCAGGCTATTGCCTGCTCGCAGGTGCTTTATCTCTGTCCCTTATATGAAACATATATTACAAAAAGGAGGAAACTCCATGGACATATCATGGTTCCAGATAACTAGGCTTTCTGTTACAGACTTCACCGACACTGGCAGATATAAATGCCCGTCATCCCAAGTGGAAGAGAGCTATAAACACAATTAAGTCTCCCCTCTCAAACCCCTGGCAGAGACGAGGCTTCCTTGAGTTTCAAACAATCTGTGCGTGGGAGCCTTATGGAACACTCTGGGATGTGCAGAGAATGTTCATGTAAATACGCAAAAAGAGAGGAAAGCTACAAGGCTGTCTGGGCAGAATTACTTCACGGTACAGGAAAACCAGATAAGGGTTGGGTACTGTCTAAAGTCCATCCCTGTTTTCGCTTCATTTCTTTCAGAAAGCCAGTTCCTTCAGGGGGATAAACCAGCAAAAATCTCTAGTACAAAATTAGAAGTATAAAATCTCTCATTTTGGCTAACTAGTCCTGCCCAAAAAGGCAATATTTTTAGTACAGAGAACCTCTCTAAACCTGGTTGCTTACTTATGCTGCTGCTACACTGGATCTGGGACTTTCTGCACAAGACAGACAAGCCTGATAAAATTTTCTGAAGTATTTAAAGGAACACTGTTCAATTCCCAGGTGCTAAAATAGCATCACTATTAAAGTCTAAATGCTAGAACACTGAGAATAACCTTTTTCTGCAGGAAAACATAGAAGAATATTAACTAGACAGAATTGGTTCACACTGCAATTTTACCACATTAAGACTGATGCTCTCTGCAAAAGCCACCAACCAGCCATCCCCACACAGACACTTCATCTGCAAGGGCCACGCGGGATTTTCTACACAGATATAATGCATGTATTTATTTTTGAAATAGTACATTTTGAATGTTACATTTCCAATAGGATGGAAACTTTTATTCAACCTTTATTCCTAAAACAAGCCCAGCAACTTTCTGAGAATCCAGCTTCACTAAAATAATGGTGCAGTTATATTTAATTTATGATGAAAGCCAAAAACCCCACTTTCACTCCTTGAATTTCCAGTACTTTTGTTACTTGCTGTAAGCCAGTCCACAGAGTGACAGGGCTTATTTTCTCTTTGTTTGTTTTCAGAAAGTAACATAACCAACAAACTAAACTCTAGTATTAAATCTCATCCACTCTGACAGCAATGACATGTCAGCACTGACTGAAAGAAAAAAGTCATTGACCACAAAACCAGAAGACATTTTTCCAAAAGGAAATACTTTTTTCTTCATAAGGGCAAGTCACTTGTATAAAAAATAGAAAAAATTATTAATATTGTTTGACCCAAAATCAGTGCATGCAGCTGCAACAAGACTTCAATGAAATTTAAAGCACCAGTCAGAGGCTTTTACCTCCAGCTTGCTGATAGCTGAGCATAAGCAACATGAATAAAGGTGCTCAGCATTGTTCCTGTCCTGACTTTAACTCAGGCACAGACTATTAGAGGCACACATGCCTTCAGAATTTTTTTTTTTTTTTAATGTACAAACACACTTCACAGTAAAATATCTAGTTCCATTTTTTTGATATTTTAAGATGGATTTTAGACAAATAATGGCAAGGCACAATTATTGTCCTGGTTTTCTCCCAGAGGTTCTCCCACTAATGCTAGGACTCAGAAAATAAAGTAAATATGCTGGATAAATAAGAGTCAGAAATCAACAGTGGAAAGAAAGGGAGATAGAGAAAAACCATTACCTGACGGAAGATAGCTACAGAGCTCAGCATTTTTATCAGTGTTTGACTAATGGAACTTCAAAATTGTGCAAAGTAGGAAGGGAAACAGGTCAAGGCCAAACACCAACACTGAAAAGGACGCTTGTGAAAAAACACTGAGCTGTCTGACACCGCTCTTATCTCCCAGCCGCTTTGAAATGACTGAACTGATGCACACTTTGCTGCTCTTAGAGTCACGCTTCACCCCGTACCTATTCAAAATTAAGGTAAAACCTTGTATTGTGCTTTGATATACAAAATGTACATCCAGGTTTTAATCTCTTCTCCAAGAACAGACAACCCTTATGGTTATTAAGTGACTAGTTGTTTTTTATGTAGCATATCAACACCAACCATCAGGGAAGCAATAGTATAGGATAACACCTATAAGGCATCTGCTCAGGAGCCTGGGTACCACTGACAGAGGCAGAGCGAGGCAGCGCAAAGGAAGGTTTTGGCTAGGAGGGTAAGTTTTGCAAGTGAAAAACAAGATTTTGTGTTCTTAAAGCTGTTTCTTAATTCAGCAGTTCTAAAGTCAGTCAGTTTAATACTCCATACTTCCATGGGACTAACTCCCATACTACTACTCTTTTTATCCAGCCGCTCTCCCATGGTTTCAGCAGTTCTGCTCTCTGCAGAGGGAAATCACTTCCCACTCCCCATCTCATTTCTAATACTTACACAAAAATACTTTTCTCCTTTGAACCCTTGTTTCCCCTTTCTCCAGATTATTCCTTTCATCAATATTAAAATAAACATTTAAGAAACTGTTTGTCTTAAATACAGACTTATTTTAACTGTAGCAGTATCAGAATTGAAAAATAGCCAGCTCGCTCATTAGTTTTTCTAGATTTTAAAAACCAGACAGAAACACCCCCCCCACACACCTGATAAACCAGGCGCTTACTAGGCACAGGCCCACAGCAATTGCACCCTTTAGGAACACAAGTCTTTTGCTGAATGGGAAAAGGACCAGTGTCAGCAGAGGCAGTCTGCAGAGGGTTGTCACCTGCGACCAGGACCAGCCCTGAGACCTTCTGCACCCAGACTCAGGGGAGCGCCCTGGGGTCGGTGTCTGTTCTGCAGTCTTTGAGATCCGGTCCTTAACCAGAAGAGCCAGTGATGACTTACAGGCCTAATGAGAAACACAGCAGCAAACATAGCACTGAATTTTAAAGCAGATAAATCTGAGTGCTGTGATAACATTGCTAAATCACCTCTTAAGCACTACTATTCCTCTTCTGGGCTCTCCATCCCTAAATTGGTACGACTGGAGAGCCTAGGATGCTTCTGAAATGCTTTGATTGTCTTCAGTTTTTCCTTTTCTTCCCTCACGTAGCTCTGCCCTCTTACTGAGTCAGTAGAATAATGAGGAGACTGTTCTTGGGTTTTGAAGCTGAGTAAATGACATTCCTATTCATTATTTATCTGCTTTGAAATTCTCATGAATACCACCAGTGATAATCACGTAATTTCTATCAATTTATTTCTAGATCATCATCACATTAAAAAGTGTACTGTAGGTAGCAGCTCAATCCAATATCTATGAAGTGAATATTTTTAATGAATTTTATTTTTTCTAACGAAGAGACTCAGTGTAATTGCAACTAGAGCTATTCCTTGAAATTCCAAACTGGGGACACATTGAATAGAAATACATTTCAGTTTGTTGGAGTTCACACAATTGCTTGAAAACATCATAATCTTTCAAAAAAAAGCATATAGCAAATATAGTCACATTATGCTATACAGAATTAGATCTGCATAAAAGGTTACTTCACCTAGTAAGTTCTGCTATTTCTGCTCCGCAGTGTAGTAGTGTACTAACCATTACTGTCAGCATCCATCTGGGATGAGATAACGGCAACCTCTCCAACAGCCGTATACCGCAGGCAGAGACTTTAGAGGTGACCGCAGAGTTTAAGTCCATGCACAACTGGGCAGTTAGGTCGGGGGGGAGGCTCATATCAGCTAAGCACAGCAGAAAGTTGGGCAACTGTCACCTTGACTGTCTAAGAGATCTTCAAGGCAAGCCTGGGGGCAGAGCTCACTGGAGCAGCCCGTGCTGGTGGTGCCAGATGCATGAATAGTGTCAGACCTCTAATTGGATTAAGCATCGCTGGGAAGCTTTTCTGTGTTGAAGCACGTGGCACTTCATCTGCTGCTCTCAAAAGTTTGCAATTAGAGGGTGTCCGTTCACAGCAGTGTCAAAAATAGCCTGGGGAATTCATGCACTTCAGGATTTTTAAAACTTCCAGTAGAACGTAAGGAAGACAGTGCCCTCCATGCTGGATTTTATTAGACATCCTGGATAACTCCGTCACATTCAGCAAGTTTTAGACTATAGAACTTCACTGCTTTCATGTCCCTATTTTACAGGGCTTCGTTATAAGTCGTTGAACAAATATGTACAATTTGGGATGCCTTGGTAAAATACAGGGCAGTAACTAAAACTGACACATTTTAGACTGCAGTTACTGATAAAGGATGATAATGAGCTCTTGCTGTTGTACAGTTAACATTTGGAAAAATGAAAAACAGTGCATATCCAAATGAATAGCAGTGTTTAATGATTGCCATGACAAGCTATACGTTTTGCTCAAATCAAAGACTAGAAATTGTATATGACCGCAGATTAAAAAAAACAAATCATACTTCTTACTACAGCCTCTGCCAATGCCATTGGTCTGTATAACCCGTAATTTTTTCAGATTTTAAGAATCGTCACAGATCCTGAAGTCTTCTGTAGAAGGTTGGAGGTCACAGTGGACTTTAATGGAAATGTTGAACAAAAAGGGCTCTACTGCTCCTCCAGTGGACACATTAGAATTGTCTGTTCACATTGAATTAATTTTTCACGACTCCCCCGCAGGACATTTGCAGCTCTGTTCCAGCCACCTCCATTTGCCAGTTGCAGGTTTAGTCCATAACAGCCTCCTCCATAACAGATCTCCTCTGGGAGCCCAGGGCACCTCCAGACACCGGCTCATGTTAGAGAGAAACCTAAAAAGCCTGCATTTAATTCTGGGTAAGGGCCAAAGCCAGGACTTTCGAAACCTGTTGAATATCTCAGGAAGTTTTGACTTGCAGCCTTTGATACAAACCACCATTCAGTGATCTAATGCCACCCTCAACACAAAACCGACATATTATTTATCTTCTGAATCTGTACAACCAAAGGAATCTTATTAAGACAGGTGACTAATAGATTTCAGGCCAGCTTATACTGAAATCGTGCAAGATGATTTATGAGATTTTAATGCTATTGAACTTGAACTCTGATTCAACCTCAGATGTGAAGCAAAATCTGATGTATATCTGAACACTGACAGCTCTCTTCTACAATATATCTGCTCCCTACATTGTCCCAGTTATTCCCTAACCCAATTTAGTCAGCAGTGATCAACAGCAGACTCGGGCAGTTGTGAGTTATTTTCCTCCAAATCTGACAAACTTTACTCTGACTCAGGCTGATCTTCATTCCAAAATAGGGAAGAAGAAAGCAGCCAAGCCGAGCAGGAGGAAAGGGAGGAGCAGGCAATTGCTCTGCTTTTGGAAAGAAGAGCAATAGGAAGCTCAGATGTCACCGAGTCCCAAGCAGAACTAGTATCCCATTTTTTATCTTTTCTTCCCCATTGAATTCAACAGTCACACAGGCCTTGGGATAACAGTGGAGCAGAAAGAATGGGCACAGCATTCATCTGGCATGAATGCATAAGTAGTGAATAATTACACTAAAGATTTTATTTTTTTTTTGGCATGCACAGCCGCCACCCATGAAGAGGATGATCAAAAATCCTAGGGATGAGCACAGAAAGAGGTCTAAAGGGCAAATTTCCACCCTAAGAAAGCCCCAGTCTGTCTCAGGATGAAATGGAAGGGACATTGCAGTCTTTACTTGATGATTTGCTCTTTTCTCTCCCTCTCTGAGCACATTACAAGAGTAAATCCTCCCTCTCTCAGAGTCATTTGTATAAGAAAATAGTCATGCCCAGCTCTGCAGTCACTCAGCATTAAAACCTCGGAGTGCTGTGAGCTGGCTCTCTGACTGGATGTAATCTGGTAGCTATTAGCAAGAGAAATGAACTAGAAAATATCCATAATAAGCACATGACCAAAAATAAAGTATAAAAAGGAGAATCCATCCCAATAGGAAGACAGCCATGAAACACTGTGTGCTCCTTAAAAACGCTGCAGCAGGCACAGTGCTTGCTTTCTGGAGTTTTCTTGCATTAAGGATAATGTTCAGAACACAGTGCAAATGTTTGTAGTTTGCCTGTCTTTTCTTTCATACCTGCCACTCACTCTCCTCCTCGTGCCTACATGGATGTCAGCCAAGCCCCTCACAAAACCTGTTAAGGATTGGCAACACACTTTTCTCGTCTAAATGCCAAAGCTACTGCCTATGTTCAGCATTTGCTTCCTTTGGAGACCAGTTCTTCCAGGGGCTGAGTGCCCTTGGTCTTTACAGGGCTGTTTTACTGCATATTAAGTGGCATGAAAAAGTCACTCTTGCTCCCTCTCTGTCTGTGGGACCACATGAAAGGTTTGTGAGGCAGCTGAGGCCTTCCTTTCAAGGGCCGTGTTGTTCTCACCAAAGTTATAGAAATTGTGCTTGTAGGTCTGGTGGTCCCAGGGTCAGCACCCAAGCAGGCGTGATTGCAGCTGCATTTTGGGCCAGTGTCTTCCAGAAGGATGGGTGGGAGAAAGCAACTATACAAAGGAAGAGAAAATGAAGAAAGGGCTATAAGAAAGAAAATATCTGAGCGGAGCACAGTGTCAAGAAGGCTACTATCAAGTTGAAGGAGCAGAGAGAAATGTCATCTCAGGTCTTTGAACTGGCGGTGGAAGGAGAGGCCATGATAAGAAGCTGGAGATGGATCTCAGGAGAGCACATAACATTAAGTTTCCTATTTCTCAAGTGTGAATATAAGCAAATCCCACTCAAACACAGCTCATGCCAGATATTCAGCAGGAGCCCTGCCCAAAGGCACAAAACTCTGTCAAGTGCCAGGTTGAAGTGTTTGACCCCAATGTTCCCTATGGCCACAAGGGATGTGGGAGAGCAGGAGGCGCAGCACGGGGAGGATGGTGCCTTCCCTACACTGCCCCACAAAATGGACCACTCACTGCAGTCTTGTTGCCATAACAACCATAAGAAAGGTCCATAAATAGACTATCTTCTGCCAGCAGGATATCATATTGGCAGGGAAGATTTAGCTCTGGCTTTTTACAATGCACCTGCTCCTTAAATATGTATACACATATATATACACTCAGAATATGTATAAATGAGTGTGTGTATATATATATTCATAAAAGGACTATAGCCAGAGGCACTTACAACTGCATGACTGACTAAGCTATGAGGATGGCCACTCTGAGTTTTGTGGCAAGCATGGAAAGAGAGCTCAGGTCCTCTGTTTCCCCTCTGTGCAAAGGAAGACTTTTTCTTAAGGTATATGGCCCAGGAGACCTGCGTAAGTTCTGCCAACTCTGTCTAGAGAGAATACCCCAAAACTTCTTGCTTCCTCTCTTGTTCGAGTATCAAAAAAGATAGAGAGGAAGGGCTGTCCCACTTATTTGTAAATGCACAAAAAAAAATTAATCAGACCACTCAGATAAGAAAGCAATTTCTCTAGCAAGAAAGCAGAAGGGGATTCTGCACGGTACACACAGCTCCCAGACACAAACAGAATTGTTCTTCCTCAGACTGCTGTACGATGCAAGGGACCTTTACCACATCCTTTCAATGAATATCACCATCTTAAACCTTCTGTGACAACTCAGGACTTTAGACAAAGACATGTATTACAGAAATCACATTATTATTATTATTGCTTAATTTTTTTTTTTTTTACTTTTACACTTCAGCTGTCACAGCAGCAAGACACTTTCAAACTATACTCCCCCAATAATCATAATAGCTCCACCCAGTCATTGGCATCAGGGTTCCCTGAAAGGAAGTGAATACCATAATTCAAGCACCTTTCAACATAAACGTCATTGTTTTCAAATATTATAGGTTGCCAGCAATAATAATACTTCCCCCGCCCAGAATAAGTCACACCACCAGAGCTCCCTGCAGCCCCTTCGCTGGCATATCTGACATGCACACTCCAGAGGCAGCAAAATAACCCACACCATCACCAAATCACTTTATGTGTAACAAACCCCATCCATCTGTCCTCTTGTGCTCACAACCCAAGGACAAAGCATCACTACAGAAACCTCTGTGTAACTCCACAATCTAGTCAGCCTAACACCCCACTTAGTAAAGGGGGATAATAGTGTGCCCAGTTTTAGAGACAGGGATGGCAGACACAGAGCACAACTCGTCCGAGGCACGTAGGAAGCCGGTGGCAGGATGGGGCTCTGCGAGGATCAAATCCCAGGACTAGTGCCCTGATAAGGAAACCGTACATGCGGTAGTTTGCAAATCTGGGACCATGATGGCTTGTTAAAGGATGGGGTCAGCTTTCATAATCAAGAAGCTATCAATGAAAATAGATTTATACGCAAAATTCAGGGGGAAATGAATAAGCAAATTAAAAATTTGTGCTGCTGTCAAAGGTATCCAGGGTCAGCTCAAAGTTCAGGGCTTTCCTATCAGGTTACTCTCCTATCTCAAACCTGAGGGTTGTCTGATGGCTCTATCAAAATCCATTAAAAACTCTCAAGGATCAGTTTATCTTCTTATCTGTTTAAAATTACTTCATTAGGTGAAGGAAAACAGTGCCATCAGTACCCTCTCCCCCCAGCTTTCTCTCACAAATGTAAAACCACCTCGTGGACAGCAAGGTCCTCTATTACTGTGGTTTATTGTGGAGACAAGTGTCACAACCCACACGATACAGAGGAAACTGAGGCATGGAGACATGGCACGTCTGAAGTAAGGTCACCCAGTCAAAGTAACGAACACTATCCAGGCCTATAGACCACAACGCTATGTTTTACCCACTAGATCGTATTGCTTATCAGCAAAAGCCATATCCTAACTGGGATTATAATGAACTCTATGATTAATAACTCTCTCCTCCAGAGTCCTCAAGTCTCACCCGCACCAGATAATAAACTGAGATAAACGAAGATAAAGAAAAAGCTTCCCAAGAACCTGATTACATCCCTATTATTTACTCCTGGACTCCTGCAGCTGTTTTAATCCTACTGATGTTGAGCTAAACTTCAAAATAAACAACATGGTGCATTTTCTACCACCATTAAATGTAATTAATGGATACAATTAGTCAGCCAGAGATAAAATCCCCTGGCAGAAAGTCCAGCACATGTGAACTTTTGGTCTATTTTTTCAAAGTATTTTATTTACTTGACATCTTTGGCTTTGTTTTTCATGCATCATAATCTTTTTATCCTCTGAAATCTATACTGATTTTATTTCAAACTCTGCTCTTAATCTTATCTAATAAATGTAGATGTTAGGCCATTTCATATTCCAGTTGCCTGGGAAGTTGACAAAAACAGGTTTTTTTAAATCTCATTTTTCATTTAAATATTTTTCAAATTATGTTTTGAGCACATTCATTCACTTTGTTTACTTTATTCTGAGTCTAAATAAATGTGTATGACGACAAACACCTGTGACTATAGGGCAGTAGATATTCATGTTCAACCTGCAAAGAGCCGATTCCCAGACTTTGTGCATCTGATTTGGAACCTGTAAGGCATCCAAATGAGGGTACAACATCGGCACATGATAAGGCACCTCATTTGTGTGTCCTGTTCCTCTGGATGCATACAAATAGCTTTTTATTTTTTACCCACAGCAACACCATTTGTGCATGCGGTCCCATTAACTCTGCTTGCCGATTAAGCAAGAAATTATGCATACGTTTTACTGACAAATTGCACGAAAAATCAGAGCACGTGTACATAAGGAATGAAGACTAATGCACATGAGAAATCTGAACCCTCATTTTTCAAGCAGTTGCAAGTCATGTAGATGTTTATCAGTAACCTCTGCCTCACCTATAAAGCCAACTGAAGTCAAGGGAGTTGAAAGTGTGTAAATCAACAGCAAAATCTTCTATGTACTCAGAGCTTTTCATCCCAAAGGTTGCAAAAAAGCTTTTCCAAGATATATAATGTGAGATAAATCAATGCATCCCTAAAATGAAATTAATGAGGCTGGAATTTGATAAATTTTTGCAAGAGGAACGTAGAAAGTATGGGCAGAATATGTTGTGCAATAATGTTGCAATGAAATATATTGCTAGGACATAGGGTTAATATCATAGGTCTTCCAAAAGGTGCTTGCATTGCCACGAGATCCTCATAAGGTCCAGATACATTTAAAACCTCAACTTTAAATCAGAGCTAAACCAGCTCATTAGCAGGGCCGCACGGTTCAGCATTTACTGGCGGGCAACCTATCCTTGTCTGTGTGGGAAGGCTGCAGGATCCTGCCTCGATTCTCCTGCACTTCTAATCAACACAACTTCTCCATTAGGAGATAGGTGAAGGCAAAAACTTAGCTGGCAACTGACTCCCAGGTGAAAGACTGGTAAAATAATGGAAAATTATTATCCCACTTCATACAATAACATTTTTGTTAACAAAAAATTATTTGATTCTTCAAAATAAAAGGTTGCATTTGGGCACTGAAGCAACTCCACAGCATCTCAGGGGCACAAGCAGCAAAATTACAAGCTACTTGGTAGCGACCATTTTAGCTAAACAAATTTTCTGCTGGTCCTCTAGTAAGAAATAAGAAGCTTCATCAAGAGGCCTCCTCAAAATAATATGGTACAAACTTGCCCTCTGCAGTTAATGTGCTGCAACAAACTTCTCCTTCCTAACTGACCTCAGGAGTGCCTTTCCCATGTGAGAAATGAATTCTTGCTATCGCTGCAGTGATCAATCTCTTTACCAATGATTCTTCCTTCATAGACCTTCAGGCTCACTTGAAAAGCTTACATCTCATTTCATAGCAATCAATAAAGATGAAAGGCAAAACTTGAAACAGTTACTTAAGGAATATATATTATATACACCAAGTAAGTGGGTTAAATAATACATCTATCAATAAAAATTCTTGTAGAGAAAGAAAAAAATCATGGTCAAAGTTTGTTATAACAGTGGAATAAGTTTTCCCTGGGTAATAATAGATATGTGAACTGAAAATGGTGATAAAAAACACAGTGTGGGTAACTGCTATCAGACCACAAACAGCTCACAAACTACAGGTCACAGCTTAGAAAAAACCAAAAGCTTCCACAGATCAATATTAGTAACGAGTGAAGCCAACGCCAGGCTTTGATTTCACAAAACCACTAATAATCAGACCAAGAGTTCTTTTCAACTCAGACCCCAAAGTTAAAAAAAATATTCTAATATTGATTTGTCTCTAAACATCTCACTTGGAACGGAAACCCTAAAAGAAGAAAGCTGAGTACATGAAACCATAAAAATAAAGGAAATTTTCTTTAAAGAAAAAGTTTTAACTCTTACCAAAATGAGGACAACGTAAAAAACCCAGAGGAACACAACCATGGGACAATTGTTCTTTTAGACCTAAGTTAAGACATGGAAAATTAAAAGTCTCGTTGCACCAACTCATTATAGAACATGTGGCTTTAGCTGCCTCTTACTTGATCCTAGACTTTAAACCAGCCCACATGATATCTACCTGCAGTCTTCACACTGGCATTCCATGCTTTGATCAGAAACGGCCCTGGAATCTCAGCAGGGCTGAGAAAACACCAACTTAGATGAAAGCTATGTCATCCCATACATGCTTTGTACATATAAAAATGCACAGTGGAACTACCACTTGCCCAGCCTAATATTTGAGGGACATTTTGAATATGTAGGTATATACAATCACCCTTGCTCAACAGCCAGGAACAGTTGGGGTTCATAGGGATGGACTGCAGAGCAGAGCTGCAGTCTTGAAGCCCATATACGTGGAGAAACGCACTGTGCTGTTACCCACAGCACGCGCAAGATTAACCAGGGTCTAGTCTTCACAGCCATCCCCAAAATACATTTCACAAACCTGAACACAACACTTGCTATGCAGTAAGCGGCTGTTCTCTTTGTACGTGACCTGCTGTAGGAGACTCAGTTGTTATATCCCTGGCCACACCATCTCTACAGGTTTACTTTGAAGACATTTTTCCCCTAAAAGAAAAAAATTTTAATGTAAAATGAGTCCATAGCATTTTGAAGTTGAAATGTGCTTCTGCAAGAACTAATCCATACTTTGTTTTGAAGAGAGAGAAGAAAATCAAAGAAACACTTATTTCTGTAACACAAATCTATAACAGCAAAAGTGAGCTGTAATTTAATTAGCAGCTATGGCAGATTAGAAGATTTGTGATTCCTTCAACAAAGAGAGCAATTAACACAAGACCAGATGTGAAGCCTTGAAATTCAGAGAGAACAAAGGTGGGAGGTGGAGATGAAAATAAAGATGCAGGAATTGGAAACAAATAAGTTTTTTTCTGCTTTTTATCACAGTTCTTGCTTGGGGCAAGACAGGTTACCACTATAAGCAGATCAAATGCCTAAAACTTGTCTAAAGCTTCCTCATGTGTAGAATGTAATTCCTGTTATCAGTGTCCCTCCATTTAGAGCAAAGTTGTTTATTCATTAAAAAAAAAAAGTTACTGGTAGCACAGTTATCTTTGGGTGTTCATGAACTTTTATTATTTGTTGCATTTAATAAGCACAGAGAAAGAAAAAGGTCATGTCTTGACTGGAATAGCTTGTAAGCTAATGTATCAGCAAAACACAGAAGCTGAAGATAAAGACAATTCACTTTTTGTTGCTGTATTTGATTGTTTTCTTTATGGCTTAATAGTGTAAATTGAAAGAGAGCTTAAATGTTAGCATATCTGACAAGATGGTGAATTCAAAACAATAAGGAAGCAAATAAAATGATTCATGTGGAATTTTGAAATATCTCAAAATATGTCAGCCACCAGATGTCACAAAACCTGCAAGCGATGATACACTGAAACGAGAGAAGGGCAAGGCTCTGGCAATAGCACCCAACTGCACAGCATATCAAGAAATTTTCCTATTAATCTCCATAAATCTTAGAGTCTTGGAATGAAAGGAATAAAACACACTTAAGAAAACAAACTGAGATTTTCTCTGCCATCATCTACCTCGGAGTGGAAGTAATGTGTTCAAAACCAGCATCTTGAGCATGACAGAAAACACAGGCCACCCGTACACTAAAAAAAAAGAGCATTTAAAAAAAATACGTGACCAATCTGATCTTGCATAAGCACAGACAAGGTCAATATGTTTACCATCACTCACAAATTCTACAGACCCAAGCAGTTACTTAAACTGCTAACAGCACAAATTCCCTAACATTTATTTTTATTCACGTGTGTGTGTGTACATGTACATATAAAATATATATAAAGTGCTCACTGTATCCTCCATGCAACAAATCCTAAGTGAATGACACCATTCAAAATAACCAGTACTATCTCCGTTGGCTTTGTGGAACCCATTATCGTGTCCTTATGGAAACACAGAAAATACGTATGAATTAATTTATATCACATCCTGATGCTGATAGCAAAATCCTTAGTCTAAGAAGCGATACTCAGTAAAGAACTTGACAAAACCTGACTCTTAATATTAGTTCCACAAAAAATATCTGAAATGTTAACTGAAATAAAGATTAAATCTCATTCTACACAACAATAGATCTGTTTCACATGCTGTAAAAAAAAAAAAAAAAAAGTGCATTTCCCCAACCAAAATAGCAGTGTAAATCGAGAACATCTATTGAGGGAGAGATCACAATAGGTATGAAATAGAGAGAAAAAGTGATTCCTAATATTCTGCATCCAAAGAAAAATTCATTCAGAGCAATAAATAAGTTTGCTCTGTTGATATAAACCCCTGTTGCTGTCGTGTGATGCAGTAATCTCCAAGAGCTGCAACAATGTGAAAGAAAACACATACTGAATTTGCCCAAGGAGTAGCAATTTATAACCTCTCATAACACTGTCCTACACTTGATGTTTTTATTTACTTCCTTTCTCTTTTAAAAATTAAATGCTGGACAATAGAGCTATCTACTGCCTGCACCAAAACCTTGTACACCGTATGTCAGATGTGAAAAGTCAGTATTTACAATAGTATATTGCACAACCCATTGATCATCATTTTTCATCTTCACCTAACCCCGCTGCAGAATGTTACTGTTGTACAAAGTGCTTAGAAATTAATAAAAGAGAGACGGTCAGAGTAACCCTGTTTTATCTGCCTGAAAACTACACTGAGATTTAATATTATCATTTGTGTTTTCCACTGTGATGAGACAGACAGGGACACCTGTGTTTGCTATAATCTAAAACCTAGCATTAGAGAATAAAGTATTCTAAGCAAAACAGAATACATAGATTACTATTGCCTCCTTAATTTAGAAGGAAATAGGCCATTGCTGGAGGGAAACAGTACCTGTAACTCCAGTAACTAATATCTTCAGTACCTTGCCTTTAAATGTATTCATGGGTACAACCTGAGTCAGAGCCGAGGGCTGCGACACGCTCAGATCAGGGATGTGCACGTGCAAAGTCCCAGGATAGGTTTATGGTTGTTCACAAGAGCATTAAAGTTGCTTCAGGAGATACAATTGGAGAGCAGAGCCAGGAGGGAGGAACTGGAATTGCTTATTCTAGCAGCACCAAATCCTTAGATTGACTTGAGCCAACGTTTTCCCCACCATATAAAGACCTGAATCAAAGGTTGCTAACACACAATGGTCCTATAGGGGTAGCACATTTTGAAACCTTGAGGCAAAAGGGCCACAGTCCAGGTCTGGGACGTCAAATGCACAACTATTAGGGTTAAATCCTTAAATGCTGACCTGCACACAACACATAAATGACCCTTTAATTAGTAGTACTTGGGTAGCACAAGTAACATGGTCAACACCAGGCCATACTTTCTTTAGTCTTAGTAGCCTGGAGATCAGAAAGCTGTGGGAGATGCAAGGCCCAGAAGGTGCTCATGACTGAAGCTAATTTAGTCAAAAGTAAGTCAGCAAAGGGTGTAAGCAAGCATTTAACCTATGCAGGAAAGAGCCCCAGTGAATAAACTCTGTATTTAAGACTTTTGAACACTTATAAAGGCCCTGGAATAGCAGTATTCCATCTGACTCTGGATTTGTACAGTTGGTTTGCAGCGACCGAGGAGCTCTGAGGAAGCATTACAACCGAACCAGGGCAACCAGGCAGCGATGCAGCAGGATGCCTGCCCACAGCAGACCCTTCGGCATAGGGGTGAAGCAGAGTGACTTCAAAATGTTAGGGTAAGCATTGTTGTGTTCAAATTAAGGTAATTAAAGATCAACAGTGAGAAAGTTTAATAAAAAAAAAAAAAAAAAGAGTAAGACTGTTTTTCAACTGCTTTGAGCTCAAGTTGTTAATGAAGTACAAATCCTCTCACTAGGAAATGTGGTTGCTTGGTGGAAGCATGATAGTCTGCAACTGAACCTGCAAAACAGCCATATACATCCTATTTATTTTCTTCTGATTGAAGATGCAATAAGGGAAATATGGGGCTTCTAATTTGAAGCAGCTTGTGACATATAGAACGGAAAAAGAAGTGTTTTTTTCAGTCAGATCACCCACTATGTCCAAAATAACAATCCACCCTATCTACTCTGACAAAATAACACATAATAGAACTAAAACTGTGCTGAGAAAAATAGTCTGTTAAGCTTCCCATTCTTGAGGCCTGAAGTCTATTTTTAATGTTGAGAACTGAAGTTACATATGCCCCACCGAAGCCTGCCTCGCCTCAGCCAATTGAGAGAAACAGCCTGCAAAGTATTAATAATTCATCTGATTTAGTTTAGCTGGCATATTTCAGCAACCAAACTGCACCAAACTCTCCTGCAAGGAAAGAGAGAGGGATTATTTCGGAAGGAGCTTGCCTCCTTCACAGCATGTTCTTTTTCTTTTTGCTTGCTTTCTTTCTTTTCCATGTATTTATTGGTGATGAAAAGCCTTCACAGGCAGTCTAGAAGAAAAAAGGTCTCCATATAGCATCAGAGTAGGAAAAGCAGAGACATCAGTAAGACAAAATTTCCATGTCAACCATGATCCACGAATCTGATTTATTGCTGGTGAAAAGCAGGTAATTCTATGTTCCTTGATATTCATTTTGAGAAGTTATCCCTGACATAGGAAGAGTAGCAAAGACCTTTTGCTGTCATCTCTCCTCTTTCCGTGCAGTCTTAAAGATGAACAAAACTTAGATGCAACGCACATGCAAAACATCCCACTTTTTTTTGTATTGACATGAGCCACGTACAGCTTCAAAAGCAAAGTCTCTGTTGCCTTGCCACACCAGCACTTTATTGACCAAGTCCTACATTTATGTCCATTCATTTTACTTTCAAAATATTTTCTAGAAAATGAGAATGAATTAAACCACTGGCTGCCTCTAGGTTTATTCACTGCATCGATTGCTCTGGAGATGAGTAGGAGTAATTATTCTGAAAAGGTTCATTCTCAAGAGCGAACATGGAGGGTGCTAAATGTATTCAAACTGGTGAATAACATACAGCTGAAAATAAGAAAAGATATAATATGAATGAATGAAAAGGAAGTACACAAAAGACTGAGGTCTGCAACAGTAATTTTTGATGACCGCGACAGCATAAAGGGGAAGCTAAGAATGTCCTGAATCAGAGGTTTCTCTCTTCTGACTAAGCAGATGAGATCAAAAAGGCCCAGCTTCACTTCTTGACAGACCCGTTCCCTTCTATGCGATGACTTCGGCAGGGGAAGAGTTACAGTTAATTATCGTTACAAACAGTGTCCTGGACACCAAAGACTTGCCTCTCCCAGAGCTGTGGCTCCCTGTTGTCCCCTTCTTTTCTTTCCTGACCATGTGGCTTCAAAGGGCATTTGCTACCAAGGATAACCTGTGCCTCTATTACCGCTGCCCTTGAAGGACTCCTAGTGAGGAGGACATCGCTGCAAGTTTCTGACCAGGCTGTTGAAGATGGTGCAGCTTGTAGCACTCTGTGCACAGCTGTCTCCTCTACTCATTCAAACGCTGAACAAAACTGGGACTAATGCAACCAACGTGCCTAGGGGAAGGCCCATCCCCACCACAGCCTCCTACAGCAGAAGGGGCCAGCATCTTCATGTGGCTAGGCAGGAAACAATCTACTGCCTAAAAGAATTTGTCCCAATTTTGTAGCAATATTAGATTTCACAACATTTTGCAACTAACAAAAGTCCCATGAGACCCACAATTACCTTTTATATCATTGTTAAAAGTGTATATGTCAAAACCTAAGATAGATTATAATCCATGGATATTAATCACCCAGGCATCTGGGGACTTAAAGCTCTGCAAAAGAAAGGACACAACATCTGATGATAGAAAATGCATGGTCTGAGACAGCCTGGGATTTCATCAAGAGCTGCACCTCACAAAAAGGTTGGAACTTTGTGCTTTCTGTTCCATGCTTATATATATATAAGCTTATATATATAAGCTATAGCTTGCTTAACAGATGGAGAAAATCCATAAATTAGGCCTTACTGGCATTAATTTGTTGGTGATTTTTCATTTGCATAAAACAAACCTTAAGTAATTTGTGTTCATTAAAAAAACCAAGACTTTTCACCATGTTGAACTTTACCCTCTCATGGAGCAGGTCATTTATTGAATTGTTACTGAATTATCTTTCAGTAATTAAGTCTCTTCTATATACCAGGTATTCATTTCAGTAGGTCTTAAAATATTACAGAAAGAGAGCAAAAGAGATCACTTTTAGAAAAGCCATTTAGTCTAAAAAAATGGAATATCATTTGTCCTTCCCAATTTGTTATTCTGGCCCACTATAACACACAGTCCTTAGGTACTACTGGATCAAATATGGAATGGCTTGGAAATATTTGCTCACCCACGCAGAGGAGACCACCTTCTCTTTTTTCAGAGAATTCAGTATTTAACCAGAGTGCTCATTTTCCTAGTTTTTGCAACTATTTGTACCATGCTAATAGAAAGTGAATAGCCAGAACTGTCAAACCCATATAGGTCATCACTTGAATATCTTGCAAATAAAAAACAGAAAGGATTTTTTTTTCCAAATATAATTAACAAATTGCCTAGGTTAGCTCATTGTGAGGCATTTAAGTGCCTTGGAGCAAAACCAAGAAGGAAATTATGTATAAGAAAAGCAGGACCAATCTAAAATAACACAGAGGTCCCGTAAGCTTTCTGGGAAGAAATTTCCCCTTGGAAGAGTGGCATAGATCAGTCCCCCCATGGCACCCACCAACCTGAGCACTGCACTGCAGATGGAGTCAGTCTTGCGAAAAAAGTGGAATATGCTAGAGCGTGAAGTAAAGAACTGTAGGTTTCACTTTGAATTTAAATAGGTTTTCCTTCTCATAAAGTTTCCTTCTGTACAAGATACAGTGGCGTATAAGCATTGCAGAGACATTGCAGTGAAAAGCAGAGAAAGCCACAGCAGCACCTTATTCCCAGGAGGCCTGAGTCTTCGGGCAGAACATCACAAAGTGAAGGTCATCCTGTGAGTGCAGCTACCAACCGCGCTGGTCTCGGGGGAAGCAGTGAAAAGTGCTGTGGATGCGCTCAGGGCTAAGAGCACAAACCTGTAATTACAAGATCTGGACTGCCCACGGGACGTGCGTTCAGGTGCCTGTATCAGTACTTACTGGTTCCCCATCACCGGCAGCCCGCAACTCAGCATATTTCCCCTCTCATGGGGAGCACTGTCTTTCCAAAGTTATCGTTCTGCTTGGCTGCTGTGATTGCTACATTAATGCAAAGTAATTATAAAGACAGAACTTCCAGCCCTTGCTCACTGTTGTTTAGTGAATAATCCTTCATCTTCTAGTAAACAAGGAAAGAGAAGCAGCAAAACAGAAAAATGAAATCGTAGGACCATATTAAAAAAAAAAAAATCAAGATAGCTTCCCTATGGATAGCTGAAAATGGTGTTAATTTCCTACCTGGAACACTGATGATGTATTTGGTTCAACAGAAAACACACTTTTCCTTTATCAAAAGTTTGCATGCACAGAGACTACCGTGCTCCTTTAAGAAGAACCTCAGTAAGGCAAAGTAAAGGAAGATAAGATCATCTCTTCATTTTCTGCCACTTGTAAAGCAATGATTTATTCCCATCTCTATGGGCTCCTTTACCTGTCTCTGCAGGAGGAACTCCTGGCTAGTCAGTTTTCAAAAAACTCTTTAGTAAGAATCCCCAAGAATAGGTTTTTTTTGTCAAAGTACACCTAATTGTTAATTCCTGCATCCTTATTCCAGATATGCTTTTCCCTTTAAGACAGTGCTTAATTCAGTGCGTACAACAGCAGCCCCAGGATGGTGGTGGCTGTTTTGAAAAACCTGACAGCAAATCTCTGTCTAAAATACCGAAAGGACCATGTACTTTTTGTGACCTTTTGGTGCTAGATGATGATGAGAAACAAGAATACACTTCAGAACCCTATCAAAAATGGTACAACTGGGAGATGGTTGGCCTTCTTCAATATTGCTCTCCAGAGAGAAAGCATAACTCAGGTGAACAGCCATTAAGGTCTGTGTGCTTAGCAGCTCTCCAGACGTGCCTTTCAGGAGGAGTTTGTCTCTTTGTCACAATAAATTTCCAACAAGACAGGAAGTCCTTGGAATGGTAGGAAGTGCTACATCAGGAGAAGGTCGTTGTCATCTGATGGCTTTGACATATCAGGTCTGATACTTCCCATTTTCGCATCTTGCATCAGCCTTTTCAACTGCATAATGCCACCACTGCTGCATGGGAGCTTTCTGCCGTATAGGAAATTACTTCATCAGGTGGAAGGCAGCACAGAATTGCCTCCACATAGCCATTAAAAAAATTATTGCTTCCCATAGGAAGAAAAGGAAGAAGAAGAAAAGGTTAGAAAAGAAGGAAGAAGAAAAGGTTAAAATACTAGAATATTTGGGCTAAGAAACATACATTTCAATTCAGGAATTTTGTGCTCCCATTCACTTTGACAGACTGTACTTCTTGGGTGGACCATTTACTCTTCATGGATCTTCCTCCTTAAAATGAGAGCGGATGCTGGAATGCAGCACTTCAGAGGCCCATGAATATGATCCCAGCAAAATGCCCTTTCCACAAAGGACAACATGTAAAGAAAGCAGCTGAAATACCGAATGGGCAACGCAGCAGCACGTACAAAACAAACTAGTCTAAGTCAGAGCCAAAATATTTTTAATCTTCTATCAAAAATATCAACATGACCTGGAGAAAGCTCACACGTGAAAAAATTTAACTGGGAAGTCTAATAATTTTTAAAAAACAGTTAGTATTGCATTTTAACAGGTAAAATAAATCCTCCTTGGGTACCTTTTTTTAAATGACTTGCTGAACTGAAGGTCCCCTTGCTCACCCTAGCATGTCACACTTGCACCTTCACTTCTAAAACCAGGGTCCATTGGGCAAGCTGAAAAACAGGCATAGTAGAAATAATCGTAGAAAAAAAAAAATAATCCTGCCAACTGTCCAGCTGCACGTGGAACCACAACAGAGCATTTTCATGTCCTCTGTCAGCAAGCTTGGCAGCATGAGAATAAGCTTGGGTCATTCAGAAATGTGTGGACCGAACCATTTTCCTAAAAAAGGCATCCAATACATTTTGACCAATTTAGCCTCTTTTTCAACAGAAAAATTTGCCCATGCAGGAAGAGAGGAATCTGATCATCTGTCTGGGGGTTTCCAGGCCTTCAACAGTGCAAATCCCAGGGCTGCAAACATCGAGAAGTCCTAGACAAATTGCCACTGAATGGGCTCAGTTTATCAGTAGCATAGGACACATTTTGCAAGATAAAGGTGCCCTTGCAGTAAATAGAAGAGCAGAGCCACATCATCACTCATATAACCCAGTGCTATTCCAGTGGCCACGTCTAGCCTCTCTGCTTGTGGGACCCCCAGCCCACGTAACCATCAGCGTTGGGGTGCACAGGCTGCACCCTGTGTTGACTTTCATGGGTTTTAGTGCTGTAAGAAAGTGAGGCACTCGCAGGATGTGAACGGCTTATTTTAAAAAAGCAGATGTTTAAACAGCTTTTATGTATACATAGCCAAGGATTCCAGCTCTTAAGACAAAATTATGCAGCCAGAGCAGAAATTTCATGCATGGAAGGAAGAATACTAGCAAAGTCCAGGAGAAGTTGCGTTTTTTTTGCAGCAAAGCTCCCTGCAGGTCAGACTGTCCTCTGGTATGCTTGAACAAGAGATTCACAACAAGACAGACATGGTTTTCCTGCAAAGATACAGACAGTTCTCATCAGATTTCATCTGATTAGGACAGGGAAGTCAAATGAAGAAGTATAAATTGCCAAGTGACCCAAACTGAGTCTTTGGTATATGTCACATACCTCATTTTCTCCCTGTGCCTATCTGTTTTTTCCCTGCCCTCATTGCTCTTGCAGCAAACAGACACAGATATATTTCACACTGATGCCAAAAAACAGTCTTATTCCTGTGCAGAAGTCATTTATTAGGAGAAGAAATTCACAGTTAACACTAAGGGACCTATTTTACTTTTATGCTCATAATTCAGGCTTCCTGATTTTGCTTGTTCCTGCGATTTCAGATATATAGAGGCCTGTATTAAAAAGTTGCCTGGCACAAAGCCGGCATCATTTGCCTACTCTCCGATGCCAAATGCTCTTGCTTTTTGCATCTTCTTCCAGGATCTCAGACACACAGCCCAGCAGCCATCTGCAGAGCTTTCCCCTCCTCCCCCCACTTTTCAATTATTTTGTCCTCTAAGCAGCAGTTACTCTAACATCAAGCTGCAATTCCCATGGGACTCTGCAGCTCTCTTTCAATTTGACTGTATTTCTAGCTGAGCTTCTTTCCTGTTTTGTGATATTATTCTAATCAGCTGAACATCGCCAGTGTCACGTAACTTCGCAATTCCTGGACAAAGCTGTTTGGAGTCCTGCAGCTTATTTCCTTCAAATCTTATGAATAAATTATAACTCCCAGCACCAAAAGATTTCATTAAACTGACAAACAAGCTCCCCACCCAAAAGCTTGGGTTTTTTAACAGCTCTTTCCATGACAGCAGGATTTCTCAAGAGAGGTAGACTGCCACAGGTCTGAAATCTGCACTAAGAGTGAAGACAGCTCCGGCCCAGGCAGGTTGAACACTTATTTTAACACTTAGTCATTCCAGTTCTGAAGCACTGAAGTCTACTTTATTATTCTCCAAGCATTTCCCAGATGACATAAGGGAAATGTGCAATCCCTACCCTTTTAGAGGATATTCCTTGCTGACAGGTGGAGTTTTCAACTCATTCAGGATCAGAGGGCAGCTCCCATGCGCTGCTCTGATAATATGGGCTGCTCAGAAGTAATGAGTTGTGTCCACTTCATCTTGTCACCTGGCCTCGAACGCTGAACTGTACAGGGTGCCTTCCTCCCTCTGGCTCCCGGCCCTTTGATTTCCCCTTTTATTTGTACTCTAGTTTGAATGTCTCCAATCTTCTTGCTCACACCAACCCAGCAGAAGCACACATGGCACAGTAAAATCAGTTTCATTATTATGATAAGCAAAAAATAATATTTTTGAAGATGAGGAATTTTGCATTTTTATTTCAGCTATCTTCATTATCTGGTCTGGCACTTTCTAGCTAAAGTTAAAACCTGAAGTTATAACCTGTCACATTGCAAAAAGCCATTGTTACAGAAATCACCAATTAGATATTGCGCCCAGCTACACAGAGCTGTGCATACACAGACAGATTTCTTGTAACATTTTTTAATCATCTTAACAAGAAAAAAAACACTGCTAACTTTTGCTGCACCTTGATTGTTGCTACCCCAGACGCTCAGCTATGATCCTGCCAGCTCTGTACGCAGACATGCCAAAACATCGTCCATAAAAAGGCCACGCTTGTAAAAATTAAACCAGCCAAGCCACTGAAAAAGACAGTCCCACTCGTCCCCAGGCACCCCTTCCCACAGCAGCTCAGCGCCAGCACAGGCATTCATCCAGCTGCACTGTGACCTGCTTAGGGAATAAATGCATCTAAGAAGTAACCTGGCAGATCAAAAACAATAATAAACAAAATTCATTTCCTGCCAGATCTGTTTTGTGATCCAGGATGGCAGAAGAGGGGAGGAAGGGCAGAAAGCAGCATCATCCCCATCAGCGGCACTGAGCCCCCCGTGCCGCACTCCTGTTGGTGTGCGGCAACGGGCTCTATGCAGACCCACCACTCCCAGGGCTCTGAAACAGGCACCGATAGAAAAGATGTCAGGATCTGCTTCATCATGTATATCAGCTTAGGAGGGAAAAAAAAAAAAAAAAAAGCAGGTTCCACCCACTTGAAATCCGAAAGGAATTTTAAAACATGAAGGACTCGGATTACACCAATTGTAGCTTGGCTAGGATGCAAACATACCGAGAAGTCAGAGTATTGCTTTAATGCCTTCCAGTACGTGGAAATAGGATCCCAGAGTTTGGCATAACCCTTTTGGCTGCAAGGCAATGTCAAGACCATCACCTCCCACAGCCCTGAATTAGTGAGTAAGTGTACTTCACTCACGAGCCAACTCGCCACCAATTTCAATGCCCTTAGTTGTTCAGGAACTAACAGCACCGCAGCGTTGGCACAGAATGTTTCTTTCCGCAATCCCCACAAGAGTTACACTGATCAATAATCTCTCTGCCATCGCTGCCCTTTCTGCTCTCATTTTCCTGCGACAGGAAAAAACACGAAGCAGATCCACACAACAGCAAAATTGTTACCGTCAGGAGAAAAGCCTCCTGCCCCATGTGCCATTTTGCATCTGAAATCCCCCTCTGATAGCTAAGCATGTTCATCCAGAGTACACCATGTCCATCAGTGAACACAATGCCTCTCATTTATTCCTTTTTGTTGAGAAATCATTCTAGTGATAATTCAGGCCATTTTTACAGTCTTCCCTTCAATTTACTTGAGCAGTCATCGTACATCTCTGGTTACCTTTGTTCCGTTTTCCATTTATTCAGGTTTATAGCTGGTGTTTGTGGCTTTTTTTTTTTTAATCCAGTGGGCTTACTTTGGTTCCTATGTTCATGTGACAACATTGCAAGAATTGCAGAGAGGACTGCAGCTGTGCTCATGAACATGATCAAATGAGCAAATCCACCACTGAGCCTTAATAACCATCATAATCCTGAAGCCTGGAAAATGCCCCTGCCTGTTAGAGTCAGACCTAAGCCTGACCTTCCTCACGCTGCACACCTCATTACAGAGATCAGAGCCAGCAGCTTTGAACTCCCTCAAAGTTCAAAGGGATGCCACCATTTGGATAACTTCTCTCTCTACTGTACCAGCGAAGATGAGCTCATGTTCAATAAAAGAAACAGAGCAAAAAAAAAAAAATATCAGTCCTCTTTCCAGCAACTGTGTTGTACTAAACCGCTGAAGCAAACTTGAAAATGTGAGCTTAAAAAAAAATTATCAATTTAGACAAATAATAAACTCAAACCAGTCCTTTGTCCATCCTACATACCACCTTAGACTAAAAAAAGTGTGCCTGAGAGCATACATCCTGCTGTAATTATGTCTCCGACATTTTAATTCAATTGTAGCTATAAGTTTGTGCTGCCCATTATCCGAGTTACATATTTTTCCATTCATTTCAACCTCCTTTTTTGATCCAGGCTCCTCTGGCTGCACTGTGCAAGCTGCTTGCCAGAGATGCCAATAAACATAAAACAGCAGCAACAAGCACACGTAGCTAGTCTGTCTGTGTAGGAAAGGTGCGACGAACATGTCATGGCAGCTAAGTAGTCCCAGACGCGTTTGCCTAGCCTATATCTATTTTAATTGCACAATTATAAAACTAGTGTGAATCCCATTTATATAAAGTGATTTTCTGTTCAGCTAGTTAGTAAGCACACTTTCTTCATTTCCATGGACACAGACGAAACCACAGGAATTGCAGAAACCTGTAATTCACCATGGTGACATTGGCAAGCTCCTGACCAGCCAGCCTGACGCGCTCGTGGCACTCAGCTGGTGTGGAGGGTGTTTTTTAAATTTCATATTATGCAAAATATATTTGCCTTCTTTCAGTTGCCTGTTAAGTCTCCATTCATTCCCCTATTTATGATGCACAAAATGTTTTTTGCTTTAAAAGTTTTCAAGTCAGACTTCCCCATTTCACTGCCTACACAAAGACAAATATTTAATGAACATATAATAAAAGAATCCCTCCAAGGTCCAAAGAAATGCAAGTACTTCTAAGCCAAAATGCAAAGTGTCATCAGAAATAGAAACCTACAGTAAACACTGCTTTGAACATGAAATGGAATATATCAAAAGATGTGTGAAAGCAGCTAAAGATACATTCTCTGCACAGACACCACTTGACAGCTTGTTAACCTACAAAGACATGGCTTCTGCCCCTCTCGGCGATTTAGCAGATTGCCCATGCACCCAGAGGTGCTGCGACTTCAGTAACGCAGGAGACATTTCTTTCTTTGAATTGCACAAAACCCTTCTTTGCTCAGATTAAAAAGGCATTACAAGCATTTGAAGATAGGAGAGGGTTTCTTGTAGGTTTGTTTTTAAAGTTGTCTATTGTACCTTTCACGAAGAGCCTGTAACTTAAAAGGGCACTTCCACGTGTGTTGACTGGATTTCAATTAAGTTGCAATGTGTGTCTTAGTACTAGATCTATTACTTTGTACAGTAACCCTCGGAAAAAAAATTTATTGCAACATTAGCCACACTTATCCCCTTGCTGTGTGGATTCTCTGATCATCCTTTACATTACAAATGCTACTGCAGACAGTTTAAAAACACATGATGATTGTAATGTTTTGTTTCCCGACAATTTTTTTTTTTGTGTTGGCCAATGGCCAATTTATAGAGAATGAGAAAATTGAGGGAGAATTTAAAACAGGTAGAAGTCACACACTTAAAATCAATTTCAATTTAGGTTTAGCCCCTCTGCTGAACTCCAGACATGTTCTTACAGACTAGCCCACCAGTCACAGTAACACATATAACTTATTTAGAGGTAAGGTTTTTCTGATGCCAGAATAATATGTCAAGCACTGGAATTTAATTCCTATTTCCAATATGTTTGGAAAGTGAGCACATTTCCATTTCCACAGGTGAATATTAGTTAGGTTCAGGTCCATATTACTTTCATGAGCACGTAGCCTTCCACTGACAACTACAAAAAAAAATTCACTGCCTGCAAAGTATGCAGCAGCTCTGTTGGCATTTTCTTGTAATCGCATAAGCTTGCATTATTATATCCAACATAATGTGCAGTATAAAAGGCGTGTGTTTTATTTAACCCAAAACGTTATATAGCTGGCAGCATCATCTTCTCAATGCTTAGTTTCATAGCTTTCAGTAGTGTCCAGTCCATGAAAGTATTTATTAAGCACACAGCATCAGCTACACAATATTAAAGCTTTCCCTATTCCCCATCCCCCTCTCATTGCCTCTCCTTTAATACAGTTTCTCTGTAACGGCTTGTAGCAGTGAATGGATGCACGCTGATGATTTGGGGAGTTGCCGCTGGAGGGGGGGAAATTGCAGAGAATGACCCACAAGACCCTAAAGGCAGAGTCTGACGGCAGAGTTTTCAGTGCCCTTGTCTGATGTACCTTTTGTCCATTTGTGAACCTTTCCGCAAATTGTCCCATTTTCTGTAAATTGACTAGCTATAAGGTAGTATTTACCCAGGTTTCTCTTACGGCTTATTTACAAATTTTATTTGTTCCAGTGCTTTTTTTGTGTCTAGCTACTTCAAGTACCCCAGATTACCACCATTGTCTCAGAAGAGCAGCTCTTCAGACAGAGGGAGGAAAGCAGACAAGGCCACTGATGAATGGTGTGGATTCAGCCGTCTCCAGATATTGTGACTTGCATTGCAGGAGAATATGGTGTTCTTACCAAAAATATCCACTACCTAATAGTATAACAAAACAAAAGCAAAAAATAGCCACATTCACATTAGCATTTCTCTGTCTGAACAGCCCTTCAGAAAGCCAGACAAGTTCACATGCCTGTTTGATAGAGCTTTACTATATATTTTCATATTTAAAAAACTTTAATAAAGAAGATTACCTGATGTTCTTAATGTTTTGACAAAACTGTTTTCAGAACAAAATGCAAAGCCACGTCTTGCATGATAAAACGTAGAGTTTTAGAAATTTTCTACCAAAAGGGAATCACAAAGGATGCATTTCATGAAGAGCAAAATTACTTTCTGAAATTAAACGCAGGCTGCGATACCTGCTGCAGACCAGTTGCATTGACACAACTCTGAATAACCTTCCAGGCTGCTCCCAAAACTGTGAGCCCGGGGGTTCCAGCTCCCACCTGGGCTCCCCTGGCCGTAAGCACCCAGGAGCACCCCTGGAGCAGGACAGCAGGTCCTGGGCTGAGGCTGCACCACAGGAAGCTGTAAAAACCTTTGTCTCAGAAAAGTCCAAAAAAGGGAATGGCCAAGCTTGCAACTTTGCCTCCTAAGCTAGTTTGTGTGTATGTATGCAACCGCAGAAATAGGAATTAAGGGAGCCATTAAGGTTGGAGGCTGGTGAGCCAATGTGGGTGAAGTAAGAACAGATTTAACTTGTCTGTCCCTTTAACTGAGTCCAACCCCAAATCCTGCCAAGGATTCAAAACACTTCCAGTTAAGTGTTTTTCCATGTGACACACAACTTGCAGTTTCAGGCTTGGCACAGACAATTGCAAGAAGAAAGAAATGTTTTCACTGGCCTGTTGAAGAAGCACAGCTAATGGGGTTGGAAACCCTCCTGTTTGAAGATGCTTTGCTTCATGCGCTGCTCAAGGAACCTGGAGAAGTTTCAAAATTCTTGTAACTTTTTTCAAATAGAAATTTTAGGATCCTAACCATGAAGCTCCCTCTAGCTCCCCCTTTGCCTCTCTGGCAAATTTATTTTTCTTGTTCTGTTGCAAAAGGGGTGTGTCTTTTTCATCCAAAATTGAGCAAAGAACAAAACTACCCAGTGAAAGAGCCACAGAGGTGAAGATTCTTCACCTTGGGCAAAAGCAAAAAATATCATCCAGTGAGAAAGCCTTTTATGAAGAGATTTTTCATGGCTTTCTGCCTGCAGGATTTCTGATCATAGCTTTATTGCATTATTTGATCCTCTAGCATAAGAGGAGACTATATGAAAGATTATTACAAAGCAGCTGAACAACATGAGATGACTCAGTTTTAATCCTACCTGTGCTCTTTTCATACCACTGTATCCACTGACCGCTTACTCCACACAGAATGAGATCTCCACCTCTTTCTGGATAAACACACCACTAAGGATTGCTCTCAAGGAGAATTGCACATGACACCTAGGACTGCAAATAAAATAAAATGGGCTTTTAAGCCTGGGTGGTAGAGCCAACCCTTTTCTCCTTTAGCACTCCCTGTACAGATATTACATGCTCTCAGTTACGTGAGACAGTAATAACTGCCCAAAATAACTGCAATCAGGCTAGACTTTGCCACGTCGTTATTCTGCTGCTTTCTTATCTTACACCCCTGGCATATCACCTGCCCACATGAATGAATTCCTGCTTCATTAAATGTTAATTGCAGTTTTTCCTAATGCCATACAGGAGTGTTGTGAACTATGCATTAATGTCTGTAAAGGGCTTGGGAATTTTGGACAGGAGATACAAAGTAATTTATTGCGTGGTATATTGTAATCTCTCTAGCCATATCTATAGCAGAAGGAAGGGAGGGTGAACCATGGATTTACTAACCTTAAAACTTTTGTCACAGCAATGACGAAAATCAAGTAACTTTAATTTTAAGTGGAAATTTAGATGTGAACTCAAGTGTTTAATTACCACTAAACCATACTTTGTCTGAATTACTACCTATCACCAACCTGAGTGAATGACACTCCTAAAATGCTCTGTCCTAGGACAGGAACACACGCAAACACATCAAAGAAGTGACTGCAATAAATATTATGCAAACATCTCAAAACTGCTAGCTTGTCTTAGATCATTTCTTTTCAACCATCTACCTATGTTCATTACAACTCCCTTCCCCTGCCAGAATCTTTATTGTTTTTAACACAAGGTGGACAGCAATACTAAACAGCACTTGTGCAGCTAACGCTTGCCTCGGTGGTCGTTTTACCTCTGACTGAACCAGGGAGGTTCTTCTTGCCGCAGGGTAAATCTGCACAAAATGGTCACTAAGCAGTTCGGGCTTCAGGAGAAGATCCATTTCACTCTAGTGACATTAAACTACATTTGAACTTTAGAAAACCTAATTTTCTTTTAGGTCAATATAGTCAATACAGGTGTTAGGGGAAAAACAATTACATTTGCTGTACTTCTGCATTTTGTGATAACCCACACACAGACTCTGTTTGCTGGCCTACAGAAACTCTGCTCTTCTCATGAATCAAGAGGAAACATTGGTGATATACCACTCAGAGGAAAAAAAACCAAACCACTGACAACGGGCACAACCTTTACAGAAGCTGGAACTTGTAATTATTTCCTCCAGTGACTTAAGTCACTCTGCTCTCACCTTGAGATTCAGGAGTCAAATGCTTCCCCCCAATCCCAGTCTCCTGTATTTGACAGTTAATTTTCTGGGATATTAAAACAATGAGTATTATTGGTGCCACAGCTACCTATGTCAGCGATCTAGGGATCAACTGGAAGTTCTCTTTAACATATAAAATTTTTCTATAAACCTAGCAACACTGGATTTATTGAGACAACTGTCAGCTTCCCAGTGAAGAAGCTATATCTTCTTGAACATTTGTGCAGTATGTAGCAAAACACAACCTTGATCCAAATATAAAAAGTGTTTAGGTAGGAGATAAAAGGGGTGGTTTCTTGAATCAGAAATATCCTAGCCAGGAGATACTCATGAAAGTGGAATCTTAATATTCACTTCGGCTTTCAGCAGCACTGGATTTGCAGTACAACTTATTAACTTTTCAAATATTGCACAATGTGCCCAGATACTAAAACATTACCCACAAGAAGTTTACCAGAAATATACTGTATCAGAACAGTGCCTATTTTAAGCATACATCTGGGCTTGATTCCACTCCATCTGAAGTCAAGGATAAAATATTCATTTCCATATTAAAAAGGAGGATTTTTCTTATACACAAGAGGTCCAGGAAAAGGAAAGAGTTATCACAGACCTCAGCTCCTACGCTAAACAAGCCCAGGAACAGAAAGGTCTGTTGGCAGCATCGGAAAACACTCTGTGTATTATGGATTCCCGTTTCAATGACAGCCTCGTATCCCTCTGTTACCAGCCCAGCAGCTGGAGCACTGTTAGCTACGGAGGTCTCCAGGTGGTCTGCCGAAATGTTAGGATCCATTGGCACTCTCTTTTATACCACGTACAACAGTTCCTATGTATTTTACATGTTCGTTCTACACTGTTTGGAAAGTCCTGACAAGACGTAACTCAGAAATAATTCATGGTATGGCCCAAAAAAGTTTATTGGCAAGCCTTCTCCCTGCTCACTCTGCATGTTGAATAATTTTTATTTTCATAATTTTTAGTTCTGAAAACTTCAACCTAGATGAAGATTCCTTAAAAAAAATTAGATGTTATTTACACAACAAAAATTGCCAATTTTTATATAACATCAGGCCCAGAAACATGCTTGGAGAAAGTGCAGTTGAGTGAAAGGGAATGTGAAAGGGCAAAATGTGTCAAGTACCAGAGTTCTGAAAGTCTTCCCAATGGAAACACAGGTCTGGCACGCTGCCTTGGAAAAGCTAGAACAGGTGCTGCAGCAAGAAACACAGAGTTCTGTCTTCCAAGGTACAGTTCTCATCAATAATGGATGCCTCTTAGCATTCAATTGGATTTCTCCACCATTTAAAGTTTGATATAGCTTGTTCATTTTCAGCAGATATTTTTTCCCTTGAGGAGCCCCAACACTTCGTTGTCACAGTTCCTAGAACTTTGCTGGCGCTTGGCCCAGCCAAGTTGTTACTGAGCGCACGCCTTTATTATTCCTGAACAAGACAGAAGATTTGACAATTCTGATAACGAACAAAAATCGGATGCTCCAAGGAACATGGACTGCTCCTCATGTTCTAAATACTTAAAATTATACCCTGAATATTTACAGGCCTCAAAATTGAACTTGTCTCAATAAAAACATCAAGGAAAAAAATTCTCACTGCTCTTTTGCAGAGAGGCTGTGATATCTACAGTCTTTAAGCTAAGTATTTCAGGGTTGTAAAAAACCCCAGATATTCATCTGGAAATGGTCAGTGATGATGCATTTATGAGTTAGAGTTGCTAGAAACCTACTAATTCCCAGGCTTAAACTTATGCCTAGTCACCTGATGTGCCTCTGGTCTTGTTTCAAAACTGTTGTTTAGGTTAAGCAGCTTATTTCTCTAGTTTTTACCCCTTCATGAAGTTACACAAAGTAGAGGCTCCCTCTGCTATCGTTGTGCTCAGCTGCACGAGTCCCACTGAGATGTAATGCACAAGATTGACAGATCTCATTACTAATTTCCAGATACCCCAATTTCTCCTCATCAAACTTGTCTATACCAGAAAAGCCTGCTAACCTAAAAAACGTATGTTTTTTCTTAGCACACTTGGAACCCCTGTTGTTTCCATGTACAAGAGCACTCCAACCAACATAAGGATATGGAATCGATATGTTTTCTAGCTGGCCATAATACCAGCTTAGCACGCATGAATAAGTAGACTCCATACAACTTCACCGGACATACCCCAGAATATTCTCCCATTATTGCCCTGCTGTGAATTTCCAGAGTTCCCAGAACCCTCTGCAAAGCCACAACCTAAGTGACATTGTGACTAAAGTGAGCATAGCTAGAACAAGAAACAGCAGTCTGAGTCAGGCAAAGGTGCTAAGTAATAAGACTGATAACAAACACTTCCCTCTGCTAAAAACGCATCGCCACAGTTTTCTTGTTTCAGTCCTATGCTCTCTCCCCCTCATTATGCTTTACCTGGAAAATAAAAATACCAGTATGTTCACAGAGAGCAGCATCTGCACAAAGCCACCTCTGCACATTTCAGAATCACACAACAGCTCCCATTGGAAGGGATAGCTGAACGTAGTCTAGTCCAGCACCCCAACTAGAAATAGTTGCTCAGGACCTTGTCCAGTTGGGCTTTTAATATCTCCCAGGATGGAAATTCCTGTGTGCCACCTGATCCAGCATATGACTAATTGCACAGTAAAAAAAAAACAACTTTTCTTACATTCAAATGGTTCCTGTATTTCAGTCTGTGCCCACTGCCTCTTGTCCTTTCACTGGATACCAATGAGAGGAGTCCAGCTCCATCTTCTTTACTCCCCTCACCCCACTCCCATCAGGTATTCGTAGACATTAAGGTCCTCCTTGAGCTTTCTCTTCTCCAGGCTGAAGAGTCCCTCCTCTCAGCCTCTTCACCTGCTGTATGGTTGATAGACATTTATATAGTGAGCGATACACATTCATATATATAATGTGAGCTATGGACATTTAAGGCTTTTGGTATAGAAGATGCAGAGTCCAAATGTATGTACTAGAAGACACCCTATTTATATTCTTCTTGTGTACCTTTTGATTATGCAGTAGAAATTGTATCATTCAACTTGTACAGCTGACTGCGTGATGCAAAGTTCTGCAAAATAGATGGAGAGAACAGCTGGACATTGTGAGGACAAACATAGAAAGGAACAAACCTCATTAGTCTATAGTAATTTGAAGGACGGACCCATTCTGTGAGCTATGAATTCACAGGGCAGCAGACATTGGCAACATTTTTCAGGACATGAACTGTTAATTATACATTAATCACTTTCCTGAGATAAGTGTTTTTGAGGAACAGATTGTCTTTAGTCCATTGACTGAGGAGAGCAAGAAGGTACACACTAGCTGAAAACGTTATGATTATCTAATAGTCCTTATTAAGACATATTTTATTAATAATTTTACTCATAATAAACAGCACAATCCATATTATAACAACCAGATTATAATTTGAATTCATGACTCAGTTTCCCATTTAATAAGCTGTTATCCAGGGAAACCACACTAATATCCTTGTGACCTGGGTGACAGTAGGACCTAGTCTACAGCTTGCTCTTTAAGGGAAGGACCGACTTGGAATTTGACTTTCTTCACAAATTCTATTCAGGCACACAGAAGATAGTACAAGCAAATCGTGAGCTGTGTTGCCAACCACAAACTCACTTAAGGGGAACGGAAAAAGATTCAGACGATATTTCAATAAATGGTTGAGAGTCCTGCACGATCTAATGGCAGAGGCCATATTAAAAGTGCTCAGTCTCTCCTACTCCAGCATGAAGCATTCATTCTGAACACTAACAGTCTGCAGAATAAGGATTAGGATGACCAAAGAAGATTAGGAATTCATATGAAAACGTTCACACTTTTGAAAAATAGCTTTAAAAGAAACTAGGAACCTCGAGCCAAGACATCTACCTTGTATGATTTTTCTCAACCAAGCTACATGGGATACAACCTGGCCATAGATGACGTTCTCCAAAATGCCCGAGGATATACATCTAATGTTTGTCACACTTACATTAGGCTTACAAAAATTATCTTTTAAGGAATATAGGTCAGAAATACGGCCATTACCTAGCAGTCAAAGACTAGATCCAGAAAAACAAAAAACAGCTCTTCAAAACAGCTCTAAGAAATCCTTAGTCTGCATTTTTGTCTTTTAACCTAAAAGGAGAAAAGATTCAGGCAGTGAAATCTTGTAACCAGTCATTTGCAATGCCACTGCTGAAATTCAGAGCGTGTTTTAGACCACTGCACCATGCATTCAAATACAGAAACATTAAATTCTTTCCAATTTAGTTGAAAGTTTCTTATGTAAAAAAAAACAAACCCAAGAAGTTATAATTTGTTATGCCTTTACATTCACCTTGAAAACTAACGGCCAGAGTACTAAGCTTCCAGCCAAATTCCACGTGACATTCATTATTTTTCCCGTGTATTATATTTACATCTGGGAGCCACACAGTGGAACATTCAAAGAGTCAATGCACAACAGTGGCATTGCAGAGCATTTTAGCACAGAGTTGCACCCCTGAGATCCTCAGCTGCTCTGTGCTGAAGATGCTAGAGAAACTGTTCTCTCCAACAGAGGAAGAACTTGCAATCTACTGTATGCTGCCACATTTATAGCATACCTTAAAGATTTCATGTCATAGCACTGTCAAGGTTAACCTTGTACAAATGGCAGGAAAGACTTGAGGGCCCTAAAGTAATGGGAGACTTTGAAACCAATGACAGAATGTTAAGAGAATGGAATAGAGTGAAAACACACACGCTGCTGTGAAGAGCTTGTGCCCTGAAACAGAGCGTTATTCTCTGCTTGTAAACGTACTTGGTGCTGAAGACAAATTTTTACTCCTGTTATTGGTTTTGAGGTTTGCAAGTGTTTTAGCCAGAGTTCCCTGTGGTAAGTTTGATCTCTTCAGTGCTACTCCATTCCCAGAATCAAGTCAAATCTAATAACATGGTGCAACTTGCAAAAACGATATCTGTTTCTAACACATTTCTGAACGATTTTCATCATTGCTATTGCAGAAGCGAGGATCAGACAGCAATTGTACTTAATACTTAGGGTTTTTTCTATAAAGCTGTAGGAAATTTTGTAAGAGGACGACAATAACTTCACGCTGCCGATCTGACCACAGATCTTAAGTCTGTATCAGCACCTAATAAACACGCAATCGCATCAGCTTTTTGCAGGAGAATGAAAGTCAGAAATATGAGTGCTGGCCAGGCTTGCAAATTCAGACCATGTTATCTAACCTGCAGGCAGCATCAGAGTTACTGGAGGAGTTAATATGCAGTTCCAGTAACTGCCAAGCAAGCCTATATAATCAAGGGAGCCATTTAACTTGTTAAAAGTGAGGAACATTCCATACCAAAGTGCTGCCTTTCATTTATACCCAAAGAAATCCTTCTAATAGCTTCTAATAGCAATGTTTAAAAGACTTTTCTTTGAAGCCCATTGTAACACACCTCTGTTCTTTTCATCCTCTTGCAAAGCTCACTACTGAGAGACCAAAGCTATAATTTCCTCTGCTTGTAAGCGCTCCATAGGTTTAGCTGACCTTTAGAAAAGACATTCTTTTCCTTCACTGTCTCCTTTAAAGCAGCTGCTTTTTCAGAGCACACCCTGTGGTCCAGGACCTCCTGGTACCGTGGGAGAGTGACAGGCAGTCACATCCCGCAGCACCAAAGACCACACAGGATCTCCAAATCGGTGCCTTGCTTAGCAGGGTGGTAGCAAGGACGCAAGAAAAACATTACTAGACATGCAGAGCAAAGAGCACGCTGAGCCTCTGACATATAATTCTGTCACCAATTGCCCCACTCTTTTCTTGGCCAGTGCTGCACTATTCAGCAGTACCTGGCCCAGACTCCTCCTGTCTAATGCCTGTTATTAGCCCTGTGTGGAGCCTCGGGCAAATCACAGGGACCCGCTGTTACGAACACCCCCCTCGCACATCAGCCTGGCTTGTGCATTCGCTTGAAGCGGCCTGTAATTTCTTAGAATTTAAAAGGAGGTTATTTACAAGCCAGTCAAGCTCCTCACCAGACCAAAGCATTTGCTGTGTACCATGCATGTGCAGATCTACCCAAAATAAGGCAACTAAAAAGGGCTTTTACAGTATCATGGGCTCTACCCCCACAGGCTTGCACTCACCAGGAGGGAACAGAGTTTGCTTGGGACAATAACCACAAGGCAGCTCAGAAGACTTCCAAGGGACTTGCCATGACAGAGGCTTGATTAGATGAGCAATGCTTAGCTGATCCCAGCAGATGACCTGCTAACCAGGGCACAGACTGCATGGGAAGCTGGAAACTCTCCATCATCCCCACGGATGTGATCCTGCACTTGACACCTTTATGACCCTGAACATGTAAGCCAGACATACACATCTCCTCAGCTTATTATATACAGTAACCCTAATTTGCATGGAGCCTTTTTATTTGTTTACTTGTTTGTTTCTTCACAAGTCAGGCAGATAAATAGCCTCTTTTGTATTTACATCCTAATACCTCCTAAAACCTACATGTCAATGTCTCTCAGTTTACCAGACTGAGAAACTGCAATTTCCTTTTCACCAATATATTTAAGACCTTGGTTTAATTAGCCTACAAAGAAGTCTACAGGATCCCTAAATTAAAAAGTTGTCCTACCATTGCAGAGTAGAATTATGACCTAAATTCTCTCAGATAACAAAGCGTGCTAATTGCTGAGCCTGCCAGTCCACAGAGAAGTCAGCAGAGCCTGGGATACTGAAGTGAAGCAATAAGAAATTGAGAACTCTGATTTCACAGAGCAAGGAAAGAAGAAGGTGCCAGGAGCTATTGGAGACCAGCTCCACAGCCTAGGAAGCACCAGAGCTCTTCCTACACTTAACATTAACCACATAGTTTGCAGTTCAAATGTTTTACAAGGATCTTTTAGCAGAGACTGCTTGTGGAGTAACTTCCTGACAGAAGACAAGCAAACGGCTCCTCCTCTCCTATTCTACTACGGGTACTTCATAAGTGATGGGCACACCAGTGGTGTACCTCCTGGACTCTGCCCACTTCATCACGCTCAACTCACAAGTAGAAAGGGTGGCAACCAACTGTAAATGCTCAAGGGTTTCATTGCCATCTCTTTACTCAAAGTTGATTTGCAAGCAAATGTTTTAAAAGCAGCATTGCAGACAAGCTGAACATTTCTGCAAACTCCACTATGAGCATTGTTTTTAGTCTCTTCTTCCAACAGATGAAAACAAACTATTTTTCTTACCTAACATTCAAAGCCAACAGGCAACAAGACTAAGATGAGCAGTGCCCCTTCAGGGTAATATGTGGGGGAGAGATGCGCGACAGATGGGTTGGGTTTTTTAGAGACCTGCTGAGCCACTGACCAAGAGCACAAAGAAATCAGGGCTGAGGGAGGTGCTCTTCGCTCGGCCATGCAGTCGTAGCCCACGTGCTTTGGGGATCCAGAGACGTAACGCACAGGCTGCACTGTAGCAGCAGGGGCGTAATGAGCTTTCAAAAGTAAAACAGTTTCCTCGACGATTACAGGATGATCTTCTCTGCGTTATTATGACAACTTAATGCACACATGACACTACTGAGTTGCAGGCTGATACTGTCCAGAACATTTGAGGTTCAGAAGAAAAAACTGTCTGAGCTTAATGGAAAAATTAAGACAGCGAATTTTTTTCTCCCACCTCTGCTTCTGATAGGGAGACAGGGAAAATGCCACATTTCATCAGCAGTAGACTGATTTTTCAGTTATTCCAAACACCATTAATTCACCATCTTCCTTTCACAAAGTTAACTACAGCCAATAGTTTCATTATTGAAACTTCCCACACTCTTTAGAGTCTGACATTGTCTGGGTGCACAGAAAGGGAGGAAAGGACAAAAGAACAACTAAAACTAAACAATCCTCCCCAAAGTCTGTCACTGTGAAAGTTTTCAGCTGCAATTCTCCTTCTCAGAAAACCCTGGCTTAGCCAGGGTCCCCCTCTCCCAGTTAAAGATCTTTGAATAAGAAAGATGGGCACTTTATGTACTTACTATATAGGACATACTCAGAAATTTGTTTGTATATAAACTTAGACTTCAATGCCACAGTCCTAACTACAGTCAAACAGTATATTCAATGTCACAGTTAATATTGATACTTTACCATATTCTTTTGATATTAGCAGCACCAAACATCACCTTAATAGCACAGGTTTATTTAAGCACATGCTATCCTGGGTGTATGATTTCAGCGGATTCAATCCAATATGCGATCTCCCTTTAAGAACACGATTCCAGAAAGGTAGTTACAATACTTCTATTTTTGTTTTAATCAGATACTGACACCACAATCACGTACAGTATTTGAGGCCTCTGGATGAAAAACCCATTAACAACAGGCAATGATTTAAAACATATTAACATTATGTTTTGCTAGATATAGACCTTAAAGGTCTTACATTTGGATGCCAAACTTGATGCGGTCATCCGAAGAACACGTGAATCTAAGACTTTGCTCTGGACCCAACTTTAACTATAGCTTATCCTGCTAGTTTCTTTAAAGAAAAAAACATATGGAAAGTTAAATTAACCTAACAGTGAGGTGTAGTAAAACCATACCAAACTCCAACACCACTCTTTAATGGACAGTCTCATGTCACTATAACAAAACAAAAATACTACTACAACAACAAAACCCAGACTAATGAGAGTCTGGACCATCTTAATTTATACTGTAACTCAATATCTGGTTCATTAGAAGTTATTAAACTAATAGATTTGGTACAAATCAAAAAGGTGCTCTTGAGAATGCTTATGTGGATTCTCAATTTTATTAAAGAGTTTGAGAATGAAAGTTCTTAATTGTCATGAAACCCATTTTCAGACACAACCAAGCTCTTGTCTAGACAGACAAAAATGAATATTCTTTCAGTTTATGTTGGACACAAGCCTCTGCTTTTCTTCTGACAAACTTCTGCTCAGCTTCTGACACAACAGATTATTGTTTGGAAAGCATCTGCGAAACAAATGAGACATTTATGTAAACATTACCCCCCCAAAAAAAACAACCAGAAAACAAAGTGCAGTACAGAGTCACCTCATCCTACTATAGGGACAGAAAGCTCAGTACCTATTAATCACCAGTGAAATAATTCCAACAGCCCCATATGTATGAGATCTTATTCTAGCACTAAAGTTTAGTGCAGCCGTAAGTCTTTACACAATTAACTTCCCTATAAAGAAATTGCAAAGAGCATTAATGATTGTAACATTTCATTAATTAGTAGTAAATACCGGTGAATCAACCAGACCAAGAAACTCAGTGGAACTGCTAGTGCTCACAGCATGCTAACATGCTGCTAATTAAGACCATCAGCATTCCTTTTAATGACTTTATTGGCTTGCTTAAGATTTAATTCATACTTTACCAGCTCTCATTTTTCCTGTTCAGAACATATACCAGGCAAAGACTATACAAAAAGAAAAAAAACAAGCAATTCCATTCACATTTGTGGAGATAAATTCAGCATTTTAGCTTCCAGCTCATTCTGCTTTCCAAATTAGGATGTGAATGCGAGAGAAACACAAAGAAAACGTACGTGAATGTGTGCACACATTCACATACACAGTCACATCTCTTTTTTTTGGGTAGGAAAGGAGCTGTTTCTGGGAAGTCTTATTTGCTTGCAGACGCTGGCCCAAGCTCACCTCCAAGATGTGAGGTCCTGGTTCAGACCTCATTTGTGCTCAATGGTAATCATCCTTTGGGATGCATATTTATGAGGAAATTACACTCTCCTGCAAGCATCACAGCTTGAAAGTGTTCTCCCAGCCACAAGACCCAGCCGTCAACACCACAACACTGCAGGCATTTTGTAGCTATTTCTCCTGTTCACAGTCCAAATCTCCCAGCTAGGGATGAAGGCACCACCATGCATGAAGATAAGAAGAAAACTGATGGCAATAACACCACAAAAATCACATCAGGACCTACTCTATAGTTTCTCCTAACTTGGAATGGTATCCACTTTGCACCAATCAGAGATTAAACTAATAAAGAAACCAGAAAAAACAGTGCTAAAATACATTTTCTTACCTCTTTGTATGTTGAGTTTTGCAGTATTCAGCCAAAAAAAGAAAAAAGCATGCGTGCATATCTTAGCTAGCCTTTCCTGGCTAGTTATGTTGCAGCTACTTTATATTACAGCTTTCCTATAAAGCTGACTGCCAGTTCCTACTCATCAGGAACGCTAGCACTCTCCGGCAGTGTGTGACCCTGAAAGAGACAGCCTGACTATCTTAACAGGAGTTAAGTACCACATGACAGATCCTTTTTGGGTTTGTTTTGGGGTTTTTGTTTGTTTGTTTGGGTAGGTTTTTTTTTTTAGTTGTCATTTGAACTACTGTAAATACAAAGGTAGAATGTTGTTTGGCCAAGCTGTCTTCTCAATCTGATTTTAAATAATCTTAGCATTGTAAATATAAAAATGGTACTGGCATAGTCAAGAGGACCCTTTAATAGAAGAAACTCACTTGTGCTCAGCAGTGGACAAGGACAATAATCATTCTGAAGTGTCTGCGGCCTGAGAGAGTCAGGTAGAAGGCTGTATAGGTGACTACATGGGCACCAGACCCAAAACTCCCCAAGATTCCTGTGTATCTGGTACCTCTGAAGCCAGAGACCGTGATTCACCAACAATCTGCAGACCTTGTCTTCAGGAGTTTGAGAACTATCTATTTTAAGAACAAATCCTCAGAGGACTGGAGTGCTTCAGCGTCTGTAAGACTTCTGTCTCATGAAGAGTAAAGTTTCAGAATAAATCAGTGAATCACTAGTTCAGATCCATATCTCCAAAAGCAAAATGAGAACTACTTCTACTATATCAGTGCATTTTTTAAAAACAAAGAACACTCAGTGGATCCTCCCATCTGCTTTCTCCTCTGCTTGGATTTCTTCAAATCTAACAGAGCCTCTGAACAAGTTGTGTGTTTAACAGCAAATCTCCTGAAGAGCTGTTGAACTAAGATTCAGAAATTGTCAAATATAACCTCATGAGAATTTACCTAGAGGCAGAAGAGGGAGATGAGAAGCAAAGCTATTTCCATTTTTCTTGCTAGAAATCTTTCAAAATATTAGGAAAAATATCTAAACATTTTGAATATAATCAAAATAAACAAAGAAATGCCTTTAAACACTACAGAAACTTAGTTTCACGTAGATACAGAGCAGTTTATCAATGCTTAATTCATCTTCTCAGTCCCACTTTAATTCCCTTTCTACAATATTGTTTCCTTTAAGACTGAACATTATCAGGAACAAGAGGTTTCAAGTCAATATAATAGGGTTGCACCTGAGAACTTACGCCAATACTGAGTATTTAATCCGTCCTTCCCATGGCCCAAACTGAAGCACACAATCATCAATTTACTGTAATCAGCCAATGACCTCGTACTGTTAGGGAAAGTGCAAGCAGCTCACAGTAACCAAGTCACTCTTCAGTGGGGAAAAAAATAAAATATTCATCTGGCTTTCCTAAGATGGAGCTCATAAGAATCCACATCTATGTGAGCCAGCCAGGTCTTTGCAATTTACAGCAGTTTGCTTAGAAACACAGGATTCCTGCTGTTAACCTGTCTTCATGACGACGACAGAGTTTGTTCCCCCTAACAATACGGCAAAAGGAGAGAGATGATTGCTATACACAAAGCTGCCTAAGTCGTTTGCACAGTCACTAGGTTTTGTAACAGGCAAGGAGCACAACTGTAAGATGAGATGTACAGTGACAGTACCCCTTCCCAAATGGATTCTTCCCATGGCACATTCCCAGCGAAAGAGATTCTCTCCAAAGAGAAAAGTTCTCTAGAATCTCACCCTCTTTATCTCCTCAAGAGCAAGCAGCAGCAATAATTCTTCAGTAATTACATTTTTTCCAGGGGAATTATCCAGTGATGGAGACAGCTGAGGAGCATAATCCCTCCCAGCGTAGTATTCCTTGAAGGGCTGAAATCCAAACAAGTGTGCCTGGGAGGGAAAATTAAGGGGGGAAGGTGGAAATAGACGCATTAAGAAGGACAAACGTTCTGTTCGTAGACAGGCTCATGATGGAAGGGGGATTATGATGATTAAAAAAATTTTAAAAACACCTTTAAAACAAGGAGGAAAAACTCCCCATGTTACAAGAAACAAAAATAAACAAGACTGCCCTGGCAGAAAATACTGTCTCTCTAGTGGGCCCCGTACATGGCAAATCCCTCAGAAATCCCAGTCCTTTCTTTGGATTTCATGTTACTTGTCAAGTGAGGACAAGTCCTCTGTATATCTTTGTGGTTTGCCCATATTTTCCTTTTATCTTAGGGAGTTTCACATTTGTTTTAATTTTTTGGGGGGGGAAAAAGCACAGTCCGGCTTGTGTCTCAATGGCTTTGCCAAGCAGGCAGTAAGTCTTGTACACTGACACCAACACCTAATCCTCCCTGTATTAGGCAAAAAAATGTCTGACAGAGATCAAGTTTTTCACTACACAGAGCAGCAGGTAGATGTGTATGTGCCCTGAAAGAGAATAGGGCCACAACACATTTTCTGTTATGAACCGTTACATTTTGTCTTTGATTAAGATAATGAATCTACTCAATTTACTCAGAGAGCCAAGATTTCTCTCCTAATGGACAGGCTCTCTCTGCCTTCTCTAAGCTGTATGAAATACCAGCTCCACCCTTCAGACTGGCATGAGAACGATCACATGGAGGATGCTCTTGGACTCTTCCCCCTGCCCTGAGCAGCCATGACAAAGACCAAGCCTGGACCAAACCTACTCAGGGAACCTTTCCTCCTCTTGAAAAAGCAGCTACCGCAAGGAATACGCACAGTGCAGTGGTGTGTATGCAGAAGTGCTGGTATTTGTGAACCAGACCACTGGCTGTCAGCCAGCTATTAGGTTGCCCAGGCTTGCTGTTACACCTTCATCAGAGGACTGTGGGTTTGGTTCAGGCACAAAACTTCTGCAAGTGTTTTGCACTACAAAACCATCTGAAATCTGACGACTCAAGTTGTGCTGGTAAATTAAATCGCTAGAGGGTTTATGCTGCTTTAGACAGATATATTACTTCACCCACTTTATCATGGGCACCTTCTCCTGAAGAAGCCACCTGCCCCCCTCCATTATAATTCCCACATTAGGGCAATATTTGGCATGGAATTATTAGGCAACAGTAAAAATGCATTACTCCCAGGTCTCCACATGCTGATAAGCTATTTAACCAGGCAGCTATTTTTAGCTCTGCCAAGCAATCAGGATGCTGTTCACAAAACACTTCACCTTAAAATATAATTGCTTTCCTCAGATGACATTGTCAGGCTCTGTTCTTTTCACCTTTAATGTGAAACTTCAAATAAAAAAAGATAAGGTGGTTTATTGAGAAAGTAAAGATGGTTCTTAACAGTAGAGAAAAAAAAATGAATGTATAATAGCCTAAATTTTACTTTAATGATACCAAGTGATTATTATCACGCTTTGTGAAAAGATGTTGAGACCTAATGGATAAAACATAACAGAGAGGAGGCAAATTGGTCAAGAGAAACAAAAGGAGCAGTGTTGCCTCTCACCAGGCATTTTTGAGAATCCCTTAGAAGAAGCCCTTTTCGTGGCTACAACCTCAAAACTACATAAGAGCTGATTTAAGGGTCGTGTCTTTGGCATCTGTGCTGCTTGCAGGAAGCCTTCTGCCTTCAGAGTCAACCGACTGCCCGCTGCCTCAGAGCGGCTCTCACCCTCAGCAAAGCCCAGCCTTAACAGCACAGTCTCTAATACCAAACCATCTACTTTTTTTTCCTGCCAGACTCTTGCCCAGCTACTATCTTTCCCTTCTCTCCTTCCCTCTTGATCTCTCAGATCCCCCACACTTACCATCTCCCACACACAAATGCACTTTCACTCCCTCCCGGTCTCAAAAAGCCCTTCTCTAAAATACAAATTTTAGCTCAAGCTGTCCACTCTCCCTAATCTCCGCAAGTCCTAGCACTTTGATCTTCTCAGGCTTAGGACAAATGAGATGGTCTGAGGTTTCAAGATATTTGCAGACAAGTCTAATTCCTGCTCTGACCTCTGGGATGTTTATGTAAGCCCAGAGAAATGCCATTTACAGCAGAGTTACTTTGGGTGTTACAGAGCATCACTGAGATAAGCCCTGGGTCTGCTATTCATAGAGTAACAGGTGCATTTATGGAGCAGAATAAAAAAACAATCAAAACAACAGAATGCCAAGTGATCAATGTCTATCATGACATTAGCTGAAGAATCAAGCAATAACCTCAGTTACATTTGTGTTACTAGAAAATGGAATGGGCACAATTAACACTGCGAAGTGACAAGAGAAATCATTGCTGCATCACAAATCACCTTCATCCTCAGCACATTTTTTGACTATCACACAGTCACATTTGCAGAAAGGATTCATCTTTATCTGAAACTGTGACTGAATGCCAGTAGTTACCTTGGTGACATTTAAAAATCTATCACTGTGCTTTGCTGTCAACACTTTATAATACAATAAAGTGCCTCACAGAACAAGTCAGAACACAGCTTAGGAAATAGTTCCTATGACAACTATATGAATTGAGGAGATGGCAAAGATCCCAAAATGTCAAATGGACAGTAGCACGCAGGTAAAGAAAATCCAGGCTGAAGTCAGCTCAGTTCCTAAAGCTGTGCTGAACTGCAGCTCAGAGCCTGGCTGTAGCCATTTCTGTAATTAAACAAAGTCTCCAGTTCTCTAGGTACCCTGATTTTCACTGAAAATGCCAAGAATCCTGAAATTTATTATGCAATCAATCCAACTGCTTTCAGCAGACCTCTGTTGGGACTAATCATTAAGAATGAGGCAGGAAGAACCATGCTTCCTGTGAATATTGTTTGTTGTACTTCAGATATTAAATAAGAGTGAGGAATTTAATTATCAGTCAAAATACAGGATTCCCATTCTGCTTATGACAGCATGTCCATTTGCTTTCAGATACTGGAATGGAGCAGCACTGGGATCGTATTCACCCTTTGTATTTACAGATTTATTGTTCGTCAGTCACCCGGAGACAGATTTCTTTCATTGTCACTGGCCCACAACTAAATGCTCTCAGTCTAAACAAGAAATATGGAAGCCAACAGAGCCTGCCAAAGCTGTGCCCCTAAACTGCAGCCTGTTCACTGCCCAAGTGGCCCCGACTCCTTTTCCGGGAAGGAGACAGACATCTCCTAAGGAAGCGTGGGGCCAGCGCCATCCCGAGCCATGGTTGCTGCACTCCATGCATGCCATGGTGGTCTGCACAAGTCAGCACTACACTGTAGCTCTGCACAGCTGGGAGAAGACCTTGGCTGAAGCAGAGGATTGCTGAGGAAAGCCCCCCACTCAATTCTTTCCTCAGGACTGCCTATGTCCATCTCTTCTTCCTCTATTCTTGCCTTTTCTTTTTCTTCCTTTAAGTTTGCTTGGCCTTTCCAGCCTCTTCCAGGCTTCTCTGCTTCCTCCTGATTGCCTCAAGCACCAAGTCTCCTCCCCAGCACACAGGCCTCAAGTGCTTCCATCATAGACCATCTGGGTCTGGAACACAGAAGCATCTGGACCATTGGCCCCTAAAGCAGGGAATGAATTCTCTTTTGTTGTAAAACTAAATGCGAGCACCAGTTGGTTTGGAAAACCCTCCAAAAACTTGCTGTCTGTGGCCTCCCTTCAGTCCTTCCATGATGTGAAAACTGTGCATGCCTTCTGTAGCTGTCCCCTGTCTACACTCCAAAGTCCTGAATTCATTTCCAGGAAACAAAAACCAGTCTGGCACACTCTGAAGATAAGACTGATCTTTTCAGGTGCTCTTTCATTATCAGCAGAAGCATGCATTAGAAGCCTGGGTTGTTTATTTTATTAAAGAGCATTTTCTACTTGCACAAGGGTGATGGAGCATGACCCTGTAAGCACACTCAAGTAGAGATATGAATTCTCAAAGTCTGAGCCTCAAACACGAAACTGCTCAGCAGGAAGGCTTACAAGCAAGAGAAACATGCTCCCTATATACTTATAAAGGAAAGTCCAACAGACATTAATATCACAAGGACTTAGTTCAGGTGCTAATAAGCCCTTCTTTGGCAAAAAATCAGAAGGCACCCTCCTTTGAACACAGTTCTGTTGACAGCGTAAGGAAAAGGCACACGTCTCAATCAGAAAACACAACAAGAACCATGGCTTTTTGGCACTCTCTAGAGATGCGAGAAGAATTTTTGCCATGTTTTCATTGGAATATCAACATGAGAGAGGACAAAAACATAAGCAAAACTGATAATAAAAATGTGCCTGAGGAAGACAAACAAAGTAAACAAAAAGATTACATTCTTGCCTTCCAGTAAAGTTCTTTTTACCTTAAACCAACCCTGAATAAAGATAATCTCACCACTGGAGACCACAAAGAAAAACGTTATTTGCATACAGAATAGGCTCACAGAAAATTAAACTGCTGTGGAAAACTAGAGCTTATTATGCGAGAAATGTGATAAGCTAAAACATACGAAAAATCCTCCTCGAGATCTGAGCAACATGAGCTAAAAATACCTCTATTGCATGCCATTTACAAATTCAAAGGGTTGTTTAGGCTGTGTTTAGATTGTGATCAAACAACACTTGATACTTTTTTTCCTACTTATGATTAAAGATAGTGCCGGATTTTAGGTGTTCTGATTGCTTTCCTCACTTCATTTTTATTTCTATTTTTAAACTTGCACTCAGTGTTCCCTGCACCCTTGCTGAAAGCAAACAGCAGTGTTGGGAGGGCACCAAGGGAATGTACAGTTATTGTGCACATTGGCCACTCTTCCTAACGAAAGGCAAAGGACTCGGAGCAGGAGCTATTGCACAAGAGCAGCCTGGAGAGCACATCCCTGATTTACACAAAAAAAGGGTTGAAGACATCGTGTTCCCAGCCTTTATTTTTGTTCATGTCCATGCTCACATCTGGGCTTTGCAGGTGCAAACACCGAGACAGACTATTAGCCACCTGCACACTCCTTGCCAGCAGTCCAAAGCGTGTTTAAATGCCACAGATCTCTCTTGTGCCAAAAAGGTTTCTAGGCTGTGATGCAGCAAGCTACCAAACATTCAAAGCTTCCCAAGAGTCACAGGCATTCAGCTTTGCTGGTGTTGTGCCACACAAGGTAGCATCGTGCTCTGAGAGCGGCCCAGTGTTGGGATATGTGAAAGCTCGCAGACAGGCAGGGGTCCTGGAGCTGCACAGCAGAAATGCTGTACAGGTGCAAGGGTAGGTGAATTAAGAGTCTCAGCACGACTCTCCAAACTTTTCCTTCTGTCAAACTGCAAAGAGTTCAGTGCTGCGATGAAAGATTCTTGAACATAAATTACCATCATTTTTCTGTTACGTAACATGATTTATCCAAAGCATGCACTGGGATCATTCCAGTTTCCACTGAAGTCAATAGAATTATAAGTGTTCAGCACCTCTGAAAAATCAGGACGTGCTTATTCATGGGTATAATTTATGATACCCAAATTAGAACATTCTGTCCTTAAGTTACCAGTGCAGAAAAGCATGGCTTTTCACTCCTTTCCCTTCTTTAAGGATATTAATGGAGCAATACTGAAATTTACCCCCAGATCTTCAGTGAAATGCCTAGAACTGGTCAAACTATAAACAAACCACAACACAAAAGGTCTGAAACACTGGCTCTGGAAATCTCTTCTGCCCATCCACTAGATCAAATCAACTCCAACCAAAAATCTTTGTCTATGTAAGCCCTTACTTCCATGAGGTTTCACAAAGGAGTAACTGCCACAGAGATGTTTCAATACAAGCACGATTAAAGTTATGCATGAAGAAGAGCGATGATCTAGCAAGGTCATCTGGAAAGCCAAATCAGAAAGCCATGAGTTAAAAGCAACAGAGTAGGAAATCTTCCTTACTGACAGCTCTGCTCATCCTAGTGGCCGTTGTCTCAATGAAGTACTATTTACCAGCACCTCTTTATATGCCTTTTGGACACAAGCCTTCATTCCTTCTGGATGCGTTCACAGCTTTGGTTGATCAAGGATGGCAGTAAAAATCCAAAGACCAGTCATGGATTTTTTGTTTCTTCAGAGCATAGCAAACATGGAAATCTGCAAAACGCTGTTCAAAGCCCCTGAGATCTCTTCTGTGGTACTGAATTGAGGTGACTGTTCCTCTCAAGCTTCCCTATGGAGTGATGAACAGGGTCATAAAGAATCAGCCCCTGGGTTATTTTGGGATGCTGAGAAGTTTGGGACTACTAAACAACCCAAATATCCTCAACCTGCACCCTGTCCTTGATGTCTTAGTCTCTTAACTCATATCACAAGGCTGGTATGGCCTCTTCTACACATCTTTAAGATACAGACATAGAGGCAGCAGTTTGTGGGTCTGACCAGTCAGCCATGTCCATGGCTTTCAGTTGCAAGGCAAAGAGCACAGCCCGGGTAGCTAGTCCCAACCCTTGCAGCCCCATCATGAAACCACAGAAAAAGAGAATGAAGGACTGAATAGAAGCTACCCAACCCAACTGGCACGTTGCCAGTTGGTCCAGTTTGTTTCAGCTCAAACTCACAGCATGGCATCATGCTGCCAAACCAGAAACAAGACCATACACTGCAATATTGCCCCTTGTTTCTTTACAGCCTCCTCTTGGTTACAGCCACATCTTCCTGGGCATCTTCCTTCCAAGGAAGCACTAGTGGTGGGAGCAACCCAACAGGCTCTGCTCAGTGGGATCTAAAGTCCTTTTGCTTGTCCGCATTGCTAAGCAAGATCCTTTTCCCACCTAGCCACTAAGGAGCTTCCTAAGCTTTTCATAGACCTTTTGCTTTGCAGAGCAGGTAGGCCGTAGGTCAGCCCTGCCAGCCAAAGAAGCATGCACTCGCTCACAGCACGGGGAGAGAGGAGTTAAGTGAAACTCTTGGGCTGGGAATACACCAGAGCCAGCAGGATGATATTTTCCTTACACCAAATTAACAGATCTTGTTTTTATCCGGTCCCCTGGGCCCCACACAGAGGACGGGCAGATGGATCCCGCCAATCACTTGATGCCACAGTTGCACCACACAAATGTGCTTGAAGGAAAACTCCTGCAGCACTAAGAACAAGGCTATTATAGGAGTCCAGAAACAACAGCTTGTGTGTTCACATTTCTATTCCAAGTTTCAGATTTCTTCAGAAAACAGGAGGCCAATCTAATCCTTTTGACTTTGAATCCCTTAGAGGAAGGCTGCCTAATCTGCTTGTCAGGCTGACAAGGAGACACAAACCTTGTTCCCCTCAGCACTGCTCCAGACCAGACTCACGCCAGGCCCACCCTACCTCCCCATGCTCTGAAAGTCAAAAAGACTCTGCAAGAGATCTACTTGCAGGTGATCGGACAGCATGAAATACAGTGATTAAACAGAGCTGGCACATACTGTAGAAGAGCTAAAAACCCAAAAGCAGCACTGACTTTCGCAATTGCAGCATTTAAGTTAAAAATATCAGGCTGGTGGAATTACATAAACTGTAATCTTTTACAAGTTCCTAAACTTAACAGTCCAAAATGGCCTAAACCACACAACATGTATAAGTCACCTGATGAAAAAAGGCCCGAAAACAATCATCCTGAAATCCCTCACGAGATGTCGTTTCTTTCCTTCATTCAAACATGTGAGATAATATGAGACTGTGTACAAAGACACCTAGCAGCCTGTGAAGAGAAGGTATTAACCTTGAGAAGGAACACTTCTTCAAGAAACGGCATTTCTGGAACAATATCTCCCAATTTCTTTATTCTTTCCTCCATGCCTTCCAGCACTGGTCTCCTCTGCCCACTGAAGCCCACTTTGCACCCTGCCTTCCCCAGCTCCATGAAGTAACAAGCATGTCCCTACACCAGAGGTCCATTTAATTGCTTCATTTTTCTTTTGAAATTCTGTTCAGTCAAGGATCAGGTTTTACAAGTTCCCACCAACCTCAAGACAGATATACAGTTAACTGCAGAATTTAGCCCAACACTAGAAGAGCACAGTGACCCTGTGTTCCTGGGAGCCACACACATTTGCTGCTCCGTCACGCAGAAGGGCACAGAGCAGACTATTTCCAGAGTAGTCAGCATGTCCAGGCTATTCACAAGGGGACTCTTCTGTCTCTCAGGCAGGCATTATAGACATGCCGAAAGCTTCCTTTTGCACCTCATTTTGCATTTGTGCACACACACCACATCCCTTCATTCTTGTGACGTCTGAATCTTTACACATTCTGTAAAGGATTACATGTCAACTGGTTTATCCACAGCTATTCCAGGAACACCTGCCCCCTCCAGCCAAGCAACGTACGGCCTTTAACCATCTTTCCCCTCTGCGAGAAAGCCTCTAGGCTAGAAATTGGATGACAAATCTGGAACAGAAGTTGAGAAATTTCTGAACAACAGTTATTTCCTAGAAGACTTCACCATGAACTGAAAAGTACAATTAACAGAATTAAAAAGCTTTTCCATATTTCGGCTAGTTTACAGAGAAAAGGTGACAGACTTCCTCACACCCTACTTGATGTCTATGAAACCTGTAGGATCCAAGTCCTTCTCAAAGGCTTCAGACTCCCCAAACAAGGTGCACATAGTGATTACAATGGCTTCCTATACCTGCAGCTCGATGTACTCAACCATAAAATTACAACAATGTTTAACAGTACTTATTTCATAGGAGGTGGCACGGGAATGCCTTGTAAAGCACAGTGATTCACTAATGCAGTGCTGTAAGTGCAGAAACAATAGGAAATTGTTCTTTCACGATTGCTAACCCATTACTATAGTTTTATTATCTGCTCATGTAATGCAGCACTCAGAACCAGCTAGCAATTTAAACCACAAAAGACAGGAAATCCTTTACATTAAATCCCCCACAAGCACTAGTGAACTTGCAGTAGTTTCATACCAGTGTAACTCAGAGCAGTATTGGCCCAATATACACAGCAAAGCCTGAATAATAACAGAAGAATCTTCTCCAGCTCAGAAACAGCCTTAAACCCTGCATCATTTTTGAACAAGGAAGTCTCATATTTGCAAGAGAAGAGATCTATATATGAAATTGTAATGAGGTGACTGATGATCGTTACCTTGGTGACATTTAAAACTCCACCACTGTGCTTTGCTGTCAGCACTTTATAACACAATAACCTGCCTAGCAAAGGAAGTCAATGCATTACTCAGAAAATGAGCTTCCATGACAACGATGGCCTTCTTCACACCTAAACGGGTCTGATGCCATCACTTGACCAGCAGACTCTCTTTTGAGAGGCTCAGCTTACCTGGCAAGAGAGCGACTTTGCGGGTGTAGTTGACTTTGGTCCTTTGAGTGTTACCGAAAGGATTTGTCTGCCAGGGTTGCTACATCTCCACTGATACTTTCACTGCCAGAGTGACACTGTTAAGGCTGGTAGGCTAACTCCTGTGCTAGCAAACCAGAAAGCACAGACCAGGCTTTAACCGCAAAAGCACGTTGGAGAAATCCCAAAGCAGAGGCAAAGAGCCCAATAATATTGCTGAGGTGCTTCCACTCTCCTCAGGTCACACACTGGTCAATACCCATTGCCCATATTGCAAGTGCTTTAGGGTTGGAAAAAGCATCGTTGCACAATACAGCAGAGCAGAGGAACCAGATTTAAGCCTTGCTTTCAGAATCATCATTCTGGAAAGTGACCTTAAAAAGCCAATCAAAACCTTCCCCTAATTTTAAAGTCCCAATGGCTGTTAGGGTAAGTCTAAATGATACAGCCTAGTAACTCAAGTTAGTATTTGCGGGTTTTTAAATGTAAAAACTTCAATCCACATAAAACCAAAATTGAGTGATTTCCCACAGAATTAAGGGTCTCAAACAAAATTTCAGGTACAACTATTTCAAGAGTCCGTTGTATCATGCATAATATAACATTTTTATTGTCTTATTTGGTACTCAGAAGTCAGTCTGATGTCGGTCAAAGCCAAGCAGATGGTTTTAGTGGAAGACATGCAAGTTCTGTACATTTCCAGCTATGCAGTCTTAAGTACAATGATCTGTTTATTGATTTCAACACACATGTGGGTGGTTTAACTTAAAAAAACTAATATTAGGTATCATGTGTTACAAAGTAAACTTTTCACTTACAGGAAAGTTGTTTCTATAGTAACTAATGTTTTTCTAGCAACACATTTCACATTAGGGTTGCTATAGAAACAGAACTATAAGGATGTGTTCAGCAAATAGGTTGTGAATAGCTTTTCCCCCAGCCCATTGCACCCTATCCACCACATCTACCTAAGGATGAACATAGCACCCTACCCACCGTGTCTACCTAAGGAGACTCCAGTTATTCTCTTAACAAGAGTGTGAAGTGTTCCCTGCCCACGTGAGAGCATAATTTCCCCCATATAGTTTCATGGCCACATTTTTCAGAAGTGAAGTGCTCAATTCTGGATCAGGTTATAAATCCAGACAAATTGGAGCTGTTGTGCAGGAGGGTATCAGTGGAACTCCCTTGTCTGTAGGGAAAAAAATAAAATTACCGTGCTGGAAACACTGAACAGTTAACCCCAGCTACATTCATCCTCATAGAAACCTCAGGGTGTTGCTGGTACATGTCAGAGGGACATCAACTCATGCCAGGAAGAAGACTGAATCTCTGTGGTTTTGAGCATATATTTAGGCTTAAGCATTCCCAAGGGTAGCATACAGACTCCCACTCACATCAGAGGAAAGTCTGCAAAAAGATCACAGCTATAATCTGGCATTTACATAGTAGCTAGGATTTTAATTACTATTTGTTCAGTACCTTGCCATTCATTCAGTAACAGCCATACGTACACCTTCAGGACTATCACTGTTCCTGACCTTTGCTTTTCCTTCTTTCCCACTCTTTCATTTTTCACTTCTCTTCCCTGAAGTGGTTTTTCCTCACAACTCCCTCCACCCTTTAACTCCCCACCCCACCAAGAAATAGATGCTAATTTTCATTTACATAAGCAGCCCTTTCAGTCTTTACCTGTTCCTCCTACTTAAATAAGAGCTAGGACAGACATGCTCCTCTGGATTTGGCCACAATGGGCCTTGTTAATGCAGCTCATTTGCCAAACCAAGACAGGGAACTGTAGCACAGGCTGGTCCTACAAGACAGAGTAACGAGCAACTGGTGACAAGCTATGAAAGGTAACCTTCTCCAGCAACACAGCTTGTTTAGAGCGTGCACTCGCTACCCCTTAATGCCCATGGGTGTCTTTCCAGCATGGAGAGCAGTGATTCCTGAGGCATTAAAGTAGGCTGAGGATGGATTCTCTCTGAGTCACTGCCTTCCAAGGCTTTGTGGATTCAGGAAGCCACCACTGCCTCATTTTACACTCAGTTCTCTACTGCACAGATGATCACACAAACAGCAAACCAGCGTGAATTCAGAGCATCCAACTGTGTCCCTCAAGTCCTGTGAAACAGCCGCAGTGAGGTGATGCACAGCTCTCCTTGGCCGAGTCTGCCCTGATGCATATTGAAATGCTTTACCTCCTGTGGAAGTCTCCACTGCTGCTCCCTGCCTTGCCTTCTCTTGGAAGGAAGCTTTGCTCCTTCAAGCAACTTTAGGCATCTAATTGTTGGCTCAAACATTAGAAAACCAAAGCCCCCATTCAGAGATGCCACAAGAAGGGTAAGAAGCTATAACTGACTAAACACCTTCTACTCATACCTGAGACAAATCAGCTCCAAATTTATCACCACATCTACAGTATCTTTTACAGATCTGTCCTCTCTGGGAACTGTCTTTCAGATGGAACCTGGTGAAGCAGCTTAAAGGAATTTATATGGAAGGAAAAGGAGCAATTTATTCAAGTGTCATTATGTATAGGTTCCAAGCCAAAACCTGGTTAAAAAAAAAAAAAGACAAAACACACACGACGCTGAGACGTAAAAAGAGTGAAATTGAAATTTCCTTGCTAACTCCATTCCAGTGGTGGCTCTAATGCTTTTTAGCTGGGGGGATGACCAGGCTCAAAGGGCAACTGCTCAAGCACTGTACAATTCCTGTTTCCACAAGTACTACCAGTGCTGGTTTATATTCTCCTCTATACTCAGCATGTTGTGATGCAGGGCTGGGTGCTGGCCTGTGCCATCTGCACTTAATACAGGGAAAAATAAGGGTCAGTGTTATGAAGGTCTAGTGCAGATGAACCCACTGTCCCCAGTGGAAGAGTCATTTCTTCTCTGTTCTTTATAGTGATCTACAAGAAAATGTTGGACTGGGGATATGTGATAAAACCTGTTTTTTCAAGCTGATTCGCCAAACTGCAGCAGCCCTGGTTAGAGTATTTTCCTAAATATGACATCCGCCATATTTCACCCTCTGCCCCCACCTTCCTGTTCTGAACAGAAGTAGCAGGAATACAGCTCTTGATACATCGTTCTGAGGTGTTACAACAAGACAGTCTAAATCCAACTGTCTTTAAGGAAAATTTTCAGGAACAGAGTGATAGCATCCCTGTTTCCACTAAAGACTCAAAAATACAACAATATAGCCTAAAACAAATACAATAAAATTTAACTGAGGTAGCTCATCACCAGGGTTTTGAAGGGAGCACCCTGTAGCAGGCATGACAGGAAGGAAATAAATATCTGAGCTTTGAAGAATACCAGCAGAATTCCAAAATAGCATTATATGGGTTATTATACAGGCCAGGGCAGAAATTTGAGAATGACCTTAAAATTCCTTTGCTGACAGATTCTGTGAGTTACAGTGAATTTTGCTAATTCATACATACAGGTCTCACTCACCCTGGCCTCTGTTTGCTTGCAAAGCCCTAGGCTGGAAGCTGCTCAAGCCAAAAGTTTTTTGCACATGCCCAGGAAATGCTAAATATAATCTGGACAATATGCAGACAAATCATTTTTATGAACTTTTTAGGTCAAGGTCCAAGTCTTCGTTTGCGCCTAAGCAGCGCCAAGTAGACAGTGAAAATCTGTCCCAGATACAAGTCTCAGAGCACTACTGCAACTTAAACACTAAGTTTAAACTGCTGTCTTGCAAATTTTTTATACCTCTTCATCTAGATCTCAAGTTATTTACCTCACCAGCTCCTGCAGCCTGGCTAAATGGTCTCACTCACTTCCTCACCCCAAGGCAAGCACAGTTCTCTGCAAGTTCACAAAGACTTACATTCAAAGAGAATGACTAATGACCAGTACTGGAAAACCAGGAAGAGATGAGCCCAATCCAAACCCATCTAAATCTATAGCACTTATGAAGTGATTAATATCCTCACTAACAAAGACAGAAAATAAGTCTCACTAGAATTAATTAGCTCTTATGTCATCATATTACCCCATAGTTCTAAACATCTCCTTTTGAAACAGCAATAAAAGTAGGTCTTAAAATGCATATCTGTTCGGTTTTGTTTGTTTTGGTGCACAGCCTCTTGATAAAGACCATTTCCTACATGTAATTCAGATATTTTAGATTATTTAATGAGTTAAGGAACAATCCATAAATCAAGAATTATAATGGGATCATTTCACTAATAACCTTCTCATGCAGCAGACATATTTGGTCAAAAGAGCCAAGAAGAAATGGAGTAAGAGATCAAAAAGTTCCTAAGTTATCCTCACTAAGAGTCTTTTCAGGTGCCACAGTGTCATCTAACATTTCCTAGCAGGTTCAGAATTATTTCATTCAGTTATCAATTGAATCTACCCATAAAAAGAAAAACATACTGGAATGACAGCTAAGACCTATTTACCTTTTCCTTTTTGACCCCATCTTAAAAGAGGTAATATCTGAACTTGCTGGCATAGGACAAGATCCACGCCCAAAATACAGCTGAGAGGAGAAAAGTATAATGATTATGAAATGCACATTTATATTTTAATCACATTATGCAGAAGCATTAGCTTTTCTAAGGATTGTTATTTTGGCATCCAAGGTCACGTTAATGACTAACATCAATAGAAGTGAGCCACAAAATTCAAGTGCAAGTTTGAATGCACTAAGTATTCAAATGTGCTTGAACACATCTCCCAGCAGAGATATATTGGCTGTTAAATCTTAGTCACTAATGACCAGAGCTTAACTGTTAAACTAAGGCGATACTGAGGGCTGCATACCTGCATATGTTACCTTGCCAGTTCCCAGTTACAGTATTTAAAATCGGCATTCAGTCCCTTGAGATCCAACAACAAAACAGATACCAACATTTCATTCATAGACTTCAGCTATTCTAACTTTTGGTTGTCACGGATGAGAGTGTTAGGCAGTCCTATGTCCATCTTTGTTTTGAGGACAGCCCAATCCTATTTTTAGATCACTTTATTCAAGAAAGTCACAAGTAAAATTCCAAATATTTCAAAATTCTTTGTAACCCTCACCCCAAACGGATTCCATCCACTCCTTGTCCCTCCTAGGGGGGGTTGCCATCAGCAGTACAAATTGTTCTGCCATCCACGTGATCTGGTTTTGGTTAGGAGGAAAATACATGCCCTGGAGACAAAGCCTTTTTTCTCCCACTGAAAAAAAATGAAGTATCAAGTTCTCGGACCTTGCACAGTAGACTTATCTAACCGCCTCTGTTTACTATTCATACAAGATCCCCAGGTTCAGCCTCAGCCCAATCTAATTATCTGCTCAGTCATCTCCTCCCATACATCAGGTCACAGTAATAATTTCAGTGTTTAGAGTTATTCCATGCTGATGGAAGATTTAGTGTTTAGTTGTATTTCTGAAGTTGGCAATGTCTGGAGCTGTCAGTGATTTGCACTGCTCATTAAATCAGGGAAATGAGTTTGAGTGATTACAGCTCTCGGTCCTTAACTAGGCAACAATCAGGGGCTTTTAGAAACTCATTTAAAAGCACAGAAGATGCCCTCAGGAAAAGAGAGTGAGTTTGTTACTGGGAAGGTCGATTTCCCCAAGCAAAGAGAAGCAGTAATGAAAAGGGAAAAAAAAATCCACCTTCTTGAGATGCACAGAAGTCCTTCAGAAGGGGCCCCCTTCACTGTACCTCACTGCAGCTGCTGCTTACAAGTTGCTAGAAGCAAACCCTGTAACAAAATTAGCTTTTCCAAATGGCAAAAACAGAAGGTGGCAAACTGTGACATATTCCCAGGCTCATACACCAACAAAACATCCTGTAAGCAATTTTTTTATTTTTTAATTTTTTTAGGAAAACTTTAAGTACACAGGCTGGGAAAATAGTTACACTCTTAATAAAGATGCAGACTTCTACCCTGAAGTCAAATAACACTGATAAATAACAAAGCAGGTGACATTTCCTATTAACAATCTCCACTGGCTCTTTTTGCAACTCTGTGAAGCAAACTAGTTAAAAAAAAACCTCTTTTGGTAAGATGGTGGATAAATTAGATGCTTGTTAAGCCCTGATTTCTTCTTAAATATTTGGCTAGACATGAATCACTTGAAAGAAAGATGTTTAAGGATTTTTCAGTCTGATCCCATGAGACCTGAATGGAAAGCCCACCTTGTAAAATATCCTACTGCTTGCATGAAGTCTCACAAAATTAGCTTAATTACTGAAATTGGGCTGAATTCATTGTACCACTAGACTCAGAATGCAGTTATGAAGTGTTCATTCGGAGTTGGGCATCTCAGATTGCCCTACGTTTTGTTTTTGGTTTTTTGGGGTTTTTTACTAAATTTCAGTAAATATCACAGCATTATTCCAGCACAGTGATCACAGGCCACTCAGATATCTAGATCAACTCACCCTCGAAACCTGCAGGTAATGAGCATATGTATGCCCTGCACAGGTTTTGTTCAAGGAAAATGGGTCATCCCAAGCTTCGCTACTGACTTTACCCATGGCAATTTTGCCGCAGTATGCACGTGACCTCTGAAAATGCTGTGTGATGGTTTATATTCAGGATGTAAACAAACACAGCATTTTCCATTTTTCTCCTTAATGCAGATAGAATAAGGTAGAGAAGCCCAGTGTTCTATTGGTACCATACATCAGTGCAGTGGATAAATATACCATGTTGAAGATAGACTTATTTCTTTTTTTTTTTAATCTTCTGGCCTAAAGTTCTACTTTTATAGCTTTCCAAGGCAGTATCTTACAATCCTGTAGATACTGAACTGCAATCAATAATGCTGTCTTAAAAAGAAAAAGTCAGCGTGGAGAAAAGGAAAAAGTTGGAGGTAGGAGAGCTAGCCAGACTTTATTGGTGATGCAACAGGTATCTTTTGTACCATGCCACGTTTTAGAGTCCAAAGCCAATCATACCAACTGCTCAGCATGATGACTAGTCCTTAGCTCTTGCTGGACGATGCAGATAATGCATACCTGTATCTCTATCACGTAAAGTCAACATAAACCCTATAGGTGCAAGCTTATCTACTCCCTCATCAAGACACAACTGAGCACAGCTCCTGTGTGCTACTGGGCAAAGCACTGTCCAGTGCATGGACAGAGGCATCGCAACACGGTGCCGCTTGTGCACTCCTACAAGCGATCAGAAGGGGAAAACAAAGGTACGTGTTAATGAAAGAACATTTTACTCTAAGATTCTTGCAAAGAGAAAAGTCAAAGACACCTTTTCACAGACTCAACACCACACTATACACAGAGCTGATCTGGCGTCAGGATTTTTGCTACCGACTTCACAGGACAGGCTCACCCACTTTCACCTTCGCAAGTCTCTGTAGCTGAGTGATGGGTGTTTCTCAGAGTCAAGACCAAAGCTCTACAGGGTTTTGGTATCCTAAATCCTGCTGAAAGTATGCTGTTGCCATCACAAGAGCTATAAATAAATCTCCTCAAATTACCTAAACCCTCACGTCAGTATAATTTCAAATAAGCTTGGACAGAAAATATCAGCTACTCTGGGTTTGCATGGTTTGTTCTAATAGCATTCAATGCCTGGGTAACAAGATGAAGAGCTCTTGTGAAAAGAGAAGAGACAAGCAGCAATAAATTGTATTATGTACTAATACCCACCGTTATTGACAACACTTATCTGTAAAACTAAGGTCTGCACAGACAACAGGAGTTAAAAGCTCTGTTATCGTCAGAAATGGATCTGTTTGCAGTGAAGTTTATCCAGGCTCTGTTCTCCCTGTGTCTGCCTTATGGACCAGAGGGATTCATGGAGAGTTTCTGACTCCACTGAAGTCAACAGCAACATTAACTCCACTGGAACCAGGTTCCAGCCACAAAATAAGTGCTGTATTACCTGCACTACATGTTTACATATGAATAAAACAGCAGAGGCTTGTAAGAAAAATACTGACCTCGTAAAGTACACCTTTTCCTCCAGTGGAGGCTAGCACTTGCACACACAGGCACATTACCTGTATTCCATCTGTTTGATATTACACATATTATCTCTATCAGTTAAGTCCTTCTTTCGTATCAGCTACGAATCTGCAAAGTCTTTCTGTATCCCTACACCTCTGGGACCAAGGTTATGCAAAAGGAGAAGGTTTTGCAGCACAAGAAAAAGCAGCAGATCAGACTGGAATTTTAAAACCCCTTACCTGCATTCTTTATGTCCTTCTAATTTAATCTCACAAAACTCACCTCTGCATCAACAAACAGTTTAGACTTTAAGTCTGGTCTATTCAGTCTCTTCTTATATCAGGCACTAAAAGTTGATTGCTGAATGTGCTCCATCCCAGGCATTCCCGAGCTTGAAGGTTTGACCTGAATTTTAAGTGCTACTGAAGTAGAGGTTTTGTTGTTGTTTTTTTTTTTTAAAAAAAAACCACACAAAAAACCCCGACAGTTAAGTGAGATCAACACATGGCATGGAAGAAAGTAACACTGTGATTTTTTGGGGAAAGAAAAACAGCAGAAAGCCAAGAAGGAAAAAGAGGCAAATAGAAACAGCCCCTCTACCACACACAAGATACTGCTTTCAGCTGCTCAGTAACTCTGGGTTAAATACCTCTGTCACCACTACAGGTGTTACCAATAGAGGCAGAGGTAAAATGCTGATTTTTAAAGAGAAATCAACATATTCTTCTGAAGTGCAAAACAACTTTAAGTCCTTTTTAACAAGAACATATTTAGCTACCCCCAAAAATAATCTGAGGACTGTTGAGACAGTAAGTAGCACACCCCTGCTGCTGGAAGTTCATTTAGCAATATCCTGAGTTCTTTCAGAATTTCTTTTTCAATGGTGCCTTAAAGGTTTAAAGAAAGATCTAAGAGACTCCTAGTACAAAAATACATTTTCAAATTCCTGCTTGTAAATCAGTTGAACATGTTTTGGATTTGAATGTGTTATCTTAACCCTTTTCCTTCAGATGAGGACCATTTTTATACCAAGTCTTTCCAGTACTCTCCTGCAAGGACTTGAACACACAGTTCTGTTTCTTCTCAGCAACTCACCACACTGCCGTCTCCCTAATTGCTGCTCCCTCTTCAAATCAAGGTATTGAGAGTCTGCTTCCCTTTGGGTTGTACTGGGATAACGTACATGTGAGGTGTAAAACCTTTCAAACAATTTGCTTTTGTTTTCCCATCCTCTATAAACCAGCAACAATGCTGTAGAGTTACAAAAATGTTGTTACAGGATACCAGAAGAGTTCATAATTTCTAATATTACTCCTGCATCCCCACAGTGAGCCCAGGCCCGAGCCTGGAGCAGATCTCTGTGTGCATGGATGCTGGGAGGTGATGACTGTGTTCCCACTTCTGACCGTCGCTACCACGCCTCTTCCCTTCCAGCACTGCCAGTGCCTAACAGAGCGACGGTGGCACGATCCGTACATTTCTCGTACCACCGTGAGCATTCAGAGCTTTAAGCTCAAGCCCTCCTGGTGCCGCCCTATGTCAATGCCGGTGGACACCACTCTTGGTGCAGAGTAGCCCTTTAAAATGCCCAATTTAGCTTTCAACATTCCCAGAAAAGCAGAGAACCTCTGCACCTTAGCAGGTACCAGCAGAAGTTCTGTTTAACCTTAACCATTAACATCATAATTTGACAGCATCTTTCATTATCCTTCTTCTTCAAGGCTTTGTAGTATACCAGTTCATTAGCATAAAAGATTAAAACTTCATTTACAAGACAAATACCATAAACAAGAAATTAATTCAACAGACCACTTGATTTCAAATGAGAATGGTGATGTTAATTTCAGCGTTAAAAAAACCTCTCAATCCAGTAATTAAACTCTGTTCCACGAGATACAGTCAAGCATATGCTCTGCCTACACAAGGACTGATTAATTGACCCTGAGATGACATCATCCACCCAGCAGTGGGTATCAAACTGTCCTACATACACAAGAGGCATTAATGAGCCCAAGATACCACCTTCTGCTGCAGAAAAGGAGAACCTGCTCTTTTCTGCCCTGCCGAGCTCACCAGTCCTTCCACAACAGTATGCAGGTTGTCTCTTCTGGTTGTCAACAGCCTCTCCCTAAAGTTCCCACTTCCAGGATGAGGTTAAATAGACTTCTCTGAGGCAGAAGGGGTGATGATGAGCACTGGATGAAGCTTGGTGCTACTGTCCGCATTCTCGTATTCACACAAACCTGCTGCCCTTTTATTGGCTTGGCGCTGAGCAGCGTTTATGGGTTTTGCATGGGGAATGTGGCAGGGCTCCAGTTCGTGCTGGACATCAGACCACAGGCTCTGCCTTTGCAAGTCTCTTTATCTAGATTGATGAATGCAAGCTTCAGAAAGAGTATTTCAGCAGCCTCGTATAAGGGGCATTAGTCACTGCTGCCTTGGTGCCTAGAAAGAGCCATCAATTTTTGTAAAGCAGACAGTCGTAACCTTAGAAGAGATTCAGCCAGACTCACTGATCCTGAGCTTTTTTCTCTTTCTGAATCCACAGCTCCGATGAAACCAATGGGAGTCTGGACTTTAAAGGAAGGCAGGATGATGCCAATTAGGAGACCGTAACAACCAGCCTAGAGCCAATCCCCCACTCCCCCAGACGATCCATATTGACATTCACTGCTAATGGAGACAACTGCTGGGCTGCTGGGCTTCCCTGGATCATCTCAAAGATGCAGTGCAACATCCAGCGGCTGTGGTGACAGAGGACTGCACATCTGGATCTCCTGTGACATGCCTGGCAACCCATGAAAGCAGGAATATAACATCTTTAGTCTTTTTTCTCCCATAAATTCCCGTCTGAGAAGCATTTAAACAGTGACTGTCATCACTAACCCATCTAACTTTCTAAAACAAGAAGATATATAATAAACAAGGAGGATAGAAGAAAGAAACCAGTGAAGTTTTGCAATTTAGAAAGCATAATTAAAATACAACAACTCCTTTTGGAAAAACACTAAATACACATGCAGTGCTTTTGTATAATCAGTTGTTTGACAGCATGCTTAAACTAAGTGTGATCACTAAAAGCAACACTGAAATTAAAGAGCAAATATATGGGACTGAAGTGGGTTTCACAACAACACCAGGGAAGAAAAACTAAAGATGTTGGTCAGAATGACAGGACTTTGTTTAAGAACACACGTACTGCTTTGTAGCTTGGAAAAGAAAAATTGATTTTCCAGACACTGCTATAAAACATGCCAAGAAACAAGTGTAAACCAAAGAAAGCACAAGCTATAACTAGATAATAAAGCATCCAAAATTTTCCATATATGCCCATTTACAGGAGGAAGAAATTACCCTGTACTTAACTTTGCTCCCTCTGTCACAGGTCAAAAGACAAGAAACATTTATAGAAAGCAGAATTGAGTATTAAAACCCATGGGCATAGAGAATTATCGACAGAGCTGAGCTGATGAGCAACCTGGGACCAGCATCCAAATTACTTGCTTGGTACTGGGCAATAGCCACGGTGCAGTAACCCCTGCGAGCCCAGGAGGGGAGCCTGAGGTATTGTGAAAACAAGGAGTGAAAGGAAATCTCCTTTTGGATGGGAACCCCATTCTGACCACTGAGGTCAACTGGCAACTGGTGACAGAGAATATGGTTGTGTTAAAATGTTTTGAGTCTATTTATTATTACAGGGCAAGACAGATACATATCAGTGACCTTTCACTGAGCTCAAAGGAAGTACAATGATTTATACTTATATTACTTCAGATTGCACTGGGCAATGATCTTTTTAAGCACATATTTTAACTCGTGCTACACATTATACAGCCAGATAAATGTACACTACCCATATACATCAAAGGTAAACCTCAGAGAAGCAAGCCATTGCTACAAAAATGCAATAGGAACAGGCATTGAGCCAAAATGACCATGGCGTTCCGGTCTATATAAACAAAAGTTGAAGGAAGAAAATAATTCCACTTGTATTATTTGTATACTGCTTAGTTAATTCTTTTGCGTTACTTAACCATGCTTTCCGAAACTGCACTAATTCACTCCATCAGTTATGGCTTAAGGCCATCGTGACATGTTTGCTTTCATTAGCCTGCTGATTCATTTCACATTTTATGCATCTTTGTTTTTTCCTTTTTCTTTAATTCTTACATTTTGGTAAATATATCAGACTCACATAAGATCTTGTCAAGAGGTTGGAACTCAGTGCTAGGCACTGAATTTATCATTCCCAGCTGGCTCTGGAGCCAAGATCTGCAATGACAGGTCCCCACGGGTGGCCCAGCCAGGGGGCAGCAGGAGAAAGGCACTTTCCACACTGCCTCTGAGGTGAATAGCTTCCTGTGTGTTAAAGGCAATAGGCAAATGCGTGGAAGAAACTGCAGGCAGTGGAGGAGTATCTGGCATTGACTTTGCCTGGAAAACCAAAGGAATGGCCCCTCAGTGCTGAGTGAAGCTGCAGGTGATGAAAGAAAGGTGCCTTTTGTGAACAGAGGCCAGCTGGTCAGCTTGGGAAGCAAAATGCGCCATGTCCTGCTTCACAGAACATGAGTATCCACCACATTCTGGCAAAGCTTTATCTGCGTGGCCTCATTTTCCTGCAATGATACGTGTCACCTAATGTGCACTTCCACTGATCTGCCCTCCAAGGAGGGAAAACTCTAGAGACCAGACAGGACTGGACACGGTCACCTGAATAGCAATGATTCCTAAGGGGTGCGGAAATGATGTTAAATGGGAAACCCAAACATCCACCTGTTTAAAAACCCAAACATCCATCTAGCTCATGTGCTTCCTGCAGGGATTGTTCTGGCGCGTCTCTGTCCCAGACCTGGGCATCGGTACCGATCCCAGCATCCCCCCGAAAGGGAGCCAAAATCCATCTTGATTCATCTGCCCCAGGCAGGTCCCAAGCCCAGGTGCGGGCGGCGGATAAGCAGTATCGCCGGAACAACAGGCGCTGCGGGAGATATTTCCTTTGCCTCGTGTGCTCTGGACTAGCAGGTTATCTTCGTTTGCAGAGCAAAGCTGAGCAAACCCTGCAAGTTCCTTCCAAAAAAAATAAAAGGAGGGGGGAGATGATGCTATTATTGGTGTCCTATTGTAGTTGTAATAAAGAAGTCTGCTTCTTCAGTTAATTTATTGCTGGTTCTCCCTGAAACAACAAATACCTCAGACTGCTTCTGCAAAAACAGTCAGCGGGGAGCTGACTGGCATCATGTGAATGTTACACTTCGCCCAGCTAATGCCAAGATTTGAAACCACATGGCAGTTCTCAGGGAGATCACAAGGATTTGTTACACTCCTGTGAGGATTGTAGGGCCATGAACCAGCACATTATTACAGTAAACCATAAATATAATATATTCATCCGTGACAGACACAATATTATTCCCCAAAAGCATAGGAACATCAAGCTTACTTGCTGAGCTCAACAGCTTGAAGGCCTTCACTTTACAAATATAAAAGAGGATAGTAAGAAAATATAATTAACTGATTTTATTTAATAAAATTGAATAATTGGCTTATCCTTTCTTTGCTGAGTTTTTCATGTAGACTGAAAGCTACAAAGAGAATAAGGTTGAAAATAACTGGGGAAACTGCAGATTACTTATTTTGGTACGGATCATCCACGGTGGTATGTTCCCAACCCAGGTTTTATTGTTTATCCAGGTTTTCCACCATCAGTATGACCTCATTCATTGATGGGGTAAAAGATCTCAGAACTGAAGAACCTCCTGTGTATTTTCATTAGCCCAGAGCCACTAATCCTATCGGTGTGAACCTGCCAGTCACCCAAGAGGTGAAGTTTCTGAATGCCTAATTAATGCAGACATATAAATTCCATTTCAAAAGTGACTTCATTGCATACAATCAGTTTTTTTAAAGTATTTAGGCCCTGAAAGATGCAGACAGGCATATATACTGTAATTTTCTAAGGTATCTACCAGTTACATTATATACAAAATTATATTCAAGTAATTACCCTTATGGTAAGGTAAAAGGTGACTTAAGCTACTGTTGTTCTGTTCTCCAAACCTCGCTTTCAAAATGGTTGATAAACTATTCTTAATTTTGATGCTGGCCAAAAACATGGCACATAATTCCACTTACTTTAATATTGACTTGACCATCGTTATCAAAGCAAGTGCAATAGCACTAGCACATTTCAGGAGAAGTTGGAAAAACAAACGTGATATGCAAAAAAGAGCATGATGATCTGATGAAAATCACCAGACCTCCCCAGCGATGAAGAGAAAGGCTGGGTAAGAGCTGCACAGGGTGGAGGAAGCTCCAAAAGGAATTCCGTTAGTGAGAGTGTGATTATTGATGATTCAGTGTGCAATAAACTTTCTCAGCCAAATCTCTGAGCAGCATTTGGGAGCACTGAAATGAGAGAAATGCCAGTATTCAAAAGACGGCCAAATCGTAGCAGGCTGGACACCACAGAGTTTAAAAATAGGCTGCTCGATCCTGCTGGATCCACCGCTTTGAGGTATTGCTCATGTGGAGCGTTATAGCCTGCTCCACTCTCCTTTCAGCCACACAGCATCCTTCCCTGCCTCTCCTACCCTCCCCTGTGCTACTGCAGCCAAGCAAGGCAGTGTTTTGCATGGTGGAGGGGTTGTGAGGTGCTGGCTGGTGAAAGGGAGTTAACGGCTTTTACCACGTTCGCAGATGTACACAGATAACCGGATAGAGTAAGTTCCGTTTTCAAACTGTCCCTCAGATTAACAAGTATCACTCGTGAAAATATGCAATTGCAAAACACAGCTTTTGACCTCAGAGTAAATCAATAATTCAGCTGAAATGACAGTTTTAGCCCAATTAATAATTCACAAGTGCCCATAAAAATGCTTAAGATTATTTTTATCAGCACATCAGACATGCAAACCACTCCAGTGGGTAACACTCACATCTGATTCCTGATGTGGAAATACCCCACTGCCTCCAGGAATCACATCATATAGAATCAAAATGTTAAGCATATTCTCTTCCCTGGGGAACACCTGATGCCTTTCATTATTCCAGTTTTATATTCGTTATGAATCCTTTCCAGATCATTTCTCAAGCTAATAGCTCCCCAATTACATATAGCCTTAGTAACTACTAAGAGCAGTGAGCAGCTTAATACAGTAATAATTCTGGACACATCCATTTTCCATACATAAAGGATTTTAGTGGCACAGTTACCTGAAGTCTTTCATTGTTATACAAGTCGTCTGAAGCAAAAAGGAAAGAAAGAGGAGGAAAAATATGCTTCTGGCATATGATACTTGTTCAGCACAAATATTTGAAACTGTGGGCTTTCCCTGGCATTTATCTGTACCCTTTGAAGTTGTAACCAGACAAGGGGCACTAGAAATACATGCTCTCTATTTTCATCTCAGGTGAAATGTGAATATAGCACATAAAACTACTTCTGGCTGTATTCTTTAGCAACATGGTCAAATACGAGTTGTTAAATGAAGTGTTTTACTGAGAAACACCAATGTGTGATGACTAAATAAGAGGCTAAATAATTTTTGTCATGTCGTACAAGTATAACAAATGGCAATGTTTATTGTCCTACTAGCCAAATCTTCATCAATAATAAATCTACATATTAGATGCTCCGGAACATGAGCCTGAACTGGTATGGGTACACATACATGGAAAACAGACCACAAAGAGCCTTGTTTTTACCAATGCATGTTCAGAATAAGACACAAACATTCATGTATTTGCCATCACTTTTACTCCTTGTACAGGTGACTGAGCAAAATCCATATACCCGTGACAGATCCTTCATCTAAGAGGCAATTTGTACGTCTGCTCTGAGTGCCTTTACAATTGCACCACGTGCCTACGATCAAGGGCTTTGATATTCCACATATTCAAGCACGTGTTTTAGTTAAACACCTGCGTCACCTCATTAGTTCAATGGGACCGATTTGCATCTAAGTGCATGTAAATGGGTGCATGCACAGGTATTGAAGCATAAGATTTAGCAATGTTGATGTGTTTGCATTTTTGCAATGATATTTCCAGGGAGGAAAAGGTTTTATGGTGGCCTTCAATCCTGGCTCACAGTACCTCATCACGGCAGACAGGAGGAGGAATGGATCCCAACCAACGGAAAAAGCACTCCCAATCCTGTTGCTTCTGGTGGCCACCTGCTTCCCTGCACAGGGGCTGCTGGGTGTCAGGGAGATCCCCGATGAGCAGCCACTGCAGAAAGAGCAAATCCATTGCACCTTGGAGACAGATACTGATGTTTCTGAGAGACACTAAATTGTCACCGACCTGATCCGAGATGCTGATCGGCTGAAGGAGACATTCCCAGAGATCAGGTGTGCGTGCGGTTGCTCCAGTCGCAATGGTGGGTATCTCAGATTTGTTTTATACAACCTTTTGCATAAATAGAGATCCAATACAAGACATCGTAGGTTTCTTGCTTTAGACCTAGTAGTGTTAACAGACTATAAATGGGATAAATCAGAATTCATAGAAAGATTTCTGGAAACCTACTTAAAAATCTGAACCATATTTGTTTTATTTCAGTTTACCTTATACACCACTAAATAAACAAAGATTGCGCAGAATGTGTGTAATCTGCAGTAGTACCTAAATCAGTCTTCTTCATTTGCATTTTACTTTAAACTTCTGAGATATATTTTTATGCAGAGAAAAATAAATGTTACTTTCATTCTCCATAAGCCCATTTTTATACTTTTCTGTGATAAATTATTCTTTTAATTTGGAGTCTGGAAAAGAGACTGAAAAGCTATTTTCTACAGGCTGAAACATTATTGTCAAAGTAAAATGAAATCATATCATCAAATCTAGAGTTTTTTGTAAGTATGCCTAAAGAAATTCTGGTGGAGCTGTTGTTCCGAACCAGGGTAGCAGGTAGTGATGGTAACAAGACTAACAATGATAGAACCAAGCAGAGACAATTTAGCACATGTATCTTTTTATTACTGCTATTTGAAATGTCCCTGGTCTCTATAGCAGCACTGCTGTGGATAAATATTTCCGTTCTTTCCTTTCCTTCTGTAGGTAAATTTACATTTTTCTCTTTAGATAGCAACTATCATCCCAGACACTAACTGTCATATGTGGGCCAAATTAATCCTGGAGTGAATCCTTCATCTTACAAAAGGTTTAGTCAGGAAAGTATTGGATTAAGTACAATTAAAATGAAAGTAATTCTGTTATCATTATTCTGCTTAAACAGAAAGTGTTACAGGCATAAGAAAAATAAAATTTATGGGCCAGTAAGACCAGACTGTAACCCCAGATATTCTGAACTTGGGGAGAATATGGTCCAACATCCATTCCTCCAAACGTGCTTTGCAATTTACTTCTCTTAGACCTAAGCTGGAAGATAACATTTTGCAGAATTTGGGCCTTATGATGTTGTATAGCATAGCTGTCGTTCTTCCTGCCCCCGTAAATCACACCCGTCCGGAGCAGCTATTGTGATTGCAGCCGATGACTGGGATTGGCATGATGCTTAGGTTCATTCCACATCAAACCCAGAGACAGAGCAGTTCAGGAGAGGATCCAAGATCCAAGGAATCTTGTCCAAGGAAAAACTCCTCTGCCTGTGGAAAGTACTCAGTATATGGAATCGTGTACTGCTAAGGATCATGGAAATCGTGCATTGCTCGCTCCTGTCCTTGGACGTCGGGATAGGAGAGATGCCACAAGGTGCTTAGCCATCAATTTGCTGAGCACTGCTCCAAACGCTATGTGGTGTTTCATGTCTCCTTCTTGCTCAATATATTACCCCTTTGGCACGCTGCCACCTTTGTCATAACTGATTATAATTTAAGTTTGATGAAAAACTTTGGACAGACTGTTCTGAGTCATGGCAGGGAGCAACTGTATTCATTCTAGAGGTCTAATTTATACCTGCCAAACTTTAGGCATACAGTACAGTGAAAAAGAACTCAAAATGATAGATACAAACAAATTACTCATGCTGGAAACTTAAAATGTGCTATGGATCAAGACTCAGTCTTGATTTCTTTGTTTTATTATGTTAATAATTTAAACAATAAGAGAATTCTATATTCAAGAGGGGTGCAGGTAATTCTGGGACTGATGTGATGAGTCTCTCTCAAAATAAGCATTATTTACTCAAGAGGATTTTCAGATGGTATTAGGAAAGGGTTAAAAAGCCATAAACTGTGCACACAGCAGCACATCAGTAAGTTAGGCTATAGGAGAGCAGTAAGAAATCTACCGTATGAGCACTCACAGGGAGTACAACAGATCATCTAGAACAGCATCAGGAGCTGTAACTATCCAGATAGCATGGGGGGGGGTGGGGGGAAATTGGAAAGGTTTTCCTGCCCAAGGTAGCAAGAATTAGCATCCGTGGTAGAAGTGATGCTAAAACCTTGCAGCATTGGAGGATGCATCTCAAAGCCTGGGGGCAAGAGAGCAGGTGGGTATGGGCTATGGGATGAACAAGGAAGGAATTCTCCTTTTACAGAGAGGACTGGACAGGTCCCAACCCCCCATAGTGCATTAGGGCTGCAACTCTACATAGAGATAAAACCATCACATCAGCTTTTAAGGAATAACTCCTGCTCACAGCAGGAGACACAAGCATTTTCCAGGAATTAGAAAAGCTATTCATATACTCAGAATGAACTCATACTCTGACTGCAGCAAATAATCATTCCTGCCCACAATACAGCATCAGATAGGGAAGTTTTTTAGGGAAGTTTTTAACAAGTCATTATGTGATAGCTTTCAGAGAACAGATAATTGGATGTGTCTCCAGGTCACTGACTAAGTAGTGTTACTTCCAGCTAGAGAGGAAAAGGCCAACCGTAATTTCTGTAATTAAAAATAAAATCAGTATATACTCAACCTCCTTCTAACAGATCACAAGCCCATAACAACAAGCATTTGTCAGCTGTACAATTACAACACTGAAATTTGATCTACAAACGAATCTCCTGGCCACTGTATCAGTATCTCAATACAGATAAGCTTAGCTGAGCCCTGGAAGCAGAACGATCATGTCCCACAGAGCTCCCCGGAGAGACGGCACTATCCACCGAACCGCTCAACAAGTTGTCGGTGAAGGCTTCGCTGAGCTGGCAACAGAGCAGCCAAAACCCTATTCTGTCCCCAGGGCAGCAGCACATTTGGCAGGAGGAGATGGGAATTTCTATTTGTTGAACAAAGGGAAAGTCTCGGGATGTCATGGCATCCCACCCCAGACACCACTTGAAAATGGATGATTTATTAATTATACAAATCCCCCGCTGGCCAGATGCAGTCTCCACTGAGCTGTTCTGAAGTGAACCAAGCTCCACAGCTGCAAACATGACTTACTCCTTTTGGCCACTTAGTACAGCTCTACTCCATAAAGGGTTATAGCACAAATATTATAACCTTAATGCTACCTTTAAAGTCTTTGTCTTCATATAAACATGGCTAACAGGATTTATATTAGACCCTTGAAGAGAATTGGACCCAAGCAGTCCATCAGCTTTTGGTGTTCAGAAAGCCGTGGACACCCTGTAATGTTCTTCTTGTGATTGTTTTGGCAGATGAGTCTAACAAAATGCCAAAGATGAGAGAAAACAAACCTAAACTTCCCTTTGCTGGAGATAATCAGCTTCAAGGTCTCACCTCCACTGTATTTCAAAAGAAGGCAGCTCCAGGAACTGACTCTCCACATGCTGCTTGTCTTGCTATAACTATGTTAGCATGTGAAATCCTGACAGAAATACCCATACAACCTTTAGTGGGAACATAATTAAACTGCTGAGGAAATGTTTATACTGATCTAATTTATTCCTTTTCCTTCCTAGTTATGTCTACACCGGTGTAAAGAGAGACTGGACAACGCTAACATGACTAGTCCAATTTTCTAAGGTACCTTTGACTGTAAAGTCATGCACCAAGAGAAATGAGATTGCAAAATAAATGCAAAGAGAATTCAGTACAAAACACCCCTAAGTATATCCATAAAAATAACTGACTGAATTAATTATTAAAGTAATTTTGTATCCCCAACACTACAAATTGAAAAACTACCTAAGTGAGTCCAGAATATCCCCAGCGAAGCACTTTTGAAAATCACAATTACATTCTGTTTTACATCTCCTGGACGTTAAACACTTTTCATGAGAGGACAGTTAAGTCACTTACCGAAATAGAGTAGATGGTATCTCTCCGCCACACACTGTGTTGATGCTTGAGTGCCCATTTTCCAATTAAATTGGTTCATTGTAGTTTTATCTAGCTGTCTGACAGAAAAAGAGTAACTGCCAAGAACTCATTAATATCTTTTTATCAATGTACTAACTGCTAAACTAAGATTTGATTACCAACGCAATATGACGTTATAATTGTGACAGCATGGCAGAGATTATATAGAGAGTGAAAAGCGTGGAGATTTTTCTTATATTTGTAAAAAATAAAATAAATCTTTACCTTCTGTAGTCCTAGAATGCCTGCAGATACAGGGGAGCAGAGTGACCTTAAACTGTATTTGTTCCTACAGAGGAACTATCCATTTGTGAGTTATTTCAACAGATGTGTCAAGACAGTGCTGTTTTCACTATTTTATGAGAGAAATAACAAATGCTAACATTGTTCTTCAATTCCCAACAGCCCCGAGAACCAACAGAGAGCTCAGTTCTTCAGTGCACACACACCCCAAATCCCCTTCCTTGCCAGATTAAACACAGAAATGGCATAAAAGACAGATTTATTTGGCTCATGCTGGAAAATTACTCTTCTTTATTTGTATTGTGGCAGCCTCTAGGAGCCACAGCAGTGGATCCAGTCCTCACTGTATGAGGACAAACAGAATTAAGAGTGTTAATTAAACCACAAGATGCTTAAAACATAAGCCAAAATACACGCCAAATAAGAAAGAACTATGATAATCTATGAACTTCCATTCTGTCCACACTGTGCCAAAAGACGTCAGCAAAAGCTATGAATGCTACAATACTTAAAGAGCAAGAGATAAAAAAGGCCTCAGAGTCTGTTTGAGATCTTGCTCAAGATATATCTGTGACCCCACACCAGTTTTCATTGAAACTAAGGGAATTTTGATGTGAATTTCAATGGAAAAAACAAGCCAAAAGTTGCCGTGACCAAACTCCAAAAGCATGCAGCCGAAGCCTGCTGCCTAGAAGGGTTCCTAGCAGGAAGCCAGAGCCGTGCACAATTATAACCAAACAGGAAATGTCAAGAAATAATGTTTATTTTTAGAAAAATCCATGAGTTTCAGAAGCTCAGTAAATGTGAATGACTAATGCATAGTAAACCACCAGTGAAGAACCTGATTTTATTCTTATGATTTCTACAAGAATTATTTTTAGAGCAACATTTCATAAACTTAATAAGAAGGAAAAGAATCTTATTAACCAGAAAGCTGGTCTACATTTTGTGGCAATTTTGCTCTAAGCAAGACATACAGCTGAACAATAATTAGGTATAATAACTACATTATGCATGTCTTGCTTCTTGTATATGAGGTTCCATTTTTGAATTACAAGAATTACACGTTGCTTTAACTTTGAATTTATCTACCCGCTACCATTGATTTTTTCACATAGGAAAACCAAACCTCTCCTTGAGATAGCTTGCCTGGACTCTACTGTATTTTCTTTTTTTTGACTGTTAATAATTTCAGCAGCCATTGAATCATAATAAGATTAAATTAATAATCTGAATTTAGCAAAAGAGATGTTAAAGTTCACCATACAGCCATGAAAGTGTATGGCAGATCCATTTATTTTTTTAGAAGGAGAACAGTATTATGGTGCTATATATTAAAAAAAAAAAAAAAAAGTAACCCACAGGGAAGTTTATGAAGCGGGACAAAAAGTCTTTATTTTAAGGCTACTTACAGGTAAAATTTAACTAGTTCCTTTATTAGAAAAATATAATCAGTCCCATGAAAAGGGACTACAGAGGGGTTATTTACTACATGCAGTTGGGAGTCTAGCTACAAGGTTAAATACTTTTTAAAATATCTTAGATGAATGCCAATTACTTTTCTTTAAACGGATATCCCTCTGATGGGATAAACATATACATTGTGGCGATCAATGACTACCCCTTACCATGGGGTATTTTCACTAAGAGGTTTCCAAAGGTTTGCCACAGCAGATCTGTGTAAGCTGCACGCCCCACGCTCCGCCTGCAGCTCCCCATTCCTTGTGTGCAGCCAGCACCCATGCAAGCAATGAAAGACCCCAGGGACAGCACAGTCCCAGTCCCCTCATGAAAACAAAATCCTATGGAAGCTAGACTTTCATTGCAATATCGAGCCTCTGTCTTTAGCTTCAGCAACAATGAAAATAAAAAATAATAGTTTGAGTGTAAGCAGAAGGATCAGATGGCTGGTGTGTGATTTCCCTATTCAAATAACATCTGTACCGGTAGGACCCAAAAGCCATCATGCCCACAGACCGTGGTTATGAAAAACATTGTAAAGTCTGCATATCAGTGAAATTTATATCAGTTATAAAGTTTCCTGCACGAGCCAGGCGGTCCAAGTCCTCGATGACCGAGTTCTCACTGAGGGACAGTATTCTGAGCTTAAACGCATTGCAGGGTCACGTATGTGGGAATTTTACAGTGCTGCACCTTTTTCACAATTCAAGAACAGAGGATATCAGCAAGAAACTCTCCACTCAAAGTATCCGCAGCGATGCCAACGGGTGCCCTGTCATTTGAGGGTTCCCTGGCACTGACCGAGGCACCGCTGTGTCAGGCAGGTTTAGTGGCAGCTATGCAGCAAGCAGGCAGAGCTCACCCTATTCCCACCCACTCTGGAGGGCGTTCTTTCCGAGGCATGCAAAATCACGCGTGAGGCTCCTCAGGAAAAATGGCTTTGCTCACAGAGAACAAAAATATCACAGTCTGGCTCCGAGTTTAAGGGACTGCTTTAAATTTTCATTAGAGATGTGGAATTGCACTGAGCCAGAGGAAGCAGAGCAGTGGTGGATGGTCAAAAGCACCATCCCTAGAGTCAAACTGCAGTTCCCCACCCAGATTCGTTGTTTACCACTGTCAAATATTTGTCTTTTTTTTTTTTTTCTACAGGGCTTCAAGCACTGATAAAGTCTTTTCATCAAAAATGCACAACACAACTTCAAACATGTAATCAAACATTCATTCACCCACCCATGTATTTAACAAGCAGAGTACTGATACAAAGAAACAGCAAGATGCTGTTCCTGACTAGCAAAGCCAATGGCAAGGATCTTGCTTTCACAACTGCATGCAGCAAGCACGTTGAACGTTTGCATGTGCCCTCTGAGCACAAAGTTACCCCTTGTGCATGCAGAGATGGTAAATTCCTACACCAATGGCCAGTCAGATACTTTCACTATTATTTGGGACTGTAATTATAGTAACAACTCTGCTACGCACAGAATTATCTACAAGTCCCACTGAGCCTGGGAGCTCATTCAGGGCTTATTTTACAGTTTATTCTCCAGATGGCTCCCTTTCTAAAGGGAAGATTTCCAGCGGTGAACATGTGCATTTTTTTGCTATTGAAAATGTTCTGCCTTCACAAACACAAGACTCAAAACTACTGAGGGAAAATAAGCCCAGGCTGTACAGTAATTTCACCGGTGCTGCAGAGTTAAGACAGGAACTCAGATCTCTCTTGCATATCTACTAGCGTTCTATCCACCGCCTACTTGTGCAATTGCACGTGCAGTCATGCTGCTGGGCGAGCAAATTAAGAGCATACCTATCGCTGTGCTGTGCAGAACAAGGTCGCCTGTGTGGGCCCAGAAGACATACCCATTCCTACCAGCTACCTGCTCCCTTAAACAATACAAATTTCCCAGGTTCTAATTTACTCTTTGCTTGATTAAACCTGAAAGCATGGGGTTCCTCTGGATGAGAAATGTAAGGATTAGGTCTTTATTAAGTATTGTGTTTATTTGCAGAAATACTGAAGTGTAAATCATTTCAATTGTACTGTGTACCCACACCGTTTTGTAACAGCAATTACAGTAGTTATGCATGATGGGTTTTGCCTAATAAATTTTTTCTTTTATATTGCCAAAATCACTTAAAAAACTGCAACACAAAATATGTTATTGTACAAATCAAAAGTATTATGACTAAGATAATTATTTCACATTCACTGAATGTATCACGAGTATTAAAAATTGACTGAGCTAGAAAAAGAAATGTAATGGAAGCTCATCTCATCTTCTTAACTATATCTTTGAACAGAAGTGAATGCCTGAAAATTGTGTGCCTGGTCACCTCCCACGGTGACATTTTGACAGTTTGAGGAATCTATCATCAGGGAACAACTGGTAAATTTAGTTTGGCATTAAGGACTCTCTCCCCCTTGAGGTGTTTCATACCACAGGTTCTGTTTTGAAAGCAGGGCCATTGGGCCTCCCTGTTTCTTTTTCCTGTCCATGAGAGAGAGAAATTTAAAAGGGCTGACAGTAAGAAGTCGTTAATTTGAAAGACTCACATTCAAATGGAAATGGACTAAAAGAAGCGAATGGCTGACCCCAGATTTCTCCAGTTTCCTTGCAGAGGGCGTGGAGTCTGACACCCTGGAATTTCACCATGAAGTAAACCCAAGAAACTAGCCCTAGAGAAATAAAGGATAGGGGTATGGATGTTTAGCTAGGAGTTTATCCAATGGAGAGGAAAACTAACAGCATGAAGAGACCCTATTTTTTTGGAGACGTTACCATCTTCTGACCTGGCCATTCTTGTGCCCTCTTGAGAGCCTGCTCTCAGCCCAGAAATCTTCATGGGTGAAGGCAAGATGGAGGCAGCGAGCGTGCACCGCTCTGCTCTTCGTTGCCTGCAGATTGCTCCATTTGTTACAGACGTGGTACATGTTTGTTCCCGCTGCACCTTGCCCCTAAGGAGTGAACTGCAATCAGATGGGTGGGATGAAGATAGGTGCTGTAATGGAAAGCCATGGTTGCATTCTGCTGTGGGAGTGCAGGGGAGCTGGACGGTGTGAGTCTGTTCCAGCAAAGGGGAACGAGAGAGCCCCTGCAGCGAGCTCTGCGCTCCTCCCCAGACCCAGCAAAGCACGGATATGGCCGGTTGGGGCCCAACTTACCAACCTGGTGTCCACACCGGCAACGTCTACAAAGCTCCAACAATGCTGAGTGGGAGTTGCCTAGTAGAATTCATATTTGCATCAGTTCAGCTCAAAGACACATTCCTAGACCCACCTGTAAACTATATGAATACCCCCACATTTTTTTCAGTGCCTGAACATAGGAGAGGAATGATAATTTTCTTTGACTAATCTGAGGCAGATGCGGTAACAAAGTATTTAGGAGCATTATCCATTCTTACTCATAAAGCTGAACAACACCGATGCTTAAGCACATGCTTGGGAAGGCATTTCTCAGATCCTTGCAAGGCTCTTTCAGTTCAGCAATCTGAAAAAAAAAAGTGATCTGTTTTTGGAAGTCTGCCAGAGCCATGATAAATAATACACTGTCCGTGATAGTTTCAATACAGCAGTTCTCTGAAACTCATTTCATCCAAAGAGCCTTCCTCTCCTGTAAACACTTTTGCTGGTTTTGTTGGTACATGATATAAATTAATGATTTAAACCCAGCTGAAGTACTGTATTTTACCAAACTTTTTGGAATGTAAATATTTTTAAACCCGGGTCTCTGATTATGTGCCACACAGTTACAGTTGCACGCCTAAGCTGAAAAGGAATTCAAAGTGACAAGGGTCACCCGCATGCAGAAATTAGCCTGTTTGTCCTTTGCTAGTGTGATAACCACACAGATTAGGCAGGAGTTATGCAAAATATGCAAAATATATGCATGCAGAGGTTCCTCTCCTCACTCGTGCATTGACAGGATTTTCCAAGGTTGGGTGCAACCTGAATTGAGGTAGAGGGCGGCACTGCCAAGCACTTGGGACACACCATTACATTTAGGAACACAGGCTGCACAGGGCAAACTAAACCCCTGTGGTGCTGCTCGAGTACATCCATACTGCTCTACGTGTTTAAATTAAAAGGAGTTTTCTGGACAACTGTGCTCCTGAGTTCTTTCTGTTTTACAGTTTTAATTTCTTTGTAGAGGAAGAGTTTATACTGATTCTGTTTTTTATGTCCACCAATGTATCCTACTCAGAAACTTTCCATTTTTCAGCACAGTAGACCATAGGTATCAGTACACACTATCCAGCCAAAGGAGTATTCAGAACATTTATCAGCGTATCTGCAGTGGGGATATGGGGGAGGCTGGCAGCACGAGGTACTGGAGTAAAATTTCAAGTGTTTGTAAATTAATTTTAGTCACATCGGCCACCTTGCAAACATAAACATAACATCTACAGAGCTGCAGATGGAGGAGGTATGTGTTACTCTTCACTCCTTCAATGCCACGACTAACACGATACAGACGTGCAGAAGCTCGTGCAGGAGTTCTCCCGAATCATTTTCAGCAAGAACAAACAGAAGCAGAACAGTAGAAAAGCCTGGTTCTGCCCATCCACATGCACAAACTTCACAGAAAACTGTACAAGGTATAAAGCTAAAGGAAAGCTTTTCTGCAAACACAAATGTCTGAGGATTTGTTTAATGATTAAAGATGAGAGCAAGATGTCTAAATTTAATCCTCTCTCTGCTACAGACCCTCTGTGATTTAATGCAGGTGATTCCAGGTGGGACCCCTCTGACCACTGATGCCCACGTCAGTGCCAGAATCACCTCAGATTCCTTTCACAGTGAACTGAGCCCTGGGTGACCCATTGAGACAGACACAGTTTATTCGTGTACCTTAAGGTGGGTAACCACGTTTGGTCAAATACATCTCAGTTGGCAATAAAGGGAGCATAAGGTGATTAAACTGACACATTCACCTCAAGCAAGGCAGGTGAGGAAAAGCATTCCTTGGAAAAGGGCACCGAAACCAAACATACCTCTGCAGTGGAGATCGGGGCTTACCTGCTACATGTGCTCGAGGGGAGCTGCACTGAGAGCTTTGAGACATGCTTGGAACAGCGATTCTGAGGCTTTTAGCCAAATTCTTCTGGCTGGCAGAGCCCTTCACTTCACTGGGGAGCTGCAGTAGAGATGAACAATGCTGCAATGCAAGTACGCATCTGTGTGGCTGGGACGGACAGGTCCCAAACCAGGGCACAGAGAAAGCGTGTGGCTCATGTTTTGTAGGCAAGCTGAAGGCTTATTCCAGTGCAAGGAGGGAGCGCAAGATGTGAGGAGCATGGAAATACAGGAATGTGGATGGCTGAGTCTAGTCCCCTGCTCTTGCAGCCCTGTAATATAACACTTTGGGATCTAAGCACCTCTGTGAATTCCAGCAAAAGACAAATTGCTATTTTAACTAGGTTATTTGTAATAAAACTCAGGCACATGTTTTGAAGCTTTATCCATGGGAAGGTGCGCTACAGAAGCACTGCATTAAGGGTAATGGAGCTTTTCATGAGAAAAGACATGAGAAGAGCAAGCAACAAAAATGCCTGCATAGGCCATAAATCAGCAAAGAAATGTATCGTTGTGAAGTGACAAGAGAATTGGGTCCACCTGCAGCCAGCATGCAATCTGCTTACCTTGAGGGGACAGATCTCCCCTCACAGCGGTCACCTTGAACTCCTCAGCAGAAGCTGACAAAGGCAGTAGTATTTCAAACAGCAGTTACCATCGAAACACAGAATGGTTCAGGCTGGAAGAAACCTCAGGAGGTCTCTAGTCCAGCCTCCTGCGCAAGGCAGGGTTAGCTATGAGAGCAGACTTGGTTGCTCAGAGCTTAATCCAATCGGCTTTTGGACACCCCCACAGATGGAGACAGCACAAGCGCTCTGGGCTGCTCCACTGCTTGACTGTCCTCATGGGAAAGAAGTTTTTCCTTACTCTCTTGTTTCAATTTACGTCTGTTATCTCCTGTCCTCCTGCCATGCACCACTATGAAGAGACTGGTTCTATCTTTCTGATACCCTTCTTGTTGATATTGGAAGCTATTAGGTCTCCCTGAAGCCTGCTCTTCTCCAAGCTGGACAAGCCCAACTCCCTCAGACTCTCAGCAGAGTATGTACTCCATCCACTGACCATCTTGGTGGCCCTCTGTTGAACACACTCCAGCTTATGGATGTTTTTCCTGTCCTGAGTGCCCAAAACTGGATGCAGTATTCTAGAAGTCATCTAACGAGTGCCAAGGAAAGACAAATAATCACATCTGTTGATCTGCTGGCTAAGCTCCTGTTGCTACACCCCAGGATGCTGTTGGCCGCCTTTGCTACCAAGGCACATTGCTGGCTCGTGTTCAGCTTGTGGTCTACCAAGACCCCCAAGTCCTTTTCAGGAGAGCTGCTGAATACTACCGTGCCCAGCCTCCCATCAAACAGTAGCTATTGTCTGAAACCAGATGAACTGTTGCGTAGAGTGAACCAAGAGGTCCCACTAGTGCCCACAGCTTGAGAATTTCAAAGCCATGACCATTACCTTAATCTTTAGCCATTTAAAGCCCTTCTTCCCCAGCAGGAGACTGTCACATTGAAAGGGCTGGTAGAGCTGAAGACTGACAAATGCTTGCTGCTTCCTTTCCTGTGGATGAAGCTAATGACTAAGTGGTTGCACTCTCTTACTCACCTTAATAGTCTGTACCCAATACCAAAATCATAAGTATAAGTGCCATTTTCTTCCTATAATAGCAGAAATCAAGGTACAAATGGATCTGGGTATAAACAGAAAGAAAGGGACACATTTCCTTCTTCTTAAAGGAATTCCCGTGTTCAGTGTGAGAAAACCGCTGACACACGGCAGACGGTGTCACGGGTTTTGACACGTTCTTTTTTGGAGACCTTTTTGAACCGCTGTGCAGCAGTACTCTGTGCTATCCACTTTCAGCCTAACAATTTGCATATACATTATATAGCATCCTTAAAAGACAAAAGCATTACATTTTCTAAGACCAGGTGAATAATTCGCCATCCATAATTTATTCAAAGAGTTTTGCTTCTATCTCTGTTTACAGAATTTTTCTCAAACAGATGGCATTTTTGTAGTGTATTCATTAGCTGAAATTTTCTGATGAATAAGTTCTGTGAATAATCCCTGGTCTGTAGCTTGGTTTTGAAAATTCTCACCTTTCAGCCATGTAGATATTTAAGTTCTGTTTTATAAGAAATGAATTTAGCCTCTTGCTTTGTTTGGAAAGTGAGAGGTGAAAGGTGCTGTGAAGTTGAAATACCTTGTTTTGCTGGCAGCGCTGCTCCTGACCGCAGAATGATGCTGGAATTATCTGCAAAGGCCAGAGAAACGATAGAACAGGATTTCAATGTCAACAATCAAAGGAACAGAAGGAAAAGCAGCCACAGGCTGCAAAAGTAATGAAAGTGGGATTAAAATTTTTCTCTGCGGCGATGCTAATTCCTCCAGGAGCACAAAGTAGTAGAGTTACTCTGGGAATCCTCAGCCAGTTCGCCATGCAGTCAGCTTATCGCTACAGAAAGACTGCTAGCGCACTACTTGTTATCTTCAAGGGCATGTATCACTTGTGTTTTTCAGATTAATTCTGTGCTCATGAAGGATGGAGGCAAGACATGCCTGAAGAGTAAAGACCTCTATTTGCCAGAACGGATTTAATATTGGCCGCAGCCAGTGATCTCACACCGGACTTATTTCCCATACCAATGTCAATGAAGTCCTTGACCTCACCTGAATCTGCCAACCAAGTGTCCAAATGAGGTGGTGATTTCTACAGTGAGTACCAAGCAACTTGCAGGACATTTATATTTACACTGACCAGTGAATAGTAATGATTTTCAGTCATTATTGCTCAAAACTAGATTTGAAAATGGCTTGCTTGCAATGGATAGTTCCGTTCTCTGTTTGTCTCTGTGAGCTCCTCTTGGTCTCCAGATGTTAATGAGACACTGATCCAAATGGCATAGTCCGGTGTGATTTATTAAATAGTAAAAACACTGCATTGATCACATGGGATGGTAATGAGTTCTCCTTTGGTGCCATGCTGCTGTGCCTCTTCCTGAAAGGATAGGTGTAGCCTGTTGGACAATCGGAAATCATAGAAATATGGGCTGGTAAATGGCTGAGAAGATCACTGAAACTCTTCCCTGCCCTGAGGCGTGGTCACGCATGCTACAGCCAGTCCTGAGAGCTGTTTATCTAACCCTGTCTTTAAATCTTCACCGAACAGATTTACAACCTCCTCAGATTCCAGCTACTCACACAATAACAGTTTTGTCTGGTTTGTTTGGTTTTTTCCTGATATTTAAAGTAATCGCCCTAATTACACTTTAGTAAATTGGTTTTTATCCTACCGTTGGTGGTCACAGAACGACTGTTTACTGTCATCTTTATAAATGTGTTTATACATTTGAAGACAGTTGCCATGTCCTTACATTGTGTTTTCTTTTCCAGATCAAATAATCAAATTCCATCTTTCCTTGTAGCTTACATTTCCTAAGCCTCTTACAGTTTTGGTTGCTATTCTCCTATCTTGTTTGCCTACATCTTTCTTTAAGAGTAAGTGTAATGCTTGAAACTGGATAGAGTGCTCCAGCCAAGTCTGACTAGCGCTAAATGGAACAGAAATAACGCCCTCCGATGTCTTACATATGATCCTCCTGTTACTAGAGCTCAGAGCAACACGACTATTTTGCAGCACTGCACAGGCTACGATCCACTATAGTCCCAAGATTCTCTTCTGCAGTATTTTTACCTAACTAATAGTCCTCATTTGACATCTGATATTCCTTCCTATGTGGCACACTACATAATTTTTTCTTCTAGAATTGTATCGTGTTGAGTTCAGACTGGGTCTGCAGTATATCAGGGTCATTTTAAATCTCAGCCTTGCGCTCCGTGGTTGGAATCACTGCAAATGTTATAAAAGTGCCCTCCATTCCATCAGCCAAGTTATTACAGAAAACACTGACCAAAACTGTTCCCAGATAATTCCCTGGGAGACCCTACTTCATCTGTCCTTCCTCTTTGACAGCAATTATCAACAAAGGCTTTTAAAACACAGGCTTTCATTAACACGATTATTACAGGCTATTATACAAAAGCCAAAACTCTTTATGCACGACACTGTGGTCAGCAAAACCAGTTACCTCCCTTCTGCAGACAAAGGCTGAGAGCCATGCTAAGAAACCTTTACAAAGTCAAATAAAAATCATATGCAATTTCAGGGAAAAAGAAAGCCAAGTTGCCCACGGCCACAGGCGCTGACAGCCCTCTACACAACTGCTGTTTAACAACTACAGTTGAAGAATATAAGCATGACTATTTCTGTATGCCCACACAATTCTGAACCACAGTCCCATTTAGTTTAGAAAAAAAGAGGTATTTTGCTAAAATTACCATAGTATAGGTTTTTCATTTGTATTTCCATAGCAACAAAGGACTTCACTTGAAATGAGACCCCCCCACACTGCTCTGGGCGAAGTGCAAAACGCTCTTAACAGGAGACAGCCCCTGTCCCACTGAGCTTAGAGGTCACCGTCCCCATCCTGCATCGAGGTGCAGGCGTTCATCTGCAGGAAATTCCCTCTAAGACCAGTGCCTAAGCAGGTAAGAAAAATGAGAGGCCCAAAGTATCATTATCTGTCCCCACTGGGGGACAACAGCACACAGGAGGGGAGCGGTTTGCACCTAAGAGTCCGTGGCAGAGCTTAAGCCGCTGGTTTCTCCTTAACCCTGGCACCAAGATTTAATTCACTGCTTTAAGACGGAGATTAAATCCACAGAGAGTAGCTTCCACCCAGATGTCAAACAAATTTCACTAAAAAGTAGAGATATGGAATGCTCTCCAAATGTCTGGCAATCAATAATACCAGCGTGTTAATTGTCTCTGTACTTTGCAGGGGTGCCACAGAAATAAAGCACAGTTTTAAGCTCTCCTGCAGTCATTGCTATGGACTGGGGCGGGGGGGAGACACGTTACGATTTATGCTTTAACGGACACTTTTAACGCCACTTCGCTAACCAATAAAGACATAAATAAAACTGCCGTGGAAGGGGAAGAGCACCGGCCGTTTTACCGCCGGCGCCTCGGCCCGGGATGCCACCTGTGGGCAGCCCGCTGCTTCCAGCCCCCGGCAGAGCCGCGCCCGGGGGCGCCCCCGGGGCGGAGGCGGCAGCACCGCGGGCTGCGGCTCGGCGGGGCGGGCAGGGCAGGGCACGGCCCGTCCCGGCGCCCCCCCGCTGCTCGCCCGCTCTCCCTCCCCGGGAGCAGCGGCTTCCGCCGCGGGGGTCGCCGAGCGCTGCTCCTCCCCCGTCCCCGCCGGCGGGTCGGCCCGGGCCCGCGGGCGAGCGGGCTTGTGGCGAGGAGCGCAACCCGCCGCCGAGCACCTCCGCTGCCGGCCGCGCACGGGCGCGGGGCGGGCCGCGGGCTTTCCGCGGGGTGCGGAGCGTCCCCCGCCGCCTCTCCGCCCGCAGCATGCGGAGGGTCGGGGCCCCGCCGGCCGCCCGGCCCGCACACGCGGCCGCCCCCGCACCGCGCAGCAGCGGCGCAGCGCGGTGAGCGCGGCCCGGCGCCGCCGCCGACCCCACGCCGCGGGGCTGCCGGCGGCCGCGCTCGCTGCCCGGCGCCGCGGGCAACTTGCAGGCAAGTTTCCAGGGAACTTTTCTGCCGGGAGCGGCTGGGGCCGCCGCGCCGCGGGTGCCCGGGGGAGCCGGCAGCAGCGCGGGAGCCGCGGGGCTGCGGGCATCGCCCCGGCTCGGGGGGGAGCAGAGCCCGGCCGCGGCCGCCGGGGGAGGGGGGGGGTTCCCCGGGCTCCCGCCGGCCGCCCCCGGAGGGGTGTGCGTGGCGGGGAGGGGGCGGGGGGTCGTGCGAGTCCGTGCACGGGTTGTAGCAACAGGTTTTCTCCCGCAGCAGGGATGGAAGAGAGGGACTGTCCCCCCGCGCCGTCATCTCTTCCCGACACCGGGCTGCCTTTGCTGCCAGCAGCGGGAGGCGGTCGGCTGGCGGAGGGGACCGCTCGGCTGATTCCTGGCTTTCTCCTGTCCTGTCGCGGAGGTGGCTGACGGCTGTCGAGGCTGATCCATCGGGCTCGGTTTGTGATGCTCGGTCTTCCCCTTCCCGGCTCTCCCTCTCCCCGAGTCCTGTCTCTGCACAGTGCAGTATGGAGGCTTGCGTTTCAAATTTCTTCTGCTTTGCCTAATCTGAAGGTGCTTTATAGCTTTTATTTTGAAATAATTGAGAACTGTCTTTTATATTGATCTATTTACTGACTTCTGTTCGTTGGCAACTGACACATAAAGTTAACTGTTCTTGATAGGCAATGTATTTCTGGCAGATTTTTTTTCATTGGGAAAGACTTGGAGGGGGGGAACACGCGTACAATAACTCTTCCATGACTACGTATCTCTTCATTTCAGTGGCAAAATATGTATCTATACAAATAAATGACAAATCCTTTACTTTTTAAGAAGATGTTTAAGAGATTGTTTTGAATGTGACTTACTAAAATTCATTGACATAAATATATTTCACAGCAGGATAATAACTATAGTTATTAGTTCTAATGTATTTCAGAACATTCTCCTGGGGATCTAAGTTATCTGCAAAGTTATTTCACTTCTGATTATTATCGGCAGAATAAGGCTCAGCTTTATAAAACCAAACACTGAGCAACATATTTGTCATAATTCAGTTGTAGGTTGTCATAAGATGCCAAAAAGCATAACACTGTCCAGATCAAGGAGAGCAAGATACAGATATGAGCATATTTTTTCAGATTATATGATTTTCAGGATAGTTTTGTTTCCTATTATACATTGACCTTTATAAGTTTTACTTTGATTTGGTTGGAAGTTCACTCTGCAAGCAGAGTTGAAGTTTGAGATCAGTTCTTACTACATAAAGAGGTGCATGAGTATAGCTTAAAGTATTTCAGGAGGGTACCCTGACAGTGTTGATACAGTACGGAAATCATGTGTCAGAAGATAGCTGGATTTAACACTGCTTGAAAATACTGCTTATTTTAACTAAGGAAAGAATAAAGGAGGAAGGATCACTAAACTGTAAAGCAGTTTCTTGTGGAATTCTTTCCAAAAAAAAAATCACTGTATTCATATTCACCCTGCACTGACATCTGAAACTTTTTTTTTTTAAACTAGATTTGCAAATGGTAAAAAGCAGCAGAGACAAGTTCCAGGCACTGGAATTGATAGAAAAGTCTAGGGGGGAGTTATGCATCTTCCTTGCATGCTTGTTATCATCCAGACGCAACTTTGAATTGTCTGCATCACAGAGCAGTATCAGGACTCCTTGCAGGAGCTCTGATTACATCAGAGATGCACTGCAGAATTCAAAATACTGCAGAGGACACTGGGGGGGGAAACAACACTTGCAGTGGAATTTTAGCATGTTACTCCTGATTTCTATTTCTTTCCCTCAGAAGGGCATCTTTAATAATTCCCCATTGTCTAGGAGTCTGGCACCCTTCCTGAATTTCTGCTGAAAGTAAGGGCAGTACAGATTTCTAATTCAATTTCGTCATCAGACATAATGGATAAGAATATCATCTTGTGCAACACAGTTTTTTGAAAAGATGTTATATCTTGCTTCACATGCACACCACACCATTTAGAGTCGCCAAGAGCCCTTGCTGTGGGCCAGTTATTCTGTGTTACCGTAGTTTCTAGAGGCCAGAGCCATGGTCAGGATTGTATAATGTAGTAAAAGGCAGTTCTTGCCCCAGTAAGCTTGCAAACAAAATAGGAAACGATGCTCAGAGAGAAGTGATTTGCCCAAGATGAGAACGCATTATCAGCAGGGGAGCTGGAGAGATGAAATGGGCTTCACTAACTCCCAAGCATTCAAAGGGCAGAATGCTATCTCAGACAAGGAGGGATTTTACCATTGGGCCTTACTTAACCAGAACAATTTTATTTGAGGATTTTACTGTTACAGCATGTTCTTAAAGTTGATCTTGTTTAATTGTTGGGAAAATTGTTGCTATAGGCTAATGTGTTTGTCTGACCTTATATTCCAGTGTGTTGTCTGTAATCCTTAACGCATTTCTTACAGCCATCCCCAACGTCATTAGTCTGCAACGTATGAATAAAACAGTTTGCTTGGTTTGTAAGCTCAATAGCAAAAAACCCTTTCGATTAATTAGATCTCTCCCATCCTAAAGCATCATTTTGTAGAAGCACCTTCCAAAGGAAAACAAGAAGCATACAGAGAAATGTATGGCTTTATTTTTCTCCTTCCTCCGTTCCTTCAAGTCAGGCTATGTTTTCTATTTTCCTTTATTTCTTCCTTATTCTTCCCCCTTAGATATGATGCTGTGTGTATCCGAGGCAAAGAACATGTAAATAACACATGTACAGCATCAAATACCATAGCTGCCTACCTGGGGTCTGTGGGCTTGCCGGTTCTGGTTATGGAAAACGGAGCCACCTTTTATAACTGCAGTCATTAAGTGTGTTACACAGGGGATTAATTTGTCTAATTTATTGTCTCAAACAGGTCGAGAGGCTGGAAGCGAAGAAAGAAATTCTTTTTTCTTTGCTCTGCTGTTTCACAGTTGATGCCTCAGGGTTACAGCGTGTGTCTGACACAGGCAGAACATTTACATTTCCCTCTCCCCATTTCTTCCCATTGTGTCAACAATGGATGCAGTGGAAGATCAAACCAGTGACAGAGATGAGCTGCCTCCTCATTTTTCCTGGCTCAGATTCAGAGGATAAGTTGTTGCTAACCAACATCATCTGGTATTACAGAAGGGAAAACGGTTAACGGCTCCCATTTATCCATAGTCTTACATCAGTCAATCTTTATTCTCTTTGGGCCAGCCCTGCCTTAGACATAGTTGAGGCAGAGGAGAAAAAGCTTGTTTCTAAATAAAACAACAGTTGCTCTAAGAAAAGGAGCCCCACACAAACATACACCAGGTAGCCCTGTTTTTCCATATCAGACCGATAGCTTGAACTCCCAGTGGCATTATTTCTACTGATGGTATCTTGGGAATGCTTTAACAGAAGACCAGCTCTGAGGCCATTAGGAGCACTTCATGTGATGGGGCTGTACGTCAGGGTAATTGCAAGGTCAGCCGTTCCGTACGTTCTCTGGCCAGCACGCTCGCTATCTGAGCCAGCTATCACTCTCCTCAGATCCCTTCATTTATCTGAGTCCTGCAGCTTTTCCAGTGGGCAATGGCAGAGTGCCATCATTTGTCATGAAGCTCCACTGATAATCTCAGTATTGGCTAGAATTTCCTAGAATGTAACTTTTTAATACAATTACGTTTCGTGTTAATGTTCTTTCCGAAAAAAAGACTTTCAGGTCAGCAGGCCTTCGTTCAGTCTTTCTTGAGGCAAAAGACAAACCGAAATCGATGGGAGGTTTATCTGAGTGCAGGCTGCGGGATTCTGTCATTGTCTGCACCCACCGTTACTTCCAGAGGAGCTGAGAATTGCCCATCCCCTGCCGTGGGGATTTCCAGAGTCATAACTCTGGAGCAAAGACAGAGCAACTCAGCAATATGAGCAAGTATGTAGTGATAAGGCACTGAAAGCTAAACACGGTTAAGATTTTGGCATGGAGAATAGGTTACTTGCCAAATAGCTGTTCTCAAATCACTAGCAATAGTAATAGAGATCCCACTTTGTGATAGGAGCAGGATGACAAAGCTTATCTCTTTGCTTACATCAGGCCAGAAAGTAGTACCACAGCTCTTGGAAGATCTGAATCACGTCTTGTCCGTTCCTGTATATTCCCGTAGGCTTTATCAAGATGCCCTAAAGGTAAATAAAATTAACGCTTTCCTTTTGTACTAAAGAGGATTACAGGTGAGGAATCAGGAAATACCTCTCCATCCGAAGCTCACCTCGGGCCACCTGTTTGTACGAGTATGTAAGGAACGGCTCTGTTCAGAGTAATCCCTCTGGGAAGTTTAGGAGCAGGACTGAGATAGTATTTTATTGAAAGCAGCATTGTAAGTCCCCCTACAGCAAGGAAAACCTGTTGCTCTTAAACTGAAGTGCAGCTGTGTTTTGAGTACTTTGCTGTGTATATTCATGGTTTTTTCTTCTCTAATAGGTACGTAACACTATTGATGTGGTTTATAAACCCCAGCTTCTGAAAACGACAGTTCTGTGTTTAAAGAAGTCACCCTAGCAGGGGTGTATATCCCCAGGGTGCGTATCAAAGGGGAGGTAAGTACAGCCAGGAAAAGAACAAGACTATGTACTGCTACTGAGGCCAATCAAGCGTAATATTTATTACTTTCCTGTGAACTCGAGGCTAGAAAGTCAGAATACTTGTGCATAATTAATATGTTTATTGTACAATCTACTTAATAAATAAATACTCTTATCAAATGAAACTCAGCAACTCCATGCATTAAGCTGTGGCTGACTGTACAGATGGAAGATCTAGAAGCAGTGCTGTACAACTCTCCTGTGTATGAGCAGACTCTCAGTCTGACTTTTAAAATGCAGTGAGTTAGGGAGGCAAAAAATTTAACATTTCCAGTACCTGCTTTTTATGCCCGTTTGAACTCTGTGGTCACTTCATTCCACAGACTTTACACTAGTGTTGTGTGAGCAGAATTTGAATGTGATTTTCAAAGTCGTCATAGGAATTTTTTGGTTTCCTGTAATCAGAGGTGAAGGCAGCTACTGTTCAATCCATTGTAAGGAGAAAGACCTATTGCTGCACATAGGGTAACTGAAATAATATTCCAATGTTTGTGTAGAAATCATGTATTTCTTTGCAATCTTTTGTAAATGAGGCAGTAAAAAGGGAGTTGCCTTGTCATTGAATGTATATAAACTATACAAACATTTAATGTGATCATCAATATAAGTGGGTTTTTTTTCCCAGAATTGTTTCCATATGGCCTTTTAGAAATTAGTCTTGTACTGTTTTTTACAAGTGTCTATTTACTGAATTACAACATAATTGTAATTGACTTCTGATTCTCTCCATATACTTCATGGGTACTAAAATACTTAATATTTTTACGTGTAATAGTTAAATAAAAATATACCATTTCCTTTTCTACAAAACACACTTGAATTCTGTGTTCTTATGTGATACTGTCATAATTTTTATACTTCCATTCTGAACCAGGAATAGCCTGCCACATGCAGGAATTATTCCTGGTTTCCCTCTATATCCACGGGGAACTGAGACCTCTGTATCTGAGAGAGGAGAAGCCCCCCAATGTGACAAATACACCGAGCCGAGCTCCTTAACAACGGAGCAGCCCTTGACAGAGTCAGTTCTACCCAGCCGGACAAACCCAGCCTCACCAGACAGGTGTTCTGACTGTACTCGGCCACTGCTGTTTTCTTTCAAATTGTTTTTATCAGTCATAAATGTGTTTGAGCTCCAATCACTACATTTGTTCCAAACTTGAAAACAACCTCTCATTCACTCACCCCATATATCTGTTTTTTGTTCCAGAAGACACTTGCAGAAGTAGCGAAGTGATGTGAAGTTATCTTCCAAGATGACTCTTCTACCTGGAGAAAATTCCGACTATGACTATAGTGCCCTGAGCTGTGCTTCAGATACTTCCTTCAACCACACGTTCTTTCCAGAAACAGAAACCCTTAAGGGAGTCTTTTACCAAAGAGCCAAGCTAATTCACCCTCAAGAGGATCTCCTGAAAGGCTTTCACCCTGATGATCGGAAGCATCATATTATTATAAACGTAGGGGGCATTAAGTATTTGCTCCCATGGACCACGCTTGATGAATTCCCGTTGACACGTTTGGGACAACTAAAATTCTGTAACAATTTTGATGACATTCTAAACATCTGTGATGATTACGATGTGACATGTAATGAATTCTTTTTCGACCGCAACCCAGGGGCATTCAGGACAATCCTGACCTTTTTGCGGGTTGGAAAACTTCGGCTCTTGCGTGAGATGTGTGCGCTGTCTTTCCAAGAGGAGCTGCTCTACTGGGGAATTGAGGAAGACAACTTGGACTGGTGTTGTAAAAGGAGATACCTGCAAAAAATGGAGGAGTTTACAGAAATAAATGAACGGGAGGATGACCTCATAGAAAATGAAACAACAGGTGAAACAGTAGAGGAGACAAAAATTGGCTTGTGCATGAAAAAGTTGCAAGACATGGTGGAAAGGCCCCAGTCTGGCCTCCCTGGAAAGGTGTTTGCTTGTTTGTCTGTTTTATTTGTAACTATTACAGCAGTGAACTTATCCATCAGCACCATGCCTGACCTGAGGGAGGAGGAGGAAAAGGTAAGTTAGCTTTTCAGGATGGAAAGTGGTGTGTGCTGGGAAGAGCGGAACAAGTACAAGGTCTGATGGGATTGATTTCAATGGGGATTTTGCAGCCGTCTTTAGAGGGGGAAAAATAACACAAAGAATATGCAAAATCTCACATGACTGCATTCAATAACTTGTAAGGGAATTAACCATATCAAGTTTTATGTCCAAAGAAAATTTTGTCAGTGTGCACTCTTCCGTACAACTGTATATTACCTTGTTAAGCTTTGTATTTGCTGTTTAGAAAGCCTGAAATTACAGAGCAATGTCTTCTGTGGAATAAGTAGCTCTTTTCTAAGTTTTGCATTTAACTTGTTCCAATTTGTCAATGTGTTTCCCCATAGCAACAGCTTCGATTCCTTTAATATTTTGGGTTTAAGAAAAACAACATAGAAACCTCTCTTCCTGTCACCGTACCAACTAAAATAGTTATTATCCAGTGCCAATTACAAACTCCTCCTCTTTCCTGCAGGGTGAGTGTTCCCAGATGTGCTACAATATTTTCATTGTGGAGTCTGTCTGCGTGGCATGGTTTTCCCTGGAGTTCCTGCTAAGATTCATCCAGGCAAAGAGCAAGTTTGCATTTTTGAGGAGACCATTAACTCTGATAGACATAATAGCCATTCTGCCCTACTACATCACTTTATTAGTAGACACCACTTCAGTGGGCTATAAAAAGCCCAGCTCTGGGAGCATCTACCTGGACAAAGTAGGTCTGGTCCTCCGTATTCTCCGTGCCTTGAGGATTCTCTACGTCATGCGGCTGGCCAGGCACTCCCTGGGGCTGCAGACGCTGGGGCTGACCGCTCGCAGGTGCACCCGGGAGTTTGGTCTCTTGCTGCTCTTCCTCTGCGTGGCCATCGCACTGTTTGCACCGCTCCTGTATGTCATTGAGAACGAGATGGCGGACTCGCAGGAGTTTACCAGCATCCCCGCGTGCTACTGGTGGGCTGTCATCACCATGACCACGGTAGGCTACGGAGATATGGTTCCCAGAAGCATTCCTGGCCAAGTGGTGGCACTAAGCAGCATACTGAGTGGCATCCTCCTCATGGCATTTCCAGTCACCTCCATCTTCCACACGTTTTCACGCTCCTACATTGAGCTAAAGCAAGAACAGGAAAGAATAATGTACAGGAGAGCACAGTTCTTATTAAAAACAAAGTCTCAGATCAGCAATGCGTCACAAGGGAGTGATATTTTATTCCCCAGTATCTCTTCTGAGACTAGGGACAATGAATGAAATGTAAGTTACTATTTCTCCTGATGTCAAGTAATGTTTTGTTGTATCAGATTCCATCTTTTAATTTGCGTTGGAAACATTTTACAAAGGTAACCCTCATATTAAACTGAAGAAAAGGAGCTATTAACCAAGAACTGATGTGGTTTAAGAAGTCTATTATTATGCTGTTTCTCCCCCCCCCCCCCCCCCCCCCCGGTATAATGTATAGGACAGATCTTTCACTGAGATCATACAGTGGGATTTTAGGGCTTAAAAGTTCTCTGACAAAAAAAGAAGAACATATAATTATGTACTTGACAGGCTGTTTTGCCATTTGTAATACACATTTTTCCAACCAAATCACAATGTATATAATCATTAAACAGGCTGCCATTTTTCTTGTTCTTCTTGTATATAAATAATGTAAATACAACAAAATTAATGGCTAAATTCTCTCCCAGTAAAACGCCTTAGAGCGTAATGGAAATAACCACAGATGTTTGTCCCATTGTGCTCTTAAAAAAACATTAAGTAAGATTTGTCATTCACCACAGCAACTGTATATTTCTTTGCAAGTCAGCCCTAAACATACCAGAAAAGAAGAATCGAGCTGTTTGTATCATAACCTTGCTAAAGATGTAAATACTTATAGCTCACCAGCTTCAAAATTTAATTGAAGTTACAGTGTTGATCCTATGTCACTGAATGCAGTATTCCCAGGAACAAAGTCTTTGAGTTTTGTAGCATTTAATATTATTATCAAGAGGCGACTAGCTGCAAATCAAATGAAATATGCATGATGAGATGCTAGTCGTTCCCTACCATCTGTTTCCATGTTTTTACTTTACCTCAGATATGAAACAGAATTAAAAGAGGCCTGTTTCCAGGGGACACCCTACCATTACTTGGCAAATCGACGCTGCGGCCACCCATTCACATTCAGCATTTGGTTCTTTAAAAGGAGCAGAAAATATATGGTCGTGGGAAGTTGCCGATGATGAAAAAAAGAAAATATCATTTGAGTCATGGAGTAGGGGGGTACTGACAGCTTTATACTTTACCGTCCTCAATCATGAGGGACTTAAGACTTAATTAACTATACCTTTGCCATCATTATACACATCATAGTAATGGAGAAAATTTTAAATAGGATATGAAAAAGCAATTAAGGTCCCAAAACACAACCATGTATTCTTGTGTCTTGGTCTAGGCTCTCCTGCTGAAGTCAGGGGGAGCACAGGGGTCAGTAAGATGCTCAGGTTTGGCACAGGTTTCTAGGGAGATTAATGACAGACCTCCCATTTATTTTAGAAGGAATGAGACTGGCTTGCATAACAGCTCAGGAGAAAAGCTCTAGAACTTTAAAAAAAATAATTAAATCCACTTGTTTGATTTCATGTGTGCTTAGAGGTAAAGAAAAGCTAATCTTAAGTGTTTCACCTTTTTTCCCCCTCTTTTTTAGTAAATTTACTTGTTAAGACTAGGGAAATTTAGAAGTTCCCATCACATTCACCAATGCTTCTCTATCTTAATTTCACAAATACTATGGCTTATTGGCATTTCTGGAGCAGGTTGCTAGAAATGCCAGAATGCATGATGGTTTTGTGATTTAAATTAAGGCCAAGGACACAAACATTGTCCTTTCAAAAAAGGCAGAATTAGTTCCTTGGCCTATGCTGTTTGGCCAAGCTCACGCCACACTGGTTTTCTTTTCAAATGTCTTTAAAATGCAATTTGAAGGTGTTCTGGTATGCTTGTTCTTGAAGAATAATTCCAAAACTTTTAAAAATGCACTTTACAAATAATTCGGGCTCTAGCATTCTTCAGCCTGTCATAGGTAAATATGCCTATGGAACATTTCTGCAGAGCGCTAAAATATCCAATCTAAACTCTTGGCAATTAATTATGTGCCAGAGCTACAAATGTAACCAGCTTTTCACTCTTGTTCTTCAGCTTTAATTAGAGTTGGACAAAAAACAGGAACATCGTGACAAAAAAGGGACACATTTTCCATCCCGAATACTCTTAATTTCAAAACTGATCATCTGTAGCATTGGCTCCAACACAAGTGCTATACGTCCTTCTACCTTTGTGTCAGCATTCATTATAAAAAGAACTGGTAATGAGATTAGTCCTGTGAGCAACAGTTGCTTATCTAAGAATGTGTTTGACAGGCTGAGCCATAAATAAGAAGCTGTAAGTGAATATAAGGAGAAATCAGGACTTACCAAATAAAACCTAAGCTTATTTCCATGTTATGCTAGCTAATAAATGCTGAAGGTCCGTCCATTTTCTCAGTGTCTTTACATTAAGTTAATGCTCATTTATTTCATGTATCACTTTATTTTTTATCCCGAAATTATAGCTTGATTCTGAAGTGCTTGTGCAGGGGGAAAAAAAAATCACCCTGAAGTTGGGTGTTGGTTGAGCAAAGCTGTGAAAGCATCTTGCCCGTTGCAAGTTCTGCCTAAGCCAGGAACAAATAAGCCGTCCAGAACGTATCCCTGTGTAATTTTGTACTTGGCAACACATTACTTGTAAGCATATCAACATGTTTTACTATGAATCACTGTAACAAACTTGCTTATGTTTTATAGGAGGTAATACATACTGTAGTCCTTAATCTAAATAAATCCAGCTATACGTCTTAAGAGCACAACAATAGTATGAAACCCACATGCTGTGTTCCAGCTTTTACTGTGAAGGCTTAAGGTTTAAGATGATGATGCCTCTTTACAGTATATTATCTGAATTTTAGTCAAATTCATTACAATTATGGATCGATTCAAAAGCTGACTGTTTCCAGTGACACAGCTGACAGCTACCAAGTCAGCTATCACTCCTTTTTTGCATTTTAACAGCATGTGCAGTCAACAAGAAAGTTCCAATAAAAACACTTCGTGCTTTTATGAAGTCAAAATAATTGTTTGAATTGGCACTGATAAAGAGTGGTGCATGTCTCCGATAGAGATAGGTTTGCATTGCTATTTATATTATCCTCTGTATACTGCAGTAATATGTACAGTATGAATTCAAACAGCAGTAGCTGTATTAATTTTGGTTAATAAAGTGCTAGGCTCTCCTTTCATTTTCATGTGCTTCTTATGGTATAGAAAGACTGCCACGTGCTGTAGGCCTGGGGTCAATAGGAGAAGTGAGCAGCAGCTGAGGGAAAATTTGGGCTGCGAGCATCGCTAGCTGAAGCAGGCTGGCTGTGATAGAAAGCATTTACTAGGAAATAAAATTATCTCAGTATAGAAAAGTCTAGATATCAATTCAGCAGCTCTTTCTTGCATGTTGTCCCAAGAATCACAATCACAGTTAATTGGGACATACATAACTCTGAAATATGTTAACCATTCAACCAAAGAATCTAACAGATTCAGAAAAGAACAGGAACGATCCATGGAGACTAAGAAAATGAAAAATCCCTGATAAAACCAGAATTTCCAGGTAAGGTGGTATATTAAATTACTTTCTCCAAAATATTTCCCTCCTCCATCCTCCTTCCCCAAAAACAATAACAAAAGCAACAAAAGTCACTTGGTGAGTGCCACAATGATAAATGAAGACAAAGCCACAAGGCTTCTCTAACTGTACATCAAAGAACGTCATGTACAAGGTGATTTGGAATAATTTGTATTGCACTAACATTCATTACAGGTCCAGGTCTTAGGGAAATTTCTCGTTAGGGAATATATAGGACTTCCCATTTGTCTGTTTACATTTTTTCCCCTGTAATTCAGTACTCCAGGTTTCCATAGTCAGAGGCTCTTTAGTAGTGTCATGGAATAGTCAGAGTCTTTAGCAATGTCCAATTAAACAATAAAAAAATCATGCAGAACTGAATCATGGATTTACACATCATCTGATGTGCGTCTGGGAAGGAAAACTGGCATGCTCTGCACATTCATGACTTGTGTGGGTAGAGTTTAACTGGGTATTGAGGCTGATGCAAAAGCAAGAATTTTTGCTGTAGAAGGTTCTCATTCCTACTGCTATAGCCCTCCTCTGTAACTAAACCCAAAGTTTCACAGGAATCTCTGTGAACAAAAGCTTTCCACTCGAACAGTCCTTTGGGCTACAGACTGAGACTCCCAGTAAAAATTCATTTTAGGCACTTAGCAAAGTGCCTGAAGTGGCAGCCTCATTGTCTGAATCACCACTGGGAGATACGTAGTCTTCTCTATTTTTTTATTTTTTTAATAGAGGGAGCCTAGAATGAACTAGATCCCTAATCCAGGTGTCGCACTAAAAGGCCAATGTTAGGACAGATGAATTGGAGTCTTATTCTTCAATTGCACAGAACCACCAATATCTACCAGCGCTAACTCCACATCATTCATCCTTTCCACATCTTATTCACTGTATGTGGGGACCAAGGAATATGAAGCAGCACAAAGAATCCGGGTCCAGAGAGGTCAACTTGTTCTTGGTCAGGGTGAGTTTGAAACAGTAAGACAGCGGCAAATACAACAGTTCTTGGTAACTCATGCCTGACCGTAAAATAGTTCTGTTCCATACACGTACTGATCTTTTTTTTTTTTTTTGCTTAGATAAGAAAAAAGACTAGTAAGTTAAAACAAGAGGAAAGGAACAGATACTTCTCATAAAAAAGCTACAAAATTTCATATGCGTCTCTTGGGTTTGCAACAGGCTGAAAACTGGACTGGATGCTCTTAAACCTACACAGATTTAATTGACTGTGTTTGTCAGAAATTAAACAAAGTAGTGACAAATGTGACTGAGGACTGTGACATCAACCTCTGCTCATGAGTCAGTCAGTGACATTAACCTCTAACCTCATCAGTTGACTGTGGCCCAGCTGTCAGAGAGTTTCACCATTTTCACGTTCATCACTCACCATTTTAATTTCTATCAGTAGTTTTTACAATAGCATATGGCCCACCTTTTTCTGTGCTAATAGTTCTGTTGGCTTCTTTACGCGAGATTTGACAGTTAATTTAGTATCTGCTTATCCAAAAGATGACACGGGTACCAAAAATACAGAAAAAAAAAAAAAAAGCCCCAAGTAGAATGCCTTCTGAGACGGTGGAACTGTGATATCCCGTAGGCACAAAGAGTGCAACCTACAGAAACCAGACAGAAGTGAAGGCATGAAAGCAGAGTTCATGATAGTGGATGAATGTCACCCCCATCAACAAAAATACACTTCAAAAGTTCTACTGCTAAAACAGAAAATGCGTAACACTAGATTTACCCACTCACTCATTTACTGCTTCCTCTGTGGCATTTTAACAATCCCATTTCAGCACTGCTAATGATCTCAGTGTTCCTAACACGGTAAAGATCGTACAAAAACCAGGAAAGTGAAGAAGACCAGTTTAGATCCAAAACTTGTACTTCACTGAATCAATTCATCTCTGTGCATGTTCTGTCTTGTCTTGTAGCATTAGAGTGTAAGTCCTTAGGACAGGATTCCTTGTTTGGTAGCAGTCAGTCACTATGTAGAGTCATATACCACAAATAAAGATATATTCATACACTACAAATAAAGTCACTGAAAATTAAAATTTTGCCTGGCTGCCAAACTGCAAATGTTCAGAGTTTGGCCTATTAATTATTAACAATAAAACTAGACCTTCCTCCCTTGTTCATTGTTTTTTCTTTGTCATTTTCAAGCATCTCATATCTTCTGAAATACTCCCTAGAAATCACTAAAGATATTACGAATGCTATTAGCCCTGCCAAAAGCATGGTGAAAAAACTGCAGCATCATAACATCAGGGGATGTTTCTGCCCTGTCCAACAGGGCTTTTACTTTCTCTTTGCCTGTGGGAACTAATCCAGAAGCAAATGTCAATTGAACAGAAATGAAGTTCTGCCATAACTGGAAACACAGCAGGCCAATTAGGGTAATTAGAGCATATTTGCTACACTTTATAAATATTAATTCGTTATCCCTGTAGCCCTTGTGACGTGAGTTGAACAGCCTTGTGCAACACCGAAGTCAGCTAGGGCACATGAACACATGTAACGCTGTCAAGCTAAGGTTTCAGCTTCTCCTTTATCGGGTACCCTTTTTAATAACCGCAGTTTTGTAGCCATACATAATTATGGCCACAATTTTATTCCTACATTCATTGTGGATCGAGGAAAACAGGGATGTAAACTACAATAATTAGCCCGTTCAAATGACTGACCTGGAACACAAGTACTTCCCAGCCATCATCTGGAGATTAGAACTTTTAAAAAACCAAGGCCATTTGTTTCCAAAACTAGACAGCTAATTTTACAGCTCTCAGTCATGCAAGTAAAGTGGTCAGCATGTGTAATAATGTTCATCTTTCTGTTAAATATAACGATATAATTTAAATGGTGCCTACCACGGGAACAAAGTTGTGTGGACTAGCATAAGTTTCTGTATTTAATTACAAATAGAAATAAAGTTTTGACACAGAATTGCTGAATGATAAATTGAAGTAAAGCTGCTCATTTTCATTACTGATGTACCTCATGTCACAAAGAAGCTGAGCGATATCATCCATAACTTTTACGGTGGTAGTAGTTCCCAGGTCAACGGAGGAAAAGACAGCTCAGTTTCACTCCTAAATAGAAGCACATTTTGGGAACGCAAAGAAATTCCATCCTCAGGCAAATCAGATTCAACACTGTGGAATTGCAGGTGTCTTTAATTTTGGAGAGGAATGGTTCTGGGGACAACCTGAGTGAGGAAAGTTAAGACTGCAAAGCATCACACAGCACAGTAAGTGGGTGAAATTATCTTTTTAGTTAGGTGAAAGCCGAGAACACAAATTCAACATGGGCATCGCAGGATGAAAATGAACATAATTTGATGGGAACAGGAAAGAAGCACCAGCAACAACAGCACGAGGTAAGACTGGCATCCTCATCCCACCACGAGGCTTCTATAAGCCCTGAAATTGCATTAATAAAACATTTCTCTTTATGGGACCTGGGTAAACCTGTATCTGCATTTTTTCCCACTGACTCCTTGCTCTTCCACTGACAGCAGTAACTCTGGCCCACAGCTGAAGTACTTCAAGCACTTGCACAAGACCATGACACATATTTATGTTTTTGCAAACTACTAATATGTAAAGCCAAAGGGAAGTTTTTCCTTGTAAATCAAAATTTGTCAGTGTTTGCTGTATTTGAATAACACTGTATTTCTAACTACGAACGTTACAGTACTCAAAATGCATGACTAGCCACAGAGTTGGTCGGTTCTGCTAGAAGAGTCAAGAGTTACTAAGAAACAGTATAAATCCAAGCTGTGTGCGTGTTTGGGTAAAAACAAAGGGGTTTCATCACTGCAGAGCAGAATATGCCCGATTCAAGGATCTTACATTGCCATCTACGGGCCGCTCCCAGCAGTTCTCACCCGAGTCCCGGACCCCTGTCCTGAAGCAGTCCACCGCACCAGTCACCTTCAAAAGGAAGCATAAAATATTTTGAGAAATTGTTTTTAAAATGCAGAGGCAAATATTCAGTCCTTTGCATATGGGGCCTCTCATTTGCCAGAGCGGGCTGTTAGACCGGCAAGGAAACCAGGATGAAGATATCGTCACCTTAGTTTGTGTGCAGCACATATTGACACTACATAAAGACCAATAAACAATATTTATGCAGCATTTATTTGGCTGGAATATTGGTAAGTGACAGTTCTCAAAAGGCTAATGCAACTTTATCTGACTAAAATCAACAAGCTTCAAGGTCACATGAGGAAAATATAAACAGCACCCTTGCTTATACAAGCGCAGTCTGTTAAGTAACCAGTTATGATCTTATTTATAAAGAAACTACAAGATCTGCTTCAAAGGAGAAAAAAAAAAAGGGCAAAAAACCCCAACAACCAACCCAAAACATTCAATAGCTGTATCTGTGAAATTGCTCAATGTTCAAGGAGTTCAGACATGCCTTACCCAACCCCCTCATTCCCAGCCCACCAGCCCCGGCACTCCTGCTGCTGTGGGACCAGGAAATTTGTCTTGCTTAAAAATAAGTAAGAATAGAAGATTCCCTGACCCAGTTCACTCTGCAGGCACACAAATAGATGTACCAGTCCAAGGCAAAGGGCACTGAGGTGCCAGGGAAAGCCTGTGGCAGCACCGCTAGGAGTTGCTTGGGAAACTTCACTCAGTGAGGCATCTACCATCACCCGGTTGACTGGGCTCCAGCAGGGCTCCGCAGGGTTTTCCCAGCCATCCCAGACACCTCTAGTAAGCTGGGATCAATCACCCTGCAAAGGACAGATCCATTTCTCTCCCTAACTACAGAGAAAACTTGAATCTGATCTTAATCTTTAGATGTTCAAAGTTAGAAGAAGGTAACCCCATAGAGAGCATCTTTTCTAACACAAACTATGAAATTGCTGCTTTTTCATTGTCGGAGGATCAATCTGTATTTCTCAAACTTACAACATATTTGTGAAAAAAGTGAAGCCATCCCTGTGTTATGCTCAAAAGAGAAAAGAACTGTCACTAAGCACTGATCTGCAGACAAGCACAGCATTTAACACAATGGATAGGTCAAGCTCAACAGAAAGAGCAATCAAGTCTTTCTGTGTTGGGAAAGCAGCTGTAAAAAACAGCAGGGACTGTTCAGAGGAACAGGCTGCATGGCAAGTAAAAGTTAAGTCTTGCGGATCCCAAATCCCAAATATCGTCACTCAGGTGTAAATTTGTAGCTTGGGGTGCTGCTCCCTTACAATACAGGGTCATCTGAACCCGGACTTCCAGTGTCCTGCTCCCCCGGAGCCAGCCACGAACCCACACTGACGCGTTCCTTGCAGAGGCACTGACACTGCTTGTGAGAGATGGATCCACTGCTTTGGTGGGGCTACTTTTCTCCTTGAGAAGGCTCCCTGGGGGATAAATGAACACTGACATCTGCAGAAGGAAGGGCCTGAAATGAGCAGGTTCCAACAGGAGGGCCAGTGGCAGCACTGATTTAGAGGGACCCACGGATGAGGGAGGGAACAGGAGCAGGGGAGCTGTAAGCTTCACCCTGAGAGGAGAGTGAGAAATGCTGCTCATGGGAGAGCAGTCAGCTGGAGATATTCTATAGTTAACGTAAAACAAACCTTGCCTTTAGGAAAAGGAGGACTTTCACATTCATTCCTGTAAACAAACAAGATGGCACCAAGGCGCTAATCCTCAATTTGCCACCCAAAGACTAACGACCTTGTGAGGTTCAGGTTCTAAGTTAAACAGCCAAATATATTCGCTGTTTAACTTAGAATATTTGCTTCCCTGTTGTCTGAGGTTTAGGAAAAAATAAATCTAATTCCAAAGTGCACTAGAAGTCTTAAGGAAGGGACAGTGCAGGGACAGATGCTTCTTACATCCAGATAAAACGCTACCACGTTAAACTTCTGTGACAGTTCATTTAGCAGTAGGGATGCACACACATTTAGCACAGTCCGTTAGTTAGGAACAGACCAACCGACTCTTCTGCGTATAATTTCTGCATGTGATTTTGGCTCTGAACTTGTATCAGTAGAATTACTTAAGACTTAAGTAGCTTTGTCACCCTTTCTACTTCTGCACCTTCAGAGCTCACTGGAGGGATCAAAACCAGGCAAAGATAAACAGGTAGACATGAAGAACAGGTAGGGTGCAACCACAATAAATAAGAACAATTTCCCTGTACTGTAATTACTTCCAGTACAGCTATCTCATCTTCCCAGCTGGACCCCTGCAGGCATTACAGCAATGGTGAATCATATGGAGAGCTGAAAGAGAGCGTAAGGTGCCCAGCGGAGTGGAAGTCCGTCGATGTTGTGAGCAATGCCTGAACAAGAGCCTTTGCGGTATCAGCACAGGCGTGGGAGAAAGGCTGTCAGCTCTTCCTGCCATTGACTCATGGGTAGACAAGAGAAAATTGAAAAGAGTAGTAGTTTCACACAGTCATTTCTAGAACACCATCTCTAGGAAGAAAGCACCAGTTCCGCCAGTAAGTATCAATGCAAGTTTTCCAGTTGGATATCAGAAAGAGGAACGGATTTGTACCTTCATCTATTCCCAGAACTCCAATGAGTTCCAGCTCCTTGGAACAATGGATTATTAGTATTACCTGAAACTAATAATGGGAAGACTACAAGGAAGCTGTTTCAGAGTCTCTGCAATCTTCCGTTGTCCCAGGACAAGTCACAAAACTTCTCCCTTTTGTTCAAGTTTAGCTACTGCTGGAATACAGAACATTCAACAGCACCAGGGGGTTATAGAGTCATAGAATCATAGAATCATAGAATCGTCAAGGTTGGAAAAGACCCTTAAGATCATCGAGTCCAACCGTCAACCTATCACTGCCACGTTCATCTATACCATGTCTTCAAGCACCGTATCTATCCGTTCTTTAAATACCTCCAGGGATGGAGACTCTACCACTTCCCTGGGCAGCCTGTTCCAATGCTTGACCACCCTCTCGGTGAAGAAGTTTTTCCTAATATCTAACCTAAACCTCCCCTGGCGCAGCTTGGGGCCATTTCCTCTTGTCCTATCGCTTGTTACTTGGGAGAAGAGACCAACCCCCACCTTGCCACAACCTCCTTTCAGATAGTTGTAGAGAGCAATAAGGTCTCCCCTCAGCCTCCTCTTCTCCAGACTAAACAACCCCAGTTCCCTCAGCCGCTCCTCATAAGACTTGTGCTCCAGAGCCTTCACCAACTTCATTGCCCTCCTCTGGCCACGTTCCAGCACCTCAGTGTCCTTCTTGTGGTGAGGGGCCCAACACTGAACACAGTACTTGAGGTGTGGCCTCACCAATGCCGAGTACAGGGGCACTATCATGTCCCTGGTCCTGCTGGCCACACTATTCCTGATACAAGCCAGGATGCCATTGGCCCTCTTGGCCACCTGAGCACACTGCTGGCTCATGTTCAGGCGGCTGTCCACCAACACTCCCAGGTTATAAATCAGTCTCCATCAATGTCTATATTTTGAGTACCTGTGTAAAAAGTTAAAGCCTTTGTTATTCTTAGCAATTGTCACATTATTTTTTCTTAGAAGAACTGTACATCAATGCTGCCTTTGTTTTTAATCACAGTACAAAGGGAAAGGAAATAATAAAGAAGGAAACATGATAAGAACCTACAAAATTATCAGTGTTGAAAAAGGCTAACAGGATGAGAACATTAAGTTCTTTCTTCTTCTTCTTCTTCTTTCTTAATGAAAACTGAAGACCTGATTGAGGTAACTGCATCCAAGAAATAATTACAAGAAACTTCATCTCAGAAATGGTGCTTTGAATGGACTGTAATATGGCACTAAAGATGCTTTAATTGATGAGAAGGTTAACACGAATTAGGGCAGCAGATGAGGAGCCCCCAGCAGAACTTTGGGCAGAAAGCACAGGAAAGGAATTAAATTATTGTTTTAAAAGTGTCAATATTCAAATATTCCTTGGATGAGCGGAGAAAGAAAGAGTGACTGAAAGATGAGCACTAGAGTTCTGAGTGTTGAAGAACACGATGGTACTGTCATCTGAAAGGCAGGAAAAACAGAAAGACATAACAACACAAATCCAGCTTTAATAAATTGAAGGTGAAAAGGCACCTATAGAGTGCTTTAATGAGTTCCAACCATTGTTACACCTGTTACCTTCCACTACTACAGTAATAAAATAGAAACTGAGAGCAGAGTTTCAGAAAGATATTTGAATTGGACAATACGCATGTCCTAGAAATGATTTCTGTAAATTCTACCTAACACTTATGGTTCCATCACACAACATCTGGAATACAACCTGTGCTCTGGTGTGCACATACATACGTGTACATATAAATACATATATCAAAAGGCAAGTTTAAACACTGACTTTTTTTAAGAGTTTCAAACCCTTACATTGTGAAGTTAGAAATCAATTTCACAAAATAAGAATGTTCTTTCACTATTCATGAGCAGGTGAATGCCCATTTGTATAAAAGACTTCATTTCCCAGTCAAATATATAAGGAGCCATTTTAAATTTGGAAATAACCTTTCTTTGTAAGCGGAGATTTGGTCTCCTAGCAACAGCATGAACACCTCGTGAGCAAAACTACAGCTTATTTGCACAGAAGGGCCTCGTGCCATGGGCATGGAAAAGCCACAAGAACATCCAGCTGCTGGTTTCTTCCTTCAGTGACCGATGGTGAAGGGTCAGCAAAGCCCACAGTCGACGCAGACATCAGGTCCGCAGCGAAGGAAGGACTACAGCTGAATCCATGCACGTTGTGTGGATTCTTCTACCTAAGCGGTCCTTTCCAGATCTTGGTTCTGGCTACAGCTGTAGCCTGATCCTAGCTTTCAACAGATATATAATTTTAAGTAGCCCTGACGCAGAACAGGAATAGCTTCTTTTCTGGCTGGAAAACTTGTACTGCAATATGACCAGACTGAATTTATATCAACTTGCTTTTCTGATAAGATTCATATGACAGATATCATTTTGGATGGAAGTTATTTTTTGTTCTTAGCTACAATTTTTGTCATGAGCAGGAAATATTAGAATTGCAAGTACTTCACAATAAAAAGAACAAGGGGTCAGAGAAGCACCATCACAGATATATTTCAGTTGGCTTTGACAATCAGCTGAATCAATCACATGAAATATATTGTGAAGACAAGATTAAATTAACCCATTCAATGATAAAAGACTAAAGAATAGACAAACACAAGCCGTTTTCCTTTCCTGCTGTTGAGACCAGAACATTACCAGTTGCTTTTCTGCTGCTATAGGGAGAAGAGCATGCAGCTGTATGGCTCAAGCTTCTGACTGCATAATAAAGATTATAATGTATTCGTGCTGTAAGTGACCAAGCATTTCTCATCGCTTCCAGCAGAGCAGATGCAATATCCCACTGCCTTGTCCAAGTCACATAATCCATGAATTTTAGTTCTTAGAGCTGTTGCAGCACAACATGCTTATTAAATTGCTTCCTTGTGATCTGGTCACTAGGGTAAGAGTTAAACACACCACACACACAGCGGAGACTGGGGAAAAAGTGACTTGCCCAGGAGGAGTACAGCCAAAACTCAGCAGAAACTCTGGATTTCTTCTCAGTCCTTTGCCTTATTGATGAAATCATTACTCTTTTGGACAACTCTGAGTTATTAGAGGAGAAGGCTCTGGGAAATCTGTATCTCTCCTTCCTAACCACAGGGTCTAATCACGTAGTGCTTCTTTTCCTGCGCTGTATTTATTTTTCCCACAAAGATTTTGAAGCTGCAGTGTAAGGTAAGCAGTGGGGCCGGTATATTTAGTCAACGGTAACATAAACCACAGAAGGTTAATACCACAAACCAGCGTGTGTGTGTCTTTTCCTGTGGTTTACATTAGTGTTTGCTAACTGCACTCCAAATCTTGCTACCCTAATACATGTTAATATTTTACACTTCTCCTAGTCTAATGTAGGAGGAAAAGTATGACCACATCATGCCCACCAGAAATTCAAAGGACTGGTACTACCTCAGAGGAACTCTAGTTAGCCTCCAGCCACAGTTATCGCTGCTTTTGGTTGCCCTTTTCTTCTTCTCCCAGCTACCCTCTTTAGTGATGTAACTGCTTTTTATTCATCTCTGCCATTGCAAAACTACTCTCTTATTTCTGACCAAAACCCTGTAATCAAACAAAGCAGCACATTTTGTATTTATCAAGCTTCTTGTACCATTACAGGATGACTAGGCTCCACCTTTTTTATTCAGCATGGGTCCAAGCTTGGAAGTGACCTGCTCAGTGCAGGTAGTGACTGATCCTTCCTTCCTTCCAGCAGGGAGGGGTTCTGTGCGGGAAGAACTTGACCCAGCATAAGAAAAGATGATCTTGCTCTTTATCTCGATGCACCACTTCACAGCATCGGTGAGACTTCCTCTCACATAACAATCAACTTACCTGAGCCGCCACTGCAGGCCTGGATGTGTTAGATATGCTTTTGTCCCAGCAATAAAGTTACACCGCTCTACGGCTGCGAGGGCTTGTCGCCACCACAGCCTGGACTGTGAAGCTGCACTTTGTTCTGCATTCACTAAAATGGATCGATGGTTCTGATGTCTGTAAAACAGGGAACATTCGGCATATTCGTTGAGAAACCACTTTCCAATAGGCAGCAAATGTTCACATTACTAAACAGGGAACTGCAAGCTATCTGCTAAAACTTTGCCTGTTTGCAGGCATGCAAACCTTAACCATAGAATATGCTGTTACTGTTTACTCTCCTGTTCTTCACCAGATTTCAGTAAACTGCAAGCAAGCTGCAAACTGGACCAGTAATCCAAAGTGTCTTTTCATTATCAGCACTTTGAGGAAACCAGTTAATTGCCTACAGCAAAAATAAACACGTGAAGTTGAGGAGTTTCCTTTTGAAGCTTTGTGTTTTAGTGTATTTGTTTTTCTGACCAGCGATGCAATTTAAGATCTTTGTATTTACAAGACAGCCGCAGGCTGTAGGGCATGACATTTTACAAGGCAATTGTTCTTTCTGAAATATACAAAAATGGTTTGTAAATGAAAAGATGACATTACATGATTCCTCTTTAGTTTCCTCTCACCCAGATAAGAGTACTTCTCAGATGATCTCAGATAAACGTGACCTGCTGTAGGTCAATGTATCTGCCTTCTCCCACAAGAAACAGCTGCCACCTTTCATTAGTACTAGGTGATTACATGGGAATAAAAAGCAAAAGCTTTCAGTGTGATACAGGAAGGAATGCTGGGGCTGAACGTACTCTTACCTCTTACGTGCCAATCCATGGCTCTTCCAAGTGTATCGTAACTTTCCCACTGACAGCAGCAGGCCCCAGCAGAGGAGCTGCAGATTGAAATCTTGTAAAAAGAATGGAGCAGCAACCGGTGACTTCAGCAGTCTTACAACACAGATTCTGTAAGAACGCTATTAGGACTACACTTTCAGCACAACGAAAGTGGCCAGCATGAATTCGACCAGCGAATCAGAGTTAAATGTGGTAGCAATTAACTATTACAAAGATGTAAATTATGGACAGCTATTGGTTACGTTCCTAGATTTTAAAAGAACTTTCTAAAAGTTCTATTAAAAGTAATAGGTGACATCAAAAATATTAGTATCTAATTTGCAAGTATTTTTTTTTTTACTTCTGGCACCTAAATGTTAAAAAAACTCTTTATAAACTTTTCTCTGCATGAAGAAAAATCTTTTCTCCTAAAGAGTTCAACGTTTGTCTCCCTGTTGCTACCAAGTCACAGACACAGTTATATCCAGGCAAAAGGAGAAGCCCAGTATCTTTTGGAGAAATCGGTTGCTTTGGGGTAAAGGGGATCTCAACGGGGGGGGCGGGGGTGGTGGGGGTGGTTTTTTTTTTCCAAGTGTTAAACTGTCTTGCTGCATTTTGTTCAAATGCACTGGACCATCTGCACTTTTTCCCCCCAGTCACTATAAAGATGATCTTCTGATGTCTTAGAGGGTACTGCAATTTTACAGACCACCAGCCGAGAAACACTGCCCCGGCCTGCACACACCCTGACCGAACCCAGCTGGCCATTTTATCAAACATTATAGTACCCACTGCTCCTCTCCCTCAAGTTTTTTAATTCTGCTTCAAACACTGAGCTAGTAAGTCAGAGACACGCATAAATCAAGTGACATCAATGAAGTTCATGCTAACACTGTAATGACTCAACCTTTTCTAAAACATACAGTGATAAGCAAGTCTTTAATCTCCAGTGATAGAACGACTCAGTTTCAGGAACAACTCACCTAATTAACCGGGACATGATTTAAGCCATTTCACATGCAATAGTTTGCTGCAGGAAACAAGAAATAAATCATCTTTTCATATCTATATTCTGACCAGCACCTGGATTTCAATGAAAATCACAAGCATTCAAACTGATGCAAGTGCCATAACTTCGTAAGACCTCTCCTTTTGATTCATATCCATGAACCAAGAGGTCTGCCAGACTCTCCACTGCTAGCATAACGCAGATGTTTAGTTGCAGCATTAAAGGAATACAAGCTTAATCCCACACATAAAGATAAAGATTCTAAAGAGAAAAACTTTCAAATCTATTTTAATAAATCCCGAGTTAAAAGATGCGTATAATTATAGAAGCTTTAAACAAATGAATACGCTTATTTTCATCCCCTTGTTTCATCCCTTTTGTTACTCCACTTTTCTTTAGAGAGCTAGAAGAGGATAGCCCACTGCTGCTTTTGTTATCCGAAGCTTCTGCAGAAACTTCAGCTTGCTGTTACACGGTTCATTCATGACATTTGCACTGAACACACTTGCAGGATTTTTTTATTTTTTTGTTTTAAATACTGAAGAAATGTTTCTACAGTACTATGTGGGACAATAACGTTCACAAGCTAGTTTTGTTACCACAGGAACCAGTCTGAGCTCTGGGCACAGATCCTTCTATGGGCTTGTTCTGATACATCAGGGCTGGAAGTTCAGGCCTTGTTTTCCAAAGAAGTCGGATTTGTTGTGTGGAGATCCTCTGACATAGAGGACTTTGATTTTATTTTTTTAATATATTTTTTCTTTTTTTTTTTTTAGATTTTATGCCTGAAGTTCCATTTTACAAAACAAGAAGGACAAAAAAGAAACGTCCTTGACTTTTCAAAAAAACCCTGCCCTAACCAGGTAAGAAAATCTGCAATGCATTTCAGTAATATTAAGAATGTACTAGCAGTGACTCTGCAGATTTAAGATCTACGTTTAATTTTGTGCTAGTGTTTCTAATAGACCTTTTCTCTGCAATTATCCATTTTGGCTGCAAAAGCATTTCAGAATAGCATGTGAAAAACACCTCAGGTTAAGCATCTGAAACAAACAATGCTTTGAAAACCCTAGAAAGATAATTTCCGTCATAATTTTTTCTGGGAATATTGTATGTACTATTCAATTGCCCTACTCCATTTTATTCTATTTCCCCAGTCTTTTTTCAAAAGAACTGTACAACAATACATTTTCACAAGTGTATCTCAGCTCTTGCTAAGGTTGATCTGCATCTTACAACCTAGAGAATGATTTTGTTTTTTAACTTGCAGTGCCACCTAGCAAACGTCCTTAACATTTTTTTTCCTGATGTAGTTTTACAAAGGATAGCTTAGAGCTTTCATATTTAAAAAAGACAAACTAGTGCTTGCAGTATTTTAATCATCTAGTGCATACTTTTGTTTTGAACAGTTAGATTTCTATTAGAACTTATGCTTACAAATAGGATAATAATAAAGATGTTCACATACCTAAAATTCTGGTATACAAACTTAGAGATCTAGTTTTGGACATATCCCTTATACATTTGTCTACAAATAGTTCCATTAATTGTTGGGGGATTTTTTTTAAAGTCATAAACTTTGATAGTAGGTCAGTGCTGAATTTATTGGAGTTTTGAGATAAGAGAGACTCCCGCCACCAAAATAAGGAGGATTTTAGCTTATCGAGGCACATTAGTACCTTGTATGCAGACACCTTTCAGACTTGTGTGAAAGCTAGAGCCACTTGATTTGCCTTGCCTTGTAATAATAACCATGTCCCAGGACAAAGCAAGTTTAGATATTTAACTCTGTGCCTGAACTGTGATGCTAACCCATAGAGCTACACGTGGGAGACATTAAAATGCAGCGATTCAGAACAAATGGTGCAGCCGCTTTCTGTTACCCTAAACCTCTAACAGGAACCTGTTTCCAGGTTAGTTCCTGTGCCAAATTCTAGTACGCCATTTAAAAGAGAATAGAACCAAAAATGCAAAAGCAACCTCATGACATCAAGAGCGAGGGACGAAAAGAAACATGCGCTCTGCTGACTGACCTTACCCTTTGATAACACATCTTAGACCAACTACACTATAAGCTCTTTGAATAAAGCAGCTTGTCTTCATTCACAATGTCAACATGTACCAATATTTAGACAGTACTTTGGCAGCAATACAAAATGATACAGTTTTATTGCTTCTCTTACAATCTCTAAGTAGAGTTCTGCTATTATACTTCCTGGTGAACAGAGAAACCACTACATGTTTTATAGAGTTCAAGAAATAAAGCAAGTCAAAACAAAAGATAACTTTCCAATAATAAGAACGGTTTTGGCTTAGTTACAATCCTATGACCCTTGATTTTTCAGCCTGTCTCCAAAGATTCCAGCACCGTGCAAGGACTGTATGTACAGGAAGACTTGTGTATCACTTCAGCAAGCAAAAGGGGAAAAAAGAAATTAAACTTAAAAAAAAAAAAAAAAAAGCCCCAGCATGTAAAGAATGAAATTTTGACAAGCACTACAGACCACATCTTTATCTAAGATGCATGGCAGATGTTTTCATATTAGCTGAGAATTTAATTGCTATCTTAAGTCAAGGAAGAGAACGCTTTTTTTTTCCAAAGAAAACTACATTTTGTGTACTCCCCTGAGATCAGAACTGAGCCACTAATTCTTCCCAGAATTACCATCTCTATATTGTATGGCCCAATTAGTTTTGCATAGAACTCTCTTTATGCAAAAATAACAAGATGCATTTCAGATGCTGTACTCCTATAAGAACTTCGGACTTTAGTCCCTGCAGATTGGCAAGAATAGTCTTTCCAAAAAGCCATTTTAATAGAAAAGATCCTTGAAAGTTTGTCTCTCGTCAGCCTGACTTGATGCATTTACTTTTTTTGCCCCTTCTGATATTGTATGGTTTTGGTCCATTTTCATTCATCCTTATCACTGTTTATCCACAGAGTTCTCCAGATCCTTGAGGTGTTAATTGTTTTCTATATAGCACAAAGACTCTGGTTTCCTGCTTGAAAACATGCTATAAGAAACACAGTTACGTAATTCGCTACAAAAAAGCCTCCACCAAAGGCCACAGGCTTTAATGTCACCTCCTTTTTCTTTCACAGTTTGCTGTGAAATCTGCTGCTAAAATGTCGTAACAAGGGAAAAGACTTAACACATTATTTCTATCCACTGGAAGGAGCACTCTTTAGAATCAAAAAGTCTTTCCCCTCTCCCCAAGTCCATAGGTCCACCATGCTTTGAATGACTGAAAAGGAATCACTTTTTCAGGCCAGGTGGATATGTGACATACCATCCATTGTTTAGCACTGGAAGGTTGGATATTAGAGAATTACTGCTACTGTTCCCTTTTATGTTTCAGTCTCTTCTTGACATCACAGTAAAGAAAGAAAAATGGAAACATAAGTCAGGCATTTCAAACAAGTCCCTCTGGTTTCCAGTTCTCAAAAGCTGAAACCCCCCAGAAGACAGATGGTCCGACTGAACCAAGCCTCCGCAACCTGTCTTAAAAGGTCTTGACTTATGACTGTCTCACTACACACCACAAAGCACTAATGCTTACTTTAAGACACGACCTTCAATGTTTTCATTGTCCTCTAAATGGCAAGACATACAACTTTGTATTTATAAATTCACCTAACTGTTTCCTTCACAAGAGACTAAGATTATCATCGCTAGAACCCATGGCATGTTATAATACAGTAGGCGGTATGGATGTTCTCACATTTATTTTACTAAAATATGCCTTTTTGACTACTAATTATAATGATACTATTCTTTTTTTTCCCCTTGTATAATGCAAAGATTAGTCATGACAGGTGTTTTTTTCCTCCTCAGAAAGAAAAGGAAATCCATACCTTAATTAATATAATAAGAAGATAATTACTATGCTTAAGTGATGAGGACTCAGGCAGCTCTCTGCTGACAAGCTATTTATTTCTCTTTCTTTTCATTCAGTTCATCTACGAGAACTTTTTAGATATGCATAGCTCTTCATGCCAGTTAACAAAATAACACAGTACAACTGGGGATAAGCAACTACCACAACAAACAGGGAGAAAACTTATGAAGTATTACTTTGTCTTTGCAGAAGGGAGGCCACACATCTATTTTTTTTCTCTCTCACCTCCTTTTCACCTCTCAATATCTAAAATCTTTTAAGCCCTCACAAAAGCATTTTTGGTATGTTTTACAAACTTTCTGGGCTCAAACTTATGTCTTATTAACAGTTAACTTTGGTTTCTCGATACAAGTTAGGGAATACACTTTTTTGCCAGCCAACAAATGAGGATGGATGGCCCTGGAAGTTCTTAACAGAACACTCTTGCTGTTGGTGCCGCTATTTGCAGCGAGCAATTCTTTCATAAATACACAATGCTTCTACAGAGAACTAAAAGATGTTGACCAAACAGTCTTGTCAGCATTGTCTTGGCAATTCCCTATGATAGGCTTAATGGTGCTACTGACCAGCTAGAGATTAACAGTTAGTTATTTTTTTTTAACTACTGCATGCACTGTTTCAATTTGTTAGGCAGTTTGGAGAATGAGTAAAAATTTTCAACACTTGACCCTGTTCTTTGTCATTCTCCAGGCTGTAACTACTAACTAGGAGTCATTCTCAATTATCACATGCACAATTAAGTAGGTATTCCAAGTTTTCACTATTAAACAATAACGAAGAAACACATTTCTCTCAATTTCTATGGACAGCTTCACATTTTTATAAAAATAACCAGACATCTACAAAAATACATAATTCTTGTAAAAAAAATTACCATCAAAAAAAGCAACACGGTATTTTTTTCTCCTGTTTTAGCCGCATGATATAGTCATTACAGAGAAGATGAAACCCTACGGAATTTACTATGAAAATTTGTAATTTTTCTTCCCCATTTAAATTTCTAATACTGAGGAAACGTTGGGTCAATTTTACTGGCCCAAGCCATGAGCCCCCCTTTAATATCCTTAGCTAACACAGAACCAAATTCTTTGACAGGTAACTCCTGCAGAATTCTTACAGCCTTCTGGGAGTCATTTCCTAATTTGCAAACAACATATACAGGAAAAGACGTTTGGCCATTAGTTCTCTGCTTTTCTTCACAAATTCTTTTTTCTAAATATTCCAGGTATTCTTCATCTTTTTCTTCTAATTTACTCAAAGGAACGTGGACAGCATGTGCCAGGCGACAGATATCCACTTCTACCTGTGGACGAACATCTAACAATACATGAGGAACTTGCTCATCCAACAGTTTTTTGTATTCCTCTACAGATACCCTGTCTTTACTGGACAGTAGATGTAAAGTCCTACACTTGTCTGTTGCAGAAGAACCACAAAATGCCTCATAATCCTGAAGGCAGGTGACAGACGGATTGTCACCACAAACAGCACAGTCTGGTTTCTTTGGTCTTAACTTGATGTTGCGAAATCTCCCTTCACGGGCATCAAACATCAGCATGAACTGATTGAAGGAGGAACCCATTCCCGAGGCAATCTTCAGCACTTCCAAGGCCTGGATGCACCCCATGATGCCTGGCACGACACCCAGCACTCCCCCATCCGCACAGTTAGTCACTGTCTCTGGTGGAGGGGGCTTGGGGAAGAGACACCTGTAGCAGGGCCCCCCCTGGTAGTTGTACACGACTAGCTGCCCCTCCAGCCGGAGGGCACTGCCGGACACGAGGGGTTTCCCAGCCAGGACACAGGCGTCATTCACCAAGTACCTGGTGGGGACGTTGTCGGAGCAGTCGGCGACGAGGTCGTACTGCCGCACCAGCTGGAGGGCAGTGCGGGGGCTCAGGGCGCCGCAGTAGGGCACGTACTGCACGGTGGAGTTCAGCAGCCGCAGGGCTGCCGCGGCAGACGCGGCCTTGGGGAGCCCCCGGCGCGCCTCCCCGTGCAGCACCTGCCGGTGCAGGTTGCTCGTCTCCACCACGTCGTGATCCACCAGACCCAGGCGGCCGACGCCGGCCGCGGCCAGGTACTGGGCCAGGGGGCAGCCCAGGCCGCCGCAGCCCACCACGAGCACGGAGGAGCGGGCCAGCAGCAGCTGCCCCCGCACGCCCAGCTCGGGCAGCACCAGCTGCCGGCTGTACCGCAGGATGTCGGCGCTGCTCAGCGAGGCCTGGGCGGGCAGAGGGGGGAGCTCGCCGGGAAAGGCGGAGGCACCCTCCTCTGCGGCCGCGGCATCCCCCGCGCCACCCCCCGCCAGGACGGCGGCCAGCCGCTCCCGTAAGCCGCGCAGCTCCTGCTCCCGCCGGCCGATCTCAGCGCTCAGCCGCGCCGCCTCCGCGCCGCCCGCCATGGCTGAGGGTAAAGGGGGAGCGAGGGACACAGCGCGTCACTTCCGCTTCCGGCCGGCTGCCCCCGGCGGTTCCGGCCGCGTCGCGTGCCCTGATTGGCTGCGGTGCGCCCCCGCCGGTTCCGGCTGCGTCAGCGCGCCGACATGGCGGCCGGCGGCGCCGACAAGTTCTCGGTGCTGCTGCCCACCTACAACGAGCGGGAGAACCTGCCCCTCGTCGTCTGGCTCCTGGCCCGCACCTTCCGGGAGAGGTACCGGCTGCGGCGGGCGGGGGCGCTGGCGCCCGGCCGGGGGCGGTGCGGGGGTGAGGGGCTGAGCTCCGTCCGTCGCCCGGGCCGGCCGGGGCCGCCGCTCGGCGGAAGGGACGGAGCCGGCGGCCCCTTTGCGCGGGGAGGCGGCTTTCGGAGCTGCAGGGAAGAGGTGGTGTAGGAGCCCGGGCCCGGGGTGCCCCCTCGGGCGGAGCTGGCAGCCGGTAAGGGACGGGCTCGGGGGGGTCAGCACTCGGTGTGGGGCTGCGGTAGGTAAGCGCAGAGCAGCTGCCTGTAGAGCTGGGAAACAGACGTCCGTGAAATTTAGAAAATGACGTCACAACTTAGGAGGACAGCGACATGATCCATGCTGTGAAATAACAACCCTTCTCACTAGTGACGGAGGGGGCACAGCCAGGCGTACCTAACCCGTAGCGAAGAGCGCAGCTCTTCCCCGAGGTTAATTAGGGAAAGGAGATTAATCAGAGGTCCGGCGCGTGTCTGATCCCTTCTGCAGCAGCTGCTAGGGAAGCGTTGGCTGCTGAAAGCGCCAAGGCGGTTTGAGCTTTTCATCTTTCCCAGTCGCGAGGCCAGAACCGAGCGCTGCGGTCGCGCTGGGGTGGCGATGAGGTTGACGTTGCTGCAGTGTCCTGTGAAGCAATTGCAGCGTGAGACCTCAAACAGGGGCACTGAGTCTCCTTTTATCACTACAAGCATAGTCTTACAGCTCTAAGAATAACCACAGCGTGTATTTCTAACTGCCAGAAAATCACATCTATTCTTCGGTTTCATGCCTTTCAAAATTATATAGGTAGTGAAACTGGGTTTTCCATTTGTTCATTTAAAAATAATTCTCATTTCAGTGGAAACAATTTTGAAATTATCATCATAGATGATGGAAGCCCGGATGGGACACAGGAAATTGCTGAACAATTGGAAAAGATATATGGATCAGATAAAATAGTGAGTTGTATGTTCTGTATTTTTTTCATTTTTATTTTATTGGAAGGTACTTGAAGGCCTTAGAGAACTGGAGTGGAGTCCCTGGATTCTGCACTTTCTTTACATCCTTAAACAAGTTATCGAAGTTTTTGTCCACCATTTCAGACAAATGTAAAATTACGATAGTCCTGCAGCTGCTTAGCGGCACTACAAACTCGTATGCAGAGTCACGAATTAAAGTTTGCAAAACGTTTTCGATACTTTGTGCACTGCTGTGTGCTATTGAGTAATGAATCACTATTGGTGTTGTGTTGTGTTGTGTACTTTGCGCATGCCTGAGGGAAAGATGAGGTTTGGATAAGCTTTCATTTCAGTTGACTGCAGGAAGATGGAAACTGGAAAGATGAAAGCTAGTCTGGTTTTGTGATTTATTTTTAATCCATCTAGTTGCATTCCTCAATAACAGGACTTTTTTTTTTCTATTTAATGTATAACAGGACTTTTTTCTATTTAACTGTAGAACCATCAATTATATACAACAAGATAGTGTCATTCCTGTAGTCTTTATGAGCCATTAAAGTAACTTTTTTTTTTTTCCAATAAAAGCTTTATCATAGAACAGTGTAAAAACCCAACGTTCAGTTTGATAGTTTTGTGTTGTAAGCAGTGTCAGGCACTTAATCTAATTACTGTGGCGCTAATCTATTACTGTGTAAATGTAAGGTTTTAAAGAGTATTTGTGAATTAAGTACCATTTATAGAGATTACTTTAAGAACAATGTATATGGGAAGTTTTAGAGTCTTTTTTTTTTTCCCCCCTTTTTTTTCTGTTTTGATACTAGTAATAGGAAAGTTTCAAGTATTTAGCCAGCCTTTCCTCGCTGCTCAAGAGTTTAATTTTGAAGTTTAATCTGAGGACCAACCCCTGCAGCGGTGTTGAGCCAAGCACACTGGAGTGGAATTACGTGGAGGCACTGCCTTCAACTCACACTGATGTTACTGCAGAAGTGTAATCAGCTGTGGTTTTTTTCATTAGGTGAATTTTCATTGTTTCCTGATAATTTTATTTTTTCTTACCTGAAGTTCAGTTCTTTGTTTCCTAGCAAAATCATTGGTCTGATTTGTGCTCAGGAGTCGCCTTCCAAATAACTCCACGGGGCTTCTCACTTACTACATTTTGCTTACTGAACGTGGTATGTAGTTAACGAGAGGCCAACATGTTCAAGGAAGTAGATGAGGAATCAAAGTGGGTTTTTTTTCTTGTTAATGTTCAAATTTAACTATTAAAGAAAAAAAAAACCCAAACAAACAGAACCAAAATAACAAATCAGCAGAAGCACTAATGATTACTAACTCTTTCATATCCGTGTCCTTCTCTGCGTTACGTTAGTTATGACCTCTCATAATGCATGAAAATTAGCCAAGACTTAGAAGTGAGATTTAATATTTGTTTCTGAAGTATATTTAGATGACTGCTTAAATATCTACCCTCTCCTCCCCAAATGCTGACTTATATCAAAGGCACTTCAGGAAGAGCTGAAAGTTAAATTACTGTCATGATGATCTAAAAGTTACATTCGTCTTTGGTTAGTGCTGGTGCCCCGTTCTCCCCCTGCACTTCATATGGCCCTGCAGGAGCTGAGGATCCTGGGCACAGGTTTAAAGCTTGGTCACTCGTATCCTGCAAGATTACTAATACTGTTATATGGTCATTATTCACGGGTTATATCTGTATGCACATGAAAATCTTGAAATTTATATTCAGTACTAAAAGTGTGCTAAATCGCTTTGGGAAACTTGCTAAAATATTTGCTGTTAGTGCTTGTAATTCCTTAAAAGCGATGGTGCTGGGGAGACTGTTGTTCAGATTTATAACTGTATTTCAGATAGCGGAATTTGAAGAAATCCTTTAGTTACTAAGATGGTGCTTTTAATTTTGTTTTTTACTGCAGAACTGCCAAGTAAAGGTTAAAAGGGGGTTGTTTTTAAATATGACCTGATGAAATACCTGTTTAATATAACAGTTTGTTTCTCCTGTATTTTGACAGATAAATTTATTTTTATATGTTATCTAGATTTCTAAAAATGAAAAGTACATTTTAAAATATTCTTATATCTTGAAAATAACGAATTTTAAGGTGTCACTAAAATTAACTTAAAATTGTACTTCCAGTAATGTATGTATATTTTAATATATCCTGCAGCTTCTAAGACCCAGAGCAAGAAAGTTGGGCCTCGGTAAGTCCTTATTAACTCTGGTTAGTACTAAAAAAAAAAAAAAAAAAAAACAAACTAAAAAAAAACCCTGCAGTATTTTTTGATTGATTCTAGTGTATAAAGTTCCAGAAAAATCACAGTAAAGCCCAAAAGCAGAAATATGTTTTCATCCAGTTTTTTGTAAGTGAACAAGCTTAAAAACCACACCAATAAAAATCACAGAGTATTATTTATATCAAGTTCCCCACAACCTCAAACCTGAAAACTGTGGTCACTACAATTCTGTACAACTGTACTTTCCTATTAACATCGTGCTGCTTCTCTCCCATACTGCATTCCCTGATTACAGAATGAGGGGTCTAAATTGAGGAAAAAACGTAATTTTTTTACAAGAGTAGCTGCTATATTTGTGTGGAAGCTACTGATCCAGAGGGGACAATGGTACTTTCTGTGCAATCTACCTGTGTGCAGGATGCCTCAAAAATTTGACCATAGTTCATGCAATCTCCAGAGAAGGCTGGGATGTTTTTCTGCCACGTATTTGGACAGAGCTCTTCACAGTTAACCCATTTCAGTGTGAATTATGACTATAGTTAAATAAAAAAATACATATCTGACGGATGTACAGCACTCAAACTACTAACGTATTGTCTCACCTATTAACTGAGATGTGAAGCGAAGGTTTTGAAGTACATGGCAAAAGTTACTCGTGTTGCAGAAATCTCACTAATTTGGGAGCCAATCTTGTACCACTGAGATTGATCATTAAAATTTGCATGGAATGATGCAGGACTGCAATTTTATAGCTCCGATGCCATATTTCACAGAGTATGCAAATCAAGTTTGTCATTATTTGCTTTAGAAAAAAGCAGATATCCTAGGAAGTCACAAATGGCATTAAAACTTGTAGTATGGAAACTATCCTAAAATAAAGCGGAGATATTTCCATCTGTTAAGATTCATGTTGTATCCTTATCCCTCCTCTCTTACAACAGGAATGGAGAAAGTGATAAAATGCAATACCTTGTTTGACTTATTGGAACTCAGTATCTGCCTTTCTTGCTAAATGTCTTGGCAAGCCCCACTTCCATGTGCTGGTAAAACATTTGAGGTGTCTTGTGTACTGAGTGCTGCAGCTAACTAATTTGTCCAGTCCACTGAACAAAAGTAAAATTCTAATTTTGATATTGAATTGGCTATTTAAATTCATCTTTCTAGACTTTTTTCTACATCTCTCATTTATCTAAAACTCCAAAAAGCTTACATGTCTTTATTGTTGTTTTCTGCCTTTTCCTTCTTTGTCCTAATTTGACCAGTATTATGGTTTAAAACTGACTGAATTTAAATTTTTCTTGTACCGTATCTACTAATCATGCACAACACACAAATCCCTGACAGTCCTACTGTGTAACTTTGCAAACAACATGGAAAAGAAAGGAAAGACAGGTTGTTCATTAACCAGGAGTTTAGTTTCCTGTGAGAGTGCCTGGTAAGGATACCAGCTGAGAGTGTTTCGTTTTCAGTTTTAGCTCTTCCTTATGAAGTTAACAGAAAGACTCAAGAGTAATTTGGATCAGTGGAGAGTATATGCCAGATTTTAATCTCTGTTGTGCTGCCATACTGTCCTTGGAAGCAGTGCTATCTTTGAATGCTATGACTCAGATCAGAAATGTGCATTATTGAGGAAAACTGTAATAGCAAAACTTGTTCCAGCTCTTAGCAAATAGCTACACCAGTTCATACAGGATGAATAAAACACAACAAATTCTAAAGTAAGAAAAAAAAGGCTGTCTTCAGATTAGGTATCAGAATATAATTCATGGTGTCAAGGAGAACAAACCAAAATCTATATACCACTAATAGTAAATTCTGAGTCTAGAAATCAGTTTTTTTTAACTGTCAGTGATTATTTTGTTGTCTGTGTCCTATTTCTAGTATTCTGTGGCTCATAAGTGCCTATGGCACTTCTGAAAATGATATTTCGAATAGCGGCCTACTTATTAAGTTATGTTTCTCTGTGCATTTTTAGTGCAGTAAGGTTTGCCAAAGTTTATATTTATACAATCTGAAAGTATAGGGAAAAGGAAAAATAATTTTAATGTTTGACAACTGATACATAATTTAAAAATAAATTTTAGGAGTTTTTAGTTGATCCTTTTCTAGTATAACTTAGAGATTTTTAGAAACTAAGTGAAGACTGTGGCTAGAAGATTGCATATGTTAAAACAGCGAGGGAAATGATTTCTGTACTATTTTCATCAGGCACTGCTTATATTCATGGAATGAAGCACGCCACTGGGAATTTTATTGTTATTATGGATGCTGACCTCTCTCACCATGTAAGTCTGTATTTTATGTACTGTGGTTTTAATCTGTTATAATTAAATTTTACTTTATTTTATTTTTACCCCCACCCCTTTCTCTTTTCTGATCTGTTTTCCTTCCATTTCAGCCAAAATTTATTCCAGAGTTTATCAGGTAGGTGCTGATTGTAGAATGAGAGAATGCTTTCTGAACATTTATTGTTTTGTAGTAATATTTGATAGCTTTATATTCTTGCATTAGCTGTCTAGCTGTATTTGATAGCTTTATATTCTTGCATTAGCTGTCTAGCTGTAGTAAGAAAATTGGCAAGGCAAGAATTGAAAGCTTTGAAAAGCGTATATATAAATGTCATCTTCCAATTCTAATGATTTCACGTAGGGATATTGAATAGAGGACCATGTCCTCAGTTATTGCTGCAATACTTCTCTCCCTTTTGCCTACCTCTTACCTTCCTCTCCCTGTAACACTTCAGTTTGTGAGAAACGGTCAAGAGGCATTACGTTGGAGGCTGAGGGTCGCAGTCTGTGTAATTTTCAACTTTCTTGCTTAGTACTACTGGAGGCCTAAACTTTTAGATAAGGTTCTGCAGCAGTCAGGCATGGTGTGGACATAGTGAATAGTTCCAGGCTTTTTTTTTTTTTTTTTTTTTTCCTTACTATGAGTTTGTGTAATTTTGATTTTAAATACAGATTTAAATATTTTTCTGTCTTCTGTACTAGAGAGAGGCTTTAAAAATGCATAAGTTGGTCTTTATAAATTATTAATGAAGTAGTCTGTGAAATTCTGTGACATAGTTCGTAAAAGATTCCCTGAAATAGCTCTTTATAATAGAACAATTAACAGGTTTTTAAATGCGTAATGCTTATAACCATCATACTGTTGCTTTCCTCTCTACTTATTTGTTCAAAGGTTTATAAAATTCAGATTTTGTACTAAAAGAGTGATTGTTCTTATTTTGAAATCTGTACTACCTTCATATAAATATTCCTCCTGTTTTTCTGATAAAACCAATTGCTTATAGAAAACAGAAAGAAGGCAATTTTGATATTGTATCTGGAACAAGATATAAAGGAAATGGAGGAGTATATGGCTGGGATTTGAAAAGAAAATTAATCAGGTTAGTATTTTTCTAGATATTTACACATAAATTTGTTATTTAGAAATAATAATTCCAAGTACTTGATTTGTGTGAGCTGAACTGAGTCTTTAGTCAATAGTACTGGGTACTGCAAAATTATATTAAATAATAGAAACATGCATGATTTGCAAATTCTTTGGTTAAAACCCACCAAGAAAGAATGTAATGATAAGACCAGGCTTGAGAAATGGGTTGGAACAGTGGACAAATCTGCACGGCATCAGGTTGGGACAGTCTTTCTGCTTCATCATCCAAAGAATGAGCTGGGACTATGACACTTTTGTCAGGTTTAAAAGACACATTTAGTTAGCTGTAATAGCTGTAATGGTCCTTTCCCTAAGCAGTAAATCACTTGCCAAACCCCTCTGTTGACACTCTGGTTTGTCATAAGTTAAGAACTATCTGGCACGATCAACGTCAATAAATCATTACTTAGACCTTACTGGAAAACAGTTACAGTGAACACTAGGGAGAGGTTTCACCCATAAAGCAAAGAGGAAAACTGTCAAGGTCATACAAGCATATGGAGGCTGGCATCTCAGGTTTACAGGGACTTACAGATTTTGAGGAGGTAATTGACAAGTTTCTGCATAGTTTTTCTCTCTTACACCTGATTTAAGAGAATAGGCATAAGTTAATGCTGATTTATATGTTACTGTAAAGAATTAGGAGCAGAAATTGTGTTACCAGTCTGATCTGGAGATAGTATCACAGGGACTGTATTCGGATTTTTCTTGGTTTTTTTTTTTTTTTTTAATGGCTGGAATAAGTGCTCATCTTTTTGTGAATCTAAATAATATATACACCCCCAAAAAAGGAAGAGAGCTAAATGGACATTACAGAGGAATCCTTTTACATCATACTGGACAAGGTGAAGGACTTGCACATCTTATCAGTGTGTAACATAGCCCTCAGCAAAGTAGTCATGACTGCCTTTTCGGTCTCACAATGTTTTTCATCAGTGGAGCTTATCATAGTATGAAAGCAGTGTAAACCAAATCTGAACCTTGATTTTCTAAATCCAAATCTCACATTTGTCCAGGAAGCATTTTTATTCTCCGCTTACAGTGAACGTTAGTCAGAAGAAAACTGTTGTTTTGACTGTTGTCAAATTTGTTTCTTTTGTATTGTATTCGTGTGTTGTAGTGACAGTTCTACCATAAAGAACCAGATTGTAAACCTCATTTCTAAAAATCATTGTTTTCTCCTTCATAGAGAAGTTCAATAATCTACTAATCACCTACATTTGAAAAACAAAACGTTGGGTTTTGATTTCAAGATTCTATGATTTATTAGTCAAATATAGCAGTGAAAACATATTAGAAATATAGTTTTTCATATTAATCAATAAAAGGTTTCTTTTTGTGTAGTAGTAGGATGATATTTACATATTTTCTAGAAATTCTGCTTGATCTTTCGAAATTGTGTACTGAGCAATTTTGACATTCATGTTTTCTTTCACAGTCGTGGTGCCAATTTTATAACTCAGGTTTTGCTGAGACCAGGTGCATCAGACTTAACAGGGAGTTTCAGGTATGGGTCTGGTTTGCAATTCATAAAGTTTTATTTGACATCAAACTGCTGAACGAGGAACTGGAGTAAGAACAGACCTTCCTCACTGAGGACTATGAACTCTGTTTGGAAAAGGTGTAAGAAATAGTAGACTAGATTGCAAGAACTGTTGCTCCTATGACTTTGTTAAAGATTTTAAAAAATAGTAATGATGTGAGTGATTACAGTTAAGATTCCGACACACTGTCTTGATTTCCGAAGTTCAGAAATTGTGCTTTAGGTTTCATTTCCTTTTAATCATTTACAGGTTATACAGAAAAGAAGTCTTACAGAAACTAATGGAAAAATGTGTTTCTAAAGGATACGTCTTCCAGATGGAGATGATTGTTCGGGCTAGACAGTTAGGATATACTATTGGAGAGGTATAGTAAAAGTTTTGATAAGTATATTGTGCTTTCATTTAAATGTAGATGGAGATTACTGGGAGCCTAGGAAATTTTGTGCGCTTCCAAGAGGCAAGATTTTCAAATCGATATAAAGACATTACGTATGTAGAACTCTATTTTTCCAACTTTTCCAGGTGAATACCGGATCTGAAATTCCAGTTACTTATTCCCCTGGCTGATATGCTTCTCAGATCCTTCCCTCTTCCTGTTGCCATTTCTTTAGCTGCATACAACTTAACAAGATTCTTCAAAGCAAGGAAAGAAGTCAAAATACACCATGAAGCTGCTCTGAGCCTTTTCTTTTCTCTTTCATATTGTACAGACATCTCTTGTTAGGTCTTTTCAAATTTGTTTTCTCCAGCAACCTGATTGTATTTCAGATTTATTCTGTTCTCTGTCATTTATTACCTTGTTATTTTCCAACTTTCCAGCTATCACAACTTTCCACTTCTTAAGTCTTTGAATGTGCTGTCTACAATCCTTGAAAAAGACCTCCAAACAATTGTTAGATCCTATATTTCCAGCAGTCAAATTGCTGCCTTTTGTATTTCATTGAATTGCTCTTGCTGGTGTCTTTAAAGATGATTCACTGGAATTCTCTCTGCAGCCAAATCTCAGAACCAGTTCTTCATCATCATTTTCATGACCGTGAATTGTCAGAGAATACTGTTGCTGGTACTTCCCTCTCTAAACCTTACATGTTGCATTTCTCTGTCAACATTAGGTAGACTATTTCCATACAGTAAAGCAAACTGTTTTCTTCCACGTTTCTTGCTTATGGAGCAACATCACTATCCTGACTGTAGCTGCGGTTTGACCCTAATTTTTTTCATTTTCACATCCAGCTGCATTCATGTATTGCTTTCTAATATTGCTGAATTAAATCCTCACCTGTCTATATATCCAGATACTGAAGCCTAGGGTGAGATGAGGTTTTATTTACTATACATTTTTAAAACAGTAAAATACACTTCTCTGGCTTTAAAAAAAAAATGCAATCTTGAGTTGCTCATCCCCCTTCAGGCTGCTGCTGCAAAGACCTTTTGTCTGTCTATTATTTGATCCCACTACTCATTTATTTACATGGCTCTACTGGTTGTATAGCATCAAAGATAAGACATTTGTCTTCCAGTTCAAAGCCTGACGGACAGTCTTCACTAGGCCTGATGTCTCCCAGTCAGTGTTGAGACATGGGCTCTGTTTTGTGATGGGTTTGTTAGGCCATCCTCCCCAGTTCATCTGTTCCATTCTCAAGTAAGCATCGTCTTCCCTCCTCCTTTGGTTTCTCACATGTGGGAAGAGTTCTCTCTAACATCTGAAAAGTTGCTTCATTATTCTGCTTTGGCCTTGTCTTTCAGATTTACATTGTGATACCTGTAACAAACTTGACAGTGGTTGGGTTGCTGACATAGACCTATAAATAAGACTATTGTACTTCTGCTGTTCTGTGTATCATCTCTATATTGTAACTTCCTGGGGCAGGAAAATTTTCCATTACGTTTCAAGTACATTGATACAGTATTTCCTGATCAATACCTATGATCTTTATAATATATTTTATAATTATCCAAATAGTAATACCGAAATTCCAGAAGAGGTGACACTCGGACGTCTAATTCCTGGTTTGTGGGTGCTGCAAACACCTGTGTTCTACAGGCAGAATAGGAGTTTTTATGCAGTTGTAAAATGTAGATACAGTTGTGAGAATAAAATATTTCTTAAGCAAAGTTGAAAGTGAAGATTGAGACCTGCCAGTCTAAAAGGAACAAACGGATGATGAGATGAACTGACACAAGCTATACCTGCATAGTCTTGTGTGCACCTCTGTTTCATTTTGCTGTACTTCTTTACCCTATGTGAAATGTACCACAGTGCGTGGAATACCCCCTTTCGAAAATGCTTCCTTTAAGACTAATGATAGAACTTCTTATGCCAGAAAGGCAAAGTCCAGCAACAACACAGGTGGTTAAGTCTTGTACTGAAGGGAAACACTGGATACCTTTTATTAGATGAGGTATTAACCATTCTTTCATCACTGGTCAGAAAATGTCGCTTCTGGCATCCTGCACTGACTACATATTCAGTCCTTTGTGTCCATGCCCCGTAGACCAGCTGGCTGTAGTTGCCAGGATGGTGACTGGGATCATCAAAGGGACCCTACTAAGAAAGCCAGGGTCGTTGTCGAGTCTATCTGCGTGCCATTTTAGGTATCTTCCTTACCATCTTCTCGCCCTGGGTTCTCTTCTACCGTGGACTGATCTGCTAGAATTGTGAGAAATCCTCGGTCCTGGCACAGATGCAAGGGTGTGGTGACTTTTGTGTTCTACTTGCCAGATGATTTCTGGTTGAAACTGCCAGCAGAATGCCAAGCCAATTTTTTTAATGACTTTTGCAAATGTAGTTATTTCATTTTAGCCCCTGAAGTATTTCAGTTTTGCACACAAACGTATATGGAAATTCTTGAATATTCTAATACAGCGTTGGCAGAATGTCCTGTCATGTGTCATTTGTACATGGTCAAATTACTGAAAAGCAGTATGTTCCTGCCATTTCATGAGTAGTGAGTTGATCTGGACAGTAGGACTGCTTAAGTAAGGAAAACAAAGTTAGTGTTTTAAATGCCCTTTAAACCTTTAAATAATCTATAAAATGGTCAAAGACAAAGACAGGTATCGCTTGTAAACTATGCACTAACTGCCATATTCAGATGTCATCCTCTGGCCAGTGGTGCAGTTGAACAGAATGCCGTCTCATGGTGGCGGGAGATTTTTGCCTTCCTGAGGCATTGAGTCAAAGGTATTGAATTTAGCTAACAAGGAAAGTGGTGAAGGTTCATTTTAAGCCCCAGGCTTTTAGTGCACTTAAGCTATTAAGTTTGTTCTGACTGAGTAATGTCTTTGGATCATCTTTAAAGGTGATAAACCAGCTAATTTCGTGCTCCCCAGCTATGGAGCATCATTAAAGCCACTGGTAAGAACTGACACAAAGGAAGCCAATCTGGTGCTTGCCTTCTTCCCGTGCCTAAACATGCTGTGGTTCAAAGGCCATTCTTTTGTTTAAAGAATATCTGATTATTTAGGTTTTGAACCTTAAAAATAGTTTTGCTTGTTTCAACAGGTTCCTATTTCATTTGTGGACCGTGTCTATGGAGAATCTAAACTGGGAGGCAATGAAATAGTCTCCTTCTTAAAGGGACTCTTGACCTTGTTTGCTACAACATGATAGTTTATTCCTCAATTAACTTTTCTAGAAAAACATTTTCTGACATCTGTGTGGTTTTTAATATATAATAGCAGACGCTTGATAATTTGTGTGGTGACCAGAAGACCTGCTATAAACTAACAATTAAACGAACCACCAATAATAAACTAAATATATTGTATCCCAAAATGCTCCTTTCAAAATAAATGAACTGTATGTTAAACTAAAAACTAATAAAGACTAATGCTCTATTCTATTTTTGTAAAAATAATAAAGTCTTAATAAAGAACACAAAGCTAAATGATCTCTTGCATTTAGAAATGAATCATTATTCAGCAGAAGCTAAAGATGATTTTGAAATGAAGACAAGCAAGGACATAAAAAAAAAAAAAGACAGAATTTATCTTTGTTCTGTGGTTTGCAGATAGTATTTTAAATATATACCAGTTGGTTCCCTTTCTTTCCTCGGCACGCATATACATGTATCTTAAAGCAGATACACAGAATAGTTTCTACAGAACTGATAACAGCTTGTGTAGTTTAAGAGGAAACAGAGATGATTACAGCGATTTGTTCTTTGTAAAATTGTTCCTAGACTGGAAAGAAGGAATATTCTTTGGATAAGAAAGAGAATTGTATGTATGGAATTATTTTGTATTCTGTGTGTTTGTCCAGAAGCAGATGATTCCCTTTTCCTATTTTCTTGAGAAACTACACGTTTTTAGAATGTATAAAACTGGAGTGTGACATCTCACCCAACTTTAGGGTGACAGAAGACCCAATTCACCTCACTGAAGACACCTGATAAATTTTTCTTATGTCAAATAACAGCTTGCAATGTAAAATCTGAATTTGTTCCAGATCCTAATGAACGAAATGCAGAGTAATACTATTTCTTGTTTCACTGTTTGATGTAGCCAGAACTCAGAAATTATGAAGCCCTTGCAATCAAATATGCACCTGGGGGGGGGAGAAGTAAGCGAGAGGATGAAGTTATTCTGATAATGGCTTTATATATACATGAAAAATATGTCCTTGTCCTTTGCGGGGGGTGGGGGAAGATAGTTCTGTGGGTACCTGTACCAGAAAATTAATGGTAGGAGAGGAGAAGCAACAAATGTCTTAAAAATTATGCCTATTTGGCTTTCGTTTGTCTGCACTCCTTTAGTACACTAGATACAGTTGTTAATATTAGAAAAAAACTTTAGGAAGTCTGTAGATAAATGATAAATTCATATTTCAGATAGTTATCACAGTGACAAAAATTAATTAAATAGAACTTTAAAACAAAAGCTTATTTTCTAGTGGACTGCTTTAGAGATATTCCTTTGTTCTTTAGTGTTGTAGAGATTCTGATATTTTTCTCCTTTTCTGAGTATTCAGAGCAAACGTTTCATAATTTGCTTTAAAATAATTAAAAAATGTAGCTGTAGGTTTTGAATCTACCTCTAACTGGGTTACAGTGACTTAACTGTACATTTTGTGACATTTGCCTGTACTTTTCCAGCAAATTATATATAATTTCATTTGGTGCAGGCTAATCAGATCTAATAATATATACAGAAATAAATCTCTGAGTCTAAAGGGCCACTGAAATATCCAGTGAATAGGTATCATCTATTTATGTTTCATTTGGAGGTTTCGTGGCTAAAATCAACATTTTAAGTTGAAAATAGGTACGAAGTTTTTAATGACCAAATAGCGAGTTTTTAGATGTTAATTCAAATTTACAGACTATTGAAAGCCATTTGTTAGAATACAAATTGACCCTCAACAAGATCATATTTTTCTCAGCCTTTTATGTAGCAATATATAACTAAAGTCCATTACATTAGTTATTCATGATCTAATTGCTGCGAATTAGGGTTTAGCTTTTAGAATGTGCATGCCTACTTTTTAATTATGAAAATTACCTGGTAAATTTTCTTTATTTATTTACAAGATAGTGTTTGGACGAAGGTGCTTCTACATACAAATTAGGATCATACTACATGGCATATTTTGTGTGCTCCATTGTGAAAATTTGAAACGTGTCTGGGCTATATTCAGTTTTTTCGATAAAAAAGTAGTATTTCTTACTATGCTTAAAGGTAATGGTATTTAAGTTATCAAGAAAGAAGTGCTATAAAGAAACGAAAACAAGTGCTTCATGGCATCAGGACACAAGTAGACACTCTACAATACTTCTTGAAACAAGAAAAGGTCACAAGAGTAAAACTGATTTCAATAGCCTGTACCAAGCTACTTGGGAGAAAGCACTACTGCAAGGAACCAATGCATGGATCCAGTGGAAACACTCATGGAAATTTTCATATACCATGAAAACCATCTGGGGTTTTTTCCTAGCAAAAAGAGTGTATATTTTTTCAAAAAAAAAGGGGACTGGGCTGCAGATAACTCAGTGAATGTTGAACGTACTTTCAAAAGTTGTCTTACGGTAACTTTTAAAAACCTGAACTTCAGAAGAGGTAGCTGTTGTTTGTGCATTTGACTCTCAATGCACTTGCAGAGGGGAGAACCATAAAATAGTATGCGGTTAATGTTGAGTTAGAAAAAAAAAAAACCCAAACAGAATCTTTGCCCAGAACTGGCCTAAATCCCCTCTCCCTTCATCCTGTCCCACATCTCAGCCTGCAGTACTTTCTTTCCAATGCGTTTGTCCACAGAGGTGACTAAAAACATCTGGTTCTGAAGTATTCCCTGTCTTTGAGCACTTAGATCTGGCACTGCAGAAGCTCACCAGTACTCAAACACTGTTATGTACATAGGAAAACGTTGCAAAAACAAGCTCTAAGACTGCATTCTACCACTGACCTTTTCTCTTGCATGCACAGCTGTGAGAGTTCATGAAAAATAAGTATCGTAATACTGTAACCAGTGTTCAGAGCTCTAATAGAGGTCCTTCTTTAATAAAGCTAGTATCTTTTTAGCAAGTAATGGGGTGAAATAGCCATCACTTAATGCTACTTAAACTGTTTTTTACTTTTTTAACATAGAATCATAGAATGGTTTGGGTTGGAAGGGACCTTAAAGATCATCTGGTTCCAGCCCCCCTGCCATGGGCAGGGACACCTTCCACCAGGCCAGGTTGCTCAAAAGAAACTCTTGAGTTACTTGAATTTGTTCTCAGCTTCTTCTGATCAAGCCTCTTTGTATTTGAGGGCCACCTATGTAAATTCTTAACATAAACCCAAAAACTTTAAAAGAATAAGTATTGTAGGGGAGGAATGGCTTATAACGTAAGAAGGAAGTTATGCAGGAATGGCTATGCTATCTCTTGCAGTGCCCAATTATGGATGCAGAATGAAAGCAAGGAAGAAACACGGCTAGTGCGATCTTCGCCCAAGTACACCAACAGTCAGTAATAAAGGGTCTTTTGGAGCCAGATGTCAAGAAGGTCTGGACCTTTTAATGGTTCCTTGTGTTTTCTAAGAATTTGATTGCTTTTTGAATCCATTTAATGTTTTGGCTTCTACAGCATCCTATAGCAATGAGGTCAACAATTTTAATACGTGTATTTTGTGAAGTATGTTCTTTTGTTTATTTTAAGCTTACTGCCTAATAAGTTCATCAGATGTTCTCAATCAGTGGATTGAGAGCAGCCCTGCAGAGGAGGACTTGGGGGTATTGGTGGGTGAAAAACTGACTATGACCCAGCAATGCGCACTTGCAGCCCAGAAAGCCAACCATACCCTGGGCTGCAGCAAAAGAAGCATGGCCCACAGGTCGAGGGAGAGGATTCTGCCCCTCTACTCTGCTCTCGTGAGACCCCACCTTGAGTACTGTGTCCAGCTCTGGGACCCCCAACATAAGAAGGACATGGACCTGCTCGAGCGGGTCCAGAGGAGGGCCATGATGATGATCAAGGGGTTGCAGCGCCTGCCCTATGAGGACAGGCTGAGAGAGTTGGGGTTGTTCAGCCTGGAGAAGAGGAGGCTTCTGGAAGAGAAGACACCTTATAGCAGCCTTCCAGTACCTGAAGGGAGTCTGCAAGAAAGCTGGAGAGGGGCTTTTTACAAGGGTATGTAGTGATAGGACAAGGGGTAATGGCTTTAAACTGAAAGAGGGTAGATTTAGATGAGATATAAGGAAGAAATTCTTCACTCTGAGGGTGGTGAGGCCCCAGAACAGGTTGCCCAGAGAAGCTGTGGATGTCCCATCCCTGGAAGTGTTCAAGGCCAGGCTGGATGGGGCTTTGAGCAACCTGGCCTGGTGGAAGGTGTCCCTGCCCGTGGCAGGGGGGGTGGAACCAGATGATCTTTAAGGTCCCTTCCAACCCAAACCACTCTATGATTCTAGGATTCTATGTTCCCTGTTTCTTGTTTCCCATTTGCCTTTTCCTATTAATTTATCAACCCTGCTCATTTGCTCATCATACTGTCTTGTCTTTTTTACTTTCCTCAGACAGAAGCCACACCACACATTGCTATTCTCAAAATGTTAGTAGCAGACCATAGTAGAACAATAGAGATCAGGTGCCTAGAACTCCATACAATGTCTTAAATATTCATGTACTAGGGATTTATATAGTGGCATTTTAGTTTCCAGTTCCTTTCTTAATACCATTCAATACTCTACGTGCCTTGTTTTGGCCACCACAAAACACTGACTTGACATTTACAGAGAATTTTTCATTTTATGTCCCTGGTTTTACACTTCCACATAAATCAGCTTTTCTTAATTACATCCATATTCATTTCCTGTGAAGGCACAAATACGCTGCTAATGCACTTTCTCTATTATACTTTCTTAGGAATCTGTGTCTGCAAGCACTCAATCATTTGGCAAGAACAGGAGTTTTAATTCCTTCCTGGCTTAAAGCGGTATATATCATGGATATATTTGGTTGGGCATGTTTAAGGAAGAGGAGGAAGAAGGTAACTCACATTTTGCACCAGTAATATTCACTTTCCCCTGAACAGCAAACTGATTACCTCCACTGGCAGACAGGCAAGGCTCTGGGAAGATCTCTCGTTCGGTTACCGTGGGCCAGAGATTCAATGTGATGTATGAAAACTTACACAGCAGGCTCAGTTGTTCAAATCCATTAGAACAGCCAAAGCATGTGCTAAACTTTAAGCATGCAGTCCCAACGGACTTGAAGTTAAAAAAGAATGGATTGTGGAGTTTGCATGGCATATCATTAGGATTATCCTTGACCTAAGTTTGGTGCTTGCACTCTGGTTTGAGAGTACTTCTGAATGTATATCCCCAGCTGAGTCATGTAAGCAGCCGTGTATTAGCGTGAAGTTTTTTATCGGACAACCTGAAGCCCCCACTGTGAGATGAAACACATAACTGGGGGCTACTAGAATTGATACCACCTCTTGTCCAAGGACCTGATCAACTACACTACATGGCAGCTGGACTGTGAGCCGCTGTGGTCTCCTCATTCCCCAGCACCCTCGAGAGCCCTGCCTCAGGGATATGCAATACAGGTTCATAGCCTGAGGTATGGATTTTGTAACTCTTAGTCGTATGAAGATTTAGGTATGTAATTCACAAGGTCAAGCTGTTTAATCCCTCTGACCTAGATCATTATGATTCTGAAGCTGGGACAAGCACTTCAGACAGGCCTGGTTAACGTATCCAACTGAATGTGAAACCAGTATCAAAATGAGATCCCTAACTTACCTGGTTTGGGTCTTGTGGGTGAGGATTTGTCTGATCTGAGGTTGGAGGGAGTCAGCTTCAGTTTTGGTTTGTTTGTTTCTTTGTTTTTTAATCTGAGGCTTTAATCTGAGCCTTCAATAAAGATCTACCTCGTTGCCAATATAAGCACTATAATAGAACATATTTTCCAGTGGACTGTGTAGAAAGCCAACTGCAAGGTTGCACAACCTTCTGCATATCAACAGTAAAAAATAATTATGACTAATCAGTAATATTTATTTAAGCGTCTATCGAGATTCCAAGTATAAGCATGGATTGAAATCTTGGCACAAATTAATTAAATGACAGATTGCTCACCAAGTTCAATACATTGTTGAGTTCAGCAACAGCTTTTCAATGGTTAGCATTCCAGAGTTGTACGCAAATTTTAACATTAGGATCAGTACGGACAGGGTATAACAGATGAGAGGATTGCTTATCAAACTTTATCATTGTTTTATGACATATTACCTCCAAGGGGCCACGCTGTAGAAGACATGAATAAAGAAGGTAATCACAGAGCTTCTGTAAAGCACAGAAACTTTTAAAGCATCATTTCCTCCTCGGTTCCTGCCACATTTTACCTTCTTTCTTCAGACATGGTGGCCATTTATAAATTCTTATAGATTGTGATTGTTACTGTTCAGGGGGAAATATATTGGGACTGGAGAGAAGGAAACCAAATTGCAACTTTTAATCCAAAATTAGGTGTGAGAACTCAGCCCTTGAGAGAGGGATTTCAACAAAGCAGCAGTGGGCAAAGACAATAAATTGGAAGGTTATCCCCACAAGGTTAGTTGCACTGACTGTTCAACAGAAATTGGTACAATGGTGCATCATAATAAAAAAAAAAACCAACAACCTTGTGTTTGGCTCACAAGCTTCTTTCCTGTTTTGACTTTTTGCAAACATGTCACACCCCTAGGAGGTGAACCCAGACAAAACCACAGATGAGAACTTGTTATTTCCTGGGAAGCTGGGGATAGTTATCTAGCTCCTAAAATGCTGTGCTCTTAGGAAGGGGAAAATCTGAGCCCTAAATGATACTTCTACTTTTGTTCCAGAACAGGAAAGATCTTGACTGAGCTCCTACAGTCACTGCTTGAGAATGCTTTGGGGCCTTCTGTCCCACTACTTCTGTGCAACTGTTGGGGGGATACCCTGGGAGAAAATAACCAGATTTACTTACTACATGGTGACTTTCATGTCATGACTGCAATGTGTTTGGAGAGCTCTCATTTCCAGTCCCGTTTTCCATTCTGCTTGCTCTTGCAAGGAAGGCATATGGCAGTACTTTTGATGGGTGGATCCTGTCAAAATAACTGTATTACTTATTGCACAATGCAGGGGAAGTAAAAAAGACAAGCTGCTTGAAAGTGATAAATTATTGAAATACTGAAGTTAGGTGATTTTTCAATTTTAATCAACGTCTTCCATTAAGTAAATCCTATCTGAATGCAGTGTTTCTGAAAGCATTGACAACATGTAAGATGTCAATCCTGTATCCACAGACAGCATGCAGTTTGTCATGGCAGTACAGCATCACCTCCAAAGGACATGATACTTGACTGACCAGCTCCCAAGTGAAATTTAAGTGTTGCTTATGACAGATAAATTTCTTATCGGTCTGACTAAGGGATCAACATCTCCTTTCAAGTTATCCCAACCAACTAAGCAAACCTATCTTAAGCAGCTCTAATCACAGACCTGCTCAATATGAGTATCTTCTTAAAAACCAAGGAGAAAAGGAGGAGAGTACTCTCTGCGAGGGATAGTTCTTCCCTACTTTCATCTTGATGCAGACTCAATTTGGTTCCTTCCCGATGACTTTTCCCAAAGTCATCTTCATGGAAGAAGGTTAGAGAATGCTGACAGATGATGAAGTGTCTAAACAGCATCAGAGCTAGATGGCTTAATGGGTCTTAAAGATTGTTGTGATGCCAGTGATCTTAATGCTGCTGAGGATTAACTTACTTGTATTTATTATATAATTAATTACGTTAGGTGCTTAAAGCCATTGATAGTTGTCTTTAATTATTTTGCATTTGAATAAAACCCAAACATAGTACTGCTGCTAAACTAGCACAATTACGAATGTGGGCACAATGTTGACCTGAATCAGTAGCACAACACATGTTCAATTATACCTATTCAACGTGGGAATGCTAATTGTCTCCCCTCCAGTGTTAAATGTTTAGTCTCTTACAATGCTATGATTTTACTGATTTTTCTAGTGACCATAGTCTATTGTAAGAAAAAATAGCCACTTCTGTAATAAAAAAAGTATATTAGGAGTATTATCAACTTATGTTTCATTTTGTTCACCTCACTCTGCACACACAGGAGAAAAATGGGCTCAAGACTCCTTTCCTCCTTCTTGCCCACTGCTTGAATTTTACCTTTAAAATCAGTCTTTTCATGCAAACTTTGTATTATTCTCATCTTTCTTTCCTAACTTGCTGTTGATAACTGTCATACTGTGCAAACCATCATGAAAAATCTCACCAAACTAAATGAGAACAAGATCTTGTCCGTCATTTGAGGACTGCTTTCTACATACTCCGCCTCATCCTTCCCCCCATTTTTTTCAGCTCTGTCATTGCAGACTTAACCCCAAAGCAGGCAATGGCTCACATCTGCCCAAACTTCTGCTGCTACATTATCTTTCCCTCCTGTTGTCCTCTACCTTGCCTTAAAAAACTTTGCCTGCATCACCCATCTTGTGCACTGAGCTGATATTTCTGCCTTCTGATGCTCTTGTTTCAATCTGTATCTAATTTAACTCCCTCTCACACCAAATTCCAGTTTCTGAACTCTTCACAAATTGTTTTCCATACTCTTTTTGGCCCTAATTCTGGACTGAGTACCACCATCATGGCTGGAAATGCTGTTTCCAGCTGGGAATTCCTTGATATTGTTGATATTGAGGAAGTGGTTAGAGGACTCTCTATCTTCAGCTGCTCTGGCTGCTAGCCCAGCCTGGAGGCTTCTGCTGATAAGTATCAAGAAACTACAGCAAGATACAGAACTACTCTGATACCGACACTCGCACCCAGAGTTCAGGACATGGAAGGATGTCCAAAAGCCTGTTCAGTTCTGCCTGGATTCCAACTATTTCTGCTTGTGCTACTGTGTCCTTTGCACATATCTTCGTGTTGTGTTCATTCACTTAAGCATCTATCAAATATAATTTCTATTTCCAATTGCATTACCATGTTCCATTACACTCAGTTCCTCTAACCTTCAGCCACTTCTCACTGTTTTCTCAAATTCTACCCTTAGATTACAAGGTCTACGGGTCAGCAATTTGTGTTTCCGGTGCTGTTGTATCTTTACACATTTTTTTTGCTGTTGCCGTTGTATTTTCTTAGGAATTTCTTTACTGTGTGTAATAAATCCATGCCAGAGCCCTAAAGTATGGTGGTGACAGATACAGTCAGTGAAATGGGGCAATCCTCTCCAACCTTGCCCATCTTCCAGGCATAACCAAATGACCCAAGAATGTCTTGCAGCCTAAATCAGCGCTTGCTAACGTCCATTTCTCTTTTCTGTTACTACAATTCATCTTCTCCGTTATCTTCTATACAACCAAAAGCATCACATGGACGTACAACTCTCAGTAGGTGAGGCAACTGCAGTAGTTATCATCCTTCACTCCAAACCTTTTAGAATTGTTTATTGTCCTAGTTTGTTTTCTTCTTTCAGAAAGAAGGCAAGCTTGTCTAACAATATTGTATTAAATGTGCTGCAAACATTTCTTCCTTTCTTCTAAAATTTAAATTAATTTTGAGAAGAAAACAGACGTCTGACCAATAAGAGACAAGTTAGGTAAGTAAAAGTGTGTTAGAATGCACCACTAATAAGTGATTGCTAAAAATGGTCAGTGGTAAAGCATCAATAAAAAAGTCTTGAAATAGGAAAGTCCTAAAGTTTGTTTGGGGTTGCGTATTTTAGTTGATAGCAATCAAACTGGCTTAAGCGGCCATGAAGTTAGTCGATAGCTTCTGAATGTGGTACTGACTTAACATTTCAGAAATGTTTTCCAACATGCTTTCTTAATTGTGCCATCAAAGGAAAAAATATCTACTCTTGGAAGGCAAACTGAAGTTGTTATAGAAAACCCAAACCAGCTTTCTTTGCTTTCCTTGGTTGAGACACATTTCACATACGTATGTCGCAGAGGAACTTTTAAGTACCTCAGTTCTAGAAAACCCTTTTAACGCTAAAGCGCAAGCTTTGTTTTTGCAGGTAAGTTTTGTGTATTTCCATGCTGCTGTGAAAGAAAGACTCGTCCCATGACGTGCTGATTCTTATGACCACTGATGTGAAGACACCATGAAAGTACCTGGTGAAATAAAGGTGCGATTTCCAGACGGCGACACATGGCTGGCTTCTAAATTCTGCCGAACTAGGAAGTCTTAAAGCAAGCTAACAAATAGGATAAAATGTCACTAAATGCTTCACAAAAGCTATTTACGTGAATTGTGATAAACACAGTGGTGTACACATTTTTCAGGCTATCAGTCACTTGAAAATGTAGCAGATCCTTGAGTTTTATGAGGTCTAAGTAATTTATGACAACTTCTCTATGCTTTTATACTTCAGGCAATGATTCGAAAATGCGGACTTCTCTTTCTAGTATTGTAAGGCTTAAGTATAATACGTGTCACTCTGAACCAGAAAGGTTTTCAATGCTGAGGATGGAAGGAATTACGCTTTACTTCATTCTTCAAGTGTTTGTGTATTTTTGAAGTAACAAAAGCCACCATTCCCTTTCACTTGTAGAATTTTTTTTTACTGTGCTATAGAATTGGGCCCCGTTTGTTGAAGAGATCTCGAGCGTGTTTGTCTCGATCCAGAAGGAAGAGTGGCACGTGGAGTCTTGCCACGATCCGGACGTTACCGCTCTGAAACGACACTTCTGAAGTCGGCTATCTGCCTGCTGCACGTACGCGTGCGGACACGCGTGCACAAAGCTCACCAGAAACACGACACGCGTGCGCCGTTGGGTGCTTGCCTTCAGGAAATTAAGGCAAAATGCGCTAAATTTAGATTTCGGAGAGCCGCAGTGCCTGCACGCGACGCCTCCCCTGTCACCTCGCCGAACTCCCCGACCCGTCCTGCGGCAGCTGTGTATGGAAGGCCTCGCGGCGGGTGACCTACGGAAGCGCTCCCAACAGCCGTCGCCCGGTTCGAAGCCTCCCGCCCCTGGGCCGAGCCCGGCCTGCCGCTTACCCCGGCTCCGCCACCGGCCCGCCCGCGGAGGGGCGCGATGGCTCCGGAAGGGCAGACCCGGGCGCGGGCCGCTGCCCGGCGCCCGCCCGACGCCTGAGGCGGGTCCCCGGGGGGGAGGCGGCCCCGGCCGCGCCGCGGGCTGCGCTGTCCATGGTGTGAGGCGACGGCGCGGGCGCCGCCGCGGGGCCGGGCGGGGCGGGGCGGGGCGGGGCGGGGCGGGCGCGCCCTGAGGCGCCGCCGGGGCAGCCGCTCGCCGCGGCACGAGACCGTGTGCTCACGGCCGCGCGGTCACGTGCGCGCACCGCGGTCACGTGGGCGCGTCGCTCGCCAGGCGCGTGCCCCCGCCCCGCCGGCGGCGGCGGCGGCGGCGGCGGCCCCTCAGGACAGGATGTAGTCCCGGCTGGGGGCGGCGGAGGGATAACCGGGCGGCGTCAGCTCCCTCTCCGGACCCAGCCGCAGGGCGCGGCGCCTCCTAGCGGGGCCGGGGTAGATCCCGCCGCCGGCGGCTCAATCCGTCTCTCTCGCGAGAGCCCCCCCCCCCCCCGCTCGGCGGGGTTATGTAACCCGCCCGCCCGCCGCTGCCGGGGCGCGGCCCGCGGGGCGGGATGGGGGCCAGGCCAGCGGGGATCCACCGGGGCTCGGGCCCCCTCCCCCCCGGGGCGCGGCCCCCTCCCCTCCCGCCGGACAATGAGTCCCGTATGCTAATGAGAGTCTCGCGTCACTTCCGCTCTTTCTCGGCCGCCATCTTGGCCAGGGCAGGTTCTGGGCAGGAGGGACCCGGCTGTATTGTCTGCAGGGCGCCCAGGGAGCCCCCCCCCGCCCCGCAGCCCCACACCCCCCGCCCCGGGGACCGAGCCCAGTGAAGCCGCCGCCGCCGCCGCCCCCGCCCCCCCGGGACCCGCTCACCATAGGCCACCCCCCGCACACTCGCCACCCCCCCCCGCCATCCAGCCCCCTTTGTCTCCCCCGCGCCGCCGCCGGCTCCTGCTCCGCCCGCCCGCCCAGGGACCCGGGCGGCGCCAGGGAGGCAGCTCCGCGCACCCCCACCCCCAGCCAGAGGTGCCGGGGGAGCGCCCGCCCTCGCTGCTGAGGAGAGCCCCAGTCAGGTAGGTGTGTGCGCGAGTCCGCGGTCCGACCCGGGCGGGGGCAGCCCCCGCCCGCCCCTTCTCTCCCTCCCTCCTTCCCTCCCTCCCTCCCTCCGCCCGGCGGTGCCGCGGCCCCCGGCAGCCCCGTGCCCCCCACCCCGGCGGCGGGGCGGGAGTCCCGCGCCGTGCCCGCCGCCCTGCCCGCTGCGGCCGGGGGGGGGCTGCGGAGTTGGCAGGCGGGCCCCCTCCCCCGGCCGCACACATGTTGAAGAGACTTCGCCGCCTCACGGAGGCCGGTTCTGCTCCGGCCGGCTGCGGGGACCGCTACGCTGCCGGCTCCTGCCCGGGGCCCGCGCCGCAGATGCGGTCCCGGCCTACTCCCTTCCCCCTCCCGGTAGGGGGGACCGCACACGGATGTGTCCCGGGAGCGGCTGCGATGGCGAGGGCTGCGCTGGCGGTAAGGCGAAGTGAGCGGGATGACGAGTCGGTGAACGGGTCCGGCATCCCGGCGCTGCCCGCAGCCTGCCGGCGGCCGGCCGCGGGTCCCCGCTGGCGGAGTTGGCGCTGGAGCGAGGCCGGAGGGCAGCGCTGGCTGCCGTGCGATGAATGGGGAGCAGCCTCCCGCCGGCAGCCGAGGTGGCTCTGCCTGCGGGAAAACGCGCGACCCGCGGCTGGCATCCTGAGCCGGGGACCGGCTGCGGGATGGAGCAACGTTGACTCACCCATCCCTGCTTTCCCTACCCTGGGCTATAGTTACCGACACCCGTTTCTCAGACAAAGGCGGGGGAAGGCAAACCCTCGAGCCTGGCTGCGCTGCCGGGAGCTGCACCCCCCTTGTCACGCACCCCCTTCGCTTGGCGGCTGCAGCCCGGGGGCGAAGGAGGCGGGGGGGGGGGGGGGCCGACATTTCCAAAACAAGTCCTACGGCGTACGCGATGCTGGCGGTGCCCCCTCCCCTCCCGTTCAATCGGTATTGTCGCTCCCGGTTTATGGCCGTGGAAGAAAAATACCAGCCCCCACCCAAAATGCACCGCAGCCCATCGGCGGCGCCGAGCCGAGTGCGGGAGGGAGGCGGTAGGGGGCGCCCTCCCCGCGGCGGGCAGGGCTGCGGCGGGCGGGGCGGGAGGGCCGGCGGCCGCCGCCACCACACAGCCCCGGCTGCGGCACCGGGCCCGGCGCCGGGCGGGACGGGCCCCGGCCGCTACCTGCCGGCCCGGAGCCCGGCTCGCCCGCCTGCTGGTGCTGGGGGGGGCGCTCGGGCCGCTGCCGTAGCGGTGGGAGGGCAGCGCTGGGGTTGGCAAGGGAGAGGTGGGCGGTGGGAGCCCGCGCGGGGTGGGCGGGAGAGTTTGGAGCACATGGAGGATTGAGGGCGGTTTCGCGAGGCTCTGTGGAGGATGTTAGTAATTGTAGCAAAACTTGGTTGTGGCTTGCGGTGCCATTTGCCTTATAAACTTGCATGGCTTTTCTCACACGTTCCGAGCGCATGGCTGCAGCGGCAGAAACTTGAGTGTGAGGCGTTGCTGAAGCATCGAGTGCTTTGTCTGGGGCCATAGGCGAGAGTCCGGGTAACCGGGCACTTCGACGTTTTGATGCTCTTTGTTTATTGGACGTATTTAAGCCATTTGGTAGGTGTGAAAGAGGTTTTCATTCCATTTAGAGAAATTCCTTTGGTTTTTTTAAGATTGCTCTTACCAGCTATGTTTCTATTTATTTTTACTACTATCTTCTATTTCTGTTTGGAGGTACAAGGTGTGTTTGAGATAATGGAGACACATGATTCCTACCTGTCAGGGTAGCATGGACCAACTGTAGCTGGCTCCTGTGCAGCACAGCCTGTACGTGCTGCAGGCCACCAGCGTCCTCTCCTCTTGCAGGCTCGCGGCTACTTGGAAAAACTTTCACTTGGGGACTTTGGTAACTGTAGTAATTACAAGTTGCCATCCTTCTAGGTCAGAAAGATGGACCATCCTGTCTAAAAAACAGAAAAACTTTTTTTTTTTTTCTTTTAATAACAAAACAAACCAAACCTTGGTTCCTTTTTAGATATGCATTTGCAGATGTTGGGCAGTAATTTGATATCAGCAGATCAACATCTGCCGTGATACGTGTTGAAATCTTAAAACATTAAAAAGAGACAACGGAAAAGAAACATACTATTGTTAATAAAATCGCGCTTGAGGCTGATGGGCTGTAACATGATTATTACCTTTCCCGAAGATTATTACAGCAAATACTGAAATAAATTTCAGTCAAAATAGAGATGTCCTTTTTGACACACAACAAATAACTTGTTCTCCTCCAAAAGTAACACTAAGCTAGATGGTTTTGTACTGTTTTTTTAGTAGTGTGCTGCCCTTTACTAAAATCAATATTATTTCTTAATTAACTTTTAAGAATGACTTTTTGGTATCTAATAGAAATGAGATGCTGCCAGTGTTTGGGGACAACTCTCTGAGATCCTTGCAAACTGATATATTTTTAGTGCCCCATTATTTAAAAAAAACAACTTTTTTTTTTTTTTTTTACTTGAAGTGGTGGTCCGTGTGACAGGTTTATAGAAAGCGTCTCTTTAGGTTACTACTATTTATGCTTGAAAATATATTGTGTGGAACTACTAGAGCTTAAAAGTCATTAAGAGCTTGTAAGATCACTTGTGTTAAGTTTCAGCAGGGAGATGTTTGGATGTGCAAGGGATGGGGAAGGTGAAAGGTGGCTGCCTTTGCCTGTAGGTGAGACAGACAAGTGGTGAACAGTGTCTGCTGCTCAGAATGCTTAGGAATGAAAAACCTTCACAGGAGAGGAACTTAGTGACTGTTTTGGAAAGTTCGTGCCCTACAGCATTAAGCATTAGCTGCACAAAAAAAACATCTACTGTATATGCTCTTCAGGATGAGATTAATAACTTAAATTTTTTTTCTGTATACGTAGGATAGAAGTTACCAGTTGTCAGAAGATGCCCATTAGCATTTTCAGAATTGGTATGTGTCACTTACAGCTGTATATTACAACAGCATTTTAATTAAGCTTTAATAGTATAAAGTAGCACTTGTTAGGTACTTACCAAACTGAACTCTACAGTTACTGAATTCGGTATTAAATTCTAGATGAATGCACATACAAATTTTCTGTGGAAGGTAAGTTGTGCTTCCGACACACTGCGGAGTGAATAATAGATGATTATTCCCAACCCAGCTTTACCACTCCATAATAATAGTAAATATTGAAAGTAAATATTAAAATTTAAAGTAGCATTCCTGGAATACGTAACCATATCAGAATCTTATCAGTAGTCAGAAGTCATATAGTCCAAATGTGTATTTTATAACTCGTTATTAAGATGGCAGCTGATTTGATTGATGTAAAGAAAGAAATTGGAACAAATCATTTTGTGGGAGCAAAGACAGTGCTCATGGGTTAATGCATTTATTTTGAGGTGGCTGCAAATAAGATTTAGCAGCTTGATAGGAAATTTATTGGGGTGGGGCTTTTTTGGTGGTGGAGTTTTGTTTTTTGGGGGGTTGGTTTTTTGTTTTTTTTTTTTCCAGAAAGGGGAAGTCATCTTTGCTCCACTACTTGACGTTGGTTTGAGAGAGACAAAATTTTATACATCGGAATGAACAAACCAGTATCAGATATGATGAGGATCACAGTCTGAAGTCTGTAGGACATGGGTGCCAGGAGAGAGGCAGTGAATAGCTATAGGGCGGCAATTGATCAGGTGTCATTTGATCTGCTTTATCCACATGGGCGAAGATGGGCTATTTTTTAGAATTATTAGTTCAGCTGAGTTTGTATATTAATAATGCTATGTTTGCTGGGATTTTTTTTAGATGCATATAACATGCTTGTTTAAAAAAGAGATAACAGCTGACTATGTTGGCCTGCATCTAAACAAGCATTACAGTGTTTTTTAATTTAATATAATAAAAAGTAATATAATAAGATCTGCCCTACGCTTAGATTCTTTATATATATATATATATGTATATGGTATGTTTTTTATTAACATAACTATAACAGTGTAATTGTTAATGTGGAGGTAGTCCTGCTCATAAATATGTTGATACAAGTGTATGTTTCCTAATAATAGTATCAGCTATGGAGATGAGAATAAAGGATACTGGTTTAAGGATACGGTAATGTAAATGTCTATATATGCATTGGAAGAAAAAGAACTCCTGATTATGTTAATTTAGTTTAAAAAAAAAATCCTATGCCTTCTGTATACGTAGAAGGTTTGTTTTGACTCACCTGGCATATTTTGGGAAGAATGCCCTTGCTTTCCTAGTCAGGATGGCCAAATTGACCTGTTCATTTTGAGCTTTCAGGAAGTACTTAGATCTGGTATAAAAACAAATACATATTTTAGATTTGAATAAAGACATTTTTAGAGAGGGTGTAGCTCTTATTTACCTGAGGGCCATATGCCTCAAGGAAAAAACTACGTTATTCAGAGCTTCACTATAGCTAGCTGATGTTGAAAGGCAAACATGAGGCTCGAATTTAGTGTCTCACTCTTATTTCACATTAGTGCTTTTGAATGTGTATGACGGTTGATGGTTTTGAATAAGAGTGGAATAAATACCATTTTTTTCTGCAGTGAGTCACTTTCAGTTACCACCATTTATATCCTTACTTTTTTTTTTCTTAAGGTGGCATGATTTGGATGAAAACTGATACTGGTTGTTGGGTCCTAAACCTTTGTAGTTGGCTCTATGAACACATCACACCTGCAAGTTCTTGGCTGTCCAGATCACGTGGCAGCATGTTTCATTTGAAATCTACTTCTCAAGTAGTATCTGAAACAATTTACAAGAAACGGAAATTAAGTAACTCTGTAAACAGCCAGTCCACTGAAGTGACATTCTTCAGGTCATCCAGTCACTTAAATGTAGGAAAAGGGCATGCTCTCAAGCCTGGCTTCACTGTTTGGTGTTTCTTCCCTACCCCTAGCTCCTCTTCTCTCCTGTAGGCCTCAGCCCTCAGGCATTCTTTCTTTCACCCCTTTTTACCTCTTCTGTGTATTGATTTCTGATGCGACTCTGGATCTGATAGCTCTTTGCTTGTGCTGCAGCTGGGCCAAAGAAGTTAGTGATGCAGATTCATAGCAGCAACAGTAAGGGGGCAAAATGTATCTTGAAATCTAAGTAGGCAAAACGATTGTTTTAAAATGCTTTCCCCCCCCCTAAAAAGTGAAACTTAAGTTTGTGATTTTTTTTGTTTTGTTTTGTTTCCCTATTCCTGCTGCTGCTGCTATGAAGCCTTTTGAATATCGAAGGTTCCCGAGTCAGACCGAAGACAGCAGTAGCTGAGGTGGATTAACGCTGGAATGTAGTCAGGGATTGGAACACTTGGGAGCTATGCTTAGAAAGGGAAAGAGGTAAGAAACGTGAAGTGGTAAGACTGATTTTAAGCTCTTGTTTACAGACTTTACCCAATCATGTAATGCCAGCATTTGTGCATAGCGTGTGTGAAGTGGTAAGGCAAAGGAAAAACAATTAGCATCAGCCTACTTTACCAACTATTTTTACACTTTAAATGCTCAGATGCTAGCCAGTTGGCGAGATCCCTTCAGTGTCTAATGTATCTACTGTCTGAGAAAGCATGTATTGGCAGGGTTTTGGATGAGCTTGTAAAAGTATTTGTATGCTGTCTTTTGTTTCGTTGATTTGTTCTGCCACCTATACCAGCATGCAAGCAATGCATTTTACTAGTTAGGACACACTAAGGGATGCAATTTCACTATTGGTTTACATATATCTGTGTCTGTGCTGCCACTGGAAGGGGTGGCCTGAGCCACGCTTCCTGCCACCCGACGTGTACCGGCCCTAGCACTTCTGTTTGGGTGAGTGAAGGAACCACTCTGCCTGGAAAACTCCTTTTCAGTTGGATCAGGTCTCTGCTCTGGCTGCTGACACAGTGGTGATGTCAGGAAAACATGACACAGAGAAGACAGGACTGTGGTTTTCACTTGCAGTCTAATCCGATGGCAGTTTCACAATCGGTGTAATCCAATTGTAAATTACGTGTGTATTGATTACATGCCTTGTTCTTGCATATTTTACAGAGACTTCTGTGCCGCTTTGTTTAATTATCCAAATGTTTTTATCAGCTTTGGATTGAAAATTTCAAGATGATTCTTGATTTAATTTAAATGGTAACTGCTAATTCATGAAACATGCTTATATTTCCAAAATAATTTTTATTGTGGGATTGTTCATGCTTAGCTACCATCTAGATGAGGATTATTTTGGAATTGTAGAGCATATTCATGCAGCCTTTTTTCCTGATCACTGCAGTGTGGATATCATGGTGTAAGCAAATAATATCCTTCGTGCTTCAGTGATCTCCAGTCTCGATTTCAAATTTCAGCAAGATGTGCAGGCTTTATTACATTTCAAACTGAAATCTTTAAGAAATAGCCCTAAACAAGGGAGGCTATCATATCGAGTACGTATATTGCATATTGATTTCACTGCACATATGTGGATGCATATAAACGTTTATCTTTTGAGATCTTGAACAGTCACAAACGATATTATTTAAGATGGCAGTAGGTGTGTAAGCCTACTTCTTGAGCTGCTAGTGCCTCTAATTTAAAATTTCCTATACACTGAAGTATAGCATGCCCGAGAGAATGGATGCAATTTAAAACTGCTTTTCAGAATGCAGTAGAGATTGCCAGAATTGATGTGTGTGTTATCATGTGTGTTCAAAAGATCCTTCTTTAGAAAACGTTCAAATTTAGCTAACAGCCTTCTATGACATACTTCAGCCTATGTCATCAAAATAAGAAAACCCAACAGAAATTCCCAGCAGAGTGTAAGGTAGCAGATTATTCATCAAGAATAGAAATATGGAGTTGTGGTTCCCAGAGCAATTGAAATTTGGCCATTTTGTATTTTGTGTTGGGGCACAAAAATTACACAGTGTACAGAACTTTTACTACTAAACAAAAGTTGATAAGGAAATAGTTAATTCCCTTTCAGTTTTGCAGTTAGTGTACACACCCACCAGATGGAGCTTCTGGCACCAGTGGAAAATTCCAGAAATCGAGCAAGAATGAGAAGTGTGTGAATGACTTAGAAGATCCCTGTCTGCTGGACTGCAGAAGATTTTTTTTCTTAACCTTTAAATAAAAAATGAATGGAGAGTAAGACATATCAGCCTTACTGATTCCTTTCACTAGAACTGTCTTCCGTAGAAGTTTTTCCTCCGATGGGAAGTTGGAGTTCTAAGTGCAAGAGTCACCAAGCTGAAGCTAGACAGTAAGCTCCCCCCTCAAAAAAGAGATAAAACAGTTTCATAAGCCCTTGTTGAAAATTGCATATAATGAACGTGAAACAACATGTTCAGGTTTTTAACCTAAGACTTTCCTCCAAACAATTTTAAGTGGGTTTTTTTTAGTACCACATTTTAGATGGACTTTTCTCCTGAAGGAATATTTACACAGGATGTCCAGAGAAGTGGTGTGAAATGGTCCTTTTTGTTTGACACACAACTTGAAATTTTTTTGGAGGTAGCTGATTTAATCTCTGAAGTGATTTTTTTAAATATTTTTAAATTCTTTTTTTTTTACAAAGGAACTTTTAAGAAATAGACAGTGTGAGGGGGAGTTGGGGTGGTTTCATGTGCACAGTGCTGCGAAAGTTTTACAATGCTTTGACCAGATAGCAAAATACATTTGTTGATTTCCATCAGTTCCAATAATCTTTGTTTTAAAACAACATGTCAGGTTTTTCCAGAGGGTTTGATTTGGGTTTTCTGTTCACTTTATGTCTTTCTAATGTGGCTAGGCCTGTTTTGGATATAGACACAAGTTAAAGGACCTTGGATATAGACACAAGTTAAAGGGCTTGGGGGCTTGTGCTTGCTGATGTGCTAGCTTAGGGTTGAATTTAAGTGCCGGGTCTAACATGGCAGCTGAGCACACAGAATTATCTAGTTGGACCTGAGAGGTGTGTGTTAGAAGTTAGCTGAAGACCATCACGTTACCTGGGCAGAAGCTTGGTGCTGCAGATGGCTGAGCTGGTGAGGCTGAGGAGGTGTGCTCTGTTTAAAATGTTGCCATGAGAATCGAGCGCTTGGTGTTACAAAACAGCCTCCATCCTAGGATTATAGCGGACTTGAAAAATGAGCACTTAGTTGTCTGGCATTTCAGATGTGCTGCTAAACTGCAAATCTTGTTACGTTCACAGGAGGTGTGGGTGCACAGCCCTCTGAAAACTAGGCCAGCAATGCTTAAATAAGGAGGAAAGAGAAGAGTCCAACAGAAGAAAGTGAAAATGCTTCACGTAAGGCAGCGATAGATGTGTTAGGAGTAGGCTCCTTGTTCACTCAGTGCAGGGAGGGGAGATACTTAATTGCAACTCTTACCTTTTCAAGGAAGTTTTCGGTAGTTTTCAGTTCTTCCAACTTCTCTGTTCTCCCTGATGGTTCTGCTCCCCACGTGTTTGATTTGCTCACTCTTCCCTGAGACACCTTTCTGCTTCCTGACTGTCCCTCTTCCTTGCTCAGCTGTCCCGGAATTGTCCGGTCCCAGAGTCCCAGCCTCCACCCTGCTGCATGGACAGGCCATCATTGTCCTCATGTGAATATAGTGTGTCATACACCATCTTACTATATAGCATCATTTAACCTGCATACGTGAGGAGGCTGCTTTTCTATTGCTGTGGGAACCATAGGTTAATTTTCTTGCATAATTTTCTTGCATATTTTTCTTGTATTTTAAGAGATTTCACTCAACGTTGCACTAACAGCCTTCTTTGCAAATCTGTCTCATGGCTGGCTTTTTAGAGCATGCTGTTAAATACAGTTAGCTGGGCAAATGATTAAAAGTAGACCTTATTTTGAATGCAGTTGGAATAGGGAGATAAAAAGCACAGTATCAAGAAACTAACAGTCTTGTTTGATTTCATCCAGGAACATACAGCTGCTCTCAGCTCTGATATATGCTACTATGTTGCACTGTCACATGTAAACCAAGAACTTCTTCAACTTAAAATCCTAGCAAAATCAGGACTAAAATAAAAGAATTTGGGATTATATAAAGTCAGAAAAATGCCAGATGCTTGGTGATTCTCATCAGCAGCACAATGCAGGGAAATGATACTCAGCCGTCGGGAGGCCCCGTATGGGATGAAGTACTTCCCTGTGCTCAGTATTCGTATCTTCAAACTGATACACTAGTTGTCACCCGTCTGCTCTCAAGGCCGATCGGTCTTCGTCCAGAAGTGTGCTTTCGGCAATGAGGATTCAGTGGGAGAAAGGTGATTTGGACTTCACAGAGATACAGGGGCACAAATTCTGCTTTCTAGTTAGAAAATAGTCCAGTGTGAAACAAAATAACCTATCATCCTTAGCTATTTGAAGATATGGCTAGTGGTCTTGTTAAAGCATATGCAATATTCAGTTTTGCCTCAATGTGAAGTATTTTAAGAATTTTGTGTTTTTAAATTTCTTAGAGCATTTTAGTATCTTCTGTTGAAACCATACTTGCTGAAGAAAAACAATCTGTACTTTAAGCTGTGCATGTTCTGTCTGAATAATCAACAGAGATTAAAATCTAACAACTTTAAACAGTAAAAATCCTTATTGCTTGGAAAAGTAATTCTAAATGACTCAACAAATTTTGCTTTTATAAACTTTAGATTTGGTTGTTCTAGACGTCATGATACTAATGTTATGTCTTGTGTTTCCAGTCTGTTCAAGACTGAGTTTCTGTCCATGGGTGATGTGAGTTGGAGAGGTATCAGTCTTCCTACAGAAACATAATCATTTACATGCCATTACCCCAAATGGTTTACTTCGCATCCTCCTACTAGCAGCATTGTAACTGAAAATTTTAATCTGAATACTTCCCAAATGAATGTATGTCCCTAGGGTTGTGGCTGACAGCCACCTCACCTGTTTGATCTCCCATATTGTAATTCAAGGCGGGACTGTGTTTGTATGGGAACCTTCTAGGAAAAATTAGCTGTACAGGGAAGTGCTGTTGGTGTTTTACTAAGTGTACCTCATCTATACAGGGCACAGCTATGCTGCCGGTGCTAATAGCTCAGATGAGGTGTAAACTGAGGTCCTAACCACTTCAGTCAAAAGGTGTGAATATGACGTGTGAATAGGAGCATTCTCTCTGTATCCTGCTGGATTTCTGAATTGGGTAACTTAATTGAAATCTGAGCACCAAAATATTCCTCAGGTAGCATCACCCAGCGGAATCCGTTGCTTAAGCCACAAACCTGCTAAAACTTCCTGCAGCACTGTTAACTTGCTGGAATGCGCTCTACAGTAGCTCCGGGTCAGTAAAGGTACCGTAAATGTGGTTTATAATTAGCTTTGGAGTCCTTCGCAATGAAACGTACGTTATAAATGTAAGATTGCCCTTATTACATTTCTTATCTCTTGTCTTTAACACTTTGTTTTGTACAGCAGGATATGATCCTTCTTCTATGTCCGGGCTTTGGCCTCACACAGTAGGTGTAATATAATCGCTGAGGTGGGCGTTCTGGAAGGAGAATTATTTTTGGAGGCTTTTGCATGAAACTTGTCCAATGAGTCTGAGACGCCCAAGCACCATTAATTTTGGAGGTAAATGCCTCATAATATGTACTGAATAGATTGGGAAGAGTTAAGATTTTCATTTGGCAAAGTATGGGCAAAAAATAGTTGAAAGGATAGTTGTGACTGTTTACTTCTGATGTTTGGGCATTTTGAACTTAAAGGAACACCAACTTGAACTCTAGAAAAATCGGGGGTGTGGGGGGCTTTGAGCTCAATCAGTCTGGCAGCTTCACTGCATATTAATTAGTTTCCTGGTTTAAAAGTTTTTCCCCTCTTGTGATTTATTAAAACCAACAGAGGCAAAAGTGAAAGATGATTTTGACTGCAAGAGAAATGACCAGACTGCCTGGAGTACCCTCTCATGCTGAAACAAACTGGGGAAAAACCTGTGCCTTGTGATATGGAAGTTCAAAGATACATAATTTAAGTTGGATGTCCCTTTAAGTTATTCCTTGGAGTCTGACATTTCTTATTTGAATCTCAATTAAAATGTTTGAATTTGGAAATTCAACTGAAATGTTTTCTATTAAGATATTTTCTATCATTTGTCTATAAATCGGACTGTCATAGTGGGCTGGGATATGTATAAAGGGAGGGGAGGGAGGAATACTGTAGTTAAAACAATGAAAAGATAAAGCTGAAGGGCGAAGAACAATCAACAACAAAACAAACCAACCAAAGAAACAAAAACAAATGAAAGAAAATATAACAATCAGTCCCAAAAGAGTTTTCTAAAAATGACAGATTTTAAATGTCAGTACTTGCTTTGGGTGGGGGGAGGGGGGGAGAATCATTTGCATGAAATATGATTTACTTTAACATGCTATTGTTATTGGAATTACATCAGTTTACTGATAAAATTATAAAGATAATGTACGTTTTAAAAGTTAGTAAGTTAAGTTTGCTCTAGTAAACAACAGTAATGTAGTACTGGCACACGGCCAGTAGAGAAATGAAAACTGTTTTAAAGATTTACAGTGTCTGGGTTGCACTGATGATGTTGATCCTGGATTCTCCTTGCTTTCTGATTTTAATGATAACTGTTATTGAGAAATATTTAATACTTAAAAACAGGCTGTCTAGTAGAGAGCTATCCTGCACTTTCTAATGAAGTAATTTGTAGCATAATCTGAATTTTATGCACTAACTTGTTACCAAATTGCATGCATTTTTTTGATTATGCTGTTTCACTCTGCTGCAGCCCTTCCCTTTTAGTATTATTACGGATATTAAGAAATCTGGGGTTGAATTATTGGAATGAAAACCATGGGCTCATGATACGTACCTAACAAAGGCAATGGACTAGAGTAGTGGGTTTAAGTGTGCGGGGGGGGTGTATTATGTAGGGAAAAGGAACAGCTTTTAGAATAAGGGTTTGAAACATTGCTTTTTCTGTAGGAAAAAGATGGAGTATTGCATGCTGGGAACAAGTGCTTTCCATAAGGTAGCTAAATTTTAAAAGTACATTTGTTTCATTTTGTTTTAGGCTTTGCTTAAGTATTCTAATCTAGTAATTTTGTCCTTTCTGCAGTTTTCATTTTGATTAGACCTCTGCAAAACTCTCTTCTAAACAAAAATTCAAAACCAAACAAAAAACCCAAACCTGGGCCACAACTGCAGTTTGACATTTCTGAAACGTTGCTCAATGTGTACAGAGGAGTATTTAAAGGATATTAGTATAAATTCTTTCTGTGCTCTGTTTTGTTTTCCGTGATTTCAAAATTGCAGATACTAACACCAGTAAATTTAAAGATGGGAATGTGTTGGATGCCTACAGAGAAATGACCAAAAGTAAACCAATTGGTTAAAAGGTGGTCTTCAGTGACACCTCTCTAAAAACAAACCAAAAAAAACCCCACAACAACAAAACCAAAAAGCCCCACTCATCAGGACTGCTCGGCAGAAACTCCAAGTAAATCGTCACATTCTTTTTTCCTTTGTTCTTGTGACTAGCAAGACATAACGTACTTGGAGGAAGTTTGAGCAGATGAGTCAGGAGTTATTTCATTAACTGCAGTTAAATGTTTTGGCCAGGTTTCCTGAGGAAACAAAGGTTATACAATTTTTCAGATTGTGGCTTGTCTTCTAATCCCCCCTCCCTCGCCCAGCCAAGGAAAAAGTTGGCCATTTTCAACCAGATTTGGTAGAGATGGAGGTCTGACAAGATAAATAAGCATCTTTTAAGTTTCGTTAAATGTAGATCTCCAGTAAGAGAAGAAACTAAGGTTTGAACATTCCCAAGTTTCCTTCACAACTCTCCTATCAGCCTGTTCCTTCAATTGGATGCAGCAATGCCAAGTGGCTGCTAAAAACTCTGTGGGAGGAGTTGTAAGGGGGAGGGGAAAGAAATCTTCCTGCTTAGGCCCGGGATTTTAGGGGGTTGACTTTACATGCGCGCCAACTGCCGAGGTGCCAGTTAGGTGGTGTGCCTGGAGCTGGACGTAGCAACTTGCCTGTCATTATCCAATATGGAGCTAGCAGAGGGTTATGAAGGAAAGAGAAGATGCAGTAAATGATCTTGGCTTAGTGTTTGAAGTATTCAGCTCCAAATGAGAGTTGTTGGTGCCTGACTGAGTGTGTGTATAGTATATTATTCCATGGATACGATATTATTACAGGTACAGCAGCAGCTCATGATGCCCCGTAAAGCTTTTCTTTCCCAGAAAGAAAAGCAGGCTCGTGCCAGGGAAAGGGATATGTTAAAAAAGAGGAGGAGGCGACAAGACTATCTCAAAAGAAGCGTGGAGCCGCAGAAAAATGCAGAAACAATAAAATGGCACAGGGATGATGAGAAGAGGAGAGAAAATGAGCAAGTTAAGGACAAAGATATCAAGAAGCGGTGGAGACAGGATGAGAGAGAACGACGAAAGAATGTGGACGCTATGAATTGGCGCAGGGAAGATGAGAAGAGGGAAAATGAGCGAGGTAAGGACCAAGAAGGCCAAGAACCAGCAAAGAAAGGATGAGGAGGAGAGGGGGAAAGAGCGACGAAAGGACGGACCTTTTGAAGCAGCAGAGGGATGATGAGGGGGAGAGGGGAAAAAGAGTAAGAGCAGTTCCATTTTATAAGCATGTGCAGAAATAACAGAAAATATTACTATCTTTTAGTTTCAAATTTATAGGAAATCTGCTTTAATGAACTATCATTCTTACAGAGCTCGTTATTTTAATAAGACGAGATTGATGTGAGTATAGAGGTATACAAACTCAAAGTCGCCATGGGATAGAAAAGGCTGGGTTTACACATTGCTTATGAAATTGTCTGTTTTGCACACATGCTCACACCTATTTCTTCAAGAGTACAGTTGATAATACTGTGTTTCAGATCACCAAAACGTTCAGGTTTTCTCAGTCTTCATAATGAGTAAATGAGAGCATTAGGAAAGGAAGGGTAAACCAAACGTGCTCATAGGAGAAGGTAAAATTGATGTTTTGTGTTATTCTTTTTAATAATGTGCCCAAGAGAGTTGTAATTGCATCCCCAGTTTTATTCCAAGGTAAATTATTTAACAAAAGTTGTATGGAAGTGTAAATTTCACAGAATGCTTTTAAGAAGCAGTCAGTTCAAGAGATGCACATTTCTGTGTCATTAGATCTAAGGTGTTGGCATCAAATCAGCTGGCATCACGGTTGATTTGATAAATTCAGCCAACAGCTTGGCATTGAATCTGAAAAGCTGACAAACAGTAGATATTTACATTACAGTAGGAAGACCCCCTTCTAAAGTTGCATTTTTATTAGATTTTATATAGCGTTTTTTTATCTGGAGTTATAATTTTTATTTTTTTGCAGTAGCCCTAAAACATTCGTTGTAGGCTTATGAAGCAGCAATGGATTTATCCTGGATGAGAGTCTAGGCCGTTGGAAGTGTTTCTAGTCTGATTTAGAAATGTGAGCCCTTAGAGTAAAAGGGGTGGTGCCTTTGCACACACGATGGTGGCTTGCTCCCCTCTTTACAGCTGGGGATGTTGCAGCCTTCGTGGAAGACTGGCCTGCTCTGCCTGCAGGGTGTTCACACTAAACACTGTCACACTTAATCTTTGGTGAAACAGTGCCTCTTCTAAACAGTAGTAAAGAACTAGCTCTTGGAAAGGAGAAACTGATTCCGTTGTCTGCATCTTTCAGATTTTCTGTATTTAACATATGTTTGGTTTAGGATTAAGGATCTACGCTTTTTTTTTTTTTTTGGGTCTCCATAAAAGTGTTTTGGCACGCCTGTTTTGACTGATCAGTTTTGATGAGGCAGCCTGGAAGGACATAGCCACAATAAGGAAGAGGAGAGACTACTAACTCCTATGTGGCTGTGTGCTGAGTGCGGCTGAATCATTTTATTACTCAACAAAACCAAAATGGTCAACATGCTGAATATTCATAAAGGGTTTCTTTTTAGTGCTGATCCTTTCAATTGAGCCAAAAAATAAACTCACAGTGTTTAAGGGGTAGTGTTGAGGGGTAAGTGTTGCTTATTATGAGTAACTTTATATATTTCATTGTGAGGGGAAAATGCTGTCACAATTAGTTACCAGCTTTCCACCTCTGTGTTCCTGTGAGGTTTTCATTGTAGGCCTAGGAATCATCAGCTGGTAAAATAAATTGTATGTCAAGAAAATAGATAAATGCATGTAAAAAAAAAAAAATTGCTTCCAGGAGCCTCGTTTTTGTTTCTGTAACTTTTTTCTCTCCTCTTCATTCCTAATTTTCACTCAGTATTCACTAGGAAAGTTTAATTTTGTAGTTTTCCTTTTCTTGATTGACTGCTTCTAACTGTTCTCAGCTCTGTGAACTTAGATAAACTCAGAACTACGTTCATAAAATTTCCAAAGGAAATAAATGGAATAGCCAGATAGTAACTTTCCAGTTTTTCCTGTAGTATCATTAGCAATGTTGAAATCTTACTTTCCTTGGATGAAAAAAAAAAAAAAAAATCCTGTATTGCACTGGCTTGGTTCCGCCAGTGGACAGGTACTTCAGAAGAATCAGTGGCCATCGTAAAGAGCATTAGGATACCTAGCCGACTCATGCAGGTTTGAGATGCCTGAATAAGAATAAAATGCACTAGGGACTAGGGGGTTTTTGTTGATAGCTTTTGGGGGTTCCATAACTGGTTTTCACTTGCCATTTCACAGCGATGCTCTGTACAAACCTTGTTGAGTGAAGACATCTTCCTCAATGAAATGTTTAGGGTCACCTACAGTTCTGTGCTTGCTGGTCATGGAAGGCTTCCCTGATGGTACAAACTGACAGTGTGGTAGTAAGGAAATGGTGTAATTTTCAGTTAAGCATAAAGAGAAGAAAATCTAGAGTAGGTTTTCTGGAAAACCTAGACTGGTGCTGTCTTGGTTCCTTTACACAGCAAGATTTTCCTCCAGATTATTTCTTTAGGTCTTTAAACTATTTCTGGATGAAAACCACCATTTTACTATCAAGACTGTGACATTAGAAATATATTATACTTGCCACTTGTTAGAATTGTAAGAAAGCTCAAACATGAAACAAGCATAGTAAGCACTTTGAATAACGTTGTCCAAAAATGAAAATAACATGATGAGGCAGATTTGGAATATTTGCTGAAGATTTTAGTTGAAAGAAGGCGGCTGTCTTGTTCTGAAACTGCTGCATCTTTCCCAGGATCAGAATAGCGCTGTTACCTTGTGGGTGCTTTGAAGTTGTACACTAGAAGAGCCTCTATTTTGTTCTAGATAAAGTTGGCAGAGCTGAAAGTCTAACATCTGTGACCTGATGGTATCAAAGGTAGCAGGTTGCAAGGCAGCTCTTCTGATGAGCTCCAAAATACAAAAGACCCACTGGAGAATTAACATTTTAGTTACACTAAAACAAACAGCTTTGGGGGTCTAAAGACAGGTGGAAGCTTTCTCTTTTTTTTTATCCCCTCTGATAATTTGACTGATACAGGCTTTTTGCTCGTTTTCCCTCTTGTGTTCCTTATCCTCTCTCTCCTGGGTGCACACCCTCCTTGTAAGGTCATAGTTCTCTAGTTGTGAATACAGTGTGTTGTGTGTGAGATCAGTACCTCCCTCATAAGGGGGGACTGTTTGCACTGAGAAGAAGATGTAGCATAAGAAAACATTAACTGTTGCAATATAGAACTCTAAAACAGGCATGCAGTGTTGTATTTTACATGAATTAATTTTCTAAATAATTGCACAGTAATCTTTTTGTAACTTATCTTTTGACTCGGTTTTCTAGGTGGCTCCAGTCCCTTGGTAACTGATGTGTTAAAGGGCTGAACTGCATGGCCATGTTAACTTGAAGTGCTTGAAGCTGGTACAGTGAGGATAGTTTAATTTTATTAAATGCTAAAAGTGGTTTAAAAATCACTTAGAGTAACATAATAGCAGGATGTGCCAGACTTCACATTCTGGATGTTTTTAAAATAGTGACTGCAATTGTTTCCATCTGGAATTTGAAGTGCTAGTAAGAGTAGCAAGTTGGTGAAGAGGTAATTTGGAGTTGAAAGTCACTGCAAGTCTGTCTAAATGCTAAAATATCTTTAAAAAAAAAAAAGTGGTGTGTTGAAGAATTTGGAGTTTGTTGAAACTTCTCTGTGACTATGCGGTGGTTAATTTTTGGGCTAGACCTTTTTTTTTTACTGCTTTTTTGTCATGCCATAAAAATCAAAAGTCTTGATTTCCTGTCTCTTAGGATATTTGCACTGTTAAGTTCCTAAGACGAAGCGGAAATTTTCTCTAGTAATGAGTTTGTCCCTCCTGTTCACTTGAATTATGTTTTTTCCTGAACATTATTCACACTAGTGCTCCTGAGAGCATTTCAAGGTGTTACACAATTTTTTCACCTACTAGTGTTTTATTTTGCCAGCTAAGGCTAACAAGGTTAGAGAATTAAGTAGAGAGAAAAAGCCCTTTGCTGTGAAGCAATATTTGAAGCGAGGTCCCTTTTTTATTACAGCAGTGAACCCGAGTTCTTTGAAAACACTGAAGAAGCCTCTGATTTTAAACAGCCGAGGCACAATGTTGTTGCCTCTTTTGCCCTGCAGTTTTAGTTGCTTCCTAAAACTTGGACATAATTATTAATTTAAATCAATCAGCCTATATTATGTCCTGGCGCGTTCCCATTTCAGGATGTGATTCTATTGAGTGACCTCAACTGCTGGTTCCTGTAGGCTTCTCAAACTTCAGAAGTCTTTCTGGTCATTTTATGCCCTAATTTTGAGGTTATAAGAATCACATATCACAACTGCACTTGAGATTAAATTCTTCCTTCCTGGGACTCTTATAGCTTGTTAAAAGCCAAAGACAGTGCTTCAGTTCTCCCAAGCACAATACCACTTTGAGTTCTGCAAAGTCTCTTAGCTGTTGTTCCTCTGCTTACCTTGCAAATACTCCTTGATTTTTCACCAGACCTTCCCTCCGGCCCCCCTTCAGATTTTTGGGTGAAGATCTGAGAGTACTTCGTTCAGGTCTTTTGGTTAGCACACGCGCACTAGCGAGGAAACTTGTTTTAGCTTTTTGTTCATGCTTTGCACAGCGGCTGTAACCCACAGCAGTGAAACAGTACTGCATGACGTTTGTCTCAAATAGGTCTTTGCATCTCCAAAATATGACTGTGAAATGAAAACAGAAGTACAGCGTTTCTCATTTAGTAATGATATTTTGCTCTTTTATAGCTTGTCTTTTCTGCTTACATTTGGCTACTGAATTATTCTAGGAATCAGTACCTGGCTGTGGACTAGACCTTTATGCTGGGTACTGCATAAATACAGAGCAGAAGAAGGTTCCAACTTATTTCTTACACAGTCTGCTTATTTTACCATTATTTTGTGATTGGTACAGTCAGACATTTTGTGTACAAGCACACTAAAGATGAGTGAGATCATCTTATTAAATCAGTCTAATTTTTCAGAATTTCTTATAACTAGGTTAGTACTCCATTTTCTTAGGCACCTGAAGATACTACCTGGGTATTTCTAGTAAGGGCATTGTTGGTCTTGGTTTTAAGTACTCATTTATTCTCTCCACCCAGCAGTTTAGTGTAGATTGATGTGTAATTCAACTTATGAACAAGTGCTTCCCAGTGTATTTGTAGGTGGGACCCAAGGCTAGAAGTAGGAAACAGAAGGGCAGACACAAACTTACTTACAAACTTACACAACTCTTACTATGGTTGTTGAATCATGAACTTGAAAATAACCGGTTGACTTAGAAGGCAGATTTCATTATTCGTGTTACTTAATGAGGATAAAAAGCTCAGGTTTCTCCGTAGAATTATTTTTGTTGAACATGTGTTTTTCTTATTTTTCTGTGAATGTGTGTACAGATGCACATTCCCTTACAAAGAAAAGTTCTATAATGTATTAAATATCTAGGACTTGTGCAGGCGTGAATAGGATAGAGTAGAACCATACAGGAAAATAACAAAAATTAGTTATACCTTCGCTACTATAAAACAGAACACATGGAAATAGAGGATGTCTCGCTAACTAGGATCCTGGGCTGGGACTGTCATTGATTGAGTGGTATCATCTCAGGATAAAGGAATTCCTCCTTTATTTAAAAAACAAACAAAAAACCCCCACCAAACAACCAAAACACAAAAACACAACACAAACAAAAATAACAAAAATGCTGCTGGGCTTCTTTTGAAAGCTACTTGTGAGATTTCAGAGAGAAATTCTGTATTGAGCCTATAATATTAGGTAAGTAGCACTTCTTTCACCATCAGGAATTGGTAACTGATAGATGTGTAAAGCTTGAGCTCCTTGTGCCTTTTATTTGTCTTCACTGAAGTGCAGAGTATTTAAGACTGTTCGCTTTTTGGCATTTCAGTAGAAAACCAGGAGAAACAGTGTTAAAGTAAACTATTTTACAGCAGGATCAGTTGATCTGTGACCCTTTATTATGGGCATCCTTCCCTGTGGGGGATGCTGGATGTAGCGATAGCTTCAGTGCCAGATTAAAGGACTGGTGGTTCTTGTCAGTGCTGGATGCTGCTTTCCTTAGTACTGTGTTCTGTTAAAGTAATCCCTTGGATCCAGGCTTCAGAGCAGTAAGGAGCAGCCCTGACAGTGAATCACAGAATGTCCTGAGTTGGAAGGGACCCACAAGGATCACCGAGTCCAACTCCTGTCCCTGCAGAGGACAACACCAAAATTCACACCATATGGCTGAGGGCGTTGTCCAAATGCTTCTTGAATGTTGTCAGGCTTGGTGCCGTGACTGCCTCCCGGGGGAAGCCTGTTCCAGTGCTCCACCACCCTCTGGGTGAAGAACCTTTTCCGAATGTCCAACCTAAACCTCCCCTGGCAGATCTTCCTGCCCTTCCCTCGGGTCCTATCGTTGGTCACCAGGGAGGAGAGATCAGCGCCTGCCCCTCCTCTTCCCCTTGTGAGGAAGAGATATTCTGGGTGTCCTCTCTTAAACATCAACTTTTGGTCAGATACCATCAACTTTTGGTCAGATAAAGGACGCCTCAGTTCAAGAACAGCAGTAATGTTGAAATGATGATTTGAGACACAATCCCAACTGTTTTAACGTCCACGTTCAAGGATGTGCCAGCAGCGTGTTGTGTATATTGCAATTACAATTTGAGTTACTTGCTGTAAATAGAAATGAATGGGGATGCTAAAAGCTCTTTTTGTAGTCACAAACCATAGTATCAGACTGTATCTGGCTCTCCGCTAATTATGATTAAATAGTCAAGAAACTTCCTAAATAAAATGAACTGTATTTGCTAAGGATGAGTTTTTTATTAAGGTTAGGTGAGCTGGATTCAGCTACCAAGCAGAATTTGCAAACTTGAGGTTGATCTGCAGTTTTCATATGCGAAGATCTAATTATATCCTCTATTATGATGTGTTGGGATAGGAAGATCTTGATAATGTCTTGTTTTTAAGACTTGACTGTGAGGCAGGCAAAAGGGCAGAGGCAAGCAGATGGTGCAGATAGAATAGAGATCTTGTTTTCAGGCAGCCCGAAATAATTTGCTTTCTTTATCACTTGGGTTTTTATATATATATATATATATATATATATATAAATCATGGTATATTTGGCATGCCTAGGTATATTAGACACAGTAATGAAGAGAAAGTTTTTGATTATTTTGGTGAAGTTGGTAGTGGTGTTTTGTACTAAAATAAGCTGTTTGTTAATAAGCATTATTTTGAGACTTGTGGCTGACTTTCAAGTTTGCAAGTGATTATTGCCTAAAGACAAACTCTGTACTGACTCTCGCTTTGTCATGACAAAAAAAATGGTTTCTTTACAAGCAAAATGAGTATATTCTTTAAGTGGGGACCTTGGTTTTAAAGAAAACAGCACAGCTTGCTAGAGGGTTTAAAATGTAATGTTTTCAGGCACCGATGTTTCTACAGTTGATATTAAGAACCTGGGTTATTCTGGAATAAAATTACTAGGACATTATCTCCTTGGATTTGAAGTTCACTTGAAAATATTCATTCAAATCCTGAACGTATTTTGACTGTGCTGCTTCATGTAATTTTTGATGAAAAAATTGAGCATATAGGTAGCTACGAATTTCTTGGCTACATTAATATTTTTCGCTCTGGCTCTATGAACTGCAGCAGCAAGAACTTTTAATAAATGGATGTTCTTGACTTTAAAACAAAACAAAACCAGATTATGCTGTGCTTTGAAAGCAAACTTGTATTACTTTATTGTAACTTGGTGTTCAGAGCCATACTTCCCAATTCTGTGTAGGGAAGAGAGGGAATAGAATGTTAAGGAAGCATATTTTCTTTCCAGTTTGTGATCTGTGTGTAAGGATGTAAATCCACTCTGTGCACTCTGTGGTATTTTTTTGTTTTCCTGTTGCTGCAGTTCTAGTGTCACACAAATCGGTTCTGTTTGAAGTCATGAAAAAAGTGACAGTGGGTTCAGCATTGAAAGCTATTTCGTAGCGACTGGCCTAGGAGAAGAAACGGCAGGTTGGAGTTGCTTTTCCCATCTGGAAATGCTAAACTTCACTTACTATTTCAACTACAGATCAAAAATAGAGAAAATGCTACTACTTGGAAATTGCAAAGAGGACACAACCTTACTAAACCATTTGCATTAATCAATAAGCTAGCTAGGAGTTGAAATTCTTAGGCAACAGCATTTTTCCCATTAGTCTTTATCATCTTCTAAACTAATTTGTTACTCATGCTTCACAAACTTGGCATTGCTGATCCTCAGCCCTGTCGTTAAATATTTTCAGTTCCTATTCACATCTTTAAAATGGACCTGGCTCAACTTTTAGCGATATTAGATGTTGTTCTTACAATTGAAGCGAAATTGCAACCTTCAAATATTTTTAGTCAAGGAGATTGTAGTTCTATTTGTTGAAGTAACTAAACTAATTATAGTACTGCCTTGTTTTAATACAACCATTTCTCAATACAAATTCCTGTTTGCAAGGTAAATATCCATTACTATTTTCGAAAGCTTTTCCACCATTTATGTGCTTATACTTTGTCATAAATGGTATTGTTTTTATTTTACTTCATCCAAAAGCACGTGAAGTAATCGTGCCAATAACAGGATACGGGCCTCTGCCCAGCGGTGCTTGCACAGTAACACTGACAGCACAGCATGGGCAAGGCCGGGGAGAGAAGCAGGGCGGAACTCGGCACATTCTGTAGTTACTTAATCAAAGCCTAATACACAGTACAGGCTTAGAAAATCTCCTGTAGGTTGACAGTGTTTTTCTTAAACTTCTCTTCAGTGTGTGCCTCTAGCAATAGCTCTTAAGAAAGAGGAAAGGGGCGTGGATAAATTCATAATTTGCTCAGAAAATCTGATGAAGGAACTGTAAGCTTGCATACAGATTTTGATACAATAACTGATTCGCCTGAGTCAGTTTTCAAAGTAACAAGAAGTTAGAAACTCAGATTCAAACCTTATTTCCTAGTCCTTTATGAGGATTAAAAATCATTCACTGGGCAGGAGGGAGTAGCGTTTTGAAAGGATGACATGAATCACTCTAATTACGTGAACAATCACATTCACTCTTACCTAGAGAGGGAGAATGTCTTAGGCCTGGATATTGTTTATAATTGCAGATGAAATATTTGATTATAAAAGAGTACAGATGAGAATGGATGTAGCATAGAAAAAGAGCAGTTCATGATTTCCCATACAAAGTCATTGGAGGCTTTAGAGGGAATAACTGGAAAGAGAGCAGTTTATCGCCATGAGCTATTTAATCCTTGCCTTCTCTGAGATGGCAAAGAATGCCTGTAGAAGTGCTCTTCGTAGCTTGATTAGGGCTCATATTATGAGACTTGCAAGTGAATCTACCTATAAGGTATTTCACTAGAATGCTAATTCATATTTCTGAAGTGGGTTTGAGTTTCCCTAAAATGAAAGGTACCAGATAAGATATAGAACATAGCTACTTTTCATATGAACTGAGGAATTTGGAATCCCTGAGATTTATAGACAAGGTCTAAACGTGGGGTTTTGGTGTTTGGTTTTTGTTTGGTCTTCCCCCCCCCCCCCCCCTTTGGTTTCCTAGTTTCGTATAGGCGTGTTAAAATAACGCTATATTTGCTTCTGGTAATCTGTGACAGCAGCCAGCCTGATATAAGTACCAAAATCCTTAATGATCCGAGTCGCTTTGGTACTTCTGACAATTTTCCTGTAGATCTTTACATAAACTCAGGCTTTTTTCCACTTAGTTTCTAATTTACAGTTGTGATATGGATCCTAAATGTCACGATAGCTTTCTGTTCTTGCCCCAGGAGCTATTTCTGAATTCATTGAAGAGACTCGAGCCTAGCAACACGTGCTAGCAGCACTGCGTGTAGATTGTGAAACTGATTGGAGTGGTTTGTATTAGCACTCTTACACCCAGAACTCTTCAGTTTTATTTATTTCTGAAACTAAGCAGTGTTGGTGGTGGGAATCATGGAATAGTAAGTTGTTAGTGATGGTCTTAAAGCATTACCTAGTAAAAGCTGGTAGGAGTATGAAAATAAAAAGGCTAGTGTGTAAACAGACAAGGAATACTTTAAGGAGTAGGCATGATAGTGCGTATAGAAGGGCTGGGTTTGATCAGAGACACTCAGTTGTTGTAGTCACAACTCTCATCCTTTGTACTTAGAGAAAATTTCTTAGTAAGCTCTTTGTAGCTTAGCAATTGCCCTTGATCTCATGATAAAAGGGGAGAATTTTTGTTTAACTCAAATATTTAATGGCTGCAAACTTCTGTTAACTCTAGGCTTCTGCTTGGAAGTGTTAAAAATACTTTCAAGCTTCTAACAAAAAAAAAAAAGTAGTCCATTTTTAGTTGGTGTAAGTAGTCTTTGGCCTTACAGTGGATTAATTTGTTGATACGAACCAAACGTTTTATTGTTCAAACAAAGCAACATTTCTGAATTGACTCATGGAAATATTAATGATCAAAAATGCAGCTTTTATCTTCTGGGGTGATATTCTTTATGCAACAGGGATTGGGCTGTTAAAGCCTAGGGAACAAGATAACAACTTCCTTGCTATTTAAGAAGCTTCCTCACCTTTTCTTTGAGAAAAGCCTACCTTCTTATTGCTGGCCTCACCCCCTCTCACTTCCAAAATAACTGTATGTTGTCAGGGACGTTCACGTTTCTGCCATTCTGCACCTTCTTAAACTGCAGGTGACTTGGTGATGACGGTTCTGTAGCTGAGCAGGCGCTTAGCGTGACGATAGCAGCATGCAGACTGAGAACTCCTCTATACACAAAACCAGACTAGGCATTAGCGTTTGGTAATGGTTCAATCTGGGAATCCACATATCTTAAAATTTTAGACTTTCTTTTGCTGGATAGTCCCAGTCGTTAACAGACAGTTTAACTGGAATTGGCGCGCTCTGTGTAGGGAACTGAAAGCGAGGGTTGTCTTCTAGGCTGAAAATACCCAGCTACGAGTAGAGGCGTTAAGCCCTCTCTTGTACTTTTTCCAGTGATTTCTATCTCTGAAGGGCTCTAACCAAGCTTTCAGGTCCCATCTTAATAAAAGCAGAATGTATGCCAAACAGCTTGTCAGCCATTTAAAGGTATAAATACAGTAAATGGAGGAAACAGTATTAATTTCTTATCCTACCGACAGTTAAATGCAAGAAGCATCTTTCTCACTGAAGAGATACTATTAAATCTATTACAAGACTGATACAAACCTTGAAGCTCAACTTACCAATTTTCAAATCGGTTAGGATACATATGCACAAAAGATAAATTCAGTTTTTAAGTACTTCAGCATAGTGGGTAAATTTCATGTAAATACAAACACTTTAAAAAAAAAAGTTATTTCCAGATGCAGCTGATTACTCCTGCAGTAGTTGTTACATCAGTTTGTTGGTTTAAGTGCTCTCTTCAGATTGTCAATACCTAGCTGTATGGCCAGCCTCATCTAAGAACAAATCAGACAGAAAATGTGGTAGTTTCTTAGTTAATGGTACAGCTCTGGTACTGAGTTATATGGGTAAAATGAGACAGAAAAATTACTAATAATTGAAAGTGCAACATTCTATCAAACAAAACACATTTGACTTAAACCTTTTCTCTTACTTTCTTTTTCAATAGAAACTATGTTCCAACTTCCTGTCAACAACCTTGGCAGTTTAAGAAAGGCCCGGAAAACTGTGAAAAAAATACTTAGTGACATTGGTTTGGAATACTGTAAAGAACATATAGAAGTAAGTATGATACCTCCCAAGTGTTGTAGGTAAGAGGTAAAATGCTCCAAAGTTAGTGGGACTGCGAGGGCTTTAGTGTATGACGACTTTTTTTTTTTTTTTTTTTAAACCTGTTTCACAAAATGTTGAATTTTTACTGTGGATTTTGAAGGAATCCCCTATATCCTGTTCCCACACCATACTCCTGTTCTCATCAGCTTCAGGGAATGATTCTGGGATTCCATTTCAGCCTTGTTGTTCAGGCGTTGCTACCCCTGCATTGCTTTTTAAGTTCTACACAAAGTAGGACTTAATAACTTGAGCTAAAAATGTACCTGCAGACACTTTTTAGAAAGTTTAGTGGAGGCAAGATACACTTCGGGCTATATGTGACTGGCTCGATATATATCGAAGGTAGGTTGTCTTTTGTTTATGTTGGATTCTTCAAAATAGCATTTGCTAACTGAACGTTTCGGAATGAAGTAAGAACTAGGTGCGGTATAGGATGTTCTTGGGGTACCGAAGATGGTTCTGAGGTTTTCCTGAAGTGTTTGTCGGTGCTAACGGTAGGTCATCAAGTTAAAGAATCACTTCTGTACCTGTGTTAGTTCCTAGAAGGGAAGGGTGTTTGTGCTACTCTTCTGGACAAACTTTGTAGCTATCGTCTCAAAAGTGCAGCTTTCTCTCCTGAACGCTTCTGTACTCTCAGTTCACACACTTCAGCTCTTTGGAGTACTCGGCAAATTATGATCTGTTTGCTTTGGCTTTTCTGTTACTGTGTCTTTAAAGAGCATTTGAGAGAGATGCCTAAGAGAGAAATGCCAGTCCGTCCTGCTTGACAAATTTGTGGAGCAAGTACAATTTTTAAGGGTAAAATTCTGAACTGGGACAATGTTATTTCCAGTATTCCTCTCAGTGGAAATACTATTTTTGAGTCCTTGTGTGCTGCTGACTTATATGCCAAAGATGAAATGCCAAAGAACTTCATAAGATTGGTTTTTTAACAGGAATTGGGCTTCTTTGATATCATAATGTAGTCAAACTTCTAGAACTTTTATCTGAATTCCTGTGTGAGATTAAAGTAATTAAAAAACCCCAAACAAACAAAAAACCAAACATCAGAGTTAGGGTAAAGCGTCTGTATGATCTTAAAGGCTTAGCAGGAGCCGGGGAATACTTTTCTCCATGACTGCTTTTGAAAACGGAGCAGGTATGTAATTACAGTCTCAGGTTAATTAGAAGGATGAGTATTGAAAATAGTTCTTTGGGTGTTTGATGATACTGAGACTATTCATGACTCTTCACCTCCGAAGAGGTGCGTCTTAAATACCCACACTTCCTTGAGTTAATAATATCTCCTGTTGGCCAGCAGCACTTGAGAGGCCTGCATGGATGCTTGCAAGAGTTGCTTAAGGGAGCAGGTGGTCTTTGGTTTTGATTCTCTGTACTCTCTTCCCGTCTCCCCCTTCTCCAGGATTTTAAGCAGTTTGAACCTAATGACTTTTATTTGAAAAACACTACATGGGAAGATGTAGGATTGTGGGACCCATCGCTTACAAAAAATCAGGTTGGTAATAGTTTATGTTGACACGTCTGATTCTGAAGATGGTTGGTACTAAAGGGCGTTTCACAAATACGCCACGAGCTTTTCCTGCAGTTTTACCCATTGGTCTTCATTTGTCGTCAGTTCAAGGGACAGCAAAAAGCTGTGCTGCTTTTCTTTTTTTAAAGTAATAATCCTGGTTTTTATTTTAGTAGTGTGGATAGCCAAATACCGGAGAACTGATTAGTCAAGAAATCTTACTCACCCTTTGACAACTGCATATTAAGAGCCCATCTGTTTTCAAGCTTAGCACAATTTCGCCATCCTTCCAGTCAAAAGATCAACAGCTTTATACAGTTTGTGATAAGTTTTTTACCTTTCCTTAAATGTTTCATTATCTGTTCTCATCATTTCAGAAAAAGTTTAAATGAACACACCTAACTGCTGCTCTCTCCACTGTTGTTGTAGCTCTGTCAGCTGTCTGCCACATCTGAAGATTCTTACAATCTGACTATGTCCGAGGTTTGGTTTAGGGATATGTAGGTCTATACAGCAGAACGAAGTGATGCTGGAAGTCTTACTTTTTAGATGTTTCTGAGCCAGTAATACAGGAAATTTGAATTGAGTTAGGAGTGGAGGGAGGAAATACTACTCGATTCTGATGAAACGTGTTTGAGGCAAGTCATGTGCACTGCAGTAGCCTCTACCGATGGTGCAATATAGAGTAATAGCAGCACTGACAGAACAGTGAGAAGGTGGGAAAGCTCTCTATGAAATAAGCCCTCTTTTAGCATCTGAAAGATCAGGTGTTGCTCTCTCAGGAAATGGGAACCTGTATTATGATGGATTCCTAGTGTAGCGTTCATCTAAAAATGTCCCTTTATTACTGTGTTCCATAAAATACACTACTGTTGTCCTTTTTCCTAGTTATTTCCAGAATAAAAATTGTAACATAAAAGGAGACAGCTTTTGTTTAGCTTGTTTTGTTGTACCTTGTCTCCAGCCTACCAGATGTCTGAGGCTTCAGAAGGGGGGCAGAAGCCTCTATTCCTGCCACGCAGAGGGAGAGTACAACTCTCCAGCTACTTCAAATGGTCTGTGTGTAGCTTGACGCACCAGACTTGTTTTGACACTCATGATGAATGTTTGTAACTGTCTGAATTTCATGTCTTATCTCATCGGAAATGCCAGATTGCTTGCGGCTATCTCTAAGGCCAATGTAACTTCAGTTTCTGTTACAACAGTTGACAAGAACTGCATCGGCAACACGTTAAATATAACGATGGTAAAGGGTGCAGGGAAACTGCAGGTGTGGAATTTTCAAATACCCTTTTTTTTTTTTTCTTCCCCTGATCCAAGATTGTTTTAAGAATCAGGTTTGTGCTTTCATCAGAAGGAAAAGGCTTGGTGGTTTTAAGGGCTTGCGTAGCCTTAGTATATGACTTGGTAAGCGTAAATCCGTTTGTTCACCAAAAATAAGTTTTGAAGAGCATCTTTTATATAAAAGTTTGTCATGGATTAAGACACTGAAATAGCTAGTTATATATCCTCCTTGTATCTGTAAATGTTTGGCAGATTCTGATAGGAAGTAACTCGTCTTCTGGATCCAGTCTCCTTCTGCTCAAACAGTCATGCTTGCCTTTTCCCCCAGAAATGAGCTTACGGTGACATTTTCCATGATTTTCCATGCAGCTCAGCTGCAGGGAATGAGGCTTTTTTTTTTTTTTGACTGGTGGAGAAAGATGCTTGTGATTTAGCCTCGCGTGCTGAGTTCACGGTTAAACTCTTGAGGGACCCCTGAATTGGCACTCGCCACATCACATCTATGTTCAGATGATAAACTTTCTAGGGCCTGATCTGCAGGCCAAAAATTGGAGAGAAGAAATTTAATCTAAAGGTTGAGACTGTTGCAGTGGTTCTTGAGACTATTATTTAGAAACGTTATTGTTTAGAGAAGATCATGGATGTTGTTTTTCTAAAAACTGCATTTCAATATTTAGTTTCTGCTTTGTTCTTTGTTTTAAGGACTATCGGACAAAACCCTTTTGCTGCAGCGCATGTCCATTTTCCTCGAAGTTCTTTTCAGCGTACAAAAGCCACTTCCGGAATGTTCATAGTGAAGACTTTGAAAATAGGATTCTCCTTAATTGTCCCTACTGTACTTTCAATGCGGACAAAAAGACTTTGGAAACGCACATTAAAATATTTCATGCTCCAAATGCCAATACACCAAGTGGAGGCATCAGCACTTTTAAAGATAAAAACAAACATGATAGCCTTAAACCTAAGCAGGCTGACAGTGTAGAACAAGCTGTTTATTACTGTAAGAAGTGCACTTACCGAGATCCTCTGTATGAAATAGTTAGAAAGCACATTTACAGGGAACATTTTCAGCACGTTGCTGCTCCTTACGTAGCGAAGGGAGGTGAAAAGTCACTCAATGGCGCGGTCCCGTTAAGTTCCAGTACCCGAGAGGAGGGTAGTATTCACTGCAAAAGATGCCTTTTTATGCCGAAATCATACGAAGCTTTAGTACAGCATGTTATCGAAGACCACGAACGTATAGGATACCAGGTAACAGCAATGATAGGTCACACTAATGTAGTGGTTCCGAGATCTAAACCTTTGATGCTAATAGCTCCAAAACCACAGGATAAAAAGCCTATGGGACTCCCTCAGAGGATGGGTCCCCTCTCCCCTGGAAGCGTTCGCTCTCTTTCGTCACAGCAGATGATGAACAGACTCACTATACCAAAGCCTACGTTAAATTCCGCAGGAGTGAATATGATGTCAAACGTTCACCTACAGCAAAACAATTACGGAGTCAAATCGGTACCGCCGAGTTACGTTGGTCAGCCAGGGGGAAGGCTAAACCTCAGTGGGAGTGCGCCTGTTTCTATTCCACAACAGTCGCAAACAATGAAACCGTTTTCAGCAAGTGGAAATGGAAGGCCTTATACTCTTGGAGGGGAACAGAGATCACAGGCCTCGGCAAGATACTCCCTTCAGTCTGCCAATTCATCTTCTCTTTCATCAGCTCAGCTGAAACAGACGTCGTTATCTCAGTCACAGGCAGCTTCAAGAGTATTAGGTCAGTCTGGCTCGAAATCTCCTGTAGCTGCTACAGGTCCTTCCGCTGTCAATACGTCATCCACGCAGAAGTGGAAAATCTGTACAATCTGTAATGAGCTGTTTCCTGAAAACGTGTATAGTGTCCACTTTGAAAAGGAGCACAAGGCTGAAAAGGTGCCTGCAGTAGCTAACTATATAATGAAAATACACAATTTCACTAGCAAATGTCTATACTGTAATCGCTATTTACCCACCGATACGTTGCTTAATCATATGTTAATACATGGTCTGTCTTGTCCGTATTGCCGGTCAACCTTCAACGATGTTGAAAAGATGGCTGCTCACATGCGAATGGTTCATGTTGATGAAGAAATGGGACCTAAAACTGATTCCACTCTAACCTTTGATTTGACGTTGCAGCAGGGCAGTCACACAAATATACATCTTCTTGTAACCACCTACAACCTGAGAGATGCTCCTGCTGAATCTGTGGCGTACCACGCTCAGAATACTCACCCAGTTCCTCCAAAACCACAGCCGAAAATCCAGGAGAAGTCTGATGTACCCGTAAAAAGTTCTCCACAAGCAGCAGTTCCCTACAAAAAAGATGTGGGGAAAACTCTCTGTCCTCTGTGCTTTTCAATCCTAAAAGGACCCATCTCTGATGCACTTGCACATCATCTACGGGAGAGGCATCAAGTAATTCAGACAGTTCATCCGGTTGAGAAAAAGCTAACCTACAAATGCATTCATTGCCTTGGTGTATATACTAGTAACATGACTGCCTCAACCATAACGCTGCACCTGGTTCACTGCAGAGGAGTTGGGAAGACTCAGAACGGCCAGGACAAAGGTACTTCGTCATCTCGGCTAAGTCAGTCCCCAGCGGTAGCGCCTGTAAAACGTACGTACGAACACATGGAGTTCTCGCTAATGAAGAAAAGGAAAATGGATGACGATGACTCCCCCTCTGCCTTTGAGGAGAAGCCTGAAGAACCTGTAGTTCTAGCATTGGACCCCAAGGGTCACGAGGATGATTCCTATGAAGCCAGGAAAACGTTCCTTACAAAGTATTTTAACAAGCAACCATATCCCACCAGGAGGGAGATTGAAAAGCTGGCTGCCAGTCTGTGGCTATGGAAATCTGATATTGCGTCGCATTTTAGTAACAAAAGGAAGAAATGCGTTAGGGATTGTGAAAAATACAAACCTGGTGTGCTGCTTGGTTTCAACATGAAAGAGTTAAACAAGGTTAAACACGAAATGGATTTTGATGCTGAATGGCTGTTTGAGAACCACGACGAAAAGAATTCCAGAGTCAATGTTAGTAAGACTGTTGATAAAAAAATAAACTTAGAAAAAGACAATGAAAGTTCCTCGGACAGCTATGAAAATATAGAAGAGGAATACAATGAAAGCGGTAGTCCATTTGGTCAGCGTATTACTGACATTGGTGGGAAAACCTCTTCTGAGAGCATAGTGGAGAACCCGGAGGACAGCATATCCAAGGAAATCATTGAGGAAAACACATTGCAGTCTCCAGAGAAGTCTGATCAAAAACAAGAGGAAAGCTCTAAATACGAAGAGATTATTTCTGCTGAAGAGCCAGCAAAACTGGTCGGCGACGTTTCAGATAGCGAAGGTGATCAGGATGATCAAGATGATGCTGTAGAATGGAAAGACGGAGCTTCACAGTCTGAAAGTGGGCCTGGTTCTCAGCAGGTTTCTGATTTTGAAGATAACACGTCCGAAGTAAAACCAGAAGCGTGGACAGATGAATCCTCCCAAAGTGAAGATGCTGGTAGCAGTAAACCGACTGTTGAGACAAAAGGGGGTGGATCTGAAAGTGATGAAGAACAGTCAAAGTGGAAGAATCGTTCCTATGGAAAAGTAGAAGAGTTTTGGTCTAAGGACCAGTCGCAATGGAAAAATGCATCCGAGATTGAGGAGAGCTTGTCCAGTCAGCAGATGGAATGGCAGAATAGCACAATTGACAGTGAGGATGGAGATCAGTTTGACAGTGTGACTGATGGCGTAGCAGAACCAATGCACAGCAGCCTAACTGGTGTGGAGCTGAGCAGCCAGCAGGCGTAAGCTGCTCGACTCCGAAGCGTCAGTAACGTGATCCAGTGTACAACTGTCTCAACACTTTCATTTCAGTACGACTGCTAAGCTTAAATGGTAACTGGTACTGCCTTCCGAGTGCTAGGTCGTGGCGTGTGGTGGGTGCGGCCACTGTTATTCCAGTGGTTATTTAAGGATGCCGTGGGCTAATCTTGCTTGAGAATACCTGCTGGGATGAGCACAGTAACTTAATGTGAAAACGGAGAAGCTGGTGGCTCCAGAATGCACACAGAGAAAAGCAGAGGTTTCTTTTATCTGCATTTTCAACATTTCTTTCGCTCTTGTACATGTTCAGTTGTATGTCTTTTTAAACATTACCCTTTTTCACGTGGTAGTGTAGGGCCGACCATACAAGCTACCAGTTCAACGTGTATAGTAGACTACGGGGAAATTGATTTTTTTCATGTATCATTCTGAATAGTTGAAATGTATATTTGTACAGTCTTTTAGACCTATTCAAGTGAAGCTTATGAAATTGTTCTTGTGTACCCATCATAGATTTGTTTCTCTTTTTTAGTGTTGCCCTGCTGTGTAATAAATGCTGTATCTAGTTTACCTAGCAAAAGCTTGAAACTGCTATAGTATGAATTTTGACAAACTTAGTTTTTGCACATAACCTTGTACAATCTCAAAACAGAGGCCAGCAACATAAAAAAATATATCTGGACTCTATTGTATTATAGAATTTTCTTGTTCTGGATATCCTTGACGTTACAACTGATGACAAACGTATTTCAGAGCCATTTTCTGAAATCTTTTAAGCTAAAAAAGAAAAATCACATGCAAGAAACAAATTTGCAGCTACTAATTTTGACACCTTTTAGATCTGTATAAAAGTGTATTGTGTTGAAGCAGCACACTGAAACAAAAGTGCTGCGTTTTGAATATTTAGTTTTATCTTTAGTTAACACCAACGAGGTGTTGTATTCATTTATACCATCTAATATATGACACACTGTTGTAGTATGTATAATTTTGTGATCTTTATTTCCCTTTGTATTCTTCATTTAAGCATCTAAATAAATTGCTGTATTGTGCTTAATGTAAATATTTGCTTTATTATATGCAAGTGCTACGTTCCTGTTTGGTAAATCCCACCTTGCTACATTTATTCCTCCCCCCCCCCCCCCCCCCCCCCCCAAAGTGCTCCGCAGCGATGCTGGGGCATGTCTTACTGAACAGGCAGATCTCCTTCCAGGATACTGAAAATCCTACAGAACTAACTTTGGCTGAATTTGTCTTTACTATTTAGCATTCTAGCACACTAATTTATAAATAGGATTGTAGTGATTTGCTTGTTCCGCATCCTGGAGAAACAAGGTCTGTGAATTACTTGCATTTTTCATCCCTTTGTACTTACATGAATGGAGATCACTTCGCATATTAAAAAGTCATCTAGAACAACGTCTCTCTGAAGCACTACGTACTGAGGGTGAACGATAGCCAAGGTATTTGAATACTTACCACTGAAACACGAAGGAGCATGCCTTGCAAGCTACAGCCTTGTTTTGGCTTTGAAGAAAAAGTAATTTCAATACTACAAAAAAAAAAAAGGCAGTTTGTTAAAATTTGCGATTGGTTTGGTCAAGCCAGGCCTGCATTTTGGCAAGCGTGCGGTACAACAGACAGCTGCGTCACCTAGACCTCATCGAGATAAGAATTTACTGAAGGGAATGTAATTGTGATGAGAACAAAACTGTCCTTAATTAGAGCGACGAGTTTGATTTAGGCGTGTGTCTAATAATTGTCAGAGCACCTCCGTTTTGATACTTGACGAGAATTAAATCGACCTGTGAAATTTTCATTAATGTTGTAAAGGAGGAAATAGTTCTGCGTTCTTCAACATTTTAAACAGCAAAACTTTCACAGAGATTTTGAGAAAACACTTAAATACCACTAGAGCAGCCTTGGGGAGGTGTAAGCTGGGCTTCCCCCAGTATTTAGCAAACACGGGACTGGAGGAGCCAAGGCCGAGCACGCGTGTAGGCTCGCTCGCACGCTCTGCAGCCGGCTCGTGCTGGAGCGAGCCTGCCCGGGTCCTGCTGCGCTAGCTGCGGGCGGGTTAGGTGTGTCTCGATCGCTCTCCCCCCACAGAAGGGATGTGGGCCTCGTTCTGCCTTTTGAGCTGAGGGGAGGGGAAGTGGGACTGGCTCCCAATTACACACTCGAGTGGTAGAAGATTCGTTTTAAGAACAATACAGGGAAAATACTTCTGACATTTACATCAACAAAAGAGCTCCTCGTGTTTCTCTGCCTTAAAAGAAAACTTGAGCCTCAACTCATTTTGTTAGCAGGCCTTCCGAGCTATTCCATTGAAAAGAACTCTTCAGTACATCAGCTGAGCGTTTGTTAACTGCCACTTACAGGTATCAGTGGGTTGGGAACCTTCTTCCCAACAAAACCAGGCACCCAAAGTCCTAGGAAAGGTTATTCCTCGCTGAGAAAACTTGGTTATGTTCCGTTCTCTGTAGGCTGCTCCATTTCACAGGAAGCCGCTGTCTGAAAACTTAAGACATTTCAGAATTTGTTTTGTGTCATTTCGTTGAGGCTTTAAGGGATTTTTCAAATACATTTTTTAAAAACTTTTTTAAAAACCCCCAACAGTTTAATGGCAGTACAACCACCTTTATCTGTTAAGCAATGAAATAAAAAAATTGGGTATCGTCTTGGGAATCTGCATAATATTTGTCTCGATATCTGGCAAGGTTGATTTAATATTAGTGAGCTCTGTAGTTAAAGACAAATTTCCAAATTCTGAGCTCCTGTTTGGAGTCGGTGAATAGTAAGACCATGAAATCTCAACTCTAGAAATGCTTTAGTTGCCAGAAAATTCCATGATAGGGAATGCCATTTTCCATAGGGATTAAATTTAAAGTTTTGCACAGAAATAGTCTGTTTTACCAGGGATATCAAGAAGGATTGGGGGGGGGTGGTTTTAATTTTGGCATAAACTTTCTAGTATTTCAAACAAGTTACTCTTCAAATCTGGATTTTAGCCTAGGCGAGAATTCTTCTCTAGATTTGAGGCTAACCACACGTTTTTGAGGAAGTCAAAAAGCAGAAGAGGTAAACGGCCCAATAAAACCAGAGGAACCTTAAACCCAGTCTGTGTAATCTTAACTTATCACACCATGGTAATTGTGCGAGGTGGGAGTCTCCAATGGTCACGTACGTTACCGAAGTCCTACAGCAGATCTCCAGAAACGCGCCGGCTGTGCTTGCGGAGTAGCCAGCCCAAGCTGGCCCCGAATTCTTCTGCTGTCTTCAGTGGGAGACCTTGAAAGCACGAGTCTGTCCAGGCTTTGGCCAGCACAACAGAGCAGAAAGACCATTAAGACTCTTCTCTAAAGAATTTATTTGTTTCAGCCAGTTTACCTGAATTGCAGCAAAGGGAAGTGTGTTTTCCAGCTTAAATGCGCTATCTGGACCCTAAAGGTTGTAACAGCTGGGAATGAAGTAGGAGGTAATTAGCATACTGTTTCTAGCCACGAGACAGCTTTGTACAACACAAACTCTCCCAGAGCTGGTGTGTGACCGGTGATTTGACTTTTGACAATACCTGAGAGTGGCAGGGACGGTCTGAGCTTGTTAGGGGTAGCCGCATCTTATATGACACTTCATTTCTATGGGTGTTCGCATGGGCTTGTAATAACTGTTACTTTGAAGCACCGCTCGTTGCACTGACCTGCAGCGGAGATGTAATGGTTCAACAAGTGCGCTCTCCTCCTCCTTTCAGTACACTCCTCTCCTGCCATCCCCACCCCCTCGCTCCGGGAAGCGTCCTTACAGCCAGTAAGCCTTCCTCCAAACTGCACAGTTCTTTTCCAGCAGGGACAGACAGACAGCTTTTCCTAAACGCCTGGTTTTCTGTCCATCGGGTGCATCAGACAGGAGAGTCACACTTGATCTCGGCACCCTCCTCTGGGCACTGTGACTTAACCCTTTATCTACACCAGGATTTCCGCTCAATCAAATGCTTTTACATGATGCTGCAGAAATATCTGCAGTGAAGATTTATTTCACAAGCTCTTAATCTTACTGAAAGTTCAAGTGGCATTTAATGCTGCCATCCTCTGTTCAGCAGTAACATTTCTGTAGCAAGAACTTGGCAATTAATATTTGACCCTTTGACATGTATTTTCAAGACAGAAACCTGAATCTTCACCCAGTATTTTTCTAGGAAAATTCTATCATTCTTGCCACCAAGAAATTAGTGCGTTTCAAATATCCACTAATACAGTTACAGTAACCAGTTTACCATTTTGTAGTACATATATTTCATACACTGCTATGGTATTAAAACGAGTTTATTGCAATTTTTCTCAGAACCAAAAGATTTCAGGAATATGTTGTGTGTGCTGTCTCTTCATTTCTGTTAATAAAGAAGCTGATATTTGGATAAACAGGTTGGTATAACTACGAGTATTTTGTTCCTTTCATAACTAATTTGCCTCTCTGTAATACCAGCTCATTCGTAATAATCCGTTACAATAACCTGCATTGCAGCGGCAGAGACGTTGACTAGTCTGTCTTCCGTTGCTTTATATTTTAATTCAACTTCATCATCAGTCCCACTAATAAATATGAAAAGGTTGAGTTCATTTATTTCTGCATCAGAAAAGCATTGGTCTCCATGGTTACTCAAAGCCTGGTAGCTTTACTTGCACCATAAGCTTTTTTTTTTTTTTTGCATTGGGTCCTCCATCTTCAGTTTTTCCACAGGTATTTTTAAAACAAGAGCATTTATTTCTATTTCTCCATATTGTACTGTATGCAAAGCCAATCATCTGAAAAGCATATAACCTTCTCTTCCTAATGTTCCTGATTCAGGGAATTGAGTGGGTTTTCTTTCCCTAGACTTATTTGGCAGTCAAAAAAAAAAAAAAAAAAAAAAGCTAGAGGTGCGGAGATGAACTACGCTACTCCTGGTCCTGGCTAAAGAGCATCTGCATTACAAAATTGCACATCCAAAGGTCCATAACAGAAAGTTTATTTATGCCATTCAAGTTATATTACACAACAGCTTTTAAAACCCTACTCCTAGTTTGAAAGAGAGTGCTGGAAGCTTCAGCCACGCGCAGTTTATTGAGTTTTAAAATTTCGCCATTGACTTCACGTTCTCTTGTAAAACATTTGTGCAGTTGTGAAGCTGGCAGTATTAACGCGTTACTTGACAGTTTTAGCATGCCATACTAGAGCACTCTTCAACATTCTGATCGTTTCAAGTATAAAAAGGTGCAGGTAAACAAAGGGAGTTTTTGTACATTTTCTTCATTCATTTAGGAAGCTTATCAAGTAAGTGCAGACTACTGCGATCAGATATTAGAATAAATGTTCCAGCCTCCCTATAGCCACAATACGATCAGAAATTTTTAGCTTCCCTTAGAGATGCTAGCCAAAGATCTGAAATGTAACAGTTGCTTCTTCCTAATGTCATAAAGTATGAGCTGCGAGAATAAACTCAGGCAGCCTTTCCTAAAAACCTTTTGGTAGGCAAGGATTAATTATTTTGATACTTAGTACCTACATACTTCATAGGAAAAAAGTCTTCAGTTCGGTAGAGTTCTGGCAGGTCATAGGAGCGTGCTGCTGATAGAGAATGTCTCTGAAACAAGAACAGGACAGAAACTAATGTTAAAGAACAGGAACTAATACTTTAAGGAGCTCACCATGTACAAGAGACATGGGGGTGGGGAGAGGAACCAGCATCTCAGAACTGACATTACTTTCCAGTACAAGATAATTGGCTCTGTAAACAACGCTGAAAACGTGAAGTTGTTTACTTTCACACCTGATTCTACAGACTTTGCAATCATCTTAGCTGGATTAATATTGAACAGATAAAAAGAGAGTAAAACACAGGGGAAATTAGTTTTAAAGCACAGAAGAATGCAAATGAATTCGTAACACTGGAAAATACTGACTACAGAAAAAATAGAGAAAGGGATTTGGTTTTGCTTCTAGGGTTTTTAGGAATTCAAATAATTGATTAATCCTGAATTGAGGAGATGAGATAAAATAATATTTCTGTAGTGCAACAATTCAAACCTCTAGCTAAAATCACAGTCTCAGTGGAAAATGAAGAGCCTATCCCTCCCATAAAGCTAACAGTCTTCAGGCTCTAAACTTAACATATTGCCAGAGAACAGTTTGCTATTTAGATGTAATCCTCACGTTTATTTGTCTCTAATTCTCATTCATGTGTTTCAAGCCGTGCATCTGGTTACAAACATTTCTTGATAGTATCCACTGCTAATTCTTGGGGATGGATACTGGCTCTCCATATACATCTAGGCACAATTTAAGAAGTAAATATTCATTTACGCTATGACCTAGGTCCCGGCTACCGTTGCCGTGCTGCCATTGTCAGAACAGGCGGGATGAATGGGGGTTCTGCTGACAAACTCTTGCGTTGCACATCTCGGGGATCAATACCGTGTTCTCAGAGAAGGGCACTTGCTACCTATTGGGATATAGAAACTTTGCTATGGGGGAGCAACGTATTTTTAGTGATAATCATCAAAAGATGCATGTGGTTTTGAAGTTTTTATGTGCAGATCCAAACAGGAGATAGGCTCCTTTTAATGGGCGGAATTTTTAATGTAAAATGTAACTGTAAGTTTTTTCATCTAGGATTGAAAATCAACAGTCACAACCACTGAGTAAGACAAGATGAAGAATCTGAATAGATCACGTAAGAACTACTGGTGACGAGGTTCACCTCTGCGAAATAGGAGAAAAACCCCAACCAAAGAAAATGTAAAAATAGCCAACTGTAACAATTCACAGTGGAATACTAACATTTTCTGTATTTTCCGTAAAATAAAAGTAGAGAGAAAGAAAAGTGAAAAATCACTCCAATTTTCGAAGTAAAATAATCTGTCCTTCATTTCTAGGGCAATATTGCCAGTGTTCATAGCAGGAGAAAACGAGGCAGGAATAGCGTTATGAATGACAGTAATTGAACTGAGCAGGCTGAGTGACAATCCGTTTGCAGAAACCCCTGATCAGAGCAATCAAACTTAACTAAGGACAGGAGCCTCTCAACCTAACTTTAAAAGTAGGCTCAGGATTTCCCACAGCTCATGAAACACTGTCCCACTCTGATTTGTAACCGGTTATTTTAGAACTGCTTATTTTAGCACTTACTATCCAGAATTTCTCCAAATAGATCAGGCCATGATTGCAATGAGAATTTACTACTTTTTTTTTTTTTTTTTTTGAGATCCCCGCAATAGTAATCTGATGCTTTGATAAATAATACCTTATTACTTACATAGTACTACAGGTGTTATGATTCATAGATACACTTAGTCCCTTCTGACCTGCAGGTACTATATGTTTCCTATATACCCTCTTCACACAGGTAATTCTTTTGGGTGACTTTCTATAACTGTGCCACAAATACTTACAAAAGTGACTCCTCCTGTTTTACATCTATCCACACCAAACTTTCATCAAGGAACACTCTTGTTACCTGCTTATGTTAAAGGAACTACTTCAGTCTTCATTATCTTAAAGTATAGCTGCTGAATCAAGAGTAAATGAGAGGCAAAGATAGCAATCCATATGACTTGACAGTATTTTAGGAGGAAGGGGTCTGCGAAAAGCTTTCTTTCACAATGGTACAAATGCCACACAGGGTTAAAAGACAAGGGCACGAGGAATCTGTGCTGTGCACATCACACAGACTGAAGATGAAATAATTCCTTTGTGGTCAGGCTGCTGTGAAACTTAAAGGAAAAGGGATGTGGCTGTCTGCTAAGGGAGGTGGGGGGGAGAAGAGGGAGAAAATGTCTTGAAATTCCAAAGCCTATTGAAGTCATCAAAAGAGAAAGGTTTAAGTAGTAGCAAATAGCTTTTCACCTCTAGATCACTTGATTCGTGTCTGTCACGAATCTAATAAAGGCCAGATGATGGCCCTTAGAAAGCAGGTGCTCTCATTAGGATGGCATCCATACCATAACGTACAACCAGTAGTGACACTGACTACAGCAGTAGCTTGCTGAAGGCCAAGTGCCCATAAGACTAAACTGTGCTTATGTCTAATGCAGGCTATAAAGGCCTTGGGCAAGGTTCTGTCATTTCACTGGCATCTGTAAGCACCTATGGCACCTATTCAGTGCAGATCCATAAATCCTTCTTTCTCCTCTTGTCTCTTAGGTCAGGCTTGTGACAGCAGAGCGTAGTGTAGCAAGCCTACATTGCACCTGAAAAACACAAGCTGAAAACAGATCTCTGTTGAGATGCCCTATACCCCTGTATTCTTTGTCCCAAACGTGGAAACTATTTATTAACTTAAAGATCCAACAATGAATGAACGGAGGAAATAAAGATTAAAGGAATTACAGAGGAATTTAGCATTTGGAAGGAAGTATAACAGGTTTAGATGAAGCTAGATCAAACAGCAGAAATGAAAGGATTAAAACATTTGACAGAGCTTTTGAAAAATAAAGTATGCACAACAATTCGGCACTTGCAGACAAATAAAAGAAATGGCATGTAGAATCATGCCTGAAAGATTAAAACTCCTGGTGGCAGCTTTAGAGACTTCAGGCAGTTGCATTTTAACAGGCAGCCAAGTTATCCAGGGAGACAAGTTGTGTGCCATAATATCTAAGGCACTAAAAGCATCCCTTGAGAAATACAGTTTGAAGCCCCTAAAAGCCAGGTCCCCAGCTGATAAAGCTAAATCCATGAGAGCAGTAAGAAAATGACCCATTTAAGAGCATAGTGGTTACTCTGGCAACTGCAACCCAGCATCAGAACAGCAAAGCTGGGTCAAAAGGTGATCACTTACAGGTTGTATCACATCCAGGAAACAGCTTAATTCACAGACAGTTAGATTCTGCCTTCTACTGAAGAAAAATAAATGCTGGGCTGAATGCATCGGCTGGCTCAGTTTCATTTTCATAGCCAGACTTCAGTCAGCCTGCACAACAACGTTACATTTAAGGCAAGTGCTCTAAGAATTGCTGATGTGGACACAGAAAATTGTTTCCCTTCTATCGAAGTATCTACAAGATGGTCCAGAAATCCACTTTGGTACTGCTTTTATAACGCAGATGTAGGGCCCCTTAGGGACCACGAGCCCAGCCCAGCGAGACAATTCATCCGTCTGTCCCCGGCTGTTCTCTTTCCCAACAGCCTCCCAAACAGATCTGAACAGGTAGCGCGTCACCCGCTTACACGTAGAATAAATACGCTCAGGGAAGCAGCTAGGCAGGCGCAGTAGGTACGGTCTCCTTGTGGTGCAGGGACACTGGTACAGCCAGCAAGTGCCCCAGCAGAATGGTTTGGCATCATTATAAGGATTTCTGACCCTATTCCACAAACAATACGTTTACCCAGGATATTTGCAGTGCGCCTGACTGTTACAGCTAAAACATTGAGCTATTTTCACAGACAGAGAAAATAGTAGATTACCTGAGAAACAGAGAAGGGATATTATTTCACACAGAAAAAAAGAAGTTAACCTTCCACATGCTGCATCTCTGGAAACTTAGCTGGTAACGAGAACCTTCCTTCTTACTCCGACAGCAATCATTCCAGATCCACCAAAAAAAAAAAGCCTCCTTTAAGGCTACCAAATTTAAAGCCTCGGTAGTTCAACTTAGATGTATTTACAGTAACCGTACTGGGGTAGTTATCCCTCCGAACTGAGCTTCTCATCAATTCTGCTGCTTCAAAGCAGAGAAAGGAGCAATAATAAACTATTTTGTCCACGCTGCTGGACTGTGGTGCTGACTTTGCCTTAAGTACCATTCATGTTTCCAGAGCTCCTGAATCCATTTTTTTATGTCTGCTGCCTACCACCTGAAACTAATATACCTTTCCCTTGACACCAATGAACATATTTGCTCCTGTTAGTTTACAGTGAAAGACGGTGAAGCTTTCTGGAGTGGATCAGCACCACTGCAGATATCCAAAGAAAATGAAGCAGCTCAAGGAGCACTTCTCTACAGAAACCTGCAACAGCAATTTGAACTCTGCTATGAAAGATAAAAGGGGATTCTTGGCTATCTGGCAATAATTATTTTTCAGATTTGGTCATTCTCGCAGGTATTAAAATCAATATCTAGACTACAGAAATCAAAACAGGGCAAAACCTGAAACCTGTTTCTTCAGCAGCTCCAAAACCAAGCACACATTCTCATTTTTTTTCCAGCAAAAATTCAAAAATGATGATTTGGATTCCTCTCAATCTTAATTTTTAATACAATTTTACATAACCAGTAAAATAATTTTCAGTTCATAGAATCATAGAGTGGTTTGGGTTGGAAGGGACCTTAAAGATCATCTGGTTCCACCCCCCCTGCCACGGGCAAGGACACCTTCCACCAGGCCAGGTTGCTCAAAGCCCCATCCAGCCTGGCCTTGAACACTTCCAGGGATGGGGCATCCACAGCTTCTCTGGGCAACCTGTTCTGGGGCCTCACCACCCTCAGAGTGAAGAATTTCTTCCTAATATCTAACCTAAATCTACCCTCTTTCAGTTTAAAGCCATTACCCCTTGTCCTATCACTACATACCCTTGTAAAAAGCCCCTCTCCAGCTTTCTTGCAGACTCCCTTCAGGCACTGGAAGGCTGCTATAAGGTGTCTTCTCTTCCAGAAGCCTCCTCTTCTCCAGGCTGAACAACCCCAACTCTCTCAGCCTGTCCTCATAGGGGAGGTGCAGATTTGAAGTTCAACATTAAAAACTTACTTGTTCAAAATCTATCAACTTTGACTTTTCCAACCAGCCGCCTTTTGATTGCTGCCAGCCCATCCAGCACACTGCTAGCGGACTCTTGTGAGACGCTTTTGGGAAAAGTATGAATTAAAGAACCAAAATGTTCTTCACACATCAGCTCTGATGCTGAGCACAACAAATCCTCACCCACATGTTCTCTGCTAAACTCTTGCTATATACCAAGAAAGTAATTTAATAAGGATGTTTTAAGAGAATAAGGGCTCTGATGTCCACTACTGCCACATCAGAGAGCCCTCTTTTGCTTAGGCTGGCTTCCATGGTAATTCTCATCTCCCATTTGTGGGGCTACCAATCCTGCTGTGCCAAGACAAACGAAACTCAGCTCTTCTATAGCACGGGCCGAGTAAACATGCCACCCAAGATGTAACATGTACGGCACCTACACAAATGGGAAGAAACAAGCAGTGTAAAACCAGTGTTAAGGCTTATCCTTAGCTAACTAATGTAACTTCTCAGAAGCTTCTTAAAGCTTCTTAAAGTTGTTTAACCAGCATCAAGGAATCACCTTTTAATTAGCAACCTTGAAATAGACTGAAGAGCGAAGATTAATCCTAACAATAGCCTTACAAACTAGGCAAACACTACTGCACCTTGGGAAACCAAGGCAGAAAGGTTGTGTGATGTGTCCCAGCAGACAGCAAGTCATGGCAGAGCCCAGATTTAAATCAGGACTGACGGGGGAATTCTAGCAGAGCCTGCAGCACTGGTTTAAAACTTCACCGCCTACAGCTCTCCTCCCCATTCCTCCCCCAGAGGTTATTTTTCTCTCAATCAGCAGAAGGAAGTGTGCCGCCACATCAGAGCCATCCTAGTTCAGTCTGGCACACTACCTTAAATCACTGATGAAGATAGGTTTGTACTAAGGTGCCAAAACTATTAATTGCAAAAGCCAGAGCATGGGTGTAAGTTCTCCTCTTCAGGACAGTAGTAGCTTCTGTCCTAAGGCAAACCTAGCAATGTCAAACCACTCCAATTTTCAGAACACAACCTTCAGAGCCCCATTTTTGCTTGTCTCCCACAGTATATATATTTTACCCAGTATGACTTGCAAGAGTTGGATTCCATTCTCGACTTCACATGCACAGCATCTTTACTATCTCAGCAAGGTAAAGAAATCTATCTATCATTCTTTAAGCCCAGAATGTGACTGGATGAGGAGCACAAGCTGCAGAATTTTCTTCCTGAGAAAATACAGAAGTCTCTTCTGATTCTGGTACCTGCGCCTGACATGAGCTGGAGTCAGGTGAGCTGGACATCCGACCTCACGCACAGCACTCACAAAAATTGCCAGTTACAGCCTCTGCAAATTCACTCTACAGAATTCTGTTTGAAGACCACCTTCCCTTCTCCTTTTCCTTCAAGTCTGTGGGATTACTGTGAAGGCTTTCCAGACAATTATTGACTCTTGCATCAATTTTCTTATCTCTGATTGACTGACAGATGGGAGGAAAAAAAAAAAGTTCTTCCTATGGTGGTCTGTTACTAGTCTCCTAATTAGAGGACAATATAAACTTTGAGGCATACTGTTTCCAAACATAAGGCAATCATATAACTTTCTAGTATTATTTATGGTCTCAAAAGCACAGTAAATAGTTCACAGACTGACTGGGCGGGTTTCATTCTGAAACAGCTTATGAAGTAACTAATACACAACAGAAATAGGCAATTTACCAATTAGAATTAATTGCATTCCCTTACCTGTTTGCTTTGTAACTCAGAAGGCACACACCTTATCCTTCTTAGCACGATCACATTATCATCTCAATCATAAATCATAAGCTTTTTCTTCCTGTTGTTCTAAACATTCTGTGTAAGCACTTCAGAGCAAGGCCAATTCCATGCAAGCTCCAGAAAGCATTACCCTTTTGGCTGAAATTAGTCATTAACGACAACCTTTCACTTATGACTTACGACTAGAATCTCTTCAAGGGAAGGATAAATCAGGCTTCCCTTTGTGAAGTACAGTACCATGAAAACATGTAAAAACAGTCAAACAGCTATTTTTATTCCATAAATAGTAATGAGATACATAGAGTCAAGAGACTTTAGAAAAAGCACGGGAGAAAAAAACCCACAATGTCCCCTTTTTTTTCCCCTCAATCTCTTCAGCAAAGATCTATTCAACAGCTGCAATAATGATCACTGCACAAATCAATAACCTCGTTGAAGCCACGAGAAAGTACAGTTTATTAGCTGTTCAGTAAGGAGACAGAAAACAAGGATGCAGCGGCTCTTCTCCTGCCAAAAGAGTGTGGGATGCAGAAGAGATGTGACAGCTTTGCAGAACCTCACTGCAAAATGTGTTCTCTATAAGTGTATAGTCTAAGATTTTGTGCTTAGGCATGTTATCCACCAGGCTTTCTTCTCTTCAGTGATGGATCTAGATTCTCACTAATATAATCATTTTCCCGATATACTGTTGCCAGAAGGAGCATGTCCTTCAAAAAGGAAAGTCTGGATTTGTTTTGTTGTTGCCATTTGTGGTTGGTCTGACAGTCTGTGACAGGCTTCTTAAGGCAGACTGCCCTGGCTTCGGCACTCTCAGTCTCTCAATTTATTTCTGAACAAGAAGCAGTAATATATTTGGGGCTGCTCCTCATTTTCCTTAAGGAAAGCCAAAAGGGAGTAGGAGTGAAAGAAAGAATGAGACAAACGAAGATTAATAATAATAATAATAATCCTAGCATTTCTACCTGCAGGAGCACAAAGGGCAGAAACTGGCCATTTGACCTTCACAGTATCCTTCTAACACAAGTATTCTTGTTTTACTAGTAAGATAATTCTACGCACTCTTTGCTGTGGTTTTTACTGCAAGGTCTACTCCCAGAATTCCCAGGTCCCTGTCTAGTGGCACAACCTAAGGAAGTACGTAAGACAGGGGCAGATCCAAACAGGAACTATTACAGCAAACTGGTAAAAAACCAAACCAAACCAAAACAGAAAAACAGAAAAAAAAAAAAAAACAACAAAACCCACAGCACCAGATGGATGCATTTGAGGATGCTAAAGTTGCTGGTTCACGTCATTGTGAGGCTGCTGCCAGTCATTTTAAAGGTCAGGGCAATCAGAGGAGGTTCTTAGTGACTGGAAAAAAGCCAAATGGCAAGCTTATCTTCAAGAAGGCCAAAGAGGAAGACATGGGGATCTACAGGATGCTCAGCCTAACCTCAGTCCCAAAGAAAATATGGAGCGAATCCTTTTGCAATCCATTTCCAGCACTTCAAAGAAAAGGAGGTGACTGAAAAGAGTCAGCATAGATTTAATAAGGGCAAACAATGGTTAGCCAACCTAATTAACAGCTGGCTAGCAAGCAGCTTTGCAGAAAAAGTACTAGAGGTCCTCAGAGACAAGAAGCTGAACCCAAATCAGCAGAGTGCTCTGGCAGTGATCAAAGCTATCAGCATAGTGGTATCAGTATGAGCACAACCAACAGACTGACGGATGTGATCGCTTCCCTCTGTCTTGGCATGAGACTGAATCTGGAGTACTGTGTCTGGTTTGGGCTCCCCAGTTCATGCAGGATTTACTGGACTGACACACTTGAAGCAAGTCTGGCAGAGGACAATCAAGGTGCTCGGGGGGCTGGAGCACATACATTATGATGAGAGGTTGAGTCAGACCGTTTCTTCAGCCTGAAGAAGAGAACTGCAATTTAGTTGATGTCTTCAACGATCTAATGAGTGAAGACAGAGCTACTTAGAGAGAAAACAGAGCTGGACTCTACTCAGAACTGTATAGCAAAAAAAACCTACAGACAACGGATATAAGTTGCAGAAGGAGAAATACCAATCAGACATAAAGAAAAAAAATCTACATGATGACATGGTCAAAGACTGGAACAGGTGCCCAGAGAGGCTGTAAAATCACCCTTCGCGGAGATGTTCAAAACTTGACTGGACAAGACCCTGGGCAGCCTAATCTAACTTCAGCTGACCCTGCTTTCAGCAGGGAGTTGGACCCGATAACCTCCAAAAGTTCTAACTTCTGTTATTCAGTGATTCTAACTGAGGCACAGAGGCAATAAATTACTTGAACTCTACTGTGGTCTTAATCATGTTAACGCTAAGCTTTAAACTCAGCATTCCTGGGCTATTTATTCCATTCCCTAACTGCTGGGGAATCCCCACGTGGTATTAGGGTTAGGCAGGTTTTCTGCCTTCCTGCACAAGTTAAATTATAAATTAAAAAAATGCAGTGCTGCACTCACATTATCCAGTGGCACTCCAAGCAAAATGTGCAAGTCCAAGTCTGCTGCTATGTCTGTTACTCATATCCAACACTCAGAATTAATTTATTCGTTACTCACTAATGTATCACTTGCTGACAGTCTCAGCCTAGTTCTCAGGGGACTGAGAGTTATATCCACAAACCTTCAACGCAGGTGTTAGACAGCTTTTTCCACAAAGGTGCTAAAGTGAATGGCTAGGGAGCCTGAAGTAGGCATCTTATCCTCGCTTTCAGTCTTTCTGAAACAACAAGTTAAGGCATAAACAGCAGACTCCAAGGCTGTCAGTCCTAGAATTTTATGAGCACTTTTTTCTTTTTCTTCATTAATGCAGTGTCTGAGTCCAGCACATACAATACCAGAATAGTAATAGCCTCAAATTCTAGGTCCCTTTGCAAATCGATTCATACCAACACATTTTCTCATCTAAGACATTTAAACATTTGGAGCCTCTTGCACATGGAACAGCAGCTGAGGTCCCCAAGGAACAACTCAAACTGCTTTCACTTTCTGGAATAATACCACAGACAAAAGTAAACAAAAATAATACCATCCATCTGAAGCATGAGGCAGCATTATATTCAGGAAGGAATCTGTAATTATAACGGGAATCAGATAAGGCTAATAAAAAAATAGATTGACCAAACAGACATGCCAAAGCACAAGGGGTTCCTTAACTTTGTAAATGATTCACTCTAAGTCGATAGTAGTAGCCAAGTTGAGGAAAGAGCCTGCTTCCCAGGCTGGCTTGCTGTTTCAATATTATCATAACACAAAACAACCTTCCAGCTCCTTGTCTGAGACTATGAACAAGCAATCAGGCAGTATGGATGCAAGACACAGCTGAGCTCAAGCTCATATTAGAAAGGCATTTGGATGTAGTCTGAGGGACTCTAAACAAGAACCGTTACAGTTTATGTACTTCAGTTCTATTATCTGTAAAATGGAGGCAATGAAGCATTATGAAACTTCATGCCTAAACTCACCAATTTTACTACACTAGGTCCAGCAGCCCTGAAGGAGTGGATGAGGCTGTCAGAACATCCCATTGCAATTTATGACTGCTGTCTCCCCTTCACCCATTGTGCATCTCACTAAAGAACTTAGCTTCATCACCTTGGAAACTTCTTAAGCACACTGGAAGGCTGCTTTTATGTCCCAGTAAGTTTTCTGTTCTTCAGGCTTAACAAACTCAGCTGTCTCAACATCTCTTCATTGATCAGGTTTTCCTTGATGACCCTCCCCTGAGCTTAATAAAGTTCATCAACATCTTCCTTGTACTGCGGCCCCCAAAACTAGATGTGGTATTCCGGATAAAGTCTAAGGAATGCGCAGTTAAAAAGAATAATCACTTCCCTCCATCTACTGGTCATGTTTCTGTCGATACTGCCCAATCATCTGTTGGCCTTCACTGATGGCGCACTGCTAACTCACGCTTAGCCCATCGTCTAAAACGATCCCTGGGTCTTTTTCAGTAGAGCCGCTCTCCACCCAGTCCATCCCCAGCTTGTACCATAGCGGGGTGTTAGTCCATCCCTAGTGCAGGATTTAGTGCTTGTCCTTGTTGAATTTAATAAGATTCCCATGAGCACATCCCTCTGGCCAGCTGATGTCCTCAGAAAGGCAGCCCTGTCCTGGAGCACACCCCTTAGTTCACTGTCTACAAACTTGAGGAAGGTGCATTCTGTCTCCTCCTCCAGGTCACTGATAAAGATATTAGATAAATGTCTGACAAACTAAACCTGTCACTGGCCTCCAGGTAGAGTACAAACCATTAACAACTACTCTTTGAGTCTAATGATCTCATCAGTTTTTTCACCCATCCAGTAGTCCACCCATCTGGTTCGTAACATCCCAATTTGGATACAAGGATGCTGGGGGTGTCGGTATCAAAAGACTTCCTAAAGACAAGGTACAGGATATCAACTGCCCTCCCCTTATCCACAGTTACATCACAGTCGTAACATTCCTGATGACTTCACAGTTAGAACAAACTCAACATTCTTAATAGAGAAACAGTGCTAGAGAAAGTATTCATAAAGGAAAAGTATTAAAACAGACAGGTCCTAGTCCTCCTATATTTCCATGTAAGGCAGTGGGAACTGAAAGCACAGAGCACCTTGGACAATCTAACAGATACTAGAAATGTGGCAAAACTGGAAGCATTAGATTTAGCCTGGCAAAATATACAATATTCTAATGCTCATTGGGAAGGCGTTCAGACAAACAGGGAGACTGACCCACCCACAAGTCATTGGAGATGGAACGTTACACTCAGTTTCCAAGAGTAATACAGCAGGGAACAAAGATCAATGAGGTTTGGCTCATATGTCAACCTCTAGTCAGCGGCTGTGATGCTGTTCTACAGTAGTATAAGAAGAAATCTGTCCACAAATACAAGAATAGCCAGCGTGCCTACACTGTCAAATCAAAGCTTAGTAACTTGTCTCCAGCTGAGACCAACAGCTGATGCTTAGAGTATAAAAACAGAGCAAGTATGCAGTGTTCCTGCCTTGAATACTCTCCTAGGAATTTGCAGCATAGGGGTTCCTAGCAATAGAAAGGTAACTTTGCTAAATTACTTTGTCGGATCGAATTTAACATACATAAATCTTTCATTTACAACTGCAACAGTGAATTCCAAACTTCTTTGATATATTGCATGAAAAAAACCTCCTTTAGTTCCTTTTGAGTCTATTTCTTGATAATAATTTCTACTTACTGTCTCATGCAATTTTAGATTTCAAAGAACTCTAGTGCATTCTTCTTCAGTGTGGAAAAGAGGAGACTAAAATCACAGTCTGCTTAGCTGTTTTCCAAAGGGATGTGGTTCCAAACTCCTGTTCTAGATGCCTTTTCTAGTTCTGCTGCGATAGGACCAGAACTTCAGTCAGTATTAAAGATGAAGCCACAGATTTACAGAGTGGCACAAGAAGGTTTTTATTTTCTTTCTTTGCACTTTTGCTAATAATTCCTAACATTCAATTTTCTTTCTTGCCTGCTACTGACCTGTGTGCTGAAAGTTTTCATGAGGCCATCTGTGATTACTTCATGATCTCTTTCTTTAGTGAAAAATGCTAGTTCAGTGACCGATACCATACATGTAAGGCTCACTCGCATCACCCCCGTTTGCATCACCTTATATTTACTGACATTTCATTTTGGCTACAAGTTTTTCCACTCAGTCTCTCAATGTTGCAAGGTCTGTCCACAGCTCTCTGCAGTTGGCATTCACTTCTGTGATCTCAAAATAACTATGTCAACAAGCTTTCTCATCTCATTGTATGCCTCATTTTCTAAATCATTTGTGAACACTGAACAGCATGCCAGAGATACAGCTAGCATCTGAAAGACTTCTTTCCAAGTCTTTTGCTCAGGAGCAGATAAAATCTTTGGGATCCCAACAAGATGAAGGAGCCAGCGCTGCACTTGTACGCTTTGCAGGCCCGTCATGGAAAATATGTGAATAGCAACTTTTAGCAACCTGACATGAGCACAGCCACAGCGCTTAAATGGGAGGACAAACAGCCCAAAATAAAAATAAAAGTAATAATAGGCCCACCACTGATACAAGCCTCCATTTCTTTTTTCTATAAAAAGAAATGGAGTTTTGTCTTAGTAACAACTGACACCAAAAACTGTTGTTATGGTCTCGAAATTATTGTAATAGTTTGGTTTTACAATCCCATATGGTCCTGCCACAGGGGCACTCTGGAAATGGAAGAGTTAAGCAGGAATGGTGGGGGGGTTGCATGGATTAACCAGACTTTTCGGGAAGAGACACTTTCAGCTAATGGTTCTCCTCCAAGAAGTAAAGTTGTGTCAACTAACAGAGAATAAAACAGTCTGTGTGCAACTGCGCAAAGGCAAGGCGCCTTGCGCACCAGGGTGCGGGTGCTGTGCAAGGGCTGGAGAATAGGTGGGGGGAGCCCAGTCCAGCCAAACCGAACCCAGCCAAGCCTGGCCCAGCCAAGCTCGGCCGGGACGAGCGAGCCGAGACGCTGGGGTGACTCCAGCTGAGCAGAGCCAAGCCCAGCTGCCGGGGTGACTCTGGCTGGCACACACGCGCATTTTCTGCAGACTGTCTTGCATTTTTGTTCTTGGCAAACCAGAGCAGCTTGGGAAATATTTGCAGGTCTGGCTATTCAAGCAGGAGCAGCCTAGCAGGGAGCACGCAACAATCGCCCAAGATTGGCTCACAGCATTACTGCTGCTGGAGCAAGAAAATCATTTCCATAATAACTGTTTTGCAGCATACCAGCAACGCTTTCTATAGCATTTCACCACCCAGCTGAATTACAAAAAACAAGGGCAAACATGCTATTTTCATACCTTTTTTTCCCCAAGTCATATTGACACATGGACTCTGCGACAAAATGAATGCTACTGAAGCCCAAAAATATCTGCACTGAATATAAATATATTATGAAATAGCTTTTAAACTCTGCCCTAAAGCACTTTCTGATTGGCTGCCAATGATGTCACACATCCATAAAGCCCAATAAAACGCACGGGTTAACAAGTCTCATTTCTGCGTATGAACTCCATGCAGCAGGAGCACAGACCACTCCAGGACAGGCGGGGGTTAACCATACCACCTCTCAGGTAGTTAAAATCCTGCAACCTCAGGCCTCTGTGTCAAGAAAGCTGCACCGCCCTCTCTGCTCACAGACTGATGTTAACCATACTTAACTAAGCACTGCTTACTTGGCAGAGAAGCCTTTCTAAAGGATACAGTAAATCGGATACAGTAAATCACTGTCAGTTTTTAGGTATCAAAGATACACTCATGCATATTCAGAGCAATTAGTTTGATCTTCTCTGGCAGTTATGATTTTACATTTCAAGTCAAAGGTGAACTAAGCATGGTACCCTTTCCAAACAGGAACTTGACCTTCAGTCCTGTTTGAATAAACTGTTCTTAAAGTGAGTAATGTATTTTACAAAAGCCCTAACAAAGCTAAAATCTACAGTTCTAGAAAAATCAAAAACTAATGCCAGAAATATCAACTAAGCCTTTAAAACATACTATTTTGGCACCAATTGCTCAAACAGAAATACGTTAACTCTTCCTGTGCACTCATGCTTACAGGTTGCCTGACAAGGAATCCTGGTTTGCAGGTTTAGGCGTTTAGGTAGTTTTGACAAATGAAGCATTCTATGCAGAGAGAATTCGCTGTGTAAAATCCTAAGTGTGTATGATGCTCAATTACCAGCAACCAATATTTGTTTCTTACTATGAATACAATTCCTGGAGCTGGCTTAGTTTCAAATGTTATTAGGTAGATAGCATGTGGTGTTGTAGTAAGGAGTCTTACGCATGAACTGAAAATATACTGAATTTGATCACCCTATTCTAGGCGGTTTTGCTGCCAAATGTGGGCTAATTTATATATAGCAGCCTATTTAATAGTTTGTACTCATACTTCCAAAGCAAGCATGGAAGCAGACCACACAGAAATATGAAAATGTTTCCGGATTTGCTACATAAGACTTCATTTGTTTTTCAAATCCTTGTCTAAGGTTTAGGAACATTCAATAGAAATGAAACTGCAAACTACATGGTCCAAATATGGAGCTGCTATAAGGTACAGTATCACTGCAGCGCTCAAAGCAGTATCACAATATAAAAGGCTGTGCGTTGCTATCTACTATTGTTCCTTCTGCTTCACTTTTCAGTTTCATATTCATGGCAAAAATGCTAAAATCAGTCAAAGGAAAAAAAACCCACAAACTCAGTGTTTAGAAACCTCATGCTTTCCTCGATTACTCCTAAAGGATCCCTTTACCGCTGAACCTCAGCACATACCATCAAATATTTCAAGTGGAACAAATTCATTAACTTGTAAACACTACTTAACTAACTGAAAGCCAGTGACAGAAACCTAGAGCACTGTTAAATCTACTTCAAGCAGGCACTGCATTTCATGTGTTAATACTTGCCATCTGCTCATGTTGCATTTTTTTACCACAAGAAAAAAATGTGACTGCTGAGTAAAGACACTTCAAAAAAAGAAATAGGAGAAACCTGGCCTCACTTAGCCATAAACTATGGGTTTATTTTTATTTTTTTTTACACACGCACACACACTCACTCTCTGTCTCTCTACTAAAACCAGGAGAACCTATGTAAAATAGTCTTTTTAGCTATTGCTGCCTTATAATAGCTACACTAGGAAATCTTAAAGAAAAAAGAAAGTGCCCGTGCATGTTTGGTACTCCAGACAGCAAGAAATTTGCCTCAGGGAGGAACACTTTGTAAAAGAGGTGGGGGAAGGGTAATACGCTGGTAGACAGAGTGTGTAAGGGAACCAACGTGTGAGCGTGTGCGCATGTGCCTGCGTGTGCGCATTTGTGTTGGAGGCTCCGGACAAAAATGCTCGTCGCTACGGCTCCTAGAGGCTCCAGCACAGCAAAGCACCTTTCCTGCAACACCACCATTACATCACGCGCAAAACTGCCTGCCAGCCACAGAAAATGGCCCAGCCAGGAAGGGATGGATACCAGCAGATGGAATGTTTCTCCACTTTGGGAAACATGCAATTTTTAAACTAGGGTTTTTTTTCAAAAATTAGCTTTAAAAAAAAAAAAGTCCTAACTTCTTACTCCCTTGAAAACTAAAGGTGATCAACATTTTGCCCCAACAGCTGGGCCTGTGATTCAGAGCATGCCAAGGCATGATGGTAAGCTTTGTTTTAGTTTTGCCCAAAATGGTATTTCATTTGATAGTCAGTGTGCTTCTAGTAATAATCCTAAAGAGCACTCGCACATTTCGGTAATGCAAGTGGAAAACAATTTGCTATGGCACCAGGTCACCAAGGAATAAATATTTCTGAAGTCACATGCCATGAAGTTCTGCTTAGCTGTTGCCATGAGAAAAAAAAAAAGAAAAAAACATCGCCAGGTCTGCATCTGTGCCTTTCAACAAGTGGCATCTTTTAAATGGGTGCTTACAAAGAAAGCATCCAATGGACCACTTTGGTGCATGACATCTACCATTAGTATGCCAGATACACTGCACAGCTGGTCCTGATCTAGATGGGCAAATTCAAAAGCAAGTTTCTTTACAGAAGCTGTCAGGACATGTGGTGATGGTGCATGAGGTGGAAACCTATCCACTGGAAGCTGGACAAAACCTTTTCACAAAAATCACTGCACAGTAACGGTGCACGAACACTGGCTCCGATACATGCCCCAGCTGTAATGATAAAGTCAGTGCATGAGACTTGAAATTGTGACTTCCAGCTAAAGATCTCTCTCATCCATTTCCTATTACTAGTCCATAGATCTTTTACCTTCATAGAAGTACAGCATAGTGTAATTTCTCTGGATGTCACCTTTCTTTGGATGTATTCCCAATGTTATCTACCATGATTTTATTTTGGTACAACTTTATTAGCTGTTGGGGTTGGATTCCAATGACTGGAAATAGAAAAAAAAACAAAAAAAAACCAAAAAAAAAGCAAGCTGTGGTCGTAACCAAAGTAAACAAATGTCAGCTTATGTCGCACACAACTGAAAAAAAGGACACTAGCAGGATATATTCATGCCACAAATATTTGAACACAAGGCATTCTTTATAGTGGAAAAAAAAACTCATCCGGTCCCAAATCCTTCATACTTAAAACTCACGCCTTTTTATTTCCACCCCAGATCTTTCACCAGATCTTTCCTCTCCACAAAGGAGCCCAGGTGTTTCTTGAATTTACTTAGCATTTCCAACACTTCACTCATTCTCACATTAATGAAACCCATATGTTTAAGTATTACTGTCCTCAGTTCCTTCCTTACTGCCCTTTTCCTGAGATTTGAATTCATTTTGTGAGTAGCTTTCTCTGTACTAAAAAAAGTTGCACAGATTTTATTAACATCTTTCATAATTTTGAAGCCTACTGTGCAATTGCTTATTTAATTGAGACAGTTTTGATGCTAGGAAACAAAGATAGGCGTCTCTCCTGTTACAACATTCAAGTTCCTATTTTCAAAAGTATATTGGACCAAGATTACCCCTACATTTAAGAAATACTTCAAGAATTAATGTGGCAGACTGCACACATTAAACTGAAAGCTCAAAGAGAGAACAGCTTGCATTAAGGCAGCTGCAGTGATTTTCAACCCCAGTTGGCTTCTCTGCCTCTTCTCTAGTGTCCCTCCACGCTGCAGAAGCAACCGCTGAACTGCCACAGTTAATAGCTCAGCATATGAAAGAAAATGAAACTTTGGTTTCGCTTTACTTCAACATATTGACAAAAGATCCAGCCACTGTTATCTTCATCGCAAGAGCTTGGCACCCACTTCACCTATTGGACTTGTAGTTATTCCTGTTTCTCATTGTTGCCCTGTAATACAGGTATTTATTCTAAATGCATTTAACAGTTACATATGCTCCTAGATGACATGCAACTCCTTAAAAAAGGGTCCCAAACAAAATCCAAGTGGAGGAAGAACAACCACCGAGACAAGAGCAGTCATCAGGAAAGTGAGGCACAGAGAAGGCCAGCAGAAACCCCAGGAGACTTCAGACGTAACTGTCTCCCACAGAAAAGGCAGAGGCACTGGAAGTGAGTTGATAAAATACTTTTAAAAGGTGGTGGGTGTCCCAGGTAGAAACATCTATGTGGCAGCACAAGGAGACGGAGGAAAGACAGAGGAAGGGGGGGATAACTGGACATCTGCGTGAAGCTGGGGGGGGGGGGGGGCAGACAGAAAGGCAGTAATAAACTCTGTAAGCAGACGATGCCATCGGGCTAGAACTCAGAGCAAGGAAGTAGAATCCACATTTGTCAGAGCATGCCTCTGTAAAAATTATAACACCTTCTAACTGACCTTGCTTACCTAGGGCATTTTGGAGGAGAACAGGCAATTTACTAGCAGCAACGTGGCCTTTACCAGCACTGTGGTCATTTGTTAAAAGGCAGAAAAGAAAAAATTTCACCAGTGTCTGACTCTTCACTTTACCCTCTCACCTCGTATACAAATTATCTCAAGTACTTTAATGAAAGCTAAGATTCAGACTGATTTCGCAAACAACACTATTTCGTGGATCACTTTGCATATGAGTTGACAGCTCATGGTATCTTCTTGGGTCTTGTACCAGTTTATCCAGTTATAAAACGGATTCTTTGTTCACCTGTTCTTTTTTAATCCTTTGAAAAAGGACTACAGGTGGAAAGCTGAAGCGTTACAATAGTTCAGCAAAGAAGTTTCATGCAGAGAGTCTTCTACTCCAGCTCCTGTGGACACTTCAATGTAGTGCCAGGCCATACTGCAGATTTATGGTACAGCCATAACAAAGTCATTTTATTTCTGTTTGCCTCCAGTTCCCATCAGCAAGATGGTGCGTGTGTTTCCTTGTGCCCATTTGGCTGGCGTGTTTACCCAGAAAGCAGTTTGCACCTGGAACTACTGTCAATCACGGGCTTCAAGATTTAGCACCCCGATCTCAGTTAAGCCATCTAGCCCCCACTATAAATTATGAAATTTTTTTTAGAGTAAAATGTTTGTAAACAGAAAATTATTTTAAAGGTCAACTTTTTTTTTGTCCAGAATTAAAAATAGGAACAAAATAAACACAGAAATTTTTGCTTTTGTCACACTGAGACCACAATTTCTAGAGACATTCCTCTGATGAGACACCCTTACAAAAGTATATATTACATGGTTACAGAAATAAGTGGAGGAGCATACCATGCTGTGGAGACAGTAATCCACAGAAATATGGTAAAACAAAGTTCCCAACAAGCTCACCACAACTATGGCTGGCAAGAACAATTTCTCAATGTATTACAATCCATTTGAAATGTTTAACCCTAACATCATCTAATCTGCAGTATGTGTCTGCATCTCAGCTAGAATTTAAAATGCAGCTGGTAGAGCATAAACTGAGAAAAATAGTATAACCAAAGAAACCCTGAAACAGGGAAAACAGTCATTGTTTGTTAGTAAGAGAATTCTAATGTTTTGGAAAATGTGGTTAATTTATCTTAACACCAGATGTATAAATGGCACACCTGTAACAAAGAAACTGGGATGTTGTGAGAAAAATCCAGATGAGTAATTCTGCTAAGAAAGGGACTCACCTTTCACAACGTGCTGCTCTGCTGGCTCTAGGGCATTCATGCTAGAAGCACAGCAGCCAAGTTTTAGCTTTTATTATTTTATTGCTTTTGGTTTTTTAAGAATCGATGGCAGCACAGCACAGGTTTATGAATAGGAACCCTGAACCAGCGGGACTGTGAACCGTAAGTATTTTACACACATTGTTTTGTAACGATGAGTGCACACAATCCTGTTTAACAATCGATACAATGGCACAGAGCCTCGTGTGGAAGACAGAAATGCGAGTACAAACCGAAAATCTGATACAACTGAAGACATCCTATATTGCCCCAGAAGACAGGCCAGTGCAGAGCTGCAATGTATAACATGCAAATGCTTAAATCAATAGTGCGAGGAGTAGCCACTGCTTGCTGCATTCCTTACAGGAGCAGCCGAAAAGAACGTTAAGAAAAGGGGAGGGTGAAGACATTTACTGCTTATTTCACTGGCGCCAGCTAAAATCTTTTCTGTAACTAATTCACCTTAACTCTGCACAGGGCAATGTCATGTAAAACATGTCTGAAGGAAGATTTTTTTCTTGCCTTTCAACAGCAAGCATCAAAGCCTAGTAAACCATGTACTGCAGAATATATTTAAAGCTGAACAATACTAACCAATAGTCACTGAAACTGAACTCTGGAGGAGGAGCTCTTTACACGCAGAGGCTGTGTTTCTATTCTCTGGCACAGATTATAGCAGCTTACAGAAAGGCAGTATTTTACAAATCTTTACATATGTAGCCAGAAGCTTTTGTCAGTGAGATGCAATTATAGCTTAAAAACAATTTCTATGATAGAAAAGAGCTGAGAGCACTAATGAAGGTGGCTTTCTGACAAATCAAGTTTTTCCTAACTGTTTTTATTCATTCAGTTGATCTCAGTACCGGAATTTTGCAACAGGAATTGGCTCGGTCTCTTTCAAAACATAAAGGGCCTAATCCCTTCCCATTGGAGAACAGGAAGTCAGAAGCCAATCTTAGCACTGATTAAAAAAAAGAATCCGGATTGTTATTTTAACTTCTTTGTTGCACATAAGCTAGAGAATTTTTTTTTTCCGCTACCATTTCAGCATGATGGCTTGACTAAAAGCTGATGTCTCCCCTAAGTGGCGACTAAAAGCTGATGTCTCCCCTAAGTAGCACCTGTTTAGTACAAGAGACCCTTTGCACCAACGGCTCTCTACAGAGCAGCAATTACACGACAGTTTCTCCCCATCGCTATGTAGGTAACTCAGAACATGTGCTGCCCAAATCCTGATTTATGTGCCACTGTGCTGTCCTGCTTTGGACAGTCTAACAGTGACACTTCTTGTGTAAACACTTTTTACACCTGCTCTAGGTGCATTCAAACAAAATGGGTTCACGTGGGAACAGGTAGCATTTTCTATTTTGACTTCTGTTCATGTACACTTGAAAACTGCACCCTCTTACTGTCAACAGCGTTGTATGTGTGCCTGTTGGACCCCACCAGCCCAAACTCCCACTTCTCCCCCAGCCTTCCCTGGTGTTCTCAATACACAGGTGTGTGCATGTGTGTATTTCTGCTCCTGTGTGCAGCGTTCAAGCCCCAAGCACTCTCACCTGCTCCTCCAAACCAGTGGCACTGCTTCATATCCAAGCACAGTGTTGCAGCCTCCCTCAAGCTCTCCCAGCATACACCAGACTCAGCAAACCAGCACGAAACTCTCACTGAACTTCGAGAATTGTGCAGGCTCCCTCAAAGAAGCAGGTGAATGAGGGCTAAAGCCACGGGTAGCTGAAATCTTGACTTCTGGGCCTACCGCATCCCCTCACTTGAATCTTCCCATTTTTAAGTGCTGTCTTGCTCAACACAAAACCAGTGTGACCTCTCTGGGGCTCCCACACCAGTTAATGAATCAGTTCAAATCAGAATGGAACTGGATGAACTTCCAGCATAGCGGCAGGTAAAATAACCTGAACATGCCCCCAAAGTTCTTAACATTAAATATTTAAGTACACGTCAGATTTTTTTGGTTTTCCCAATATTAAAAAAAATGGCTGGTAGTATTCAGCACTTGAAAATTAATGAGTTTTAAATATGAACATAATACATCCCCAGTCTTGAAATACTCTGCTCTATTTTCTCTCTTCTCATCTTTCCCATCTGGTATGTTTTAGTAATAATTTAACAAATATTTTTCTTCAAGGCTGTCAGAAAAATCTCATAGCATTTTGGAAACACTAAACATTATATTATCTTGCGAGGTAAATTAGGACACAAAGAAATAGCATGACATATATGTGATCACACATTGTCAGTGGCAAAGACAGTAACAGAAATCCCAATATGTGCTTCTTTGGAGTCTTCAAGAAAAGAAATTGGTAATATATAGCAAATAGTGAAGCTAAAACCAACATCAAGTTACATTTGAAGGATGATCTGCAAAACTTAAAAAAATGCAAAATCTGAACATAGGAAAGATTTCTTATTCCAATGATTTTTTTCTTGTTAAGATTTATTTATGAAAATTCAAACCCAGCTAGCTGTCTTCTACATTAAACAAATCCTCAACTCTACATAGTTCCTTAGTCCTTCTGAGCTTTCTTCTCTCAGAGAATGAATCTACTATCAATCTACGGAGACTGCAGCCAGAAGTCTATATCCACTTCCACACTTTACACTGGTAACCACTGAAAAGAACTGTTCAGTACAGGTCTCTTTCCTAGATACTTTAGTCAGTGTAACTCATCGATAACTTTTGCTCATTATTGAGCTCAGATGAACTAATAAAGTAACACACCAAATGCTTCATACCCCATTATCCATCTCCCAGTTCAATTTGTCAGAATCTACGGCATGTCAGGAAAAACCATTAGACAGCACCTTAGCCAAGACAAGACAGCAAACCCCACCTCCAATAAGCAGCTGCTGTTCCAGAGATTACAATATTAGTAGAAAGAAAAAGACAATAAAAAGCTTCCGTAAAAATCTAACAAACGTGCACTTTTTTCTTCATACCATCGGCATGAGATTTTTTGGAGGTTATGATTTTATAAGCCTTTCCCTGCAACTATACAAGGGTTGGAAATTACTCTGAACTAAATATTTGTCAAGATTCTCAGCCAATGACATTGAAAGAAAATTTCTCACTCTAAGAAAATGCCAGATATCACAAGATGCCTGACAGAACGGCAAGAGTTACTGACATTCGGTTTTCTTCCATTGGAAAAGATACTAGTGGGTTTTTTAAACTCCGCATGCTGAAGTTTTCTAAAATAGATTTCCTGTCCTTTCTCTAAGATTGCTGAACCCCATTCAGCCAGGCCACAGATAGCATCGTTGGATAAAAGATTTGAAATCACAGTTTCTCCCATACAAAGTTCAAGCTTCACAGAAGAAAAGCTTTTCTTCCACAGAGCCACAAACTTCACAAAAGAAAGTTATTTCCTCTGTTCTGTTCCCCAGGAGGTGTTATATTCTTATAACCTGTCAGACTTACCCAGTCATATTTGTAATTTATATTTAGTATCAGGTAGTTTCTTTCCAGACCACCTCTGGATATTCCTAACACAAAAACTGAATTCCGATTACTCACTTTTCTCCCACAGATTAGACACCTTTCCCAGTGTTACTGTGCACTGGAAGTCTATATGAAACAACTCTGGATACCCAAAAAAACACAGCCAAAAATAAAAAAGACAACCATTACAGGATTTTGCTGTACTTTGAAATATAATTGCAAAACAATGAGAATGAGGTTTCCCTTACATTTAAAATAGCTTAACTAGAAGAGGAAAATACTTAGCTGAATGCTTAACTAGAAGAGGAAAATACTTAGCTGAAATACATATACATGGACACACTCAGAGAGAGGCGAACTCTCAAAGTTTTTTACCCAGCCTGATCAAGGCTATGGAGAGAAGATAGACGAGTTGGATACTGTCATTTCAGAACAACTTAAACTCACCTACAAAAATGGTCAGTACAGTCGTAATTTTCAAGTGGCAAAAGATGCCAAAAGGGCATTTCTGCAATGATATCCTACATAACAGGGGAAAAAGGATGGTCAACTAGAAAGAAACAGATTTGGAGAGAGTACAGCAACTTGGATAGTGGGCAGGGATCTTACTAGGTTTCAGGCAACAGTCAACCCAAAAGGGAAGTTGCTGTAGAAATTCAAACTCCATTTATGTCCTTAAACAATTCAATCCTTTCCTGCACACTTCTACTAGAAGTCAATAATCCCTTACCAGCACAGAGCATTGTCATTCAGAGCCAGAATTTACAGTGAGAACCACAGTGTAAAAGTTATTAACGAGCAGCTGTACTACATCATTCAAAGGTCCGTGCAGCCAAATAATCCCTCTTAAGTGGTAACGAGTTGAAGGGATTGCCTAGGAAAACATTTAAAGGGTAAATATACAAGCTTACTTCCCAGTCTTCAAGAATTTGTGGCTGAAGGACAGATATTTTGTTTAATATCCATTGCTGGATTTTTTTCCCCATGAATTTGTCTAATTGCTTTGGGGATATATAACATTCTGTGGACATAAGTTCTATGGCATATCAATACATCGTGTAAAGTACGTACCTCCCTTTTTGTACTGTGAACCTGCCTGCTGATAATTTCATTGGATGACCCTAGTTCTTGAGTTATGGGAGGGAGTGAATAATCATTCTCTATTCACCTGCTCCACATAGAGAATGACTTCATGAATCTCTATCCTGGCCTGTCCTCCCTCAGGCTGAGTCGTCATCTGTTTAGAAATTCCTGTGAGAGAACTTTTCCTTATCTGTACTCATCCTTGTAACCTCTCTCACCATGCTTTCTAGATGTACTGTTTTGCGGGGAACAGATGGGAGGGAGGGGTAAGATCACTACAGTAGGAAGCTACACCATTCCCTATTTATTTTTCTCTTTTGTTCACTAATATTATCATTCCAAGATGCCTGCAAGCATGAACACACAATTACGCAATACTTCAATTTTTTTCCTTTATAATTACAATGAAAAATTTTGAAAACACTATACTGTCTTCAAGCCCAATTCAAGCCAGATTCTGAGTAAACAGTCAGGCCTTTTCCACATTCTTATTGCCATCCCAGTTATACAACATTATTTGTATAGGCAGACCAACCTTGCAAAACTTCCAGCTTTAATGTATTTTCCAGACTGGGTATCTGCTGCAGGTTTAACATGCTTGGAAAGTTTTAGGGAACAAAATCAAGCCAATTCAGATAATGAAATTAAGGAAAAGTATGTGTTGTTTAGCTCTTTTGAAAAGCTCCAATGCATTCATAAGCTACAGCAGAGATTTTAAATTGGCAGTAAACTGCCCTCGTATCAGGGACGTATTTTCCCGTTCCTGTGAAAATATTACCAAACTTGGCAAAGTTACAACTCTTTACTGAGTCTACATAAACTGTGGTTTTCTAAAGATTCATTAGAGTTTGACAGCTGAAGATGAAATCAGTATGCACCATCTCCTGTCCACGCCTCTGTCAACCAGACTGAATATTCATTATTCTCTGTAAGCAGTTAAGATTTGTCCTGGATCTGCAGAAACTGAACTGGACTTTCCCTGCAACTGAAGCTTCCAGAGGTTGCTATGACACCAGACAAAAATTTGAAGTGGTTCAGCTGTACACACATGATCACTGATACCTATGTATTATTGCCTACCCAGTATTATGCATACTGGCACAGAAGCCCCTTGGAAGAAAATGAGAAGGGAAACATAATGGCGGAAACACAGAAGGGACAAAAGCAAGCAGGGAGATAGCTGAGACTAGAATAAGGATCCTGACAGAGATATGCTAAGACTGAAACCATGGTAGATTCACATGGAGATGGAGAGGGAGGAATGGAAGGGATGAGTTCAGAAAAGGCTAACTGAAGACTGTGATGAATTGCTGGGGAAACGACAGATTTAGAGAATGACCTGGGAGCTCAGAGAAGCAAAACGGAGTGTAAAGGTAAGTAAGTGGTATGAAGACATTATTGGAAAAGAACAGGGCCAGCAAGGATGAAGAGTACATAAAGTTTCCTCAAGTTCACATCAGATCTCATTATCCCTGACTCTCAACATTCTTCTATCAGCAAATATCACTAAAACTCACTGAAAGAGTTCTCATCCCCCTCTAGTGCTCATCCATGGGTGACCCTATAAAGTAATTTTGACATAATTGACATAAAACCAAAGACTAAATAGAAAGATCGATCTATGCTTATGTTCCACTGCAAGATGATGTATAACAAGCTTCCTATTTGCATATACATATACAGAGAAAATCCTTTCATTCAGGAGCAAAATGTAGAGATCTTCAAAAACTACTACTGGAACTATTCAATGCCTAAGTAGCAACTGTTAAAAAAATTATTGAAAATTTTAAAAAAAAAAAAATTTAAAAAATTCCCTTTACAGAAGCAAATTGTAGCTAGTTCTTTTACACCACTTAAAGTTAAGCATTAAATATGCTGTAAGGCCACATCTGATACAGAAAGGGTATTTAACATCACTTTCCTATCTGCTGGAAGCAACTTTAAAAATACTCACGTTTTTAAATGACGAAATAGTTGCACACTGAAATAATTTGCAAACAGTATTAAGAAAGGTGCCATGGCTCTTCTCTGCTTCAAGCACTTGCTCTTCTAGGAGGGAAACATGGTGTGCAACCATTTTAACAAATGCCTATGGAGAGAGCAAAAACACCTAATGAAAATTAAAAGCACCTGTGCTGGGTTTCAACATTATCCTAGCTAGAGATCAGAAATCAAAGAGAATTCAGAGTGCACTATTGCTAATATAAATATCCAAGGGGCACATACTCATAAATAGACTACAGATGTTTACAGCCATAAGAAGAACCATTGGTCATGACCTAAGGCTAATTTTTCTCCTTACCTAAGGGCAGAGTTTTGCTCCCTTTTCAGCCTATGTAAGCACTTGCACAGTGCCTAAAGGTCTGGCAACATTGCAGCAGTGAGGTGAAAAGCTCTTCAGAACCCGCAAAGACACTGCTGCTGCTGGTGGGAGTGAGAAAGCGGCCAAAGTGGTAGGAGGAAGGAGACAGCAGAGGAAAAGATAATGACAGGTGATTTTAGCTAAAAAAGGTCAGGAATTATTGACCTAAGACCTACATGGGTTCAGTTTCAGTTGCAATTTGAGCTGTAAGGGAAAGCCAACTAGAAAGAACACAGTATTTATTTGTTAAAATGCAGAACAGTTTGTAAAGAGTTTTGATACTCTCTATTAATGATTAAGCTTCACTTTTTTTTTTTTTTTGAGAAGTTGAGCCCTGCCCATTTTAGGGATGGGGAAGGTGAGGCTGAACAGGTAAATTAATTGTCCAAAACGTACTGGTGGCAACATCAAAATTAAACCCCAGCAGATTCTCATCAGATAGAACCACTACACAACAGTCCTTTCCTTTTCTGCTCTTGGGAGTACAAGAGAATTTCTCCCTTGAAAACCCCCATGGATGCTAAGCTTTAAATTTAAAAGTTCAAATTAGAACATTAACTACTGCTCAAACTGCCCATTTAATCTTGTGCTCTCAGACTACTGCTGTTATAGCTGGTAATGTTAGGGAGAAAAACTGATTCCTAGTCAATCAAGGTATTATCCTCCCTTGATAACCAAAAAAAGCCTCTCAACAAAACTCTGCTGCATTATTCAAGGGCAACCCATAGCGTAGCAAAGACTGGTGTTTTCTTCATATTCCAAATTACTATGTCCCTTCGGTTGTACTAAGGGAATGGGGTCAGGTTTTTTTCTCCCCTCCCTGTATGAGAGGGGAAAAAAATAATAAGGAGCCCTGTTGCTTACCATACTTTTGGCACAACTAATCGCTTAGAGTTTTAATTTTATTTTCCTGTTCAAAGACAAACCCACCCCCTTCCCCCTCCCCCAAATCCCAACCACCTGTAAGCATGGTATTTGCAAAAAGACCTAAATGGGTGAGACGCTTCCAGAAATAGTTGGTTTGGAACCTGATTCAGTTAGCCATTTTTCACAGTCCTAGCTTAAGTATACATTCAAGTAGGGCCAAATTGTCAAGTATGCTGAGAACCCGCCTAGCTATTTCTTGGACTGCGGTACTCAGTTCTGAAAATCAGACAGGTTCTAAACAAGTTAACAGCTGACTCCCACTTTTGTGCTAAAATGCCTTGTCTCACTTTCCTGTCTGAAGCTTCCTCCTGGTGCTGCGTAAGTCCATAAAATACGAAGTGGTTTGATAAGTCTTTTATCAAATGCAGGTGTAAAAATGCAAACTACAAAAAAATGAATTGCACTTAAAGAAAACTTGCTGAAAGCTAAGTCAATTGTCCTGTCCCTCCCACAGTAATAAACCTTACCAGAGGATGTCACTTTGTACAGGGGTAGAGCCTGAAGCTTAAGCACTGCCTGTCGGGATTTAATGCCACAAACACTCGGTTTCTTTCACTTTGAGTCAGTTAAAACTGATTTTAAACATTATACAATTTGTCTCATCATGTTTTCATTATATTCCTCCCAGAGGCAAACTTGCCCTCAGTTGACACAAATTTTAACATATTGCTTACTAAATATTGTGAGGGCATCATCTTAGTGAGTCATACTGGCTTCCCTCAGCCAGGATACAATAAACACCAAAACAGACACAAGAGATGGGAGCTCCGAAATCTCTCCACTGTTACACAAGACGATCATCAACAACTTAAAATGGGTATGTCCAGCACTGGATGTGAGACTTGAATTTTTGAAGTTATAAATGGTTTCACAGATACTCCTGCAAGTCACAAACCAAATTAACATTATTAGCATTATTATTAACATCAAAACCACAACTAATGCTTTTAGTCTACCATTAGGAATTGTAGAATCCACAGCAATAAATTACCCAGTGATGTTCCAAACCCATAAACACTTATATGTGCTGAACCATGGGTAAACATATTGATTTAAAAACAAACATAAGACAATAGAGAGCCGTAAACATCTGAGTGCTCCATTTAAATACCTGGACAGTTAACCTATAAAACATATAAAAAGAAGGATGTAAATTTTCTAATGCAATGAACAAACCTCCAATTTATCAACTTTGGCATAGATGTGGTTCATTTCCATCACCTTGTCTTTAATGAGCGGAATGGTCTCGTCCAGGATCTGTGATGTATCACTTCTAATCTGTATGAAAAAAAGTATCTCACATGAGGATGAATCTTGAAGATAAACACTATGCTATTTTTTTCACATGAATATTTCAGAAAACATCTATTCAGAAAAGATATCACAAGGGCCTTTTTGCAGTATGTTATGAAGTAGAGATTGGGAAAATAAGTTACTTTCTCAAGTAATCCCCGAGACAATCAAAAAAACAATAGTAGCTGACAGGACTCCCACATCAAAACTGTAACCAGACCTTCCCTCTTCTCCCCAGATTTCCACACTACTCCTCCCAAAAGACCATCTACTTTCTATTATGAAATACTGTAGACATGAGGGGTAATAATGGATTTAAAATGAAAACTGCCTCTATACCATCCTTCCTGATTTGATTTTATTGGGGGAGAGCTAACTCATACTACTTACCAATCCGTTTTTGGGAAGAGTCACATCTTTGAGTACACCACTTCTAGTATCTCACCTTCAACAGAAGCTCAGGACTAGAGTACTCAGGAAAGCAAGAATGCTCACACAACATTATAGCATAGGCACCTCAGCGGAAGTTTCTGCTCCGTAGGCCCTGTCAGTTTCCACAATAGTTAAGTGCCCTAAATCAGGAAATATTTTTTTTCTGTAACCTACTTCAACCAAGCTTGTTTCCGATATCCATATGAGAGCCTGAACCTTATCTGAAATCCTGCCGAGTGTTGTGTTAGCAAGAATTACCCAATTTGCTATATGAACAACTGCCAGTGCTTTGTTAGGTGGCAGTAAGATACACCTCCAAGCAGAGCACTATAGCTAATGGAACGTACAAGCCAAAAATTATGGATAAGACAAGAACTGGGAAGAGCTCTCTAAAAGGAAAGATAAAAGAAAAACCAAGAAAACCTCCACTAAAACCCCCAAATAGGCATTCTAATTTGTAAAACAGAGCAGCAACACATTGACAAGAGAAAGAGCAGCAGTTGAGCCCACTTTTATACAAGTTTTCTTTCTCAGCTACAATGGAGTGTAGGAGGTCTTGGTTCACTTCTGGATTAAAGCTGTCCTGTCTACAATTTTAATAAACCTAAAGAATACAGAGGAACGAGGATCCCTTCAAAAGAGATTTTTGTCCCAAAGACTGAGCTAGAAGATATTCTTCCTTCAACTTCATAGGAAAGAGTAAGGATCTTTCAGCTAGAACGCTGAGAATCTGGAGTTGGGCTAATACGGCAGAGAATTTTCTAGGCGTTTTGAGATTTAATCCAGAATCTCAAATAAAGCATAAATGCCTGCTGTAAGTAATTTAATCCATGGACCATGGATTATAAACTCTAATAGGTACTTAGACACTTTACTGATGATCATATGACTCATTTCTGTGTTGTTTGTTGTTTTTTTTTTTTTCAGAAGTTGTGTTTTTAAAAGCTGAGTATAGACAAAGCTATATACATATAAAATGACTCATAGTAAGATTTTATGGTATTTTTATTACAGAATGAGTACATGCAGATTAAGTGCTTTTATAGTGCTGTAAGTGTTCTGTAAGAGGAGATCAAACAGACATATCAAAACAGTAGTAGCTTTCTATTGTAAACAAACCAACAGTATCTCCTGTATTACTGGTCTCAGCACTACGTCCACCAAATATATATACCGAGACCTCCCCCAGCAGTGACATAACTGTATACACAGACACACTCTGTTATCTTTACAGTATGTACTTTACATCCAACAGAAAGTGAGCACAGACACTCTGGTAGGATCCCTGTGAATGGAATCAGACATATTTTCTTATGTTAAATAAAAATACAGAATGAATGCATAATGAAGGAGCTGAAGCAGAAGAATTCCAGGTTTGTTCTATTGCATTCTTTTGGGTCAATGGTAAGCAAAAAAACCCTCCTCTACCATAAAGCACATGTGAAAAATAGATTGGTGATCTGTCTGAGGTGAGATTTATACTCAGGTAAACTACATCAGATTAAAATTTGAGCCTGGACTTTCGAAAGATAAGGTAACAAACTTGTTTGCTAATGTCGGTCTTGGAAAGGACTAGGGAAAAGCCACTCTTACAGCTAAATGCTAGATAACTACTGTAAATATAAACACAGTTTGGGACATAGCCAGAAAGAGGGAGATGTTGTACAGACCCAGTACACGAACTATCAACACAAGGTCAGAGCAGACACGGAACAAATCTAAACCATCTTTCTTTGAGGGTAAAAGCAAACAACCAGTACAAGACACGGGAGAGCTGATTTTCCAGCAAGCAGCCTGTGATGAAAGGAAATGATATGCAAATATGATTCAAGAAGAGTCACTCTGCAGCAGTCTGCAGAACCACAGCGACAGAGGAGTTCAAGAGAAGTCAGCACATGACAAAGGGAAATGATTCTCTTGGTACAGCAACCTCTCATGAGCCAGAGAAAGCAGAACTGGACTGAAACCCCACATTATAAAATAAGATTCATTTTCCCTCGTGCAATGTATTTTACTGTATCTTACTGAAGATTTAGCCAAGTGCTCAGCACAAGTACCAGAGCACAGCAGTTGATGGGGAAAACCCCCTGTATTCCTCCAGCTAGGTTTTACTCTGCTAATTGGAGGAGGGGGCGAGGAGGGAAGGTTTGATTCAGCTTTGTCTTCTAATTCAAGTCAGCAAGACTAAGCCCAAGGAGGCAGCAAACCAACAGCACCAAAGTCAGTCAGGAGACAGCACAACCAGAGTATGAATGATGAATTAGAACACAAACCAGGAATGGCACATTGCATGTAGGGCAGCGAGACCTGATCCTTGCATACACTGCAGTTCAAGCTGTACCAGTTAAACAAGTACAGATTCTTGTTATTTTGTATTTTATAAAAACTATTATTTTTTTCAGGAAAAGAAAAAAAAAGTAGCTGGAGCCACAAGTCAAAGATACTGTGCAAATTCTAGTTGTCACAGGGACTTTTTTGAAAGGATCACTCTGTATTCTTTTTTGGTCTTTGATCCCATATGTTAACACAGAGAAACATAAAAGGATCGTGAGTAAAAGTAACCACTGAAAACTGAACAGCTCAGTGGTGAGAAAAGAGAAAACTGAGGTTGGTGTGTTCCTGAGAAGTTAACAAACCCTAGCCACAGCGAACCAAACAAAACAACCTCTTCCTCTCTTTTCCCCAGTGATGAAACCAGGTTTCACACCTAGGGCCTCAGGGAGGAGGTTCCCAAACTGTAAGTCCCTGAGACAAAGACAAGCAGTTAGCAGCTGGTCTGTGGAACCATAATAAAGCAAGATTTACAAGCACATCATTTCCCTGGGGCAAGTTCTGCAAGAAGGTTCAATGGCTTGACAACCACTACCCTGTGGTTTTATAAACTGGTGAGTATGCTGGAGGATCAACATACATATTTAAAAAAAAAAAAAAAAAAAAGAGGAGTCTCAAACATAAGCAGAGATTTTGTATCTATCCATATATCCTCTTCAAGGATTAGGAGCCAAAGAAATGGAAGTAGTGAATTCCCACATGTAACTAAACCAGCTGTGCATCTTTGAATAGGTATCATTTTCAATCATGCTTTAGGATATACAAGAAGCACAAAGAATTGTATCTAAAAAGGTAACCAACAATGGCCCACGGGAAAAAAAAAATATAAGAACAGCATATACAAGAGTCTGGTTATTACAACAAAATTTTTTTGTTTTTGTGTCGCTGGTTCAAATCATAGCTCAGTTAAAAAATCACAATTTGATAATTATACTTGAGAGGCTCTGAAGCCACTTAAAAGACATTAATTTACTTCATTGAAGTCAGCGCCCTAAGAAAGACATCACAAAAAGTTAAATAACTGGCACTAAAATTCTCCTAGCGCAGTTTTTTCATTGCAAGATGCTCTGTCCACGGCAAGCGTGAGGCACGCCGAACTGTATTTACGTTGTCGCTGTAACTTACCTCTTGTACAGGTGTCCATTGTAAGAGCTGTGCCATGGTGTGCCTAGCCAGGTACAACAGTATGACACTGGAAATAGCATTTTGTCTTCCTAGCACTGAGGATCCAGGTTCTTCCTCATTTCAATATTCAAATGTATGCATCAAGAGAACTTGTAAGTGAAAAGCAGCAGCACACTCAAAGGAGAAAAGCCAAATCCCTCTATGTGAATACTCTACTGAATGCCCAATTGAAAAAAGCATGATTCCCCTTGCCTTTTGTTGGCATAGACAAAAGACCAAATTATTGCTAGGCACAGAGGCTGGAATCCGTTCATTATATTTATCAGATTCCCAGGTACCACTTGATGTGCTGCTGAAAGGAACCTTACATTGTAGGTACTGAATAGAAAGGCACAGAATCAGCACACTGACTGCAGTGCTTTGATGTTCCCAGATAAGGTCAATAATCTGCATAGTAGGGAATTATTCACAGCCTGCAGGTTGTGGAAAAATGTTTTCAGCGGCAATGCAAAGATAGCGTATTGAAACTAGGTTAGTGGTTTTTGTAGAAAAGGTTGGCAAGGGAAGAAGTCTCACAGGAGGTTTAAAAGCTCACTGGATCCATCCGAACAAGCTAACCATCTTCCCTGTATTGGAGCCAAAAACGTAAGGTGCATGCTTGATTGATGGGAAAAAGCATAAGGGACATACAAAATCTTAGTGTAAGCTCCCAAACAGAAGAATTGAGTGAATGAACTTAATAGTAAATCAGACAGAATACAATCAGCAGTGAAGAACTACTGATTCAAACCACTTGCTTTGAGCAGGTGATGTCGTATCACTGAAGCAATCATCACCTTTCAGGAATGAACTCAAAGGATTTTCGGTCCAAGAAACCAATCTCTCATATTCTACATTTTGCACAGACTAAACGTGCCTTACTAGAGAATCTTCAGCTGACAAATGTAAGCCAAGATGTATCAAAAAATAGACTGCATGCTCTGAGGTTCACATGCTCCTTTACAGCTATTTTTGTCAAAAGCTGAATGGAAAAAGAACTGCTTAAACAGCCACTAATACTGAACCATTCTCACAAGGCAGCTATTTCTCCTTTTAAGTCCCCTGCTAACCATGTGAGACTTCAATGAGCCAAGCTTTTGTTTCTTTCCACTCTATGTCACTTCCTTCTGGAAGCAACGATGCCTCCTTTCCATAAGCAAGACATGCCAACAACAAAACCAGAAACCTCTGATGGAAGTTGAAAAGGGATTAATAACTGGCTATAATGCTGACTGATTTGCCTAGAACAAGGATGATGGCCTCACTTCTCGAGTGGAATTCACATCCAAGGTGCAAGAAAGAAAAAAACAAATAATAATTAGTTAGCTGATGATATTTTGCATAAACTGTGTCAAACGTATTAATTTGAGTTTTCAGTGGGTTCTTGCAGACCACACCAGACTGCTTTGGGACCACCTATGACTCACAAGTTCTGTCCTTGAGAGTAAGCACAACATTTCTCCAAACAACACTGGGATACATGAACAGAGAAGTAGAAAGATGCTTAGAAGGCAATATTGGCATTTGTTCTGTAAACAGAAGACAACATGCAGAAAGGCCAGCACACCAGTATCTTTCATTTGCACTAAAGCTGGTAAGAATAAAGCCAGGAAACTGCTTTTCAACTGCCTAAGAAACACTGGCCACAGAATTTTCTTATCTGCTTCACTTCATCCTGTCCTTCTCCATTTATCTATGCAGTTCCTAAGAATTACCCAACAAAACAGCTCATAAGCAACAAGTCCCCGAGGAGATGTTGGCTGGTCACTCCTTGCCATTAGAAGTGCATTCAATACAATTAGCAACCATTGTATTTGCCAGTGACACAGGCATACAAGATGCTTGAAGACAGAAGAAAAATGTTGTGGTAAGAGATGGTCTGTGCATCAGCAGTTATAAGAGGAAGGCCCTCTACGTAAACTTGGTCCATGCTATCTGAAGTAGCGCTCTATGAAACACTCAGGAAGGGTTAAAAAGCAGTACCAGTTCCTCTACCTAATTTAACATTTTTTAGCCTAAGGAAGGAAAGAAAAGTTGGCTGCAAAAATCACGTTCATTATTTTTACAGGAACACCATAACCCACATAGCCTTCAGACAGCACCACTTTATGCAGAAAGCCTGGGGTAAGCTGAATAGTAACACGTACCTCTTGCTCTAAATGGTTTATCCCAAACAATTAGGCACTGACAATGGCGAAGACCATTGGTGTGTTACACGTTGCATAGCGTATCAGTCATAACCCCATCATTAATTAGTACTCCCCACTCGTTTTTTCCACCCGTATCAACTTCTCTCTTATATTCTGATTGCAGGCTCTCAGTAGACACAACTACCTTGTTGCATTTGTACAGCATTTAGCACAGGTGGCCTTAATTCGTAGCTGGTGCCCGTGAATGTTACTGCACCGCACATCACCTCCGTCTGCATCAGCCAGCCTAGTGCCACTGCCCCAGAACGACCCAGCGGTTGCAGCCCTGGAGCAGTCTCCTCGGGAGGTTTCACAACACAACTGCGGTAACGGAGAGGACCAGGGAAAAGACAGATGAGGGCGTTATTCTAGACTTTGCCGCCGCAGCCCGCCCGCCCCGCGGGAGCGGCGCCGCCCCCGCTCTCCCACCTGCACCCGCCCGCGGCGGGGCGGCGCCCGCGGGGGCGGCCCGGCTGCGCGCGCCCTAGCGCCACCTGGCGGGCGCGGCGCCCCGCTGCGCGCGCGGTGCGGCAGCCCTGCCCGCGGCGGCCGCGCTGCCAAGATGGCGGCACCTACCGCGTCCGTTATCCCGCGGAACTCGTCCAGCCGCCTCAGCAGCTCCTCCACCGTCTCTTCCAGTTCCTTCACCTGCGGGGAGAAAAGCGGTCACAGGGGCCAGGCTGGGGCCTCGGCGGGCCCAGGCGGGTCGGAGGGGTGCCCGCCGGCCGGCCCCGCCAGCGGCCGGGCCGCGCACGGCTGCCCCCGCCTTGCCGCCTCTGCCACCCCCCCGGGGAACCCAAGCCGAGCTGGGGAACTTTCAGGCAACCTCCGCATCACCAGCTCCAAAAGTTCAAAAACCAGACGCACGGAATTCACTGTCTTGAGAAACGCAAAGCGTGGAGGCGCTGGGAGGCTCCTCTCACCCCGCAGGACCAGGGAGGGGGTCCCCAGCAGCCACCTCCGCGCCCACGTCCAGCTCCAGATCTCGCACCGAGTCCTCTGCCAGGGCCTGCTAAACCCACAAAGCCAACGTGCGTTTCAGCAGAAGTTCCTCGCCAAGCATCTCGCCCGAGTTTTGAAGCAGGAAAAGTTTATTCTAACACTTGCACGTGGATGTAACAACAAAGCGTGATTTATAAAAGTCAATCTGAAGTTACAGCCCACGTTATTCACCAACAGAAAAATGATTAAACACCCCAAAACCCCAAACCATTAGCAAATGCCTAAAAGAAAAAACCAACAAACCACTTTAGACTTCTGAAGCAGAGAACACTATGAAAGCAAACCAAGAGCTGCTCAGAAGCGCAGTTGCGGACAGCCACCAAAATGTTTTTCCGTATGGGAAAGGAGCCCGTATTCAGAACTCCAGAAAAACTCAACAGCTACCGCCAAGCGCCGGGGCATGCCCACCTCTGCAGAGGACAAAAGCTGGTAGACTCTCCCGCTTAACTCAAGTTCAGGATTAGACTGTTGTTCACAAAAGCCCAGTGAAGAATTGCAACTACAAGGAGAACAAACCTTCTGTTCTGAGCATGTTTTTAAAAACAAATGGAGTAATCAGAGTTCAAATACAGGAAATGGAAATCAGTAAAATTAAAAGGCCATCCCAAATCCAGTATTGGCACTGTAATTTTAATAATTTTTTAAAATCCCAAATCTATTCTCCTATCCTAATCACATCTCACGTTCTCCAAAATTAAAATAATGAACCTGATGAAAACTTTTTTTTCTTTTTTTAAATAAAGCCAAACAAAGGGAAACTGTCCCATTTGTTGGGGCTACTTTGCTTAAATGGTCATTGTAAGAGCAGAACAAGAGCAAGGGTTGCCTTAGCAGCCCTCTTTATCATTTGTCATCTGGGCGGTAAGGAGTGATCTTCTTCCTAAATAAAGTTTATTATCCTTTCACCTGGTAATAAAATTAAGGAAACCTGACTCGCCTCTGAAATTCAAATTGTAGTTATCAATCCAACAGTTGGGCTAACTCCAGGATTTTTTTTGCCGTTCTTAAAAGTGCCCCGGGATGTCCCAAGACAGGTACGCTCACTCTTGTCCGGAACAACATGGCAAAGGGAGTTGCTCTCATGTAAAGGCATTGGATAGAAGAAAGGGTGCTGGGAGAGGAAGAACAGGGAAGGAGGCAAAGGCACTTTGTCAGCAAGAGGTAGAACGGAAAATGCTCGACTCTTGATTTAGCCTTAAGCAAATGTTAAGAGCAGCATACACCAAAGTTCACCCCGAAGGTTGTGCTTTGCGTAGACTGAAGATGGTCACTGGCAAGCAACTCCTCTTTTACTTTATAAAACCTATTCCACGTAAATGGAGCAAATGTCATTCTCTGCAGAGCCCGAGTCAACTTTCCAGCTCCAGTGAGGTGGTGTTATGCCTCTGGAAGCCTATTTGCAGCCAACTGCTGCAACTGAACAGATCTGAGGGAACAATTTCAGGTATGAAGGCATTCCTGGAAGTATTCCTGGAGGTAGCTTCTGCACCAACACTAAGAAAATGGCAATAAAGAAGGCAAAAGCGTTTTGCCAGAGAACCAGAGAGGAGGAGCAACAGAGAACCACAAGTTACCAGTGGGGTGACAAAGTACACGCATCACTCTAGAAAGGGTGTTCTGAAAAGGCTGCTAGAAGTCACCCAGGGAGCAATCACATGGACCCAGGAGACCAAATCCACCATGTCAAGTGAGTGCGCTGTTCTAGGTCTGCAATCATGCAAGCTGCAGAAGGACTCAAGTCCTAGTTACTTCCAGGACAGTGATTCAAAAACTAGAAAGGACAAATAATGCTACCACAAAGAGGAAAGGAAGAACAGCAAAAAAGTCCTAAGCACATGGAAGAAATAGTGGCTGTTTTCACAAGGGCAAACATGGACGTCATATGTAGGACATAATGCGGGCTGAGGATAAATACCTATTCAGTAGAACGCAGATATGAGCTCAGGCCATGTTCTGAGTAGCAGGAATGCGACCCAACTCGGCCCAAAAGCTCTGCAACTATGTTGGAGCAGCACTGAGCTAAGACTGGTATGTGTTGTCTCAGAGAAACTGTTAGCAGCTGGCATCTTCATCAGCTCAGTGACCACACCTGTCAGCCTATTAAGGTCATTTCCTAAGACACTTGTGTTTCTCAAACTCTGTGTGAAGTCTTCATGGTGGCATAGACTATCACATTATATTCACATCGTAATTTCACTAATACAAGATTCAAAACCTACCCACAAAAGTTTCACCACCTCTTTTTTGTGTACGTATCTGGACAGAAGAAACCTCAAGACACATTATACTCCACAGGTTTATCAGGAAGGATCCATAGATGCTGTAAATCAATGCATGGATTTCAGTGGTGCTAACACAAGTTTACATCCCCTAACAATCTGTTCCATGTCTACCTGAGGTAAAGATTTCTGTGTGGAAAAGCTGTTTTCCTTCTGCTGCTCCTTTGCATGCTTAAATAAAGGAACAGAATTTCCACATCTAGTTTCTCAGAAAGAAAGAGCGCTCATCCTCTGCGCTGCACATAGGCTAACTCTGGAAAGATCACTGCTAAACAACAGAAAAATGTATTCTTGTCAAATAAGAAAGAGTTCCCAGCAATTTCACGTTACTATAGTGCATTTAATTTGTGAAAAACTTGTAAGCATTGAGTCTGAGAGTCTGATTTCTTGAAGTCCTCATAAGACAGAGAAACATAATTGCTAGCTTTTTTGTTAAGTGTATTTTACAGCAGAGCAATCTCAGTGGGTGGTGCAAGCATCAGATGGCCTACAGAACAATTCTATCAAACTCCTGCCATTTCTTGGCAAGGCTGTGCACAGTCAGCTTCACAGGCCTGAAGCCACTAACGTAGCCACATGTTCAGGACTAGCACAGTTGGCTTAAAGAGATAGTCCAAAACTGCTATCAGGCTTACAGCTTTGAAAAGGCTGTTTAATTGGAGCAATCATTAAATGCATGGCTGTCAAGGAGGTGTGAATTCCACTAATTTGACAGATCGTAGAATGCTTTGGGGTGGAAGGGATGATGCATTAAAGCAACACCCATTTAAAGAAGTTGCCTTAGCTGTACAGGTTGCTGTCCTGCTCTGACTAAACCTGCAGACGTGCTTCAGGCAGGCAGCTTGCTGACATTACTAGCCCTTCTAATATCTACCATGAGCATCTTGCGTTCATAAGGATTCAAACATTGGAGTAGCGTGTGTTGGAGGACAGAAGCAAAGTTTATTGACACCACTGAGAATAAGTTAATTCAAAACAGATTCACAGTTAATCTTTACTCCAAAGAGTGTTACATAGCCTGAAATGTAACAGAAGACAACAATAGTAAGAAACAATAGAAAATAGATGCAGACAAACCACTTAACACTATTTCTTCAAGGCATGCTACTATAAAAGCACACTAGGCATAAAAAAGCCAAAATACTACGTTTAAAAAGGACTCAACCGCAAATACTTAGCAGTTCCATATGAACTGCAAAAGAGAAAAACAACATTCTAAGGGCTCAATGTATTTAAAACACCTTCAGAAATGGTTAAGAGGGGCCTGTTGCAAATTGCAATATCAACAACATATTTACCATCATCTGTAATTAGGTACTCACTAAACAGACCATACAAACTCCTTCCAGGTGATTATAGAACTCGCTGTATATTTATCATTAAGATCTGAAATAAAACCCACTGAACACATTTCAGAGTTATAATGAAAATATGGGGTGACAAGCGTTTCTTAGTTAAGACTGTAATTTCACAATCACTTTAAAATTATATAAGCTGGCATGGGCAATAAAAGTAGTCTACCCTTTTCCGTCACTCACTTATGCCCCCCTAAAGCCAACCCTTTGCATGTGAGAGGACAGACATTCACAGTGGAATGAATCAGGAAATTGTTCTGCGTTGAAAACTAACAGTTAATTTCTTCGCCATATCAATTTATCTCAAATCAGTTCTTCAACTCAATTCATTACACAGCCATGTTAAGGCTAGCACTGACAAAGAAAAAACAGGTAGCGAGGGGAAGAGACACGTTGGATCTTTCAATAGCAGTGTTAACTTATCATGAAACCTTAGCCAAAGGCACAACAGCACCACTTCCAGATGGCATTTTAATGCTCCCACATATCCACTGTTGATTCTCCTGTTTATTTATGGAAAGAAAACAAAACAAAACAAAATTAAAACCATGACTTCATTTTGTAGCTTAGAGGGAAAAAATATGCAGTCTAGCTTTGAGGTTAGCTTTCCTTTCAGACTTTCTCTTACGTTGTATATACTGTACCCATAGTGATATCCCTTTGTCACCACTTCCCTTTAAATGTCTTTGTTCCTCGAAAGCAATGAAAGCAATCTCCTCCCTCTTTACTCCAAGCCTGAGATAAGATAAGCTTTTGTAACTCTCCCCATCACTCCTCCTTTCATTCTGCCTCAGCATTATGCTCCCATTCAACCTTATAACAATTTACCTGCTTTTCCCAAGGATTTTTTTTTTTTTTTAATACCAAGCTCGCTCCTTGATAAAAAGATTTGGGTCAGGTATTTTATATCGTCAACTACTCAGGCCCACAAGATATGAATATAGTGTTCTAACTTATCACATGTCATTAAGGAGCAAAAAAAAAAAAAAAAAAAGAAAATTCAGCACTAAATCTCTTCCACAAAGTTTTCCAAAAAGCCTTCCGCTTTCACTCAAAAAGTTAAGCTCCCTTTGTTGGAATTCGAAGTGCTCTCCTAGCATGTCATTAAGATGAAAAGGTAGGCATAGAAAACTTTAAAAATAGCCAAACCAGAAAACCACACAGCTCTTTATAACATTACAGACTCCAGCAGGAACATTTCAATATTGCTGAAAATTAACAGGTTCTTCAGTACGATGTCCTCCTATGCCAGCTTCAGAATACTGAAAAAAAAAAACCAACCTACAAAGGGAAAACAATCAGTGTATAAGGGGAAACAAAAAGAGCAGAATGGCAAGTGTATTTCAACAGTAAAACTGAAGTCTTTCATAGCTATTCACATGATACATTCAAATCAGGCAGAATACTACTATGCCATGCAGCATATGCTTCAAAGCTTTCACTTAGCAAAATCTGCTACTGGACTATACAAATATCTTATTTTGCATTCATCATTGTCATAGCCTCATTTGCTACAACTGCTACACAAAATCAAAAATCATAATGAAAATTAGGAGTTATATGCCAGAGGAAATTGTTATTGCTAATTACAAAATTTAAAAAATGCAAAACTAAGGCAACTCTTTTTGAAAAGGAACTGAAAGCCCTCATTCTGATTTCCACAACACTGATATGTGACAGAGCTGAGCTAGCAAGGCAAGGCCCACAGGAAGAGACACTTAAGAACATTCCACAAAAGCTGTGATTAATCCCCAAGTAGGAAAATACCTAAATTATATCGCTGCTTTGAGCGAGCTACCAATATGAGCAAGAATCAAGAGAGATCAGTATTAAAACAAGTGTTTAATTTCAGCTGAAGATGCCTGAAGGAAACAGAATGACTTGCAAGTAGCAAAGAACACAAGTTGTTTCTGTATTCCTTTTAAGAACTAACAGGCTTGGCACTGAGTTACAAAAATACATAGTCTGCCATACAACACTATGCAGGAAACTTGTTTTATTAATTGGTAGGTCTTCTTTATTTCTTATTTAACACCAGTATGAATGGCACTTGATAAAACCAATAGAATTCAGCTGACATGAACTAATACTCTAATGAAGCTTATTCCCCACTAAGTAGTTCCCTTTGCAATGTCATCTTAATGAAGCTTGAAAATTCATTTTTGTAATTGTTAATAGCATTAACAACACTTGTTTTTGGCCCTCTATAGATGTGTAGATGACTAATAAAGCAGATCTTAGTCCAGAAGTAAGACAAAAGCTGTCAGTGGTTTAACCACATGAAGATTATGTGGGTATCATGGATTATATTATCTCCTTGAAAATATTGAACAGAAAAACAAAACAAAGATCCCAAGATTTGGATGTGTATAAGTGGTCTGACTTATTGCAAATCATAGATAACCACATACGGAGAGATGAAATTGATGGAGTGATGATGTCAAGGGAGAGGCATAGGGAAAAAATACTCTGACTAGTGAAACTGAACAAGTTTCCCATTCTTCTTTCTTCTTGGAGACAAAAATAAATCACAATAACATTTTACTGCCAAAAATGAAGGAAAGGGGTGAGGGGAAGCTGTTTTAAAGATTGATTTAGGAGTATCTTTTATCTTGAGAAAATTGTATATAATCTGCCCAAAGAGTATGTTATTCACTTTATGTCACCATCAGGCTCAAGCGGGATAGGAGCTACCTACAGGTCAGAAAGGGGGATACTCCCAAGTGCTCCCTACTTCTGTTTTTGTAGCCTTCCTCTCTTTTTTGGGGGTGGGCGGGGGAGTGTCTTAGCCTACAAAGTGCAACTTCAAAACCTCCCTCTTTGCCTCCAGGGATCTGAAGCGTCCCCTGTCTGTTACCAGGATGGTGACAGTGCTATACAAGATCGCCACTGTCACCATCCTGACTGAGCTAGACGGCTAGACTGGGGTAACTAACCGCACCTAAAATCCTCAAAACTAAGCATCATTCCACTTAATCGCATCAGCGCTCTGAGCCTGACCTTACCGTCACCAGCAGACTTGGTTTCCACAAAAACAAATAACAGAGTAGCAGCCACAGCCATAGTCATTTAAAAAAAAGAAGCATGGAAACACTTATTCAGCTATTCAGGAGCTCAGCAGTAGCTCAACTTTACCCGACGCTGCATCCCAGACACGGGATACGCGAAGACCAGGGCCTCCTGAGCCAGAGGGCACGCAAACACCCCGCTGTCTCCAAAAATCAGAGAAGCACCAGGAGCAGCGGCCTAGTCCGGAGCCGGGCAGGAGGGGAGCTCGGGGCGCACCGCCGCCGAGCACGGCTCAGGGAAGAGGGGCCGGAGCCTCTGCGGCTCGGGAGCAGGGAGAGCCCGAGGGCTGCTGATGCACCGGGGGGGGGAAGCGGGCCCCGGCAGCCCCTCTCCGGGAGGCGGGGACACGCGAGCGGAGGTTACTGCCCCCGGGGCGGCCGTGCCCTGCCCGCTGGGAGCCGCCGGCCCGGGGGCTGAGCCGCCCCCTTCCCTCAGGGAGCCCCAGCCCCAGGGCCGCTGCCCGGCGCGGGGCCGAGCGGAGCCCGCCGGCCGCACCTGCAGCCTGCCCCGCAACCGTCCCCTCGGGCGGTACAGCCCGCCGCCCTCCGGAGGCGCCGCCGAGCCCGCCCCTCGCTCCCCGGCTGACGGACCGCCCCCGGGCCGGGGCAGCCCCTGCGCGGCGCCCTCCTCCTCCGCGCCTACCTCGTCCCCGGGCGGCGGGGTCAGGCAGCGGGCGAGCCGCCGAGCTCCGCTCTCCTCAGCCGCCGCCGCCCGGGGCTCCGGCGGCTCCTCCGGCCGCAGCATCACCTCCGCGGCAGCTCGCCGCCGGTCCCCGGCTGAGCTCATGGCAGCCGCCGCCGCTCCGCCCCCGGCCGCCGCTCCTCCCCTCGCCCAGGCCCGGCGCCGGCGGGGGCTTCCCGGGGCCGCGCCGCCTCGGCAACGCCCGCCCGCCGCCTCAGCGCTCCCCGCCCGCCGCGTGCCGCGCGCGCCACCCAGCGACGCGGGGCGGGAGCGGCAACGGCTGCGCGCGAGGCGGCGGGGGGGGGCGGGGGGGGGGGCCGTCAGCCGCTCCCCGCTGCAGCGAGGCGGGAGGGGCCCTGAGGAGAGCGGGGCCGACGGGGGGGGGCTCCCGTCACGGCACCTCACCCACGGGAAGGCGATTCGACAAAACCAGCACCAAAAACGCCACGGCACAGGCACAGAGCTCCCCCCCGCCCGCTCCATTCGCCACTTAAAAACCGAGTTTCTCCAGGAGCATTGTGCTTTAACAGGCCTGTGCTGCAGCCTAGAGGACAAAGACATTCAGTGATCAGATGCCCTAGGCTCAATGTCTGTTTTTTAACCACTGGGAAATTAAAGGCTGCAGCTGAAAATGCAGCTTTAAGGTGCTCAGAATTTCTCCGTGCCCTGTTTGCAAGGTATTTAAATGGCCTGAGGCTGGAGACACTCAGTTTTATATCAGGCAGAGCAGAACCTCTGACACAGTGCCCAAGGGACAAAAGCATCCTGTCCTCCTCCCCGAGGATGGAGCTGTGGGAGACTCCCCGGGGAAGCCTGCAGCTAAAGGCTCTTCGTCGCCTTCCGGATGCTTCTTCACCACGGAAGATGCTCTTCCTCGCATTAGGCTCCTTTAAAGCCCACTCTTACACCAAAGCAACATTTCAGAGGACAGATGATCAAGACAGCAGTTAGAGTTGAGACAAAAATAGCCATCTGTTCTCGGTTTGTTCGTTGTCCTTCCTCCTTTAAGCAGGAAACAGGACCTACTCGATAACTAACGATCAGTCAAGGATTCACAACAAGATGGAACAGGGGCAGGATTTCTCAGTAGCAGTGTGTTTCTTCCCAATAACACTGTTATTCTCAGTTGGATGAGGGCAGAAGTGGCCTGCCCTCAAAAGAAGCTTGGCCCGTGCATCTTGTACAGGGTCAAGTGGACTCCATAGCACCAGGGACATAAAGCAATATGCTGCATTTCCCCCTAATCAGTTTAAGTCATTATCTCATTTTAGAATTTCATACTATATAGAACTACTTTTGAGTGCTTGCAGAGCAGAAGGGCACAACAGGCCTGCACTGTCATCCAAAGCTTTTCTTGGCTTTGGATAAGACCAAATTATTGCTGAATAATGGGAGAAATTTAAATTCAGTTTAGCATTCTTAAGAAAATGCCAAATTTATAATCTGTAGTTTGCTGAGAAGACAAAAGCAGCCAGGCTTGAAGAGGTACTTGAAGCAACAGAAGAAAGAGCTAATAGGTTGCAGGGTTTCCCCAAATCTTTTCTCAAGAGTAGGGACAGACAGCGAGCTGAATCCAGGCTATGCCATCCTGACAACAGCACCAGACAGACCCATGCTACCCTTGTGGTGACTAAAAACACATGGGAAAAATTGTACAGTATTTGCAAAACTTGATCTTCCACTGACCAGCACTGCATAGAGGAGAAACACATTGCATCTCTGGGCACTTTATTTCTCATTTCAGTTGAAGCCCTCCAGGTCTGGGCAGCCGCCTTGCTACGTATTTGCAGAGTTACCACCACAGACCTGTTCTCTGCTCAGCCACTCAGGTACCGTTCATGCTGTAGACCCCGAGGGTTTGTATTCTGTATCTTCGCAAGAAGTATTTCTATCGGGGAGAAATTTGGAAAGTGTATTTGGGAAGCTTTAACAGATCAGAATGAAATATTCCTAACTTCTTGTATATCACAGATTAAAGGTTACAAAACTACGTTCTCTACCATAGGAGGAAGAGCGTGAAGATGTACGTTTAGAAGAAACACAAGGAGCCAAGGGGAGTACTTTAGGTGCTTTTAAAAGTATAACACTAACTTAGATTCCTCCTGATTATTTCATGTGGACTATGCCATCCATGTGAGCTTTAGCATTGGCATTAATTATTTACTGTAGAGGAAAGCTCTCAAGATAAAACATTGCTAAAAAGAACAGATCATGCATTGTATTTCTGTCGCTATGACTAAATGGCTTTGTGACCTCTGCGCCTCAGCTGTAAAGTTAGGATAACCCTTCTATCTTCACTATCCTAACAATTTATCAGTATAAAGCACAATCAAAATACAAGGAAAGCCACAACTTAAATTGCTTTATTTTTTCAACATACTAACTTTGCAGGGTGGCTCAAAAAAAAAATCAAACAATTTTTCTACATTGTACAGATCCAGTTACTAACCACCTGAAGTATTTTTGGAACACAGTTAATAGCATTTCAATGTTGAACAATACACCCAAATTGTCTTTTGCAAGTAGTTTTTTGCATTAAGTTTTAGCTCATTTATTCTTAAGTTTGCAAACTGTATCTACTTTTCTCATTTTACAGCACAGGATAGAAAGAGTATAAAGGGCAGACTTAATAACAAGGTTATTAGGGGATTTAAGCTACTAGGATTTAAAATTTCTGAATTACAAGTCCAAGCGTTTTATGTAACCTTATGTAACATTCAGAAAGTCAGAGAAATCTATGTTTATATATTCAATACTTTGTCAGTGTTCTAAGAGAATTTCAAATCCTTTGCATTCCCCCAGAGAAAGACGAAAACCCCACTTTTTTTTTTTTTTTAAAAATTTTTTTACTGGGTCCACAATATCCAGAACAATGGCAAAGCAGCAAAAGAAAAAAAAAAAAGGGAAAGGCCATGTAGGAATTCCAGTGTCTCATAACAGGAATACCCTGCAATATATGTTGGGACTCTTTCCTCCTTCGTTAGCGTATCTCCTGTTTGCTTCCTACCTTTTAACTCCATTTTGTCTTGCAGCTGTAAATAACTGGGCCACTTTTAGACACGCCAGATTATGATACACATCAGCTTTGTCTGTTGTAACCACCCCAATAAAATGCTTTTTATACAAGCATGACCCCTGAACTGGATGATGTCCCTACCTTCTCTAGCTCCTTTCACATCATCTGCTATTCTCATCTGTCCCTCAAACTCTGTTCCTTGTTTCTGAGCATTGCCAACGCATCTGTGACTGCAAAAAAAAAGCCGTATCAGTAACTTGGTATTACCAGGTGCTCAAAAGAAAGCATTTTGAAGAAGTCATTGCACCACAGAGAAAAAGAACCATGTTCTCCTGTGGAAAGCAAATGTGGGGGCAGTAAACATGCTCTTACATACTTTCTTAAATGTAACATCACAGAGCCTGATACAAGTCTTTCACACTGATGAAATGCAAGGTATTTCCTTATACTATCAGTTAATAAAGTGGTAGTTCAAGTAGAAAGGAATGTTAATTGGAAGGACAGGGAATGATCTTATTAGCAACACTTCTGAATTGCTGTAATAAGAAATGCTGGTTAAATAGCACAGCACTTCTTCAAATCGCTTTGTGCTTCATATTTCTAAAGCACTTTTAAAAATCAAGCATACTACATTAAGTCCTCAGAGACAAATTTATCTCCAGTTTGAGAGGGCAAATACACAAGTGATCTATCACAGCTGCACAAGGAGTCTGAATTCTTAAATCTTGGCTACAATCTCGCCTCTCCAAGAACCAGCTGTACCATTTCTTGCATACTTCTACAGCATCCAAGAACAATACTGTTACCGTCCAATGCATTTTTCGTCACGCTAGTATTGGAAGCCATTTATGAAGCTACCTTGAAGCTGATTGTTCCTCTCTAGCGTTACCACATGCAACTACTACATAATAGTATCTGAATATTGATACTTGTATTGCAAGGAACACACGTTCATCAGAAGTATGTCACAAGTCTGAAACTAGAACGCCACGGCTAGTTTTAAGATCACAAGAAAACTTCAAAGGGGTATTCAGCACTAGTCTGAGTCTCTCTCCTGTTGTTATACCAAGGAGAGGAGGATTTTCAACTGATTACTTATGAAAATCCCAGAAAGCCTTTGTATCTGCAACCATATGTGAGTTTTCAATTTCGTAACATAACTGAAGTCCTCACACCTTGTTAAGAGCTCATCACCTTGAGAAAAGTTAAGTACTGTTGGCATTTAAAGGACAGAGGTGTTATTGCATGGTATTGCATTCCTTCCTCAAGGAGGCAGCAGTAGGGCAAGTTACAGCCTTCCTTTACAATTAGTTTCTTATTTTAGGAAAACTACCAGTAGGATTACAGTGATTTGTAGAAATAGCATTGCTGACCTGCATGAGCGTGCATTTTAGTCTCATTCCCCTGAAGTGTCCCAGGTTAGCTTCATCCCGTGCCTCCCCTGCAGATTCAGTCCAGGCCAATATTAGCATTAGGCTGCGCTCTCAGTTCTTATCCAACCCAAAGCGCCCTATCAAGTTTACCTTATCCTGATAGATATATGCATTCCTGAGGACACGTTCCTTAGTCTTCGCTCCTGCAATAGCCCCACTCCCTTGATTCTTAGTGGATTTTACTTAGGACAAATTCTCTCACGCATGGAAGCTCGCTGGAAGAGAAACGTTAATGGACGCTAATGGTCCAGTTGAACAGCCTGTGCTCTTGCTGCAAAGAGCGCTTCCAGCCTCAGTGACAGTGCCCCCCACGCCCGCCGTCCGCCCCAAGCCAAGGAACACTGGAGGAGAAGCATTTGCAGAGTTCGGGTCAACACCAGACCAATTCTGTGGAAGTATACCTTACATGAAATAGCATCCTCTACATTCAATATATTAAAAATGACTTCTTAGGGAGATAAAATTCACTATAACTCCAAGCTGGTAAGTGGAAATTATATTCAATTGCACTTTTTCAATCCATCTGTTGATATTTAATTTCCTCATACAAAACTGTTTACACACAGCTTTATTGCTTTTTGCAATCTTTTTCAGGCTGATCAGTCCTCTACTACTCAGTGTTGTACTAAAAACATCCCATAATGCAGATGACATTACTTTTTTTTCAGTCTGGTATCCTTTTTGAAAATAAGCAATTAGGACTGCATGCTATATTAAAAGTATTGCTGAACCGTGGTTTTACACAGTAACATTATGTTATCAGTTTTGTCCTTTATTCCTTTCCTAACACAGTTTTTTTTTTAATGCTAGCAAGTATGGGCTGATGTTTTCACTAAACTATCATAGCCCAGGATGGCCTCCTGAGAGGCAAGTCTGCTTGGCATTCATCACTACATATGCAAAATTAAGACAGATTTTTCCCCACACATGCACACTTAAACTGCACTGAGTGGTTTGCCATTTTATTGTCTAATCTTGCAGTCTGCCTGCAATCCTTCAGATTTTGCTCCTCTCATTTTTTCATTATCTAATTTATTCAAAATATCCGATACTTGAAATTTCAGCAGCGATACTAGAAAGTTACTTGCTCCTACAACAATTCACATGTTAAAGAAGAGTCAGTAACTTGGAAATCTCTCCCAGTTTCAGAGCTTTATGCATTTGGATAGAAGTTCTGAAGTTAGAAAAATACTACACTTGCATTTTAATACAAGCAGCATGAATTTTTAAAGCTCACACCATTTCAAGAATACCACATCAATTTCAGCATTCCTTTAGGAAAGGGGTGAGCCGCCAGTTTCTGTGCAAAGCACAGAAATTTCTTCCAGCTACAAGACATTCAGACTCGAGTGCACAGATGAAGCAGAGAGGATTCTTTCAGCTGCATACCAATATTCATAGAATCACAGAATGCTTTGGGATGGAAGGATATTAAGATACTGTGTTGCTGTTCTTGGTCTTTTTGTCACCTTCCCATAGCTACACAGCCAAGTATGAAAAGTATTGAACCATACAAAGGAAACTAGTCACGCATATATGAAGGAAGGTACAGAAGTCATATGACTGGCCCCGAGACCAGCAGTCACCAAAGCCCTGCACAAAAGGGCTAAACAAAACTCAAGTCTTTTGTCGCTAGGTAAATGTTTACAAGGGCTGCCAAGGCATTAGATATGGGAGAAAACATTTGCAAGTGGAATGGGTTCAAGTTAAAACTTTAATACAGAGCGTTACACCAGTTACTTACAATAACAGTGAAAACCTCCACATCACCAGGAGCACTTGCCAAAGGTGACGGAGGATGAGGAACCATCTCCCAGGCCTCATAACCTACACTTTACTATGAGCAGCGCTCAGGCAAGCGATACAACGCAAGATTCATTATTTGTGGCTACTGTAGGAATAAGCACATCACAGGTTAGTCAACAGGGCTGAAGGACAAATGTTTTGAACCCTTGCATACTTTCCATGTGCAGAGATTTGCTCCAGAGAAGGGAGCAGAGCAAGCACATGTTTAAGACTGCTATGAAAACAGAGCCCACTGAGCTGCCCCAGAGGAAGGAGGAAAAGAAGAAAAAAAAAAAAGGGGAAGCCCATCTACTTTCACACTTGAGAATGACACATTCTTCCTCATTTTTACTTATCTGACAAAGTAATTGAGAAAAAAACATTTTGTTTCTATATCCATTTATTATTCCAGTCTGTAAAAATATAAGACTAATATACAACTACATCTAGCTTGATTTTGTAAAATCAATCTTCATTCAGTGAGATACCAATGTACATTATACATTAAAGTTGTAAGAAAAATACTGATATTTGACATTTTAAACAAGTTCATTCATGTAAAAATCACATTGCAAGTAAAATTTAATTAGAAAATACATAATAGTCACAAAAATACACATGTTAAAGACAGCTTGTGAGAACATTGTCCTAAATTTAATTCAGCTGTGGAAAAAAAAAAAAAAAAAAAAAAGATTCACAGTTAGGCTTGACTTATCCAGTACCATAGCAGAACTTCAAAGTAAATGCATCTTAATTCTATTAAGAATTTGTTCCTTTTCCTATTAAGGTGCACTTAAATCTCCCAGTTGCAAGTAAGGAATGACTTGTCCCCCCACTGTGCATGTACACAACATATAACACTAGTCAAAAGAATTTTAGTTTTCCATTCCATTTTGAAATAATTTGGGTATTTATAAATTAATTTATAAAATCTAGATTGAAAATACAATTTACATATACAGGATACTTAATACACAAAGATTACATTAATAGCAGCGTAATATTGTCAATCATGCATAGCATCCTCACTATCACTTCTGGATTTTTTCTTTTTTTAGCTAAAGATAAAATCTATATAAAACAGTCAAGCCTTTAAGTATTTTCTTCCAAGGAGAAAACTGTAAAGATGTTAAAAATTTAGGAGGTAGTGAATGAAAGGCTAACAATATCAGCATATTTTAAAAAACCTTATACTGAACCCCAGTGCCATTTATATTAAGTTTAGCCACTCTTAATCAACCGTTGATCATCCTGAAGTAACAATTTAAAAATATTTTGTAATTAACAGTGTATGCATTAGTAAGATACGGAAGAACTTTAGAAACTTTATGGTAACTGCAGCATTAAGCAATTACATGCTGTGCAGTCTGTCATTATAACTGTAAATACACACTTTAAAAAAAAACCATTTTTAGGTTTATTCTTTAATGTTTTTATCAAGTCCCAAATGCTTAGTTGTACTACATGTTACCAAATTTCTGTAAAACAGAACATGATGTGCGTCAAGAAGAATATTATCTCACATTTAGATTCATCAGTTTGCAGGAAAGGTCCTAAGAGATGACTTCTCATGCAATTTAGAGAAGGACCCTAGTTAAATTTCTACAAGTCCTTAATACTGGCATATATATTCAAAATATCCATGCATCTGTTATAAGTACAGATTAGGTAACACAGAGTTTGGCAGCACACTAACCTCGGGTGTTTGTACCTAAGCAGTAAGTTACCTTGCAACACTGGCATTCTCGCACTCAACCCTCCTGTGTAAGTTAACAGCTCAAAGCCATTATCCAAGCTGCAAAATACTAACGGACCACATTAGACCCATAATGTATTTCCACTGAATGAAAACACCTGCTTTAAGTGCACTACCAGTTCATTTTCTGTATCTGTGGACCTCATTTCTTATCCAAGTGCCTTTATTCCTTTGATTATTCACAATACATTCAAGTAAACAAAAGGCACGGAAGTGCAAACTAGCATAATAAATGAAAGTCACCTTCCACTGATGATTTCATACAGGAAGGAAAGTCTTTTGATAAAGGAAAAAAGAGACATTTTAAAGTAAACAATCTTCCTTAAATAAAGGAAGTGTAGAGCAGCACTGACAGAAAACATGTCTATTTAAAATCACACGTTGCAGAATGAATATGTCTTTTCCTCATTTCACACTAAGTGGATGTAGTTTCTTCATTTTTAATAATTATTAGCGAAATAAGTAAAACACCTCAAAATTCTTGCTCATGTTGGAAAAGATTGCAGGGCCTCCCCATATGCACAGTGAAGAAACCATAAATAAATCCAACAAAGCAGAGCTCTAACCTGTATTTGCAGAGTGCCACTGTCTTATGCCAACTCTCCATAAATCAAAAAGGGCATGAATACAACCTTTCTTGACATCCGAGACTTGAACTCCAATGGTATTGAAGGCTCAAATATACTACTGCTCATGAGATATGAATTTAAAATTTGCATTTAGTAAAATTAAACAGCAGTAATAACAGAAGCAATTTTGGTTACATCATTACAAAAATCTTAAACAAATAGAGTTTTAGCCTCTGATATCGTACAAAGACTTTTACAGATGCCTTACCATTAAACTTACAGTTAGGCTCTTGTTAGTAAAGTTACCAGAGGTAGATGTTTCCCCAAGATAGACTGAGGGAAAAAAGAAAGGGGTTAGTGTTAGTCTCCTTTCCCGCTCATCATATCTCCCCACAGGGTAGAACGTGCTTCCAAGAACCTAGGCTACTGGCTCTGGTAAGCACAGTACCACAGTACAGAACTGGTAGCATCCCACTTCCTTCTCAGAGGTTGACATAGACCGCTGGATCCTTGGCGAGAAGTTCCATCCATCCTTCTCCCCAACCCTGTTAGTACCTGTCATCATTTTCCTGCCACAACTTGTGTTCCCAGAGAAGGGTCAGGTTGGGAACTGAGTGCCAAAGTGGTAAAGCAGGAGATACTAAAAGGGGAAAGGGGAAAAAGAACGCTAGCAGCCTCTCCCTGCAGTTCTCCTAGTAAGTTTGCAGCTGATTACACACATACTTATGCACTTGCAGTATCAGGATTTGTCATCAGTATTTTGTTTTACATATAGCAACTTTGTAATATTCAAAACATCCAGCCAGCGGTACACAGAAAGATCAGCATTTACAGTTTAGTTCATTATAATGAATAATTTAATATCACATGGCTTAAGCAAGTTCTATTAAAGCCTCATTCTGATTTAAAACGTCTTTTTAATCGAGGGATTTAATTTAAGCTGTTCTAACTTGTTTAGGTTTGAAGAAAGTAACTTTTTACATAATTCAGACTCACTACAGCAAACCTTTCCTAGTAGAAATCTTTACAGCTTCTACTAGGACTGCGATTTTAACATAGATTTCGTTATGTTATTTCCATAGCATTAAGTTTACACTTGATTTCTTTGAAATTTACTGGGATTAGCAACTAAATCCAATGTCATCCTTAAATATTGCAAACTAAAATGACAAAAGGTCTTTGATACATAAGTGTTAAGACTTTCACATTTGAATTTCAAAACCATAGTCATTAAAAGTAAGCTTACCTGGCCATTCAAAACAGTAAAGGTGCACGACTAATGAGCCTGTGGTTGCACATTCACTTACAAGGGAACAGTCAACTTCAGAAGCTCCCGCCTTCAAATCCTGACTGTTATCAAGTTGCTGACCACTATCAATACCCCCGTTGCTCAACGTGTCAGTCGGGGAACTAGACCAACCAAGAACAACTCTTCCCACCCCACCTCCTGCTTATTTTTCAGTTTCCTCATACACAGAGGCACACAAACAGCTCTACCAGCTGAACAGCAATCCAGAACAGGAATGAAGTGGCTAAAGCAGCTCCATCATACGTAAGCAGCACTTCAGATGAACATGAAACCACAGTACATTAGTCAACCTCACACAATAATGGAAGTTTACTTCTATAGAACCAGTAGTATTCCGTACAAAAAAAAAAAAAAGTACTTTTAAAAGAAAGCTCACAGCCATCTCTTAGCTATCCTTCATTTTCAATTTAAATTTTCCTCATCCAATTTCAGTCATTTACCAATTATCTTCCGCCTTTGTGAAGTATTTACACTGAAGTGCAGAATTAACTGAAGTTAGTCAACTCACATAATTTTGAACTTCTTGTATTTACTTTTTTCCCTCCTTTTAATCTAACTGCAGTGCTTGGTAGATGGAGAGGTATAAAATGTATTACGTATTAGGCCAAATCAAAACACGCATGGCATCCTTACTTAATACAAAGTACACCAATGTAGTTTCATAGTGTTATTATAGTTCCATCTTCTTCTAATGACTTATGATTTGGATCTTGTACTTCATATTCCATGCTAATGCTGCCCGCTGAATGATTCAAGTTCATCTCACTGGAAGGAAGGAATCCATTTTGCGTTGAGTCATGAAGGAGTTCAATTTGTGTCAATGATTCTAGGCTTTCACTGGTAGGTTCAGCTTTTGGAATCTGCTGTGGCTCGCCACTATCTTCAATAATAATGTCCTCTTCATCGCTTTCCTCTTCTCCTTGCAAGAAATTTGCTAAAATATTTGGCGTGCTGCTTGGAAGGCTAGATTCAGTAGACTGACCGGAGCTGCCAGAAGTCCGACTGTTCCTCACAACATTATTTCTCTGGTTTGCTGGTCTTACTGTAATGATCAGGTTACGGCTGTTTGCAATCATCATGTCTGTAACCTGATCAAGGCTTTTTCCTGAAACCTCTATTCCATTCACCTCTAGTACTTCATCATTGACAGCCAGTAAGCCTGTGCTTTGAGCCAGACCTCCAGGGACAAGCCTAGATATGAAAATCCCCGGAACTTTCTCTAATCCATGTGGCGTTACTCTGACGCTAGAGCCATCTCGTATATAGAATCCAAGGGGTTTGTCAGTTCCGTATTTGTAAAGTCGTACCCTGCGATGGGTTTCTGGAAGAATATCTACATCTATAATAGAAGACACTGGTCTGAAGTCTTGTGGCATGCTAATGACAATGTGTGGCTTCTTCTTGTGATTATCCGGACGTAACACATTTGATAAGACATTTTTCTTCCTTGTCATAGTGTCCGTACCAAAGGCACTGTAGTCTGCATCTTCTGTAAGACATAGCACATTGATAATTAGATCACTTTATATGTGGTCCATATCACATTGCTATCATGTTTTAGGTTAGCAGAATGAAATATCTAATCTAGAAGGTTTCTGGCTTGCTGGAGTAGAAACATTTCTCTCTACACATGAAACAAGAGCTTTAATGTTATGAGATTAATCAAAGTTCGTAATACTTTTGGTGTACTACTACCAAAGGAAAGACAGCACACAAAAAAATTGAAGTTAGCAGCAGTAGAGACAAAGAACTATATTCTAGCTGCTTGAGAAAAAGGTTAGAATGGAAAGAGTATGTTCCTAGAAACATTTTGATTTTATTCAGAGTAATTCCACTTGTTAGTTTTCTCTCCTCAGGTTTCAGATCATTGGAAAAGAAAGAATGAAAAAGGGAAAGCAGCCAGTGTGCCTATTATTGCCTAGTCCCTGGAAGCTAGCCAAGTGACCTGGATTCAAACTCCAGAAAGCTTATTCCATTCTGCACTCTCTTCCCTGCCCCCATGCACTGTAGGTAAAATGGCTGTGGAGCAGAAACAAAGAGATCTTGCACACAAATACTTCAAGCAAAGCTGTTCATACAAGCAATGCTGTAACTGCCACAATTTGATACAGAAGCATGCAAATGGCTTAGAATTTAAAAAAGAAAACATATGCAAGTCATACAAACACTTTTAGCGGAAAAGAAAGTATGTTCTGCAGAAGCAATTCTGATGTCTGAAATGCCTATTTACCAAAGGAAGCTTCCATTTTTGTTTTTAATATGCTGTAACTCTTCAAAAACAATGAACCAAAACACATTCAGATCTGAGTTTCTTTGGATCAACACTTGTATTTTTGCAATGTTGCACAGATTTTTTTTCTCCTGCAGTGGATAAAAAAAATAATCAAGAAGAATTGGTTTGCACTAACCCTGGGACTCAGAGAAGTTGGAATTTCTTTGTATTATCACATTAAGATGCCATTGGTACAGCCAAGAAAGTACAAGAATTGCTATACATTTTAATCTGTGAACTGAAATAACTATGGAAATGTGATCCTAGTGTGAAATTTCAGGAGAGCTGTCAATTGCTGATGAAAAAAGTACAGTGAGAGTTGGTAAGTCAGAAAACTTTTTTTTTTCTAGGCTAAGATGAAGATACGCAGACATGTACCAGTTATATTTGGACTCTTCAGATGCTTTAAGCAAAACAGAACAGAGAAATTAATTCCAAAGCAATTGTCTAATGCTATTCCAACAGGTAATACTAACCCCTCCCTTCCCCAGACATTAGCACTGCTGAAAACAAGATTTTTTTTAAGAATAAAACGATTGGTCTACTAAGGCAGCCTTGGATTTAGTATTCTAAAAGATAAAGGACAACAGGAAAAGAAACAAATTTAAGTTAGCCCACCAAAAAAAATGTTTATTATAAACTCGTATCTTGCTCGCACACAATAGTAACAAAATAGTTCATCAACATGGTTTAAAAAAATATGTCCTGATGATGGCCTTCATTTACATTTCTTTTTTTTTTGTTTAAAAAAATAATCAGATCTTAAGGAAGGCAAAGGTCTTTGCTAAAGACAGAACATCTTTTGTATTAAAGTAAAATTTACAGATAAAGTTGTTCAACAATTTAATTGACATAAACAGGAATTGTTTCTGAAGACAGCTAAGTCTACACAGCTATACTATACTCTGGAGTCGCTTTTGTGACAAACTCAGTTACTTTGGGAGACCACGGATGCCTCTCTAGAATATTACATCCACCTTGCATAGTTAATTTTTTACTTCTACTGTTTCTCAGATTTGGCCATCTTTTCACCCAGACTGGTGTTTCTGCAAGAGTTAGCAAATGAACAAAGGCAGCACTAACACAAATTGTTCCACACGTGTTACTTTAGCACAGACACTTCATGTGAGAAAGTGCATACTGAGAGCGCCCTAGGGACTTTGCTCTCCCACTTCACCCACTGAGACAAAAATCTGCTTCCCTCTCTCCTTAGGATCAGCAGGTAAAAACGAAGCTAAATCAAGGAGTGGGCTAGCAAGAACAGTATGAAATTTAACAAAGACAATGACAAAGTCCTGCACCTGGGATGAGATAAGCAAAGAGCCCAGTACAGGCTGTTATCAGCATGGCTGGGGAGCAGCCCGCTGAAAGGGACCTGGGGGTCCTGGGGGACAAGCTGAGCGCGACTCAGCAGCGCGCTGCTGCAGCAAAGGCAAACGGGATCCTTGGGCTGCACCCGCAGGGGCATTACTCGCACAGACAGATGTGATCGACCCACTACTCCGCACTTGTCAGGCTGCACTTGGAGTACTGTGTCCAGTTCTGGTCCCCACAATTCAAGAAAGACATAGACAGGCTGGAGAAGGTCCAAAGGAAGGCCACGAAGATAATCAAAGGGCTGGAGAACCTGCCCTATGAGGAAAGGCTGAAGGAGTTAAGTCTTTTCTCTCTGGAGAAGAAAAGGCTCGGGGGAACCTCACTACAGTATTTCAGTACTTAAAGGGTGGCTGCCAAGAGGACAAAGAGACATGGAGAAGATTGGGCAATGGGTACAAGTGGCACTGGGAAAGGTTTCATCTCAATATAAAGTTTGGGGGTTTTTGGTTGGTTTTGGGTGGTTTTTTTTTTTGTGGTTTTGGTTGTCTTGTGGTGTGGGGTTTTTTTTTTTTTCTTCAGTGAGAACAATCACTAGAACAGCCTCCACAGGGACGCAGTGGAGTCCCCATCACTAGAGGTTTTCAAGATGCAATTGAACAGGGTGCTAGATAATATCGTCATAGGCTCCCTTTCCTATAAAAGGCTGGCCCAGATGATGTTTCAAGGACTTCTAACTTAGGCTGTTCTATGATTCTATGAATTGTACAGGAAGAGTAGGAAAGTAGAAGCAAAGAGACGAACCTACACGAGCTATGCTTGAGAACATTAGATGATTGTGAACACAGGAAATAATTTTTAGTTTCTTTGGGAGTCTGAAAGGTTCTCTCAGAAAAGCATGGAATTACTATTGTTCTTCTGCAAGAGACGTTAAGGAGAAAAAAAAATTGTAATTTAAGGTTAAATTAAAATAACATTAGATCTCAACATCAAGCAAGAAGGCTTTAGAAGTAGCCTAAAATCTGTTCTTCAGATGCCGAAGAGTGTTAAGGCAGTTGTGTTGAAGAGTGGGTTGATTAAAAAACAATCCAACCTCTCAAACAAAAGCATATAATAGGTGGACTATGTCTGAAGTGTAAAACACCTCCAAAAATGCAAAGTTACCATTTTCTCTGTAAAATGCATTTTGGGATATCTAACTGACTGAAGATCAGCCATTAAAAATCCTGTACTCCATTGCTGAAAACTAACATACTGATTTTTCAGACAACATGGAACAATTCTTTTAATGTTTGCTTAAAATTTATGATCAAAGAAAAAAGTGTGAGAAGTTTTTGCCCTTATCTCTGACAACCCATCCAACCAGTTTCACGTTAGACATCTGGTTGTTACATTGGGAGGATTTTTGCAATTCAATGAGTTGCAATAGCTTTTCTTTTTTCTTTGGAACTACAATTGCTTACAAAACAACTTGGAAAGGGCAATTGTGAAATAAGATATTAGACAGAAGGGTCTTGTTTGCAGTATCTTTTACTGCTAAATACAAAGTAACATAATGACAGCAAGAAAGTGATAATATAGGTGAAGATTTTAGATAAACAAAAGACAATGGTGGCTTGAATATTAGAATTAAGAGAATGTTAATGAGTGCCAAGGTTATTTTTTAGGTCATGGATTTCCCTCTCCCCCAACAGCAGCTGGTATGCATCTTACTGATCTCAAAAACTACATGAAAACTTTTTTGTGCGGTGCACGTCTAAGTAGTATGGATCTCTAACTCTGGTTTTAAGGCTGCACAATCAACAGAAAATTCTCAAGACTAGAGAAAAATATTCCAAGGACCAGAGAGACATTGCATGGACAAGATATGTCATTTTGCCTCATTTCAAAAGCTTCGCTTCTTTTTGGTTTGGTGACACATGTTTCTAGGTATTTAACACCACATTGCTCCAGAAGAGCTCTGTTCTTTGGGAAGTTCTCCAAAGAGCCAATGAGTAAGTTGGAAGCATTTCAACTGATTAGTTCCATATTGTTCATACCTTAAGCCATATTATGCCTTTTTTTTTTTTAGAGTAAGCTCATCTAAAGAAAACAGGAATATTGCACATGCACAATTTATTCGTGCTAGAGTGCAAGCTGCTGATGAAAACTGTAGGATATAGGGACTAACACATTGGTACCAGTGAAGCACTGGGTTTCTACTGCTTTTAGTGTAAGAGTTGGTTTAGAAACAGTATACGGGAAAACAACGTATCAAAACATTGACAGTATTGATTTTCTTGCAAGTGCTCTTCCACATGCACTGCAGCACTAAAAGATATTCAGTTTTTGAGTTTTTCTCCTTAAATTCAAAGTGCACAAATTCAGATTCTTGTCAAAGAATCAGACAGCGTATCTGGTATTTTACACATCCTGTCATATCAAATGAATGTGATATTCGACATTCCCAGCTTGCCACAGTGGGCTGTAAGGCTTCTTCACCTTCCTAGCAGGCCACATACCAGGATCCCTCTCCTGCCACTCAGGCCTTCTGAGCCTACATGGTAAGTTTGGCATGTACTAGATATACAAACATACACACATTTATTACATCCAGGAAGTAGATTTATTGGGTCCTGCAAATGATCACAGTAAGTTTGTGCCTTTTACCCAACAGTTAGATCTAGAACTATTCGCAACTTCCTTCCCCAACAAGAAATGAGAGGTCACAAAAACCATCACCCAGCTTGCCTTCCCACAACCATCAGCTGGTGAGGCTTAAAGCTTTTGTCCAAATCAAGATTTTCCACAGTTAGTAGAGAAACATGAAGATAAGTTGCAAAAGGACTGGCTTTGAAAGAAATATTATGTAAATATATCTGTATGTCAAATAACAGATTCAAAAGTGCTTTTTAAACAAAAACTAAGATTAGGAAAACATTTATTAGAAGAGAGATGAACTTTAAAAGTCTCTTTCAGAAGACAAATATACAATGAGAAACCTTAACACTGAGTTGGTGCTTTTAGAAACTTCCTTAAGTTACATGACACATTGTTGAAGTAAAAGCATCCCAAAATTGCAAGCCATACATCAAAACATTTAAGAAACGATACAGCATCGGAGGGTAGTTGTTTTGCATTGTAACTAGTCTTAGTAGTCTAATAATTCAAATCTAGCACAAACCTTAAGATATACAGTTAAAGTTACATAATTTGCGAGAAAAAGAAATAGTGAAGTGTTGATGAAAACTCATCTCCAAATCTCAGCCAAGCAGCATGACTCTGTTTAACCTCTCTTCCACTGCTAAACAAATTTTCTAAAGCGATATTCTCAAGTACAAAGGCATCTTTGTTCTGGCACCTAGCTAATCAGTTTAAAGCTGCAGCAACAAATATTTTGGCATACACCCAAAAGGACAAGGTGTTAACTACAGATAGTGTTAAGGAGACCGTCCACATAGTGCAAGAATGATTTCTCCCCTAGCAGTTTCAAGCTCAAGGTGGCACCAATCCGTATGTACTTATTACATGAAATTTAAAACAAAAGCCCACAAATGCCAAATCTGGTTTCAATTTAACATGGTTCAAGACAGATATGTAAAATGTTTTTCTGATTTATTTGCAAAGCAATGTAGAATTACCCTCAAGAATTAAATTTTCAAAATCCCCAAATCATTAGTACATTTGAATACAGATGCAATCTAGCATTTTTAAATAAGCCCCAACAAATCTTACCTCTTACTTAGTCACAAGTTATAACAAAACATGGTTTTAGGAAACTAACCTATGTTGTTAGAAAGAGGATTCACAAGAGCTAGGATATTCCCTACAGAGTTGTTTAAAAAGCGAATTCCTCTTACTTTTCACCAAAATAAAGCTTCTCAGTGAAAAAGTCTACCTCAAGAGGCACAAATGAATTAACCCTTCAAAGAATCCACTTTTTACCACGTGCATGCAGGAGGTGTATATTGTAATTTAATATCCTGCAAGTGCGCTTTAAGGGCATTATAATGAAATATATCTTCTGTTAAGTTACCATCTCTATTATTCTTGTATTTACAAGGCGAAGTCCCCCACATCAAACAGCCCTTCAGGGTCTGTATGGACTGTGTGTCATCCCTCCCGTTTTATCTTCAGCAAGATTTTTCTCACAGACAGAGCGACTCCCATACATCTGGATTTAATCACGATACATCAGTTTAACCTTTAAATTCCAGATGTCAACAGTACCTGTTGACTGCAGAATGAAATTCCAATAAGCAACTGTTTTCTGCAAACTGATAGCCATTCTTGACTTGTGCAGCATCACGCTCCAGTTTAGATTTAACACTGGAGAGCAGTTTAAAATATTTTAAAGGAATTTAGTTAAATATAATTAGAAGAGTCTAAGGGGAATAATGCAATTTCATTTCCTTGCAGGATTTCTAGGTTTCTTACCCCATTAACCAATACAGATAAATGCTTGGGACAGACAACCTTCTAGTTTTCATAAATTAGGAGTCAAAAATCAAACAGAAGAGAAAGGAGTGCTTACTCTGGCATAACAACATTTCTGAAATTTTGGAGTCACATTATCACAATTGTCACTTATTAACAACATTGCAAAAGCATCCCATTGCTCCCATTTCAATCCCTCAAGGTGCTCCTTGGATGCAATATACTAAAAAGTTAATACTATTTACCCTAGATTTTACTGTAGTCTGCTCATACCTTATGTTAGCTTTCCACAAACTGCATACAGCTTCTAAATAGGTAAGACAGTATAATAAAATTTCATGTCTTTTAAGATAGCAAAAACTTTCTCTCTTCCCCACAGTGGCTTTTTGCCAAAGATCTTAAATTCCCAACTAATATTGCTGGAAATATAGGCAAAGTTCCATTAGAAAACCCACAGAAATTTTCCAGTTTAAGAGAATGTAAGAAAGCCACAAGAAGCCCTGCAGGTGGAAGAGTAACTTGTGTCACTTACTAGGTATAGTTCCAAAGCAGCACAGATCAAAGCTGCCCCATCAATAGCAGGTATTTGTTCAGACATTCGATTTTCAATTTCAGAGGTACAGCCAATAAAGATCTGTGCAACCGGATGAATTGATCACATGTAAACAAACTATGCTGCACAAACTATGACATACCTCCAACTCCTGCGATTCAGCTTTAGTTACAGGCAAATTATCACAAATAAAATACAGAATCAAGTTATTTCCTTGTTTTCCATCAAACAAACCTCTGCTCTATATGGCAAAGATGCTAATGGAATCAAAGCCTCAATTTAATCAACAGAAGGGATCAAAGTGGTCACAACTGATTCAGAACAAAGTACAGTGCTGGACTCGGATGCCAGCCTGGGTTCTTTATTCTCTGAACTCTATAGCCAAAAGACTCTGGTGTCAGAGGGAAGGTGATGACAACTGATACTTTCTACATAGCTTTTCCTGCTAATCGATTCTTGGCATGATAAACTTAAGTGGGTTAATCTTATTTCTAGTTCTGCGCATTATATCAATTCTATTATCAATTCCTCGCACCAGAGTAGTAAGAAATAATTCACAACACTTCAAATAAAGGTACAATGAATAAAGGTATAAGATGTTATAAATATAATGCTAGTAACAGTCAGCATCAAACATGTAACACTAGTAACAATCTAAAAACATATGGTGTTAAAATACAACCTCAATAATCCCAGGCTGACAAAGTGGCTTATCTGTTCTTGTCATATGGCTACTGTAGGAGATTAAATGGAATCATAGACCTTTTCTACCTCTAGGTTCTATTAAAGCAAATAGTTCATTCCTTTGGCAATTCAGGACTGAAAACATAGGCCTCACTAGACTATACGATCCTTAATACAAACAAAGCAAACATTCTGGCAAGCAGCCACCCTGTTTTTGAATATTGTTTGTGTGTCAGGCTGTTGTAGAGCTTGTTCATTTTTTGAAGTGGGAAAGTTGATAAAAGCTTCCGATGCCCAAGTATTTTTCTAAGGAAAATAAGCCTGTCTTAGCAAGAGCCAGAACAGCCAGTGCACATATTTATAAAATAGCTACACAAAAGGCAGTCTGCTATTCGAAGATCAGCTGACTGCCTTATTAGGATAGGAATTGCACATGCATGTGTTCATGTATATACACACACACCATGCATGCACACTCACACCTGTAGGCAAGTAAGCAGAAAACCAACAAGTGCAGAAATCAGGTTTTCTTGGCTTCTTTGGATTAAAACAATTTCAAACCACATCATTAGATTTCTCCCCTCCCCTTCAGTTCCATATACTGAATATGTTCTCCTGGACAAGAACAAATTACAACTTCAGATTTGATTTTTTTTTCCTAATAAACAAAAGCAGACACTAGAAAGAGACAAGCAGAACTTGGTGCCTAGAAGACATGCCATTTTTAAAGGCAAACAAACTAAGCAGCACTCACATTTGAGGTCTGCTAACTGAAATAAGCTTGTCATTTTGAAAGCTTCAGAATGTTTTATTAGGAAAGTGTGATAGGAGTAGCATATTACAAAGTTAGTCTTTAATTTATACTGACATTTAATACTTCATGTAATAAGACTTTCAAGATTCCTTTCCATCCTGTAACAGCCTCTCTTCTTGTCTGATCAAGATCGGAATTTTAAGTGAAAGGCATCCAACATACAGAGCAGAAAACCCTAGAGGTTTGAAGTTTATTTTAATTTGCTTACATAAAACCAGAAAGAAGCATTTGCTAGAGATTTAACTTGACTTTAACCGAACTAAATACAAGCAAAAAAGCACAAAGCATAAATAGGTTGCCCGAGGAAGCTCTTGCAAGAGAGATAAGTTGGGAATACCTTTCATGATCCACAATGATTACGGAATTCAACATGATGAAATAGGACTGAAGGGTTTTTTCCTCCATACGTCACACTTTACTGCAACATGGTATAACTGGATAAACAGATGATTCACAGACTTCAAGTGCACTTACCTTTTCTCTGAATGAAAATCCTGAGCAGAGGATTGGCTGTGGAAACTGCTTTATGATAATTGTCATCATTATTGATAGGCAGCAGGTCTCCATGAATGTCCGTATATCCCACTAGAACGTCAACATTTGGTATCTTGTGCACATGCTGCAATAATCCATAGAACTCCTCAAACTTCCCAGGTTTGGATCTCTCCAGAGAAAATCGTCGAAATTCTGCTCCGAACTACAACGAAATATATCTTACATCATTAATGTGGAAATCTAACATCCTCAAGCAATAGAATGATTTGGATGTTAAGCCAGAAATGTTATGGAATTAAAAGTGCACTAAAAACTACAACTGATAATTTTGAAGTGGCATAAAAAGGTCATTTTAAACTGTGAGGTTTTTTTTCCAAAAGTTGTATTTTTGGTCTTGATAAAACATGTGCATTTGAATATGCAAAAGTTGTTTTCATTGTTCTATTTAGGTCAAGCATTCACTGATATGGTAGCTTAGCGTTAGGGTGACAAACTAGTGCAAGAATAATTGCAGATTCTTACATGCTTATGAAACGGCCATGCTCTGGGTAAGGGACAGAATTCATACCCAGCACTGATGTTGGTGGCTCAAAAAAGATTATGATTAACCTTCTGTGGTATGTGACTACCTGGAACTTTATCGAAGAAATTTCAGTGCACTTTAGAACGGTATGTATAGATTGTTATACAGCTATGGTTAACCTATGCAAGACTGAGTAGTTTTCAGATTCTCAGTTGCTCGGACAAGAAATGAAAAAGCCACTTTGACCTGAAGACTACAAAGAATGGCTGCTGCTTTTCAGTACAAACTATGTGCAGTGAAGCTTTAGTGAGCTGATCTCAAGTCAATTCTGCCCTTACCTAAAGAGAGATATAAAGGAAGCAACCAGCCACTACTCCTTAAGAGCACTCAGAAGATTTGCCTGCACAATCAAGACTCAAAACCTTGACTGCATAGTCTTTTAAAATATGGTTGTGTCCAGGGTATAAAACAGACAAGAATCAGAAGATACGAAAAAAAAAAAATCATTTAATCACTGGCACTGTACTTTCAGGGGTAGCATTTGCATTTAGTCAGCATTTGCATTTAGTCAGTATGATCATTCAACAAAAAAATCCAGCTCCCTAGTCCACTTGTGCTTCAGTCTCTTATATCACCTATAGTACAAACACTTATTAAAAAACAACGCTAGCAATGATTCAGTGTTGGTAGGCATAAGACTAAACTGGGTGCAAATAAAAGAGTAAGCATTTGATGCCGACTAGCCAAATTTTAATTTTAGCAAGCATAACTGGTAAAATGATAGTGTTCTGGCCAGCACAGGCAGGACCCAAAGCAAACAGAATATTGGATAAAGATTACTCCAAAACCTCCATATCAGGCACACAAAACACAAGACAGACGCTAAAAGGAATTAAGAGAGAGCAGCAGCCAGGTTACTAAAAGCAGACCAGCTTGTATAAGACTTAAAAGAGTAATAAACTATTCACTAAAAAATAGAAAACAAACAAAAAGTCAATTGGTGGCTTTTTTTTTTTGTGAATTCTATTGCTGACCTACAGTGAACATAAAGACTTTAAATAACTTCTTCAGCAAGTTTAGTTTTTAGCAGAACAGAAGCGCACATGGAACAAAATATTCCCTGACTGAAAGTTTGAGCCTCACAGTGTCACATACTTGGGTATATGTTACACACAGTAGATGTGAAGGCGCACTTTACCAGGCCTCTACACCAACCTTTACCTCACATTTGATTACAACCTTTTGGAGAACAGAAGCTTTAGAGTTCTCACATACAATCAAAGGAATGAAAATAAGGAGACAAGGACCCCATTGTTAGCACATTAGCACCATGCTAACTCAAACACAGCACAGCAAAACAAGCTCCACCTTCCGACACCCCACCTTCCTCCAAAAGTTTCAAATAAAGGAATTATCTGGGAACATTCCTCTTCTAGAAATACCCCAGTTACAGTAACATTAACTAACAATAAGGCAGAAGGAATGATTCATACGTGCTTACAAGAAAAGCAAAGAAAAGGCTGGAGGAGGAACTCCCATCACATCAGAAGCAGCACACTTAATCCTGACGTCAGTGAAAGACTTTATCCGGTGCCTCTCAAACCTTTCTTCAGCTATGTAAAGTATGAACGCCACAGGAATTGTCCATGCATTGCATCAATTTCAATTGTTTGCTTTCGAAAGACTACGTAGTTTAAACATAATTCAGTAATAAAAGTTTAAAAAGCCAACAACCTCACTCTCAGTTTGGAGTAAGTGTTAAATCCTATTGCAGCAAGCATACACAGGGCCAGATTTTCAAACGTGTGGTTTTATTCTTTCCACGTTGTTTTATACATAGTTGGTGCAAACACCAAGAGACTAATACTCCGGCTATTATTTCCTAACAGTTTGCCATATGCTCAATACTATTATAAAGCAGATAAAAGACAAAAGTAAAACTATGCAATTTCATTGTTTATTTTAACCCCCTAAAATGTGTTCATTTTATGTCAAATGTTGCGCTCTATTCTATTAAATAGGCTGCCCTTACAACTTATAAGTTTAGAGGAGCTAAAAGATTGGAAAAGACTAACTTAAGAAGAGAAGGCTTCTTGCCACCTGAGCTCTTTACAAATGCATGCTGTTACACTGCTAACATCTGGGAAAACCCAGTACAAGCTATGCCAGCATACTAGGAAGTTACTGGAGATACTGACTTAAGTAAGACTTACTTATGAGAGACATCTTTAAGTCCTCTGTAACACCGCATACTGCAAGCCTCCAGCAACGAGAACATGAACTACAGTAACCATATCTGTCTTATCAGTATATTAGATTTCATTCTCAAAAAATATTATTCCAAGTCATAAGGGAGAGGGGGGAAAAAACCCGAATTTTACATCTAGAGGACTATAAGTTTATTTGGGGGCTTTCATACCATCACCAGGAACTCCAGTTTGGGGTATAAAATTTTATTTTCTATGACAAGAAAAAGGGCTAACCGGAATTAATATACTATGAGGATCCGCCAGGGCAAGTTCAGAGCAGTTACCCAAATTGAATAAACTAGAATAACAAAAGGATTTTGCTCATATAACTGCAACTACAGTTGGGCTGCGCTGGCACAGCTTTGTCAGCTGGGGCACGATTATTGATTTGGAATATCTAAATAAAGAGTTTTATATCGCTGATAAGCCTTCAAAGCCTAGACCTCTCCACAGTAATGGCCCCCTCCACCTCCCACACAAGCCTTTCTTCTTTCTATTTAGAATTGCTTATTTTCATACAAGGAAGATGACTCCTATGCTATATTAAATCAAGGTGCTGTTAAATAATGCATTAGCGACAAGTAGTTCTAGGAATGCCTTGAAACCTGCTTCATAATACGCACTTAAGAGACAGTCCCTGTTCATTAGAACTTCTACACTTCTCTGTACAAACACCAAAGGACACATCACACAGGTGACCCCTAGATATATTTTAAATCAAGGAAAACACACAACGGGGGAACAGTAAGCCTAAGTTTTGGGCTGAGGAAACAAGTCTTTTGTTTATAAACACATTGTACCGACTGTTTTCACCTTATAAGAGCACAGATGGAAAAAAAGACTTCACCAACCACGGTAACAGCTATGCTTAACCAGTAGTTGAAATCATGGCTAGCAGGTATTCCTGTGCTTTCTCGCTTTGTCCACATGAAAAGTTAACACTTTAAAGAAATCATCATCATTCAAGCTATAGAGACCAACCATACTTTCTCTAGAAGTGTCAGCACTATAATATTTATCCTTAAAAAAGCCACACAACAAAAGTCCTGACTGCTTCACCTATACTGCTGCTGTAACACTTGATTAGCAGGAAAGGAAGGTGGAGAATACAGACGACAGACTGTAGACTAGTTTAAAAGAAGCCCACAGGAGATTTTTCTACCAATGGAAGAAAATACATTCCCATGTAGGTGCAATTTGCCTAGACAATGAAAAGGAGGTTTTAACTCAAGTTACACACATTTAACTAATAGGTTGACACTCCACCTACTACTGCACATCCAACACTTTTACAATCGTTAACTGCAGAATGACATGTCAACAAAATATTACAAATGTAAACCAGAACAGAAAATGTAATTTCTTTCAGAACATGCAAGTTTTGTCAGCAAGTCTTTGCCTAACCAGCACGTGAAAAATTAACAATAGGAAGAACGGATGCAGATACACCCATGAGAGAATCTGGAGCACTGGGCAAAGCTTTGACAAGAAGAAACTGTTGGTGTAAGCCGTAACACACAGATACACATTTATAAAACAATTGCCAGTGTAAAATCCTCAGATAGCCTCTAAAAGAAGGCAAGCTCTACTTTAAAGTAAGTTAGTCAGGGCTTACCTCATCAAGTAATGCAAGCTATAAGAATATGCTCTAGCCCACCAAAAAAAGAAAAATTCCGAAGCACACAGTCACCAAGTTAAATAAAAAAAAAAAAAGGAGTACAGAAACACTAAGTTAAACAAATGTACTCTTTTTTTAATTCAGACAAAGAACAGGTTTTGGAGTTTGTGAATTATGTGTCTAAACACCTCTTTTGGCCCGGTTATCCCAAACTTTCCCCAAACATCTACTTCTCTGTATGTTTTTTAGTCTATGCTGAAACTAAGGGGCCAACTCCACTAATCTGTTTTGGTTTTTTTGTTTTGTTTTGTTTTTTTTTAAACTCTTCGGAAATACTTATTCTTTCCCCTTGCAGCCAGCGCACCCCCCAAGCCACACCACCACCTAACTCCCATCTCAGCCTCCGAGCAGCCTGAGGAGACCGGGGGGAGCTGGCTGGGGCAGGGACGGGCAGGTGGGGAAGGGGGCCCGCCCCCAGCCGCAGCCCGGGCACCGCCGCCTGTCCGAGCCCGGCGCCCCGAGGGGCGCTCCAGCGACAGCGGGGCCGTGCACCGGCGGACGCCGGCCCCTCGCCCCCGGTGCCACCTCCAGCAGGTGAGTCAGCAGCTCTCCCTGCCCGCCGCCGCTCACCGCCGCCCTTCGCTCACTGCCCCACAGCGACCCTACGACCGGACGCCCCCGCAGGGCAGGGCCAGGCCGGGCCGGGCGGGCTCTTTCCCGCCCCGCCGCCGCCGCCGCCCGCGGCCCGCAGGCGCGGTGGCCGGCACCCACCTTACTCTTCACCTCCATGGTGCCCAGGCCCCGGCTGCCCGCAGCCCCGCGGTGAGGCCGGTTCATGCCGCCGGAGGGTCGGTGTCTCGTCGGTGTCACCTCTTCTCTCCTCTCTCTCCCCCGGGGGCCCCGGGGCGCGCTGCGGGAAGGGGAGAGAGGCAGCAGGGGAAGGCGAGCGGCGCGGCGCCAAGCGAACTGCCCCCGGCAACCGCGGCCGCTCCGCCGGCTGCTGCCGCCGCGACGCCTCCGCCCTCAGAGCGGGGAGGGGGCGGGGCGGCGGCGGCTCCTGGCACCTGCCGAGCCAGCGGCCAGCCGCGCGGGCGGGGCGGGGCCAGCGCGCGGCGCTGCCGCCACAGCGCCTGCGCCGCCGGGAGGGAGGGGCCGCGCACCTGCCGCCGGCGAGCATGCGCAGTCGGCGGTTGGCGACGGGGGCGCGCACCTGCGCCGGGCGCGGCGGGGCTCCAAGATGGAGGCGCGGGTGAGGAGGAGGAGGAGGAGGGGCCGCTGTGTGATAAGGAAGTCTTTTTTTTTTTTCCCCTTTCTCCTAGGGAGCAGGTGTGGGATGTGCCTCGGCAACCTTTGCCCCGGAGTGGCCGGGTCTGGTGTGTACACACAGGGCTGCGGTGGCTGAAGCGCGGTTCCCCGCCTTCTCCTCAGGCGCCTCAGCGCGTCGCCCTCCTGCGCTGGGGCCGGCCCGGGCTCCGGCTGCGCCCCTCGCCGCGGGGAGCTGCTAGCCCGCCGCTGCGCGCCCTCCCGCAGCGCTGGGGAGGCGGGTCCGGCGCCCGCCTGAGAGGAGCCCCCAGGGCCAGGCTGCCCTGAAGGCGAGTGCCATCAGAACACCTCAGGCTCAGGCATCATGGGATCCTGCGAGTTCAGCACAGAAAGTGCACCGGTGTTAGTTTGTGTATCGACAGGTTACATGAAAAGTCCAGATCGGGCTCAAAGTTTGAGCTCTCTTACTCTCGGGATGCATCTGTACACTCATCCTGGGTGTAAAGATGTTCGTGGAGTTTGTTTTCATTTTAACCACGAATAATATTGCAGGATCTGGTAACATGTCAGAGTGGTTGTCTTAGGTAACCTTGTTTATTGGTTTAATTCTGAGATAAATCAATTCTTTTCGTATAAAGGTCTGCTTAGCTACCCTGAGAGAGGTACTGACAAAACTCCTTAGAGGAGAGACCATAAACACTTTACAATCTGAAGAAAAATGGCTTTTCACCTATATAATTTTACGTGTATTGGCAAGAAGAAAGCATGTAGATTAATCTAGTTTTGTCAACAAATTTTTGAAATATAGGTCTCTCCCTAATCTGTAAACCTGAGAGAAGAGAACTCAGTGTGAGGTATCCCTGTGTAGACGTTATGTAGATGGCTGTGAAGGGAGTTCAGACAACTCCTTGGAGCTGAGGCAAGGTATGAGTGTCTAGTCAGTTCTCAAGTCTCAGTTGGTAATAAGTAATTAAAAAAAAAAAACCACCCAGTGCTGAATCACTTTTAAGTCGGTGCCGTTTTTTGTACAGTTGATCTTACTCCCACCATGCCAAAGGCAAAGAAATTGCAGCTATCACTCGAGCCAAGACAAGTTGTAATTAGTACAGAGGATACAGTTAATTGTTAAGTATAGTTTGCTGTCAGACAGTGTCTAGTCTAATTCAAGTCTTCCCATCCTTTGTTTAGTATGTTTTGGTTTTACGCTGCAGAAGGATACATAGAGAATTCAGTCTGTAAATTTAGATAAAATCTGTGATCCTGGTGTAATAGAAGATAGATTACAGCTGTGTGAGCAAGACTTGGATAAAACCTCTGATTTTGTCACTTTGTAATTACAAAATTGAAAAGAGTTTGGACTGCTTTCCACTTCTGTCTTCTACAGCGTGCTTTGCTTAATGAGGTATAGGAAAGCACAGAGAAGAGTGTGAGTGACAGAAGAGAACAGTGCCTTCTCCAGGTTTTTAAAGCTATTGGTTTGCCTCTCTCCTTTTGGAGAATCATCCTGAAGGTGATTTGTGCTTGAAGCCGTTGTGCAGCTAATTTTATTGCTATAGATTTATGAAGTATCGTCTAAGATAATTTTTTTCTATTGTGCATTCCTAGCATGGTTGGAGTGCCAGGCGGTGGGTGTGGTAGCATGCTTAAGGAGTCAGGGCAAATTCATTTCAAGTCACTGGAACCAACGTAATAAAAAGTATTAATCACTGGCTTGCTTTCATCACAAGGAGCTGATGTATGAGGAAGGAATGTGGTAAACAATTTGATTTCAGATAAAGGTAGAGAGAGAGGCAGGCTTTTTGTGCCAGTTGTAACAGAAGTTTATAGAGCTATTTTAGTCACAAATTCTGTAAAACCTGATTCAGACTTGATCAAGCTATTCATGGCACGTTCAGTTTCAGCTTCTGTGAAGTTGAAAGACAGGTTGGGTTTCCTAATCTCTGGACAGTTGGGGAAGTTTTTGGGAGGTCTTTTTCTTCTTTGTTTGTTTTGGTGTAGAAATTCAGTCACTAAGTCCACCATGGAGAATAGTGAGATTCTACTGTAATACTTCTTTCCCATCTCGAGACTTCCCACTTTTTAAGTGGAATGGTATTCCATACAGCCCTCCTAGGAGCTGAAAGAATACTTCCAAGAATAAGGCATAGAAAATGTCTGCCAGTGTATGTTGACTGTAATTGATGACCCACCTAAACTTTTGTTGTATAATTCAGGGCTTATGCTGTTTTTATATTTAACATAAACTATTCTTTATTTACGCTGTCAGTGCTAGCTCAGAAGAGTGATCCTTAGATTCAGTAGATTGTAATCTGATCTTGTATTGGAGTCGATGAGAGGTTGCTTTTTTTGGATGGGAAGAGAAAAATAAAAGGGGAAAAGAGAACCTTTATTTAAAAAAATGGTAATAATAAGGTCGTACCACAGATTGTCCTGCTTTCTTTAAAAAAAAAAAAATCTCTACTTACAGGCTTTCATTTTGATACTTTCTGTAATTTTGATACATTAACTTTGCATGCCAGTTATATTTCCCTACAAAGAGGGGAGTTTTCAAGAACAGCGTATATGCTTGGATAACTGCATTTTCAGAATTTTAGGGACACGGGACCTCAAATTGCTTTTACCTTCCTCTAAGTAAGTGAGTGGGACAGACAAACCATTTTTGTCATAAAGACATCTGATGTTCACAAATGCAAATAATATTGTAGAGCACTATTTATAGGTGCCCATGAAGCCATGGAAATACATTTCATAACATTCTGTTAATATTCCTGATCCTGGAGCAGGATATGTGAATTTACAAATGTTGCGTTAGAGAGAAGGAATTTGAGAAGGGTAGCTTGTTATATTTTGTCTCCGTGAAATACAATCCATACCAATGGCACTATACAAACTCAAGAGCAAAGCTTATCAAGTAAACCCCATTGCACAGCAGTTTAGCTAATTTATTAATAATAGTAATATTTAAATAACACATATAATAAAAACTGAATTTCTTATCCTGAAATTGTGACAGTTGTAGGATTTTATGGATTTTAATTTTGGTTTGGGGGTTTTTGTTTTCCTTTTTTTTGTTTTCCTTGGGGGGCGACCAATAGTTGGTTTAGAAACGAGTGTATTTGTTTTTTAACTGTACAGCTATAAAACTACTTTTACCGTTGAAGTAGTGATATAAAAGTTTGTTGCTTTTCTTGTGCAGAAGTCAGCAGTACAATACGATCCTACCAATAGTATAGTGGCTGTGTAGGTACAAACGATCCTACCAGTAGTATAGTGGCTGTGTAGGTACAAACATATGGGTGTAGTTCAAAAGTGCTCTTCAGCTAGGGACCGCTTCTCCTTTTCTGGCTAGATTTTATCAGTGCATTTTTTTGTACAGGTACCTGGGAAGGCTTGAGAAATATTTCTCCATTTAAAAAAAAAATACTAAAGAACTACAACGCTTGGTTTTAAATATCTACTGCAAAGAAGCTAGGGGCATATAAGTCGAAAGCAACGTACACTTCAAATCACATTTTTGCTCAGTAAATAGATATTACAAAATACTTCCATTGTTACCTGAAGAACTAATGCTACTTCACCTGTTAAAGATAGGATGGACCAGAGGAACAACCAGAGAGTTAAGATGGAAGAATTTCTGTGTTCTGATGCTGCCTCTGCTTTCTCCTTTGGCTGTCAGCAAAACAATTAGCCTTTTTTGTCCCCCCGCTCCTCCTCCAGGCACCTTTAGTTGTCACTTTGATGCAATATTTGCTTACCTGTTGGTGACAAAATGAATTGATTATTTTTAAAGTTCTTTATTATTTATTATTTATTATTTATTATTTATTATTTATTATATATGTATTTTATATTTTATTTTATATATAATTTTATCTATATAAAATTTTTATTAGGTATTAGTAATTTATTATTAATAATTATTATATATTATTATTTTATATAAATATATAAAATTCATGTAATTTTACATATAATTTTAATATAATTTTATATAATTATGTAAAATATAATATTTTATAGTATATAATTACATATAATTAATGTTATTTATTATTTATCATACATTTATTTTATATTTTATTTTATGTATAATTTTACACATTTTTATATATTATTATTTAATTATTATTAATTATGATATATTTATATATTATTATTTTATATATAAATATATAACATTTATATAATTTATATAATTTTACATAATTATATAATATTTATATAATTATATAAATATATATTATTACATATAATTAATGTTATTTATTATTTATTTATTCTTATTTATTCCTATTTATTTTTTTTTATTAAAAATAATATTTTTTTAAAAAAAAAAGAGATTTTTTCCAATAAAATATTTCCTAGGGTTGTGGGATTTTCTTTCAGTTTGTGCTTTTGTTTTATTTTGTCTAGCTCTATGGGAAAAGTTGTCTTTATATCGTGCTGCCTGTCAAATAAACATTTGTTTCTGGTTTCTATAAATCTAGATCTGGTTTTGGAAACACATTTAAACTTATTCACACAAAATATTCCCATAAATTGAAGGTAAACATAGGTAACATACCTAGGAATCTGTCCAAATCTAGGAAGAGTTGTGTGGAGAGGCGTGACTCGCAGCAATATACCCCAGTAATCCGGGACCCCAAAGCTGTCACGCTTCCTGCCACAGAATTGGGACTGTGACAAACATGGAAGAACTGTGAAAGCCAGCTCTAGTTAGGACTCCCGAGATAGGTGTGCTTGGTAGGCTGAGAAAATTCTCAGTGTACTGCTGCGGAATTATTTCTTTATTAGGTGAGACAAACCGGTGATTTATTTCAGATTTTTTTACCTCTGCAGAAATTTTTGCTTTTCATTCTGAATGGGAATTCTGTCAGCTAGCTCTAACATCAGACCTTTAATGGAGGATGTGTTGCAAGTACTTCAGAGAGTATGCCGTTTGCCCCAGCATACTTCTGTGATTGTTCTTGGTTAGGGGCTTCAGTTGTGATAAACTTCTGAAGTTTTTTGAAAATACTTTCCTAGCAAGTCAAAAGCTAATACTCGTATATTAATTTGTACTCTCTGAGGTTTCTAAGTAAAATAATTAAAAACTTCTAAAGCTTTTTCTTCCCATTCATCTAGTAATCTGTTTAATGACTCCGGATTACTTTGAAATTCTTGCTTATTTAAACACGGTAACATGCCACGCTTCCACATGTGTGTATAGTTTAATGATTTAACTCTTCTGGCTAAAGTGTTCAAAAGAAACCAATCTAGTGCTTGAGCTCCGTAGGTCAATAGATAACACTTCAGTGTTTCTTTCCTCAAAGTAATTTGTGAACATTACTTATTTGTCTTTCCAGTACTCACTGAGTATTCCTGATCTAGAATTTGGAAAAATTATGACAGATCAAAGGAATAATTGCTCCAAAATTTCTTTTAAACTTCACTTGATACAGATTAGAATTTTAATTTTGTCTTCTTCTTAGAGAATTAGATAAAAAGCTCCGCCTAATAAACCTTTTGGAATAAAGACTTTGCTTTTAAGCTTGTCTGGAAAGCATGTTATCACTATTTGTGAGTAAAACAGTGCCCTCTGCCTTCGGCTGTAACCCAGAATAAGTAATACTTTAAGTACGATCTGCTGAATAATGAGTACTTGCACGTTTTACTACAAAGGAACATTTTTAACAGAATGGTGGTTGATAGATCTGAAAATTTGTGACTACACACTATGCTTCTGAAGCAAATTATTAGGCTTTGTCAGTTAAAGGTAATTTCCTGCCAAACAAGGCTAACATTGGAGCTTTAAAGGGAACAAGCTACTGTGGATTTGGAGAAGGCTGAGGTACTCAGCAACATTTTTGCCTCAGTCTTCACCAGCAAGTGCTCAAGCCACGCTGCCCAAGTCGCAGAAGGCAAAGGCAGTGACCGGGAGAATGAAGACCTGCCCACTGTAGGAGAAGATCTGGTTTGAGACCGTCTAAGGAATCTGCAGGTGCACAAGTGCATGGGACCTGATGAGGTGCATCCGCGGGTCCTGAGGGAACTGGTGAATGAAGTTTCTAAGCCACTGTCCATCATATCTGAGAAGTTGTGGCAGTCTGCTGAAGTTCCCACTGACTGGAAAAGGGGAACCAAAACCCCCATTTTTTAAAAAGGGAAAAAAGGAAGACCCGGGGAAGTACAGGCCAGTCAGCGTCACCTGTGTGCCCAGCAAGATCATGGAGCAATCCTCCCGGAAACTATGCTAAGGCACATGGAAAACAAGGAGGTGATTGGTGACAGCCAACATGGCTTCACTGAGGGCAAATCGTGCCTGACAAATTTGGTGGCCTTCTGCGACGGGGTTACAGCGTTGGTGGATAAGGGAAGAGCAACTGACGTCATCTACCTGGACTTGTGCAAAGCATTTGACACTGTCCTGCACGACATCCTTGTCTGTAATTTGGAGAGACATGGATTTGATGAATGGACTGCTCCGTGGATAAGGAATTGGCTGGATGGTCACACTGAAAGAGTTGTAGTCAATGGCTCGATGTCCAAGTGGAGACCGGTGACGAGTGGCGTTCCTCAGGGGTCGGTATGGGGACCAGTGCTGTTCAACATCTTTGTTGACAACATGGACAGTGGGATTGAGTGCGCCCTCAAGCTGTGTGGTGCAGTCAACATGCTGGAGGGAAGGGATGCCATCCAGAGGGACCTTGACAGGCTGGAGAGGTGGGCCCATGCGAACCTCATGAAGTTCAACAAGGCCAAGTGCAAGGTCCTGCACCTGGGTCGGGGCCATCCCAAACACAAATACAGGCTGGGCAGAGAATGGATTGAGAGCAGCCCTGAGAAGGACTTGGGGGTGTTGGTTGATGAGAAGCTCAACGTGAGCTGGCAATGTGCACTTGCAGCCCAGAAAGCCAACTGTACCCTGTGCTGCAGCAAAAGAAGTGTGACCAGCAGGTCCAGGGAGGGGATTCTGCCCCTCTACTCCGCTCTCGTGAGGCCCCACCTGGAGCACTGCGTCCAGCTCTGGGGCCCCCAACATAAGAAGGACATGGACCTGTTGAAGTGAGTCCAGAGGAGGGCCACGAAGATGATGAGAGGGATGGAGCACCTCCCTTTGAGGACAGGCTGAGAGAGTTGGGGTTGTTCAGCCTGGAGAAGAGAAGGCTCCGGGGACACCTTATAGCAGTGTGTTTGCAGTAGTGTTTGCCTAGTTTGTAAGGCTATTGTTAGGATTAATCTTCGCTCTTCAGTCTATTTCAAGGTTGCTAATTAAAAGGTGATTCCTTGATGCTGGTTAAACAACTTTAAGAAGCTTTAAGAAGCTTCTGAGAAGTTACATTAGTTAGCTAAGGATAAGCCTTAACACTGGTTTTACACTGCTTGTTTCTTCTCATTTGTGTAGGTGCCGTACATGTTACATCTTGGGTGGCATGTTTACTCGGCCCGTGCTATAGAAGAGCTGAGTTTCGTTTGTCTTGGCACAGCAGGATTGGTAGCCCCACAAATGGGAGATGAGAATTACCATGGAAGCCAGCCTAAGCAAAAGAGGGCTCTCTGATGTGGCAGTAGTGGACATCAGAGCCCTTATTCTCTTAAAACATCCTTATTAAATTACTTTCTTGGTATATAGCAAGAGTTTAGCAGAGAACATGTGGGTGAGGATTTGTTGTGCTCAGCATCAGAGCTGATGTGTGAAGAACATTTTGGTTCTTTAATTCATACTTTTCCCAAAAGTGTCTCACAAGAGTCCGCTAGCAGTGTGCTGGATGGGCTGGCAGCAATCAAAAGGCGGCTGGTTGGAAAAGTCAAAGTTGATAGATTTTGAACAAGTAAGTTTTTAATGTTGAACTTCAAATCTGCACCTCCCCTATGAGGACAGGCTGAGAGAGTTGGGGTTGTTCAGCCTGGAGAAGAGGAGGCTTCTGGAAGAGAAGACACCTTATAGCAGCCTTCCAGTGCCTGAAGGGAGTCTGCAAGAAAGCTGGAGAGGGGCTTTTTACAAGGGTATGTAGTGATAGGACAAGGGGTAATGGCTTTAAACTGAAAGAGGGTAGATTTAGATGAGATATAAGGAAGAAATTCTTCACTCTGAGGGTGGTGAGGCCCCAGAACAGGTTGCCCAGAGAAGCTGTGGATGCCCCATCCCTGGAAGTGTTCAAGGCCAGGCTGGATGGGGCTTTGAGCAACCTGGCCTGGTGGAAGGTGTCCTTGCCCGTGGCAGGGGGGGTGGAAAGAGATGATGTTTAAGGTCCCTTCCAACCCAAACCACTCTATGATTCTAGGATTCTAACAGTTTAATCTTTTATAAACATCCAGCTCCTGTCACACAGCACCTTGCTTCACAGCTGGATTGGACCGTGTTGTCTTTATGTCCTCTTGTCCTCCAGGGTGTGATGTGTAAACACTGCATCACTTGTCAGCGTGTTATTTTGACATCACTTATTAGCGAGTTTGTGCGTCACTCTTGTAAGCAAGTCCCTCCTGCCCCATACTTTCGCAGGTACTCTTCCAGAAATCTTGCCTTTAACCCCCTTTTCGCGAGCTTGCGTGCTTTTCCATGTCTGCCTTCTTTCAGAACTGCTAGAAACAGATGTGTGTCCTCCAGGCTGGCCCTAAAGCCGGGTCAAACTGCTTTGATAGAAACGCTCCAAGAAAGGGAAGTAATCGCAGGTCCTGTTACGGTCCCGTTACTTGCCTGACTGCGAGAAATGAATTAATTTTGCAAATGATACCTGCATCCAATTGCAAAAATAATTATAGCTCTTTATAAAATAATTCATTATTTATTATGATTGAATTACTATTGGATAATCCCTGAGTCATCCGAGATTGCTCACACATGCTCAGAAAAAAAGGTACTGGAAGCGGCTGTGACGCTTATGATGGAATGCAGATCGGACCGCATGCCAGGCGTGCAGGGGGTGGATCAGCCGGTCGAGGACGGGGTGTCGTGGCGGTTGTCCCCGTAGATCCCGCGTGGGCGGCTCTCGGCCTTACCTGCGCCCTTGCTCTCCCCGCTGCCCCGCCCAGCCGCCGGCGCGGGAGGCGGCCGCCAGGGGGCGCTGCGCCCGCCGCTGGCCCTGGCCCTGGCCGTGGCGGTGGCCGTGGCGGTGGCGCTGGCCGTGGCCGTGGCCGTGGCGGTGGCGGTGGCCCTGGCCCTGGCCCTGGCCGTGGCGGTGGCCGTGGCCGTGGCCGTGGCGGTGGCGGTGGCGCTGGCCCTGGCCCTGGCCCTGGCGGTGGCGGAGCTCCCCAGGCTGCCTTCGCCCCGGGACACCGCCGACGTGAAAGCCAGCCCTGCCTGCATCGCTTGGGTGATCACTGTGACTAGAGGTAGACGTCCTTTTAGTTATACTGTTGCCCATGTCTGTACGAAATGTGTCTAGTACAATAGCTACTCTCATCACCTTACCTGTGTTTGTAATTTCTACATAAAATTCATCTTGTAACCGTTTAATAGCTCATTGATTTATTGCTGAAATCATAAGATGAAGTTAGTGACATTTTAGGAAAATACAAAACAATTACTGTATTTAAACAATTCAAATTAACATAGGCTTTTTCTCCCTAGTATTTTTATGCGTGTGCACACAAAGAAGTCAAACCCACTGTGAAACTGCAGAGTTTAAACAGGCAGACGTTTACGCTAACATAATAGAATGTCACTGTTTATTAACCAAATAGTACTGATGCACTGGTAATAAGTAAAAATAGAAAAGGACAAGCCAAGGGGAGTAGAAAAGCAATTCAATTTTTCCATGTGTGTCACATTTGGAAATACTGAATCCGTGTGAGTGCAGCCACTGTCCCAGTTGCGTTCAGCTTTCAGAAGATATTCTTCGCTTCTGTTGGCTCATCTCTTAGTTTTCCTCCTGAGTTCTAATACCGTGAAGTATAAACTCCAATGCAGATAGATGCACAACGAAGCAAAAATAATCATGAGCTTAGAATTCTGGATGTGTGTAATTACAGTTTAATCTTATTATAACACACCCTCAGAAAGACTGAGCTCTTTACATAGGGATGCCGTGTTATAATATGGTCTGAAGTTTGTTGTGTTGCAGTAATGAAAATGTGTAGTCAATATATTGATAGATTGACAGATAATCTACTTCTATGCAGCTTACTTAATATTTATTAACATTTAAGTAGCATTCTAAAATTAAAAGACTGAAAAAGGGTGGAGTAGTGACACAAGGAAATGTTTGCATACATAATGCTTGCATTAAGAGCAGCAAGAAAAATGAGTGTTTTCTCCAAGTCAGCCTGGTGTAAAGGATCATATTAATAGGCCTAACTATTGAGTTATTAGCTATTGCTATTACAAACAGAGTTATGGTTTATAGCAGCCTTTCTAAAAGTCAGTTTAGTCTGGATCTTCCTGAGAAGCCTGGTCTGCTCACAGAGTTTGCTGTCTGTAGTGCAGTTGGTTTAGAAAACAAACAAAAAATGACTTTATTCAGTACTTAAACAATGAAATTATAGTTCATCTGATTATGCCAGAACACTAGTGAGGCTGAAACACTAAATGTGTAATGTTGTTGCAACCATCCTGAATATTTCATTGTAAAATGATCTTTGTGTATCGTTGGCATACTACTTGATAGATGTTGAGTGGCTGAATTTGTGAAGTGCTTTTGTGAAGTGCTTTGAGATCCTTGGAGGAGATGTACTAGCATTTTTTTAATGTCCCTTTAGGTCTGACAGACATCAGAGTGTGTTTTATTTTTTCATTGTAAATATTAGAGCGGTGCCAGCAATGCAGTATTCACTGCTTTTCATATGCGTGAGAATACTAAACATATGTATTTTTAAAGGAAATTTTAGAAGAATGTGAAACTAGCTTGTAACAATAATTTGTAGGTTTGTGTCCATTGTTTTCAAGAATATGTAAATTGTTACATTATAGAACTCGCTTTGAACCCTGCTACATAATTAGCTGCACTAAACATCAGTATTCAATTTGGAAAATCTGTAGCCAAGTGCTTTATTAGAATTTCGTGGAAAAGGAGAATGTGAACAAAACCATAGCACAAATAATCTGAAATGCAGTTAAAAATAATGAAAACCAAGCACCAGCCACATAAACACACCAGATGAAGACACAGCAAATGAAGATCATAAAAAATAAACTGGAATAAAAACACGTAAGGCCAATTCCCAGCTGAAGTAAGTAGGGATATCTGCACCGGGAGTGATGGAGCCCTGGTCATTTGCATTAGCTGAGGGTCTGGTCTGTGAAATTTATTATAAGGCTCATGTTTAGGAGGAAATGACAGTAACAGTAAAGGTTTTTTTGGTCAACTGGTTGCGTAGGGCTCCTGCAGAGATTTGGTGTTCTGACAAATGTCCTCCTGCAAATCCAGTTAAGGTGATTTAAAATAGCCCCTGTGTGCTCCACCCTGCTGCGGGGCTGGCACGCGAGGGCATGAGGCCGTGCTTAAGCTGCTGCAGTTCACAGTCCACATTTTAGGAAGGTCCTGTGCCACGTGAGTTGGTCTCATACCGTTCACACTGGTGGGTCTGAGGCTGGAGCACACGTCCAGCTTTGCTGACTCTCCTGTAAGAGTGGAAAACCTGAGCAGAGAGGCGGGATGTAGCTGGCTGCATCTTGAACTGCTGCAGTTACATTGGCCGGGGGGGTTTCTTCAAGCAGTCAGTGTGATTGATCATAAAACCCCCCAAATACTAGGGAAATCAAGAGAACAGTTAGTAGAATTACAACTGTTAGAATATGTCACATACTTACCTGTACAAGTCCATGTATTTGCATCTCCTTGCTTTGTCTTGCTAGGCACACCAGCTCTGATACTAGTCTGTTCCCTGGTGTACTGCTGCTGCCTTTTCCAGTGCTCCAAGCCCCAGTCACTTTCAAGATCCGGTATGAAACCCACTTGTACTTGCGTCTCAGCACCGTTCTTTCTAATATATATAAAACCCAAAATGCTTGAGCTGTTTGCTCAGCCAACTCCATCAGCCCATCTGTTTTTGTCTCTTCTTGCTCTCACTTTCATGTGTGTCAATTCCCTCATGCATCTTTTTAAAGACATATTCAGCTGTGCAAGAGATGTTCCCTTGCCTCTTTCAGACCTTTCCTTTAAGCATGCACACAGAAAAATACAAATCCTAATCGACTTCATAAAGTACTGCAAAAGAAAACAACGACTTTGACCTAACAGGTTCTTGTATGGGATCTCTGGTCAACTGGTGCTTTGAGAACTTTAGTTTGTGTTTTATCCTCCTGAAACAGGATGGAAGAGTCTGGTATGTGTCCTAGATGTTGCTGAATATGGTCAAGAGGGGAGCAGACACTATTAGTAATAAAGTTATCGTAAGATCATGTCCAGATTCCGTACAGTCAGCTCATTTTCCTCATGGGGAGTGTCTAGCTTCCCGCGCTGTCAGTCAATCAGCACGCTAACCCTATGGGGAAACGGTGCTAAGAACATAGGGGAAAATGGAAGAGGGAAGAGGGATGAGACATACCGTAACCCAAGGAGCTGTGCCCAAGGCAGGAACACGTTTGTGAGTTGTGTTTACAAAAGGCCGGGCAAGGCATTGTTCGGAAGAAAAGAGGTGTGGGTTCACATGGCGAGGCAAGGAACGGGGGAGGATTGCAGCCTGCTTTCTACATCACCATTTCACATCTCTTTGCCAGGATTATCTGGAAGGTGCCTGGAAAGCTAGCAGAAGGGAGCTGATTCTCGAGGAGTAGTACCTGCCTGGAGAAGCAACGAGGAGGTCAGTAGTGGGTGCAGCAGAAGGGGCTCGGAGAGGGCTTTGGTTAGCAAAGAATCAAAGACACAGCTAATTACACATCTTCAATAATAGAAAACCTATGGGAGGGTAGGATGGAAAAAGGGAGGAGGCAAGAAGAGAAAGAAAGATGATGATTAGGGAAAGAGTGAGGGTTGTGAGAGGAGGGAGTCTTAAAAGGGATAGTGAAGCGAGAGCGTGGGTAAGGGGAGAGGAGGAGAGAGCAGTGGATGGGGAAGATGGGAAGGGAGGGAGTCTGGGCACGGGAGAAGATGCCTGAGAAGTGAAGGGGTAAGAGCTGGGGCAGGGGAACGGAGGAGTAACCGGGGGGGGCAGGGGCGGGTGTCCCCGCCTGTGCAGCCGGTTTGTCGTTGCCCTGCGGCGCGGCGGGGCCCGGAGTAAAACAGCTGGAGTAAGCAAGGGGGCGCTTGGGATGCTGCCTGATTAATAGCAGAGGGTCCGGGCCGTGACCGCAGGCTCGGCATGTGCTGGAGCCGCGCTGCGCTTTCCCAGCCCCCCTGCCAGGATGAGGGGGGTCGGAGGGAGGGAGGGAGGCAGCGAGCGGGACGGGGCGATCGGCATCCAGCAGCAGACGAGCGCTCCGGAGCCGCGGCTTCCTGGAAAGGGAGCCCAGCTGGGTGACAGGCGGCGGCGATAAGCGGCGGCTATCGGGGCCCTCCCGGCGGGCCCTGCCGCGCCGCGGCAGCCGTGCGGAACCGTGCGGAGCAGTGCGGAGCCGCTCTCCGCGCCCCGCCGCCCCCAGGGCAGGTAGGCAGCGCCTGGCCGCGGAGGAGCGCGGAGCGGGTCCCGCCGGGGACGCCCGGGGGGCGCGGGCTGCCGGCTCCGGCTCCGGGCGGGGAGAGGCGGCGTCCCGCCCCGCTGCGCGCCGGCGGAGCGCCGGCCGCCACCCCCGCCCGGCCCGGCGGCGGGAGGTACGGGGCAGCGGCGCGTCGGTGAGGCCGCTGCGGGCACCCGGCGGGGAGACGGGCGTGCGAGAGGCGCGGGGCAACGGGCAACACCGGCAGCGCGTCGGTAGGTGAGGGCTGCAGGGAACCGGGGGGGGCATGTCACCCGTGGGGGAGGGCATGTCACCCGTGGGGGAGGGCATGTCACCTCTGGGGGGGGCATGTCACCATAGGGGGGCATGTCACCCATGGGGGAGGGCATGTCACCCGTGGGAGAGGGCATGTCACCTATGGGGGGGGCATGTCACCCATGGTGGGGGCATGGCGCGCATGGGGGGGTGGCGTGTCACCCGTGGGGGAGGGCATGTCACCTATGGGGGGCACATCCCCCATGGCGGGGGCATGTCACCCATGGGGGGATGGCATGTCACCCATGGGGGAGGGCATGTCACCCATGGGGGGATGACATGTCACCCGTGGGGGAGGGCATGTCACCTATGGGGGGGGCATGTCACCTAAGGGGGGCATGTCACCCATGGGGGAGGGCATGTCACCCGTGGGAGAGGGCATGTCACCTATGGGGGGGCATATCACCCATGGCGGGGTCATGTCACCCATGGGGGGGCATGTCACCCATGAGGGGGGCATCTCACCCATGGCGGGGGGCATCTCACCCATGGGGGGGCATGTCACCCATGGCAGAGGGCATGTCACCTATGGGGGGAACATGTCACCCATGGGGGGGACATGTCACCCGTGGGGGGGCATCTCACCCATAGGGGGCGTGCATGTCACCCATGGTGGGGGTAGGCTCCTTAGGAGTCTGTGGGCATGTGTAAGTAGGCAAGCTTTGAAGGATGCTGATATGCCTGCAGAGGCAGCACCGGCGCAAAGAGGTGCGGTAGCTTTTTATCCAGGGGTAAAGACATTCACGCCAGGAAACACCCAGGAGGCCCCTGGGAGGTGAACGCCTGGCTGGAGCAGGTGGAAAAGTTAGAGGAGCGGGACAATGTTTATGCCATCCTATAGGGTTTGCGTTTTGGAGGTGTCGTTGTATAAGCTGGTTATATTTTAGTTAACTCTTTTTGTCTGTGCAGAGAGTACATTTTATTTGCTCATAAATACAAATTGAGGCTTTGGGTCACAGCCCAGTTACATTTTGCTTCAGAGAGAGTTTAATTTCCCCTTTTAAAAAGTGTTTTAAATAAGTTGGGCCATATGGAAATTGAGCTGTTCATCAACCAAAGAAACTTGAAGGAATTTGAAAAATAAGGTTACATATTTCTTGAGCCATTTCTTGAGTATTGAATCAGAGTCAGAGTACAGCACCAGTACTCAAAACTCCTGATTCAGTCATTTCCTTTCTTAGGATCAAGACTTAATCTGTGTCTACCTGTGTTTCCACAGCTGTAAAATGGGAGCTACACCTATTAATGAGGGGCATTACATATTCTTTTTTGAAAGACCTTAATTAAAAAAGAAAGCAGAGGAAGATCATTTGTAAGGGTAGTAAACAATGCAAAATGTGTCTGAGGGAACATTTCATCTTGAATGGAGAGGCACATCTGAGAAAGATGTCGTGTCTAAAGGAACATGCATATTAGAAACTTCTCTGTTGTATTCATTTTTTGTGCCGTTGATCACTTACATGCTGCTGCTCTGAATTCTGCAGAGTGGATGACATAAGCAGCACATGTAGTAGTGCAGGAGAAGCTGCACAAAACCTGCCAAAATGGGATGGAGCTGTTATTGAATGGCAGGCCAAGCCCACTTTATGCCCCATGTCTAGAGAGAAACTAGCATGAGATACAACACATGTGATACGGTAGCAAACAACTAGCTTGGTAAAACTTTCCTCTGATTAGAGTCTGGATACTGTTTAGAGGAATTAAAGGGCTTCTCTGAGATGACAGGTCCTGCCTTCCTATTTAGTGCTCGATTCTCGAGTCAGTCAGCAACTGCAGTGAAGCAGTGGTATTTCTGTTAACAGCACGGAGCCAAGAACAGGGAAATATAGGCCAAACAGTGAGTTATGTAATGGTATTCCCTTAAGGGTAGTATAAAGATGAGATGATTTCCTTCTGTCAAGACAAAGAGCAGCCGTACAGTTGCTCTACAGTCTTCACTCTAGCCCTGGGTTCCTTAGGAGCAATCCAGGCAGGGATTTGGGACCCTGTAGTAGCAGATCCACCAGTATCACTTTATTCCCTTCCACAGCTAATTCCTTCACAAGTATTCCTTTGCAATATCCTCATAAAGAACCTGAGAAGTGGAATAGAGCCATTATGGCTAGAAAGGGAAACCAGACTCGGTCTACAGGGAGCGGGAAGTTATGATTTTAATGTGTCTTTTTCTCAGGGGTTTGAGGAGTGATAATGTGGAGTTATGGTACACCAGGACAAAACAGAGGTTCAGTGTGTAGGAAGTTATACAAGATAAAGCAAGGGAGTGAGAACTGTCTCAGAAGGTTTGTTAATTATGCCATTTGGATGGAATAAATAGAAAGGCTAGATTGGAAGTGAAGGAGATATTTTATGTAAAATAGTAGGTTTAATATTAGTTAAATAAACGCACTCGATCTTAGCCAAAAGGCTGAAAAAAAGGGAACAGACAGACTTGAATTATCCAGACTGTTATTGGCCAGAACTGGGTTTTGGAAGGTGATTGGCTGGTGAGAATCCAAAATTATACAGACAGCAAGTCTTGCAAAGGACATCAGCCAGCCTTTAATGACTAGAGGTGCTCAGGGTCCTGGGTTTAATTCTAATCATAAGATGGCACCTCCAATAGTGCAAGAGGGACATACATATTTATGAAATACCAATTTTTATCCACTTTTTTAAACTTTTCCATTTCTGTTGCCAGTTTATTCTCCCTGAGCACAGATTGCTTTAAACCAGTATGTCTTCAAAGACAGAATGCCTGAAAGCCATAATTTTTATTCAATTCAACTTTTCAAGGAGAAAACTTGGTTTTCAGCCAATCAATGCATTTAATCATTAGTAATTTAGAGGATCAGAACACCAGGACGATCTTGCCTTCTTTGTCACTACTACAGAAAATACTGTAAGTGTAGTTAGCAAAGTGATTTATATGTAACTTATCTAGATTTGAATTTAGCTGTTTCAAATTAAATAATAAAATTTGTTTCATGGGGAACTTAAAATGCAATTATTATTGGAAAAGTAACTGTGTTAGTGATATTTTGTTATTCGTCAGATCTGTTATTTCCATGAATTCATCCCTGATCTGCTTGATGGAGTAGCAAAAATCCATTTTCATTATTTTTTTAACTCTTGCTACTCCAGGTTGAGTTAAGTGAATGCAGTAGCCCTTGCAAATTGCTCTGGCCCTTGTATCATGAATTAAGATCACAGTAGAGTTTATATCTTGAGGTGTCAATCTCAGTTGCACTGTAAAATACCTGTAATAACTTGCTTTGGATTACAGTCATATAGCATGACTCTAAGATTTCAGACTGACATGTCAGGATTATTAGTGATTAAAAAACCTATTCACTTGTTGACATAGCAAACTGAATTGGGGCTGTAAGCTTTTGTTCTTGTTTTTCTTTCCTTTCTCTGCAACTAAATTGTTCAGACTACAAATTCTGAGAATGCTGGCATGCTCAAGCGGGGATGTCCAAGACTTACATTAGGCGTCAATAGGTTCCTATAATTTCAAGTAAGGCCAGTAAAATCTATTGGTCCTCAACAGCTCAGAGAGCCATGGGCTGCATGTTTCAGTATGGGTAACTAATAGTAAAGGCATCTGAATTTAACAGACACTTCGGACATTTTGGCCTTGTGTCCTCCTGACATATCATCTCATCTGTAAAATGGTGATAATACAGTAATGTCTGCATAGAACCGGGGAGATGATAAGAAATCAATATCAATCTTTCTCCGTTACGTAGGAAGGGTTATATTTATGATTAGGGAATGAAACTTGTTCCTCTTAGCCGAATACTTTCCTCACTTTTTTCATATGGTAGGCGCAGTGGTAACAAAGCACTCGTCATTTTGTTTAAAAAAAGCTGGCTCATAGAATGTGTGCTCACCACAAGAGTTTTTTCTAATCATTATAGAAACATTTTTAAACTTGTAATTTTAAGCTATGTGTATCGGTAGCTAATACTCTGTGCGCCTATGAACGCGAAAAGGGTTATCTGATTACATGTATTTGCAGATCTCTCTCTGCCTTCACATTCTTGCAGACCAGAACAAGGACATAACTTTCTTCTTTCAGGATAGTTAATGTTCTGGCCCAGAATTATAGCACCAGATGTGTTGCCACAGAAACAATTTAAAGGGAGAAGGAATTGCAAGCAAATTGTCTTTCTAGTGGAAAATATAAAAGCAGTGTTCATGTTTTAGAGCCTCTCATTGGTTTCTATGTGTGTTATATCTGCTCACAGGAGACAATAAGGGAGAATTTTGCTTTTTTTTTGTTTCATACATCTGTTAGCGTTTTAAAATTCTCTATACGGGGTTGAAAATTGAAAAATATTCTATTGTGGGCATGAGTTACGTACCTCAGAGACATTTTTTATTAAATCCTGACTCATTTTTACAAACTTTTTCCTTGAAAAGTGTGCAGTGTGCTAGCTGATTTACTTAGTTCCACTTGCAACATGCTTTGGAAAAAATTTCCAGTAATAGTTGTTTCTGTGAAAGTAAGGAAACATTTGACTATATAAAATTATCCCAGATTTTGATGCTGAGAATTAATAGCACATTCTTACTTACTACAGTTGACATGCTGATGAAAAGAGGGAATGTACATAGGAAATATTTTTATTTAATCTTGCCTAGGAAGCCTTAAAGCAGCCAAAGCCCTTGAGTTTAGCTAGTATTTCTTTTTCTCAGAGTAGTTGCCACAGGATACTTTATTCAACGTATTCTTTTCTCAACTATTATGAAAGTATTTGTCTGAACAAAATGCAACATGAATTACCTTTTCACTTTTTTGACCACAGAAGGGCATCTGCATCCTACAGTTTTGCATGATGTTTGGGATAGAATAACAAGAAAAACATCCAGGAAGCCCACAGCTACAGCAGAACAGGTTGGAGCATGTAATAATTGTGTCAGAAACTCTCCAGATGTGGATACATCTAGGATTTGCAAAAAGAGATTTTTCTTATAGAATTTATGCTGATTTTTGACCAAATTAATTTAAACTAACAAAAATGTTGATGGAATTGTGTCTGCACTAGGATTTCAGTTTTATCAGAGGCGTGTCATAAAATACAGCATCTGTAACTAACATTGGTGGGCATTTCTTGTATAAACTTGACTGAACAATCTGGGAAAATTTAAAAAAGGCCAAGATCCACACATAAAGAGACTTGTTTCTGCAGTTCTTTGTCATTTGTGCATTTGGAAGTTCTTTCTCCCTGCAAATTTTGAAATACTGCTGGCTGGGTAGCTGAAGGAAACATAATTACATTTATCTTATCAAAAGCAAGGGTGAAGTTCATGACTCTCTGGAGTGATGGAAAAATTTTACCATAGGCATCTGTATGCATAATGCTACCGTGTGATTTTGGAGGATAATGGACATGGAATGTTATGCCAAGAAGCCTTATTGTATTATTTGTTTATTTGTTTTGTTTCTTATTTTCCCTCTGTGAATTTTTTTTAAATCTTTTTTCATCTAGCCATACTTTTAAATGTCCCTCAGTTTGGAAATACATCATTTATTCCCTTTGTTACTCATTTTTCGTACAAATCTGGGATCTTCACTTTTCCATTAAGGAAAATTGTTTGTAACAGAAGAATCAGAATATATCCAGGTATACTAGAGTTAGAAACAGTTACTTATGCTTATGAAAATAGCTCAACCTTATTTTAAGTGTCCTACAAGAGTAATCTTTTGAAATCTATCCGTTTTGGAATTAGATTGCATACCATGTCACACATTTGAGTTTTGGCAGGTTCACAGGCATGTACATCACCAAACAAGATCTGCCATGAAGATAAGAAATTCATTTCTCTCTTGCATTCCTTATTCAGGCAGAACTCCAATTCTGGGTGTGGAAAGAATGCAGAGCTTGTGTCTGCACAGGTTAGAAATGAACTTTCAGTGTAAAATTTGGATCTGAATCTGCATCCATATTTCGCTAGAAGACCACAGATATTTGAATCCAGGTTTCTGGTTTGGGTGCTCTTTAGGGCTGAATCAGTCATTATGTTTGCAAGCTGATCCAAACGACGCCTTAATTAGTTCACGTCCCTTTTGTTTGATCCCATGAGAAGATAGTTTAGTCTTTCTTTAGGTGGTAGAGCTTTCCCAGACAGACACTGTAAACTAGAAATATAGGTACTTATAATTTTCTTAAAAATGTCCTTTGGGCCTGACATTTCTTGTGCTTGGTTTCAATCCAGTGTTGAATAAGACTGGAAAGTCTGAATAATGTCAGTTCAGCTGCATTTGAGTTATACAAGTGCATTTTAAAAATATGTACTTTCCACTTACATTTTTTCCGTAATTCTCTGCACTTACATAACCTCTGTTTTATTATTTAAATTGCCACATTCTTGAAGAGGGAAAAATCATTCTCCAACACTGGGACTCAACAGATAAACAAACAGGGAGGCAATTCAAAGACCTCAGTGTGCTTTAAAATCTTAGTGTTTACTGCTTTAGTGTTAGCATGAATAGGTTCGTATTTGTCCTTGTGCAGACAAAATACAACGTAAATAACCTTCAGTTCATCTATGTGCTGAATTTCTGCAATTTTTACATTATGTAATTGAAATTTCACAAAAAAGAGTTTAGAAGGTTTCTCTGGATTATAAGGAAGGATTTTATTTTATGAGATCTGTAAAGTTAAAATAGTAGGGCCAGGGTTTTCAAAAAGATTTGACACAGAGAGGTATTCCAGATGCATTTGAAGCTGTTTGAGCAATTATTACAATAGAGCGTACATACTGGGTAACTGTGTGTGAAAATGCGGCTAATACTTGATCTATACGGGACGTCCACAGGCTTTTCTAAAGTTTTGAAGATAACTGATTTGTAGCAAGTTAGTTGCCTGATTTTTACAATGGAAGATAAAACAAAAGTGCACTTAAAATGGATGGATCGTGTCTAAAACTGTATCGGTTTAATTCCATCAGTAACATCACAGCTTCAGCATCACTATATGTTTGTTATACAGATACATATAACTGCTCATTACTGTGTGCCTTTTTTCATGCTTTTAGTACAATAGTATATGCCCAGACTTTATGAAAATCTGTCACTAGGCTTTTGTTATTCTTGTCCGAAATGGAAGCCCACACAGTGATCTTGAAGGTAATGCCACCTTTGAAGAGAGTCCCGCATGTAGAAAGCTGACGGGAAATACTACTTTAATTAACCGCAACTCCCACTGAAACAATAGAGCTATCCTTTGTGTAACTCCGCTGAAGTCATTGGATCTTGTTCCCAATTCCACTGAGGCTGAGTTGTGCCCCTCCCTTTTTCTGAAGTGTTCACATGCCAATGTGTTGTGCAACCAACATAATTTGTTAACAAATAAAGAAGAATTTAAATAACCTTAGAAAATCAGTGCAGGCATCCTAGCTGCCTGCAAACAAGCATCAGAAGTGCAGAACAAGTAAGTAGCAGTGCAAAGTATCTCAAAATTGCTTGAGCTTGGGTTCTTCACAAACAAAACCACAAGTCTGAGGAGTATGTGCTCTGCAGGAGAAGGCTTTGGATGAGAACATATACTGCCTGTTCTGGTAAGATCTCCAGTCCAGACATAATTTCTGTGACTGCCCAGCCTAGCTTGTTTTCTCCAGAGCTGTAGTAATACATGATGAATCTTTCCCCCATATGTATATGAATTTGACTGCTTTTAGTTTCATTTAAAGCAATAAGCAAGTATACTTTGACCTGTAATTGTCAGATTATCTTTACAATGCAGTAAAACTGTAGCTTATTGTAAAATATCGCTCTTGAGTAAGCCAAGTCATATGGAGCAAAACACCATTTTTCTGTTATAATATCGAATGCACTGTGTGCCATTGCTGCTGTAACTGTGTCAGGATCTGGATTTAATTCTAGATCTGGATTAGTATGTGGTTGGAATCACTTGTCAACATGTATATTTTGTATCTGAATGGCCATTTCTGAATTTTGAAGATCACCCAAGAGTGATTTTCTGCCAGTAAGTTCTCTGGACTGTACATTCTCGATGATAATTTTGTAGAGGATCACAAATGTGAGTTCATAAGATCAATGATCCATGCACTGATGGTTGACGGGTCATATTGCAAGGGTGGGAAAACTGCCAGGGGACACAGAACATCACCGGGACATACTGTTCTATCTACTGCCTCTCCAGCCAGGCATGGTTCCTCATTAATGTGGAGGCGTATCACTGTTGTGCTTATAGCAGCTTTCAGCATTCCGGACACTGCTGCCATCATCTTGGGCTCATCTGGCAAGATGTGTGATAACTATGTCTTTCACAAGTCGTGCCTTTCTGATGCCAAAAAAGCAGATCAGTGCACACATAGTGCCTTTGATATCACTGGAGTCATCGCAATACTGTGATATTTAACTGTTTTGCCTATTTGTTGTCCTGAAATCTAAAGTTCTTTGCTGGTGATCTCATCCATCACCAAGACTCTTCAAATTATCCATCAAGCAACAGCTATGTGAATATGGACTGTGCATTTGGCCATCCATTTTTGTGTGAGATCTCTCTGCAGCTCTAATAGCTATAACTTAATGCAAACCTGACTGTCATTTCCCTACATACCACATTCTGAAGGCGACTGTTGTTTGTCCTTGTTCTGTTAGGACAATAGGAACTGATGAACTAAGGATCGGTATTGTACAGTGAACTGATTGATACCTTGAGTCTTTTCCTCATTGGTCTTGGGTAAAAGCTCTTCATACTCTTGAGTCAGTGTGCATGTTAGCATTACAATTCACTCCTTCCATGTTGAAAGGGAACTAAGAGAACTTTCTTACAGGGGGCCCAGTTTTGTGAAGTGACACGATCCTATTCTTCAAGAGTGGTCTCAATTATAATCGGCTCATAGGTAAGTAATAGAGTCTGGGTAACATAGACTAAGTCAATTTACATCACAAAAATAAGTCTCGTTTTATGAGGCATGAAGGACTTACCCACAGATTTTTTTATAAACTGAGAATTGTAGTTGTTCTACACTTGCCATGTAGTCATACTAAGCTTTGTTCTGTGCTTAAATGTAGTACCGCTATAATTTTGTCTCAGTTGAGGATTTTTTTAATGATATAGCCGTATGATATTAAAAGCTTCTGCAGCTATATGGTTATGGCAGTGTTGTATGCTAATATAATTTATTTTTTTCCCTGATGCTTTATAGCAGCACATCTGTACTAGCAAAGTCCTTGTAGTATCTAAAGACGCAACAAATAATAAGCCCCTCTCTACAGCTGCTAAATCCCTGTCTATATTACACATTCCTGCCCTCAGCTAAATTGGGTAAGGACTGTGAAAAATGGTTTCGTTTACCAGCATGGCTGAATTAGCAAAAGGCACAAGTATAGAAGCAGTTAGAGTGCACAGTAAAATTGTGCATGTGTTAGTATAATTGTTTTAAGTCTGAGGGATAGTTTTAACTGTGCTGGCAGAAAGCATGGGCCTGCTGAGTTGCTCCATTCATTCTAGGAGAACTTTTGTAGTAAATAATACCAATATTCTGATAGCAGTGAGGTGCTGGTAGGATAGATACGCAGAAGGTGTTCACATCAAAGGATTTTTTTACATTACCTGCAGACTACTAATACCTTTCAAAACTATACTGGATATATTAAAACAACAAAGCTTTCTTGTGTAACTGTGCAGATCTATGTTACAAAGTTTCTGGCATAGCTGTGAGCGCTAAGAAGAATGTTAAAAAATGAAACCCGTAAAGATTTAGCTATGCTGGCAAAATGCTCACATAGAATACTCTTTTTGCCAGGATTGCCTGTGTCTTTTGGGGAGAGAGGTAGAAACAAAGTGGCAGAAGACCTCAGTTATCTTTTCTGGTGGAGTTTTGTTGTTGTACTTACACATAGATGCTGAGTAAACCAGTCCAAGGTCTAAGAAAAACTCCTTGTGATGCTGAAAAATATGTAACACTAAGCAGATGTGACTGCTAGTTGCAGTAAAAGCTTTAAGTCCTCAGGGAAAAAACAATTGGGTTCACAGTCTTTGAAGAAGTTTGAAACAGAGAGCCGATGGATTTTTTTTTGTGCACAAAACTGAAACGCATTTTCATGAGTGACTCTGGCTGTGTTTGTTGATGATATTCATAACATTTCAAGGGACCTTAAAATGAGATTAGCTTTTGCCCTAAATGTTGAAGTGGTTTGATCTCAACTGGTCCTTCTACTGAGCAACTTCTGCTTGGCACTTGGAATTATGTCTGCTTTTTTTTTTTTTTTTTCCAGTGAGTAGCTCTCTTGTGCTTGGGCTGGGTGATGTGCAAGAGCCTGACATTTCCAGGAATTTATTATCTCTGGCAGAAGCCTTGTTAATGTCAGTTATTGATAAGTGAGAAAGTAAACGTGGGACTGATTAGGCAGTGCACTTTCAATGGCTTACCACTAGTCTGATTTCATGTCACAGCACACAGTGGTCCTCCAAAGAACAATTCTTCTACCACTAATTAATTTTTAAAATTATTTTTACTGTATAATTTTGGTTATAACTTATCAACTTCTTGCTCCTTTCTAATGTAGAAATTCTTTTTCTTGTTTACAAATTCCATTCACATTAGAGATATAATTTTTTAGGTTTGCTAGAAATACTTCTGATTTAAGAAATAAGTGTGGCAACTGTATTAACATTTAATGAATATCAAAAGGGAGTTTTCACATGCCCAAACAAATTCTTTCTATTTGCTGACTGTGAAATACTTGAATTACATAGCAGTAATAAAAACACAGGGCTGAAGAAAGGAAGTTTATAAAGGCCACGGCAGATCTGCAATCAGTTATTCTGATGGAAGGCATCACCACTCTCCTTTAGAGATGTGTTGTCAGAACTGTTTATGTGAGCTCTCCCTACCCAACTTCCAGGAAAATAACTGCTTTAGAAAAAACACTCGAAACAGTAGTCTTTGCTAAACTATCTTTTTTAGGCTGAAATAGGTTTAAGGAGCACTCCATGGAGTAATGATCATCGTAGATTTTGTAGTCTTTCCTGGGCAAACTATGTCCAGAAGTCAGTACACAAGTTTGCCTCTTCTGATTTTATAATTTTCAAAAGAGTATTGCTGTAATTCTGTTTAGGCTTGAAATAATCCAAGGCTGTCTTCTAGGCAGAACCAGACTGACAACACTTGAATATCTGGTTTAAAAGTAAATGTAGTCTGGTTTAGACTGCATTTTGCTTAACTGCTCTCTTCACCATATGTATCCTAATATACATTAGTCTTTCAGCTGTTTCCAAAGCCATCTCCTTTTGAATGTTTAATATTTAAGAACCAATTAGTTCCGTTTTGTTTTGTTTGGACAGTTTGCAATTAAGCATTCTTTCAAGTGGGCCTTATTTAGCTAATTCCATCACAAAAATAAGCTCTAAGGGAAAGAAGAGAAGTTCAAGCTAGCCAATGTTTATTTTTATTATTAATAATTTATATTATGGTAGTCCCCAGGGGAACTAGGGCCCCACTAAACCCAGTTTCCTCTGCATGTAATGACTGTGTCTCACAAAGCCTTATACAGCAGAAGATTCTTTTTTGCTGCTGTGGCTTAGTGCAAGCGGCCCGCTCTGTACTGCAAGGGAGCATACTGATGAAGAGCATATAAAGACAAATCAAGAATAATTTTTTAAAGAAGATTAAGCTAGGAACTAGAGGGAAAACCTGATGCGTCTTTTCTATAGAAAGCCATCACTAATGCATTTTTCCGGTGTGAGCACCAAATCATGACTAGAAAGGTCTTGTTCATCCTCTCTCTGAAGTTAATGGCAATGCTCCCAGTGACTTTGGTGGGAGCAAGATTGGGAAGAGAAGTAGTGATGGTCCTAAAAACCTTACCTATTTCTGAACTAGCAGCAGAAGACACTTTACATTTTAAGAACACACTGATGGGCAAAGTTAGTTTAAAAAATTTTCATGTTTAGTCAGATTTCTGTCAGAAGTTTCGGTTTTCACAGCATCTGATCCTAAATAATTGGTCTACTTTATGTTTCACAGAACTCTTGAAAGAAGTGATTTAGAGTCCTTTCACACCTGCTAAATGCAAAGGAGACACAGAGCCAAATCCTGGACTTCTGTGAACAGATTGATTTGAATAGAGTTATGGCAGTTCATATAAACTGAGGATCTGGCCTGCTCATTATGGGATACTTGTGTGAGTTAAGTGGATAGAACTGACACTGGGATGAACAGGGCGGCGAAGTGGAAGTGCCTTGAATTTAGTGCAAATTTTCATCATCAGTGGAACTACCATCCTTCTCCCTTCACCTTATGCAGCAGCACCAGTCTTTTCTGTACTCTTTCCATAATTCCAAATTCAAAATCTAGACAGAATTTTTCCTGACCTATCTGTTCCATATTCCCGTCCTCATTAGTTCAGTTTAAAGGGGGTAAAACATCTGTTTCCAAGTACAGCTGTGTGGTTAGTATGTAGGCCTTTTTTTTTTCCATACAAAAATCACTAAATCTAGCCATTTAAGGCACAGATTTTATAGGAGCTAGAGTTGGGCTGTGCAAAGTTCACCTCATTAAAAACAAACCCAAACCAAATAAAAGCAGAGAATAACAGTGTAAAAAATGTGCGCCATGAATGTTAGAGCATATGTATTAAGAACTGGTAAGAAATGAAGGGGAAAGTACAGATATATCCATATATATTCAAAGGTTCTTGTTTTTTTCCACAAGTACAGTTTACATGCTTGTGGAGTGTCTACAGAAAGGGAACATTAGTACAGAACACAGTGTTAGGATTGCTATGACAGCTACCCTAATTTGTTAGAAAATATAACAAGTTCAAGCCTGTGTTAGAAGATACTGAGTAAATTCAGCCTAGATAAAATGTTCAAACACACCAAAGGATTTTTTGATGCTTTGGCTGTTGCTGGCCAATGAGAGACATTCTAAATTGTCTTGATTTTGATACCTCTTCCTAAAAAATACACCCTTTTTCATTGTCTTAAGAGAGGTACCGAGATTTACTAATCAGTAGGGGAAATACTGACTTTGAAAAAACTAAGTCTATGTCTAATTAGCATTAAAGAAAATACTTTGCTTTAAAGCACAAACCTTTTCTCTCTCTTATTTACCTCTTATATGACATTTTGTATACTTTCTCTTTTTCCAGTGTTCTTTGGGATACTGATCCTAACTTAGCAACTTCATTGTTTCTGTGTCACAAGATTGTCTTGGTAACATTTATAGGAATAAAACATGGTTGCCATAGGAAGTCGACTTAATGGTTTACTTCTTAATAAAGGGGCAATTTTCTTGATCAGACAGCTAAATGACAGATAGTTTCTCCCACTTCAGAAGCATGCCCCAGGACACATACCAGCATGTTGTGATTCACAGACTTCAGTGTTTGAAGACATCAAAATACATCCCACATACTGTTGAACATCAAATTTCACTATTACTGGAAGTTTGTCATCTGTTTTGGTTAATATATCCTTCTCAGTGTAATAATCAAAACATATATCCATCCATCATGGTGGTTTCTATTGAAGCTTAGGCTTGGGACTTTCCACAACCCTAAGGCTGAGATGAAGGACCTTCCTTATTTCATAATTGACTCCTAGATAGGCGTTTAGGAGGCTCCTGCATTAGCTGATGGATGGAGACAAGATCACACCTGATAAGTCTATCTGTAACATACATTCAGGCATAGATGGGGGAAAACAGGGAGAATGAGAGATGTATTACTGAAGAATGTTCCTTGGGGTTCCTAATTAAGAAGGAGGAAACTCTTAAGGACAGAATTGGTAAGATTCAGTGCCTTGCTTCTAGGCAAATTTTCCTTTGTCAGAAATGGAAGAGCCTGTTCATCACTTGTAAATTGCTCTCCCTCAGCGCCATCTGCTTCTTCTCTTGTTAGGAATTTGTTTTTAAGTATTCATTATAATGTAGCTAACTGCAGACTCAAACTCCGCCAAAGCTGAAAAAGCTGCAAGTCAGGCTAGCGTGTGGAGCCTGCCACATTCCTGAATCTCTGATTCAGGCTTGCAAGTTTGTCATCAAGTTTGAAATTGAAACCAGAGGAGCTAGCGGCAAGCCCTGTGCTCATAAATCAGCTGATAATGGGTGAATTGTTCTGTGCCTTCCCCTGAAGAGGAAAGCAAAACTCAGTGCAAAAGTACTCACAGCAACCAGAATTGCTATGATCTAGGCAAGCATGGAGAAACTACGTGTGGCTATATGAATATGCCACGTACTGGCAAAGGAAGTAAATGGGGATTTTGGTTATATGCAATCACTGATTCTTTTCTTATTACAACATTACCAAAAAGTTACAGTGGGATTTACAGCCAACCTTGTTTCCAAGTAACAAATTTCTGTAAAAGAAATAGGCACAATACATCAGTGTGTGCTCCGTGACAAGGTCTCCTTTGTGCTTCATTTGTTCGATATCTGCTGCCACTAGAGGGAGGTACAAAATTGACCACAAAATTATGTCTTGAAAAATAGTTTCCAGGTCATTAACTAAGTATGGTCCAACATTTGCTGCTGGGATTCTACTGGAAATCTGGAATAAATGACTGATTAATTTCCTCTGGATGTGCACCAGTGTCACCGAGAATAGAATTTGGATCTGTATGCTTAGATGAAAACTAATTAGAAATACAGTAACATTATGAATCGCAGCCTTGAAAAGCAGGTCATCTTGGACTTGAAAGTTGAGTCCTGTGTTCAAAGAACTACACTAGAAATGGTTACATCAGAGACACTACCTCCAGCACAGGAGAAGCTGTCTGAGGGGACTGCTTGTGACTTCTAAATTTATTGCTGCATAGGAAACCTGGACTCGAGAACTTCATTTCCAGAAGCTGGCATAAAGCTGTAGAAGGGCCTAATGACTAAAGCAATAACTTGGATCAAAGCCGTTTATCTGATTTTCTTTTTACAGCTTGAATATGGCTAGGAGGAAAGCATGTCAGATATGAACTACTTAAATATATATTTAAGAGTTGAATCTGCCTAGATAAAATTTTCAAAAGTACCCAAATGAGTTACACACTGAAGCCCCATCTTTCTAAATAATGTGAGCTATGAATGTAATTCTTATTAAAAATCAATGGAGCTAACTCTTAAGAGCCTAAATTACTTTTGAGAATGGGATTATATTCCTAAATAATTTGAGATTTTGAGAATACAACCCGACAGATATAAGTTTGGTACAAAGTAAAGGGCCCGTCTAATAATCTGAGTTAAACAGGTTTAGGCCAAGAAGTTCTATGGAACACATGTGCAGAACTTGCAGCAAAATTGCTATGTAATTGCTCACATTGCTCAGTCTTAAAACAGCAGAAATGTCTGGTGAGTATGAGTGGAAGAATGATTGTTCATGGCTCTGTACAGCTCTATCCAGTGGACTTTACAGCACTGTAGCTAAACATACTTCTTCGGTAAAGGATGGTTTCCTGCATGGATTGCATTTTTCTGCAAAGAAGGCTGAACAAGTTCAGCTGTCTACATTGTTTTATTCCCATTATAGGAACCAGGGAGGAAAAAGAGATGAGTAGGGGTGAGACAGGAGAGCAGGAAAAGTGTAAGGGAGAAACAAAATTTACCTCTTAGTGCTTCATAGGCGGATGATAAAAGTACTAAGGGGAAAATTTTCAAAAGCTCATCACAGGCAACTATTTGTCTCCATTTCCTCCATTTTCACAGATCTGTTTTACCATATAAATGTGATAAACAAAATCCCAAACGTACACGTTCCATATCTGTAATTGCAGTGGCTCTTCCCCTCTCTGTGTGGTGGACTAGTTGCAGGTTATATGTGTTGGTGTAAGACACCAGTTCTGAATAGATGATATGCACAAGTCAGAATTCCTGTGTTACAGTGAATTACATATAACCCTTTCAAATTCTGCTGTGAATCCTTGTGCTGTGAATCCTTTCCACAGAAAGGATTTATCTGAAGAAGGGATCCCTATTTGAGTGTAATGCTGTGTTAAAATAGCTATATTGAGAAGTAGCATCAAGGGCACTTTCTGTCTCCCTAATTCAAATGACTTTTCATCTCTAGAAAAATGACCAGATAATTTTTTCTTAGTTCTGCCAATAACAGTATAAATAGAATGTTTGTCTAACAATTGAACAAAAATGCTTAAAAGTTAAGGGGTTTTAATCATAAATTTGGAATGTTTATCTAGCAAAGTAGACATTGCTACTGAGGTCAATGGTTTTTCTAAAGAATGCTCGAGAGCAAAGATTAAATATAGTGTGTATTTTCCCAGTGGATTCAACACTGTGCTGTACACAAGATGGTCACTTCATTCTTTCCTCAGTCAGCCTTCATTACATCTACCTTTAGAGTAATTAGGGCTGAGTCATGATGTTATCACATCTCAGGACTTTCATTAATTTTAATGGTCTGGATTCTTTAGATGTCCAACGCTGCAAAGTAAGTGCCAAGTTCTAGAAATTTCCAGCCTGTCCCAGGGTACATTGAAATCACAAAAAGCTTCAGTGGTTCAGGCCCAGATCAGCCCTAAGACTTTGTTCAAAAAGTTTGACGGTGTTGTAACACATTGTGGCAATCTGATTTTTTTTCTTTATCAGTGTCATGAAAGACTCAAATGCCATTGTCTGCCACAAGTGTTTTGAAATGGATACCACCCATCATAAGCATCCAGAAGTGTTAGTTAATTCCATTGTTCCCGAGTTTTGAAATAAATGAGAGGAAGAAAAATAATTGTGATTACATCAATGTGATGGTAGACAAATGCAGTCTAGTTTGTAAAATTGCTCTTAAATTTGACTTATGCTAGAAATTTTCTGGTGTAATAATGTTAGGGTTGTCTTTTCACCTATGAAGTGTTTGCAATATATATTTCTGTCAGCTAAAGCCCTAATACAGATGCAGTTATAGCAAGAAAACAGTTATTGTGGTGGAGTTCATAATAAATTCACGGCAGTGGAATGAGTAACTTTGTACCTTTGTCTGAAGGGTTTTTTGAAACAGCAGATGATTAGTTGGAATCGCAGATAGTTTCTAGAGTAAGTCCAGAGAATGTCTCTAAAGTCCCTAAATGTTCATCTACTTAATCACTACTGATTTTGGTCACATACAGTGAAAACTGAGTTTCAGTAGAGATGCTATGGAACCAATACACATAAATGACAAATTTGTTTGGCTGTCATGGAGCTGAAGTGAATTTTATAAAACCATGCTTTAAAAAGACATAGATTCTATGTGGCAACCCTACAATAAACTCTATGTACTATCCTATGCAAAAATCCACTTACTAAGAGGATTCTCCATATAGGCACAAATATAAGCCACATATTTTAGGGTCAAGGCTGCAGTCGCTCCGATAAAACGTTGAGCTCATCTGATACTGAGAAAAGGATTATGTTTGATAATACAAAATGAAATCAACTCTGATCGGTTTCCACAACTAGGAGATAGAATGTCTCTGTTGTCCTTCCCAGTAAAGCTAATGTAATATTTAAAAATAAAATTATGTGTAAAAATAACACCAATAATCTAAAAATGTAAGAAGAAAGTTAGCATCAAGCGGTGTAAGACAAATTCTCATGATCACATAATGTATCCAGAATCACAAACATGATCCTAAGACATTGAAGTGATTGACGTTTGATAGTTTGTGTTCAGTCATTGCATTTATGCCATTTGTGCATTTCTTGCCAGTGAACAGCAGGTACTGACATACTAGTGAGACATATACCCACTTGCTATCAACTCGACGTGTGTGTCCACAGTTAGCTGAAGGAAAGAGGAGTCTGGTACAGTTTTTGCAGACACACAACTAGAAGCAAGTGTGTGTCTCTTAACCAACTGGTCATTCACAATTGGAACACTGTAAATTTTAAGGAAACATGAATACCTTACTCTAGCAGTAGTGCACCAAGTTCAAGTGAACCTCTTGGAGATATTAAAAGAAAAGCATGGCGACTAATTTAAAGTACAAAACACAAGCAGAAATATTTTGCAAGAAGTCAGTGAGTCATATTTTCCTCATAAAACTGTTGAAACCATTGTGCCCAGAAACAATTAAATATGTGACTAGGGCTGGAAAAGTTTAGCCATAAACGCAAACAGACACCAGCTTTTTGTTTGTAGAGGATGAAGGTCATTTGGCTTGAGGAATATCCTAATACTAACAGAGATGAAGCAGAACATGGATTTGAATGTACTCACTGCTGCATAGAAGCTCAAATGTTTGGCCTTACATGCCTGGATACTTGGTAACACTGAAGGTTAAATGCTAATTAATAGTCTATTTTGGCAAATCATTGGCACATCATCGAAATAGGGACAAACAAACATACTCTAATTTGAAAAAAATACTCCTTTGATTTATATTAAAAATACGTTTCTGAGATGTGAAGTCTCAATCTTACAAAATGGCATGTATTCAAACATTTGGGTAGATTAGTATCTGGCTGTTTGGAGGTCTGTTTAAGACTCACAAGCTTTGTAAGACTTTTTCAAGACCCCTTATTTTTTCCAGTAGTTCGGTGCTTCTATTGCCTTTGGCACTAGACTCCTTCGGTTTGGCCTGATACTTTTGCACTCTACATATGCCAGCCCTTAGCTAGCTACCGTATTCACATTCTATGCTTTTGGGGAAGATTAAAAGTGAGGAAGTACCTCTGTCCCCCAGGGTATAATCCCTGTATTTATGAGATTTGGAGGCACTGGCCTACACAGCAGAGGTTACAGGTTGGAAGACAGATTTGAACTCGGCTTTGTCAGGGGTCCTTATCTGATTTATTTCTAGCCTAAAGGGAGAGTTGAATTTGAGATGTGTCCAGATGCTTTTTCTCAGGGGCAGTTGTAGCGTAGCTCAGCACTGTTATACAGACACTCTGGCTAGCAAAACCCTCTGTTTAAACAACTGCATTTATAAACTTTTCTTACAAATAAAATGTCTTGACATCCTACTTATGGTTGTCTACTCAGAAGCGTGAAATGAGCTGTAAGATTTCTCAGTTACTATAAAAAATATATATGCAGGTGTGTACCATGAGGTATTTTGTTGACGTTATTTCAAAGTAAGAAAGATAACGCCTTTAATGGTGCTTTCCTAACATTATTTAGACTCACTTCATTTTTATAAGAGGGAACTGTGAAAATGTGCTTGTGAATTGCTTTTGAATGTAGCTCCGCGTTACAGCAGAACATGACACGGTCAGTGGCCTTGAGGACTGAGCTTTGTGCAGTTAAAAAAAACCAAACGACCCATGAGAATTTTTAAATGCTTATGGCTATGTGCAAGTGAGGTCCAATTCATCTCTCATTTTGACTGATTTGCAACAGTGTATCTTCTTGAAGTCCAGAATTATATTTTATTTATAAAAACACATGTGGCAACGGAATCAAGTCTAGGCAATTTAAGCAATTTCTTTCTTTCACCAACTGAGTTTTGGGGGTCTCTATATTTCCAACTTAATTCTTCACACCTGGGGTTCAGTACCACGGATTTGTACTTCAGGAGTCTTCTCATCATTTTCCACTTTCTGTTCCCTGTCAAGGGTCTGCCTGTTTTTTTCTATTTCATACCTATATGCTTCAAAGGCTTTCAGTCCCATGCTGTGCAGGCTTTAGGAGTCCTGTAAAATTAGACAAACTTTTCGTGCACTTTCTTCCTCCCTTTTACTCATGAACTAACTCTCCCAGGTTAGAGACCTGAAGAATAGATCCTGGGAATCTGGCTTAGCCTTGATGAGGGATGTGGTCAATAACCATGAGGCTATTCCTTTTATTTCTTCCTTTAACAGCTTGTTGTGCAATCGCATTTTTCAGTAAGTTGCATGTTTTTTTCAGTCTAATGATCCTTTTGATGGGGTGACTGTTCACAGACTTACAAGCATCTGAAAACTAGAGGAAAGAATGGAAAAGATTTTGAAACTTCAGCTGTGTTGTGCTGCAAGTACAATCTCTGATTAAGGGTGTCAGGGAGGCATCCTTTCAAAGCAAGAGAACGTAAGTGCTGTACAGTTTGATTAAAAGGTGATTAAGATGCACCTAAATTTTTCCATGTAACAGATTTCTGTTGATACTACTGAAGCTATGGAGACATGTGGACTTTGATGCACTGAGATACAAAATACCTAGCCATGCCCAACACTTCTTTTGACAAACTAGGTAGCTTGCAAAGCAGGTAGCTGTTTGGCTCAACTTTATCATTTTCACGTCTTGTTCTAAAATCTTTTGCCTGTTTTTCACAGATGTATTCATGAGCTTTGCACAGCCTGTAGAGCAGGCAAAGAAATGGGAGTCTTAGACCTCAGCCCAGGGAACTGACTGAGCAGCTTCTAATGAAACGGTCAGGTCTCACTGCAGGATCTCTGCTTGTGGAAATCCATTACAACTTGTGTTACTGCTTTGGTAGATAATGATACCTAAAGCATAGTCACTTACAGTAATTCCCTGTACTTGTAGACTAGCCCAGAATTAGCAAAACACTCTCAAATCTCACCCCTCTCGGGAAGTATAGTTCAACCATTCAGTTCTTTATATGCAGTCTGGAAGAGCATTGAGTTAAGTTGCTCTCCAAGTTAGTGGCAGAGCCAGGAAAAGAGTCTTATCCTGACATTTCTGGGCTTCTAGTCTGATTGATTGTAGCCATGCTGGTGGGATAATGTCAGGCATAGGGGCTGAGTGTGGATGTTTCTTTCCAGTATCTAGTCGGACAGATTAAGAGCTCACTGTTCTTCAGAGCACATTCTATAATGTAGGACAAACTTTTGCATGGAGCATCTCCATGTAGAGCTCTTTATTGGAGTTTGTACGTCTCTCTACAAATAGATACTCCAGCTTTTTATTTTACTCAGTTTTACTCAGTTGTGGTGTTTACATTACACCAGCTTGAGGGGGGGACGAAGGGAATTTTTCTGTATATTAACTGTCTGGGTGATTTTCTACAGCTGCTTTGAAGGATATGTCTGTTACTTATATTGTAACTTGGATTCTATAGACATATGGCAGAGAACACAATTCTCCAGAAAGCAAAAGAGTTTGACTGATGGAAAACAGAAGAGAGCAATCCAAGAGAAATCCTGCCAGAGGAGGAGCATGAACCTGAAATTTACTGTTGAAACCAGACTTCTGCCGTGGGCTGAAGTACCACACTCAGCCAATTCTACCATTGACTTCAGCGTGGCTCTGCACAGATGCAAGGAACTGCTTTTTGGACCTGACTAAGTCTGGAGCTTAAGTATTGTTCTGGCATCCACAATGATTTGGAAATACACCGGTTGGCCTGAACTCCTTAAGCAGTGGGACAATTACAGGGTTTTTGAAAAATCAGAAATGTAGAGAGCCTGTGAATTGAGGCTATTCTGGCTTGTGCATAGTGCGTTTGTAAAATCAATCAGAAATTGAAGAGGGCATGAGAGATTTCATTTTAGACTATTCAGTCCCTTATTAATTGTATTGTGGATGGCAACAGAGGAAACGTGTATAGCAGACAAGTCTTTTTTTTCTATTTAATCTACTGTCTGTTCTTCTGACTTTCCACTTTCATGCATAGCACTTGCAGCAGCACAAGTCTAAGCCTGAACTGCCAAGGAGGTTTTGACTCATCTGTTTTTCTGTTTATTTCAGAAGCCGATAGACTTACTGACTGTCAATCATGTCGGTCAAACTCACATTTGTCTCTCCTGGTGATGGAGGTGGTATCAGCAGGAGTTGTTCCTTCACTGGATTCAGCACTGTGCAAAGCAGAAAATTAGCGTAAGTAACACAAAAAGAAAAGCACCTGATCATTTGGGCAACAGACATTAGGTACTGTGAATGTATTTTTTTGACCTAAGGCATCTATGTGTGGAAGTTGTTCCTTATTTTTTATCTTAAAACTATTGAGTGTTGTCATGGTTCACTGATAAATAGCTATACTTCACACCATACTATCTTTCTACTATACATACACACCGTACTTCAGAGATGGCTGGATTTCAGAAGTTATGTGTCAGACTGTTAATAGTGTCCATTTCTTCTAGAAAAATGAAGGGCTGCGACCCTTCCTTCTAGCAGCCTAGTAGTAACTGATGTCTTCTGGAGTTATTTAAGCAGAGCAGCATTACATGAGAGGAAGGGCTGCCTTCTGGCAGTGCCACAAACGAGAGGAAGGGAGGAATACAAACAGGCCAAGGCGACCACTGCAAATTTGCTGCTATCAGTAACAGGTCTATAGTATAGCCAAGGTTGCAGTCCAGTCTTCCAGTCCTCAGTTGAGCCCCGTAATTGCACCTGCACTGCCCCATCCTGCACTGTTTTTCCCTTTTTGCTTATCATAAATTGTCGTGTAGCATTGTTCTTTGTAGATAGTCGTGCAGCTTTTCCACTAGCTCTTGTTCTTTTTCTGAATGTAGTGATTCCTGTACATCCTGTCGAGTGCTTTTAGAAGATATGATATATAAATGGAAAATTAATATAATCTCTGACTGCCAGTGCATGCTAGAATAATAACAAAGAAGTGAATCATTTAGCAGTATCATATAGAAGTACTGGAAAGTATGCCTCTAAAAGTATTGTACTCAAAAAAATCCTATTGTGTATCAGTAAAACACCCGACTCATGTCATAAAATGTATTTTCGAAGAACCAAATGACTGAATTAACCTTTTAGTTAAACACAGCATGGTAAAGTATGAGCAAAAATTAAATTCCAGCATGATTGTGATGTAATCAATAAGTCTTCACATTTGAATAAATTAATTCATTGTGGAAGCTGAAAAATAATATTACACCTAGAAAAGATTGGACATCTAAAATCACACCAATTGCTAAGATCTTGAGAAAAACATTGTCAGTAAATTATATAAACAGACTTGAGCTCAAGTGCATAGTGGGAGTTCTAGCAGGGAAAGGATCTACCAGGAAAAGTGTTGAATAGCTGTTTCTCCAACAAAGGCACAGTCCGGCAGGGTAAGAATGCTCCAAACAGAAGAGTTCATATATCCCTTAAGATTATTCTGTTACTTTTAGCTGCAAAGGTTTTCTAACCAAGTGCCTCTCTCTATGCATTTTTTATGATGTTGCTTTTCATTATTTAAGTGTTTAGACAGACAGTCTCATTCAGGAATCACTGCAATAAGGAAAATTTGCTTACTAGAAACTCAGTCACAGCCCAGTGAACAACCAAGAGCCTTCCCCAGCATAGTGACGAAATTTTTTAATCACCCTTCCCTAACTTATCTCTCCCTCAGGCACTGTTGCAAAACACAGCAGGAGATTGCAGGGGCCCTGTGCAAGGTCTATCCAAAGGATGACACACAAATCAGGTCCACATGGAGATTCTTAAGCAGATGCTAAATATACTTTTGCATTTCTTTAGCAACTTCCTTCTGCGGCTCTCAGTCAGACACACTATTTCATTTTTCCTCACGATGGTCTCCACAGGAAGTAAATATTATTAGTTATCTGTGAAGTGGGAAATCTGATACTTAAATTATTAAGTTCACAAGGGAAAGCAGCAACACAGCATCTAGCTTTTAGCTACTGTCCCTAAAGGTCCATGTCAGCCACTTAACTTTTCTATGAAATGTATGAAAATGGGATTCTTAACATCAGTGCACTGACTACATATGGGCTATGTCAGTCAGTAGGAGATACTAAGGCAAATGGTGTGTTTTAAATCCCAACCTATCCGTATGCAGTGCTTAGATGCTATACTTTAACAGAAGGGAAATAATTTCCTGAATTTAGGATTTGCAGTCCAAAACTCTGATGGTAAATATCAAAGTCCTTTCCTTTCAAAAAATAAACAAAACCCAGGAGTAATTTGGGCTTTTTAATTTCAAATTATCTTATATCTTCCATATGGTATCTTGCTAATTAGAGTACTCATCTAAAGCATGGAACTGGATGCTATTTCCTGCTTTGCATGAAAGAATTTTAAGTGATGATCCTTCTAGGAGACTCTTTAAGCTGCTGTTACTGGCTTGACTGTCCCTTCCGGTGTTATTGCTGTTGAAACCCTCTCACTTTGCATGGAATACTCAAAGATTCATTATATTACGAAAGAAAACAATATTAATGTCAGTTTCTAATTTAAGAGTTATGTTCCTCATTATAGGTAACCTGAGTTCCAAATGGTTTGGTTAATTAATACTTTACATTAAGTCATCATAAAAAATGAAGATAATCATTGGGGTGAAGAAATTAAATATCCAGTAATGTTTGGAAACACCTAATTTTATCAGATTTTTTGCAGATTATATGTTAAAAAATGGAGTTAAGTGGAAATTTAGCACCAGAATAATTAGTTACTCAAAGGTTTCTATAATAGGACTGGGGACAGCTCTCAGGTGTGCTGGGCCTAGGATTTAATCACCAAGCTCAATTATCTCCTTAGGCCTCCAGTCACATGCCTAGAACTTAAAACAGCCAGTGGCTAAGTATTAAGCTTGTTCAAGTTCATCATTTCTCCAGGTGAGCTGAATTTAGAATAGAGATTGTAGAGAAGGTGGAAAGCTTCTCTGAGAGCAAGCAGTTGGCTTGGCTTGGCTTGGTGGAATGGGAAGCTTCTTTAGATAATGTTGTTTTAGAGGCTTGATTTTCAGGGAGTATTAACAAAACTATATACAAATAACTAAGACTTAGACAAGTATATAGATAGAGGTAAGCTAGGCAGGAATCTGACAATGTGAAAGAACCATTTGCAGAAAGCTCATTTTCTGGTTTAAATGTTGTAGATATGTAACTAATGGCTCAAGGTGTTCTAACTCTTTAGGTTAGCACAAAAAATCCTGTCTGAGGGGACTTCTGTTAGAAACAATATTTAATTTTGTTTTTGCAGTTGCTCTTAAAAGTAAGTGAGGTGCTAGACACTGATAAAACACCTTGATAATGATATCTTGTATGCAGTCTGGGCTTGGTAGCTTGCTTTTCTAAAATGTGGTAGGGCTCTAAACCATCATTTAAATGGACGGTGAATAAAGGCAAAGAAATATCCATTTCTAAAGGCTTTTTATGCTAGCTTTATCAGTTAGACCTTGAGCAGATCAAAAGTTTGTTGCTTCATTTTCCTGAATTGCAGGTGAGAGTCAGAATGGGAATGTCCTTGTCCTGCAGTGTGGCTTGCTGGACTAGTTCTGTAGTTGACCCAACAACTGGTGTGAACGTGCGCACAGAAGCAGGGCCGTAGCTAGCTGCCATGCGTGTCTGTTAAGACAGTTGCTAGCCGTATGAACGTTAACTTGTTATCAAGCTGTTATAAAAATGAGCTTTTGTTTTTCTTGCTCAGTGCCCCCCACCTTCCCAAAGAGGTGGAGACCTGCGCAATTTTTCTTTATTTAAAAAGGATACAAGAGAACCGCTAGGCTTCTCGGAGTCTGCGTCAAGCTTGGAGAAGGAGATGTTTCTTACTGAAATTATTATTGTTGAAGTCACAAAAAACTTGCAGTTTTTTTGCAATAGGTATTTAGGCCTGGGCCTTAACTTTCTAATGTTATCTGTGAAAGTATTCTCAGTGTGTCTAAGAGCTTTGCTCTTTTGAGTAAAGGTATATGGGGTTGGGCATATAACTTGCAGCCTGGAAGCTTTGTGCGTTAGGCATCTCTGTTCTCCCAGGTGATGGGGTTTGCATCTTTCCCATATTTCTCTTCTCTTTCTACAGAAAGTCTCTCAGCAGAAGTTCAGTGAGATCAAGAATGTCACTGAAATCCCCCAAGGCTTATAATTCCCTGCAGAAGGGGGCGGTCATCTGGGATCCAAAGCCACTGCACGTGAAGAAAATTTTTGAAGCTTTGAAGAAAGGACTTAAGTAAGGACTCTTTAAATATTGTAATTTGCCTTACCTAGTCATGCTGCTTAAGTCTGTATCACTGTTCTCTGTCTCCCATCTGGCATCTCTAAACATATGTAGTGACTTTCCCAGACACTGACTTGTGACCTTGTAAAACAAGTTTCATTCACTCTCAGACAGTCTGCTTGCAAACAAAGTGCTCTGATGTTTTTGTTTGTTCCTAGTTTGACTTTTTAGAGAAGTGGAACAACAACAGGTAGAACTCTGTGGGGAGATTCTCCATCTCCTGGGGAGCAGCTAAGCTCTCCTGAGGAAGGGAGGCTTTCAGAGCATGCAGGGTGGCAGGCAGGAAGACTGCAGACCAAGGAGAGACCTGGGTAGGGATGGGACAGCCAGACCTGGGGGGTGATTGGCAGAAAGTTTCTGGAGAGGGAGCTGCGTGGAGTTTGCTTTGACTCAAAAAGCTGACTTAAAACCAAGTCTGAAAGTGAGGGTGTGCCCTGCAAGGACACAGTGGGGAGGCTGGTTAGTAAACCATTTCTATTCTCTCTATGCTAATTAGAGAGCACTTAAAGTAAAGAGTTAGATAGTCTAGTGGGTTTTTTTGTTTTCTGGTTTGTTTTTTTTCTTTTCTTTTAATAGTATTAAACTCTGGACTTCAAAAGTCCTCTTTCATCTCTGGGTGGCGTGTTGTAAGGGAAAGGTCTAAGTAGATCCACCTGAAAACTTCAGCCGACTTGAGGTGATGAAACAGCTGTAATATAACTCCATCTTCTTATGCCAATGTAGGTAACACTCTTCCTTTAAACGTAGCATTATTTCAGAGTCTTTATTATGGTTGACTGCACAGTCAATGTTGCATCAGTACAGACTTGAGTGAAAAGGCTAAAGACCAATTTTGTCCATATTGTCTCTGTCTGGCAGATGTGGGGTGTATGCAGCAGACATAATAGAGATCAAAGGATGGGCTGGCAATCTGAATTTAGGGTATTCTTGCTTTGAGGAAGCTGTCAGTTATTGCACAGAAACACTGATACTACTGAATACTGAAATGGCAATAAAACATGGATGAGCTTGTTCTCTTGGTATCATAGACCAGAAAGGAACTAGTGGTAAGTGCTGTTTGCCTCCATCAGTGATTGAAACGGATTGTCCTGGTTTTGGCTGGGATAGTTAATTTTCTTCCTGGTAGTTGGTATCGTGCTGTGTTTTGGATTTAGTATGAGAATAATGTTGATAACACACTGACGTTTTAGTTGTGGCTAAGCAGTGCTTACAGTAAGCCAAGGACTTTTCAGCTTCCCAGGCTCTGCCCGGTGCACAAGAAGCTGGGAGGGAGCGCAGCCAGGACAGCTGACCCAGACTGGCCAAAGGGCTGTGCCATACCGTATGGCATCATGCCCAGTGTATAAACTGGGGGAGTTGGCTGGGGGGCAGCGATCGCTGCTTGGGGATGGGATGGGCAAGGCATCGGTCAGCGGGTGGTAAGCAATTACATTGTGCATCTCTTGTTTTGTATATTCTTTTCTTATTATTATTTCCTCTTCCTCTGCTGTCCTATTAAACTGTCTTTATCTCACCCCGTGGGTTTTACTTTTTTTCTCTGGCCAATCCCACTGTGGGGGGGAGGGTGAGTGAGCGGCTGTGTAGTGCTTAATTGCCGACTAGGGTTAAACCACAACACTGATCAACCTTTAACTGAGTCCTCAAATCTTATTATATAAAAATACATCTTAAATCATTACAGTTGATGGTGATGGGCCTAGTCTAATATCATAGGAACTTCATTTACACCCTGAAGCTACTATCGGAAGGTGAAATACCTTTCCTTGGATTTGTAAACCCTGTAGCTCTTTCTGCTGGCACCCTACTAACTAACAGTTCGTTCATGTATGTTGTTGCTGTCCTCAGAATTTTGCTACTGTATTAATTCTGATGACAGTTTGTTTTCTTAAGCAAAGAACATAAAACACACTGTAATAATACATTGTAAACTCAGATGTGTCACATTTTTATTCCAACAAAAGACTATAAAGTCTTAGCCTTAAAACTATCAGTCAATGTCTTATTAGTGGATTTAGATTTAAAACAAATAACAAACCCAAATGTTTTTGCAGAGTTTAGAATTTATCAGAGCTTAGGGAGGAGAAACCATAAAGTGGCTCAGAATTTGTTCCCAGTTCTGCAGGGAATGCCATATGATCAGACTCCTGCCAAAACTGAGCAGCTAACTAATTGACTAAAGTAACCTACAGAAAACAACTGTATCGAATAGCAATGCAAAGTCCAAATTTTAAGTAGACGCAGACTGAGTCCACTTGGTGCTGGAGTGACTTGAATTTTTAGTACAGAACATGTTTTACGTGCCTGTTTCTTTATAGCTATAGCAAATAACTCTTTATTCTGTTAACCATCTGGGTACCATTCCGTGAAGCTGGCAATACTAACATACTTAAATCTAAAAGTGATGAAGCTCTACTAAAAGGAAAGTGAACCCTTTTCTGCCACCAGCCTTGGCTGCTTCTGCACTGAGCTGTTAATAGGCAAGTGTAAGGAGGAGACAGCTGAATGCTGGAGCCACTGGGTGTCTTGGGGGAACTGGTTTTGTAACAGTAAGAAAATGTAATGCATCAAAGCAAATGTGAAGAAGTGCAGCTGTCTAAAATGAAGTTATTTTGACTGCTCAGAAACTGTCTTATAATGTAGTATTTACCGAGTTACTCTTGTTCCCTTTTAAGCATAAGAGGAAAAAGTTACCTAAGTCTGCTCTGTATGAAAAGCAAAGTTGGAAGAAGATGGTCTCAGCAGAAATAGTTTAAGGCCCTGTGAGAACTCCTAAGAGACAACGCTTGCATGCAAGCAACTCTATGGGAGCCAAATGGCACCAAGTTCTTCACACCTTGCAAAATAGTTCTCGTTCTGGAAAAAGTAACGGTCACATTAAAAAATTGTCTAGCATACTAAAAGGTGGTATTCAGTTCTGTGTGCTAAAACACTGGATGACATGTGCCCTGCCTTACATGTGGAGTACTTCTATGAGCTTGGGTTTGTGTTGCAATTCTTTGGCTTTGTAAGATGGAGTTGGTTGATGAATTCTTACTTCTCAGTAACTGTAAGAAGAGACTTGCTCAACAAATGAACTGATCTTCTACCTTACAGAAATGGTTCCAGAAGGCCAAACAGGAGTAGCTAGAGAAATCTGAAAAGGAGATCTGTGAGCTGGGTTATGTGTGTGAGAACTTGCTACTCTCCTACATCCTTTCTGTCCTCTTGTCTTTGGTAGTACTTCCAGCTCTAACGTCTTGTTTTGTTTTGCCTCACATTCCTGGAATAAAGCCTATCTTTCACTTGAATGATCTGTTTTAGATGAAAGGAAACAAGAAATAGTGAATGTCTGAGTGTAGTGTGTGCATGTGTACATGTATATGCCTTCTGCTGCAGTGGCGGCCTTCTTGAATTGCACTGTAGCATTCCACGTCTTGGAGTAAAAGGATTCAGGAGGATTCCTAATGTACAGCATCTTTAAATGTTAGGTAACAGTAATCAGCATCTTCTGGCACTCGTTGTGTACAGATGCTTGTCTAGGAGTGACTTTGCATTTAGGACAGATATTTGTCTATAGAGACCACTCTTTCTCATCTGTTGACCCATGTCCCTCTATATAGCCATTCACGTCTCTAGAGAGTAAACCAGGAGAAGTCTTCTGTAATATTCTGCTGAAAAATTCTTTGGGGAGGTGTTGTAATGAGTGGGCCAGAAGAACATAACACTGGGTTTTCTTCCTCTCCAGTGAATGCTTAGAAGCACATCAGGCTGAATTGGATTATCTCTCTGGTCGACACAAAGATACAAAAAGGAACTCCAGATTGGTAAGATGCTTTTAATGTTAAATACTTAAATGACTTTAAAAATGAAGTCACAAAAGTAGATGCTCTCTCACATCTGGGACTCCCAGGGGTTTTCCATTTGAAGCACTGAGATGAAGTCCAGCAAGGCATCACAACCAGAAATTTACCGAGCAGGCTAGCTCTAGATGTGAGAATTAAACTTGGGATTTCTCATTTTTCAATATCCAGCAGTGTTCTTCAGATAGTGTTCCGTTACTGGGATGGTATCTCCTTGTGTCTGTTCAGTGATCAGTGTTTGTACCTGACTCTGTATGGACAGAAATGGTGATAAAGATCAGGTTTTGTTTTCCGTAGTTGGTGCCTGTGTCCTTGTAACCTAGATTCTGTCATGTTCACAACTCCCTAAAGTACCTTCAGCAACATTGCTAATGTAAAGACAACTCGCAGATCCAACTTTGCCTTTCATTTGGGAAATAATAGCTAGACTAAAAAAATAAATAAATTGGAAACTTCCATGTACCATGACCAATGTTGTTATAGCTGGTGGTGAGACCATTACTGTCTTATTTCAAGCATCTGCAAAAACAAACCAACCAACCATGCACAGAAAATGAAACTATTAAAAATGTTGGACTGTCTCCTTGTAGTAAACAATGCATCTTAATTTGGTGTAACTTAAGATATGCGTAGCGAGTCTTGCAGTAAATACGGAAGTATTTGTACTTGTTGTATTTGCAGTAAATACGAAAGTATATGTACAAATATACATGCTTTCCTGCTCAGCCTGTGCTATTTCTCTTTCAGGCTTTCTACTATGACCTGGATAAGGTAAGGCTATTGAGGATGAGAGGAAACACTGCAAATAGAGAAAAATGAATGATGTGCCTACTGTGTTACTTAAGGCTTGTTTAGGAAATGATTTCTCAAGTCCTCCTCTCTCTCCCCTTTTGAAAAGCAAATCCGCTCTGTGGAGAGATACATCAGAAAACTGGAGTTTCACATAAGCAAGGTAAGGGGTTTTAGACCTTGTACATGTAAGGCTTACACTGCTATATAAGCAAGCTATCTAAATAGAAAATACTTTGATTTAATTCATCTGAAGGGGAATAATGCTGGGTACTTTCTGAAAGCTGTAACCACTCTTTTTACAGAAGGAGGGGATTTTTATTTATTTTCTTGAATGGTTCTATTCAGGCTGGATGTTGGGCGCAACCCAACCTGAGTTTTCCTGTGAAGCCAGTTTGCATGCTCTGCCAGTTTGTTCAGAAAATGCTGCTGTGGGGAAGACTTACGCGTTCTCCCCCCCTTCCCACAAGGGGCCAAATGGGCAGTTCTGTAGAGTGCATGTCTGCTGTCTGCCGTCTGCTTCCAAAGGAGTGAAATCTCTCCTCTGACATAGCTAAAGGTGTAGGTGTTTTAATTTGTATTGAGGGAATCGGTTTCCTGCTGCCCAAGTAATTTTTCCCTGAACAAAGTGTTACTCTACTCCTTGTCTTCTAGTCTGATAACAGCAGAATGAATTGTTTCTCAATATCCCATGCCTTTTTGCAGGAATGTCTACAGACTGTTGCACTCTGATCAGTCTGTAAAATGCAGGAGTTGACGCATTCTGTAATACTATGATAGTGGGATTTGCTTGTTTGTTTTTTTTTTTTTTCTTTTTCAGGAAAGACTGCTGATGTTCCTTTCCAAAACTTATTAAAACTATGCCGGGTAATTCTTGTTCATTCTTCCCCCCCCTTCTCCCCCCCCCCCCCCCCCCCCCCAATCTTAAAGGTAGAAGAACTCTATGAAGCTTACTGTATCCAGTGCAGACTACGAGATGGGGCCACTAATATGAAACATGCCTTTTCCTTGTCTCCTTCCACCAAAGCCTCCAGGGAGAGCCTAGTGGAGCTTTACAAGAACTTCCAAGAGTGCACAGAGGTAGGAAATACTACACACATGTAATGAAGACAGGACTGTTGTTAGCAAAAAATGTACTAGGACTTGCTGCTGGCTTTTTTTTAACGGTGCAGGTTAAAAACTTAACATGTGAATGAAATACAGGTACATAATGTGAACTGAAGCTTCTGAGATAAATACCTTACAGGCAAAGCTCTTGAATTCTGTGCCCTTTTTTGCCCCTGCTGAGCTTGGCTTCATGCATTCATGAAGGCAAATCAAAAATCATTTGAATTTCTGCTTTAATACTGGCGTCCATTATGACTTCCCCTGGAAGTACTGGGATGCAAATTGAATAATGAATAAGCTATGCTATTTTTACAAAACAAGCAGTGGAAGGTAACTGACGGTGATCTGCTCAAGCAGTTCCACTCTTCTGTGGAGTGGCATCATAATTTTCTGTCTTAAAAGTAGTATGAATGGACTCTGTATCCACCTCCGCTAGTGAAAATGTTAGTGTGTGTCCTTTTAAAAAAAAAAAAGCCAAAGTCCCTTAAAGAAAATGGCAGGTATTGGGAAGGTAGCTACTCTGCGCTGCTTTTCAGTCATAGTGACTGTTCAGTCTTCCTTCTAGGACATGTGCTTTATAGAAGGGGCACTGGAGGTCCATTTGGGAGAGTTCCACTTGAAGATGAAAGGTATGTTCCTTTCTCATTTCCTTCAAGACTCACCAATTGATTTTGAGTTTCCTGTGTAGCAATCTGATCCACTGAGAGTCCGTTTATTCAATGTCAGTTGCTTCCATTGGCTTTCTGGATTAGACACTGAGCAGAATTTTGGCAAACTTCTGTTTGCTTCAGCACTGTAAAACAGATCTTCAATGGTATTTTATATTTCAGTACAAAAGCTGACAAGCCTTCTTTCCTCAGCTCAATTAAAGTTTGGTCTTCTAAGAGTGTTTTGGGCTGGTGGCATAGCTTCTGCACAGAGTTGGGCACAAGGGGGTGTTAGCCAGATAGTCACTTTATTCCAAGCTGAGGCTTTGGGGGACACTGTAAAAACTCTACAAGTATTAGGATTTTTCCTTCTCTTTTCAGGGTTGGTGGGCTTTGCACGTCTCTGCCCGGGGGACCAATATGAGGTGCAGTATACAGCAATTCATTTTGTCCTTTATTTTACTGCTGTGAGTTTGCAGTAGAGGAACAGGAGAGCAAGGGTGCAACATGTAGAAGGCGAGCAGGAAACAGATTATGATAAAACCACGTGCTGTTCTGATGAGAACAGTTCTTTGGCACATTCACTGGTCACTCTGCCCTCTGAGACTGAAGAGGGAAGAGCTGATTCCAGTGTTATGGGAGGGTTTAAAAGACGGCAGTGATTTCCTGTCAAAACCAACCTGTCAGGTCTTTGTCTTCAAAGTTGCCCTGGAATCAAGTAATAGTTGCTGCCTGTTTCTTGGAAGATTGCCCTTGGCATGCTTTGAATGCATCTTAGTATCTTACTGAGTTGTTCTTCTACTTCTAACAGTTCCAAATGAATTCCAGTGTGCCTTGTATTTCATTGCTATGCAATGTCATTTTGCAGTTCCTCTAGAATGGGTGGGATGTGTAATTTGGCACTGAGTTAAGGTGTTAAAACCTGCAACCTGAATTCCTGCCTCCAATCTTCTAGCTTTATCCAAGTTTCTAAATGTATAGTGATCAAAGGAATGGCTTTGCCTCTGTGGTACTGGAACAGTGCGAGGCCTACGGACTGAAGGGAACATTCTGGGATATGTTGGTCCAACATCCTTTTTTTCTTCATGGTTTCTAGGTGTTTGTGCGACTGGGGCGCCAAAAATGGAGGTTGAAAGGCAAGATTGAGAGCGATGACAGCCAAACATGGGATGAGGAAGAAAAGATTTTTATACCCAATCTCCACGAGAAGTTTGAAATCAAGGTGTGGTGTATAATGGTTGGATTGGAATCAGTGGGTTAACACGTCTTCTGCCATACTACTTACCTGTTAGGTTACCAGGTGTTTGTCAAAATTCTTAAGGAGTTTTCTTTTCCTAGCCATGTAAAAATGGCAGTTAATGTTCTGCCTACTGAATGGACATCTACTTCTGTTTTTCCTGTACTCCTGGCACTCGTAACTGTACTATTGCATCTGCATTCCCATGTTCTGCAGTCTGGTGTATGTGGTTGGTGTTGTGGCTTTGTTTGGGGGGTTTTTTGTTTGTTGTTTTTGTTTTTTTCAAAAAGTCCTAGATCAATATCTGGGACTTTCTAGGGTGAAGTCTAGATGTGGAGACAAAAAGATGTGTATGTAGATATTATTTATATCACCCATGTGGAATATTAAGTACCTGGAGTTCTGTTCTCTATTGAAAAAGAAATATGTATATGGAAAACATATCATTGCACGTGTGTGTGTTTTGAATGTGTAGTTCAAGTGTTCCTTTGTCTGGGTGCACTGCAGATTCTTTTGTCATGTTTTACTCCAGAGATGCTCCATATCTGCCAAGAACCAATGGCATTTATATGCTGGTACAAACTGTCTGTACTTTATATCTTTATTTAGAGCTCTGACACTTTTTAAAGTCCCTCAGAAGAGTTCATATCTTTAACAGTAAGGGACCCATGCTAGTGGCCTGTGATCTGTAGATGACACATTGTGGGTACCCCTTGGGGGCAGCTTGTAGTTTTCATAGACCCTTGTGTAGCTGCCACTGGCAGTGGTTCTGGCACTTACCTAGCAGGTGGAGTTAATCCTTAAACAGCATTTCCACTGTAGTCTGGCATCTTTCATGGGCTGGACTCTGCAGGATGACTCCTGTCAACCTGAAAGGAGCTGAGACCGAAGGCTGTGCTGGATCCTGTTCTACTAGGAGACTGTGCCAGTGCAGGGTTTCAACTTTTGGCAGCTGTGTTAAAGCAGCTATTGCAATGTTCCCCTCCTATCTGGCAGCAAGAACTGGGTTACACAGGAGAGACACTTTGGCATCTTGCCAGCACAGCCTTTGGAAATGTGCTTATGCATTTTTTTTGCTGCCACTGCACATTGAAGATCAGGTGAGAGGCTAATTCGGATCCCCTTTTTTCCCCATAATAGTTGTAAAAACTTGAATTACTTTGTATGACAATGATAGTTTTACTCTTTTTGTCAGCTTATGAAAGTCTACTGACTAATGTTCTCCACATCCTCCTGCTCTTTCCACTTTGCACTTAATAATCTTTGCCCAGTACAAATACATAGCAGGTTTAAAAAAAAAAATTAAAAAATTGAGAAGTGCCAAAGAGTGTTCCAAGAGGAGCCTAGCAACATAGCTTTTGCTAGCTCTTAAAGGAGATGTAGGCATGTAACTAATTCCAGAAGTGGACCTTAGGCACTTGTGCTAAAATTCTGTGCTGAGTCTGATGCTTTATGCGCTTCTAGAACAATTTGATCTTCAATTAGAAGTATGTTTTTATAGCAAGTGTTTGATTAGATTTTTTTTTTTTCTTTTATGTAGCTGAAGAAGCAAAATGCCAGCCTGGGACAAATCCAGGCGTGTAACTGCATTGATAACAAACTTGGAGCCACCTGCAGGGCTAGAGGAAAGAACTGACATTTACAGGTTCTGATGTTGGTCCGCAGCTGAGCTCAGGACAGTTAGAAAGGTCACAGTGGATGCAGCTGTGCTTCCAGATCCTTTAGGCAATTGAGAGCTGAAATAGTCTAGTGTAGGCAGGCTAATCTACTTCTCTGTAATATATATTTTTGACAGTGTTGTTCTAATATCTGGACAAGCTAGACTCTGTACTATAAATGACAACTACTTGTATGTATATCAAAGCTAGAATTTTGAAATTTCAGCCTAATTTTTCTTAAAATCATAGTCTACCAAATTCTGTTATCAGAAGTGCTGTACAGCTCTGTCTCTCCCCAACTCATACAACTCCTTTCCTCTTTGCTAGCCATCTATGACATATTCCTTGTGGGCATACTGACTCACAAGAGCCTGGAATTGAGTATCAAGGTTTTAAGTTTGTTGTGGGCCTCAGAGCAGATCTGAGCCCGGGGCGTGCTCCTTTCCATGCACATGACTTAGGATTGTCTGGTAAGATGAAAATGGATATGTTTGTCTGTCCCTGCAGGTAACAGAGCTGCGAGGACTGGCCACTATTCTCGTTGGTGTTGTGACATGCGACAACATAAACTTCTTTACAACCAAGCCTCAGGCAATCATTGTGGATATAACTGAACTGGGCACCATCAAGCTACAGCTGGAGGTCCTCTGGAAGTAAGTACAGCTTCAGATGAAAAAAGCTGGAGCTAAACATTTGAAATAAATTAAAGGCTCCTAAGTATGTCACTTAGTAGCATTCAACATCATAGTCCTCTTTCTATTTGTAGAGTAGGCGCAGGATAGATAGCGGCCACATGCTTCGTCACAGCAACCCCAGCCACTGTGCCTGATCTCTGACTCTGTGGGACCAGTCCTCAGGAAAGGGAGGGGGAAAGGGACAGAAACCATTTCTGTGACCCTTCAGTTCTTTGTGTTGATGTTACCAGAGCCATGGCTAGCCACGTGGACTGACTAGTAGGCTTTTACTTAGCTTACTGCTCTTCAGAATGAGCATTCAAGTCTAGCTCCAAGCAACGTATGTACATCTATAAAACATGAACAATAATCTTAAAGATGATGAAATGCAACTGAAAATAGCAGTTTCTAGGCACAATGACAAAAAATATAGCTGAAATTTTAGGACAATCACTATTACCAGGCCACAAATTGTTAAAAAAGAAGCTTTCCCAAAGACTTAGCACCTTCCTGTTTCACTGTGCTTACAGTTATCAATATCCTGTTTGTGCACTACAGGGAAGCTTGGTTACAGATGCACTTTTAAAATAGCTGAGTATTTTCATGGTGTCTGTGATTTGTTAAATTGATTTATAATTTAAATCTGTAAATTAATTTTTGTAGTGGATTACTGATGTTATTAAAAGCAAATTCTCATTTTTGTGGATGCTGCACTGGAACTTCTTCACTCTAGACACAGCACCGTAGATTTTTGAGGTAGTACTGTTATTTCTGCTTTATGGGACTGTCAGTCTATACTAACAGTTTGTCTGCAACAAATCAAAACTTTTTAATCTGTTTCCATTTACTATTGTCCAGGGGTTAAATCTAGCCATCTTGGTGAAATGCTGAATTAAACAATGGGCGCTCTTCACTTGTACTTTTGTATATGGCTTACTGCGGTCCTCAGTTCTTCCCAACCCAACATGGCAAAGAGGCATTTGAACACACCTCCATGATAAGGACCTTCTTGAAAGGCCACTTTGTGATGACTTGTGGATCTAGGCTCTCTCCAGGAAAAGCAGAAACTGAACAACGTTTAGATTAGGAAGGGCAGGGAGCTACGCCTTGCAGGCCAGACTCACCTATGACTCAGCCTTACACAACTCTTCTTCTCTGGCCATGCTGGCTTCTTGTTTTCTTAAAAATTACCCCAAAATAAAGCTTGTATGTGTTGAATGTATGGTCTGCCAAACGTGCCCAAAAACTAAACAGATGTCTTGGTAAGAGAAAAGTTTCCCTGCCCTTAGGGTGAAGTAACCAAATGTATTTTACAATCAGACTTGATTTTACAGGTCTTAATACCCTGTTTCTACTTTTAATTACCTTTGGAAGCATTGTTTGACTTTAAACCTTATCACAGTCTTTTAAGCCACCAACAGGAGAAATGCCACAAAGGTTTTCTGTTGCAATTCCCATTCAAGTGTTGATAAACAGTTTTGAGGCTGCATTTCTGGGCTCGAGGAAAGAAAAGCTTTATTAATCAACGTACTATTTTCTGAATGTCTTGTGTATGCTGTGGTTCTTGAAATTTACTGTTGACTTGTACATGCAGTTGGGCTGAAAAATGAGTCTTGGCAACAGCATCTGAAAATTACTTTCAAATGCACATGTTGCTCTAAGTCAATGAGAAATAAACTCGCACAGCAGAGTTTGCCCGCACCTGTTGTTTATGACACTTTTTCCTCCTGAGATCTAACCATGGGCATCAGTATGTGTTTTGTTTTGGTGAGATGCTGCAGCTGCTCTGAGACTTTTGAGGCCTCTGTTTCTTATTTGAGAAGCTGAGCCACTAATTAGTTGGATGACAAAGCCTCATTCCAGAAACTTGCTGTGATCTTGCATTATATGCCCTATGAAACATCCTCTTACTCATGCCAAGTTACGTATGTATTCCCATTTGTATCTGAAAGCAGGGACATTCATGGTAGAGTTATTGAAAACTCTGTGGAGTGGGGATGGTGCAAGTTGCATTATTTTTTTTGTAAAAGCAGCTCTTAAAATGACAGCCCTTTTAAATGAAGGCCAATTACAATATTCCATTGTTTTGACATTCGCATATCTTAGTATTGGGGAAGGAAGGAGAGAAGAGCAGCATAGGAGGATATATGGGCTCTCGTACATCCCCAGCAAAGTCGGATGCCTTTATTTGTCATCTCTCATCCTGAAAAAACACACGCCACCAAAACTTGCATTGGGTTTAATCTGGATGTAAAATGATCAAAAGCTCTGGTCACAGTTTCAGAGCAGAAGGGGCTGCAGAGGGAACACTCTGCTTGCAGAGATGCTTTTCTTGCAAGTGCAGTCCCTTTTCCCCTGACTTCAAGCCTAACATCTTAAGAAGCTTCACTTGTGCAGTGAAGGAGACATACTTTCTTTATTGAACTGGGTATAAAATCTGCTTTTGTCCTAATATGGGAAGTGCTGTACTGAGAGATGGCACGTTCATAGTGGAGTCTGGAAGAAATCACTTCTACTTTCTTCTTGTTAACGCACACAAATGGCATCTAACAGATTCACTTAATTTACTTTTGCTGGATCTACTTGCTTGCCTTTCCTTGCTGTCAATAACTTGCATAAATAATTATGCACATAAGTTGTATGAGGAAAACACCTCCCTGTTCTGGGATATTGTATAGCTTCTCAGATAATAGCCTAAATCTCCAAAGCAAATGATACTTGTGACTAAATTTTCTCGAAAAATTGACACTTGATTGTTGCAGTAGCTCACAGCTCAAAGTGCAGCTTTTGGTTGGCAAGATGAGCACTTCTATGGTGCTTGGGAGAACCATCACCCAGCTTTTAGAGTTGGCAACAGCTGAGCTGGGAGCAGAGCTAGTGGTGACGCATTTTCTTTGGGAGTTAATCCCCACTTGGAATTTTTCAGCGTCTGAGAAAACTCCAGCTGTGTGTCTCTGCTGTGTTTAAGTTTTGTGAAATGCGTTGGTATCCTACCAAGTGGATTCTCCAGAGCGCTTCTGCACAGAACTGGCAGGCTCCTCCTCTTTGACAGCCTGTTTGCTGAAGTTGTTTACAGGAAAGAGAAGTTGTGTGGTGATAACTAAGGGTATTTCTGTTTTCAAAGACAGCACTCAAAATAACAGCTGCTTTTTTTCTCTGATTTGAGAATGACTAAACAAATCCAGCTGATTTGCCCAAGCTTCCCTGAGAGGCAAGCTTTCAGTCTAGACCTGCTTGGTGAGAAACCCAAATGTAGATCACTCTTCCACTTCTAAATGTGTATTTTCTTTAAATAGGCCACTAGTCTTCTGGGCTCTAACAAAAGTTCCTTCAACTCCTTTATAGATTATGCCATGAGGAGCTTGGGCCTGTTGCAGAACGGCTTTGTTGGACAGTTTGGCAGAAGACTTTGGTTTTTTTGCCAACCTAAACAGCAGCCTGAATTCTGTCTCTCACATGAAGGACAAAGAGAAAGCCTGTATTCTCTTTTCAGAACTTCAGTTAGCACCCCGTACTGGGATCTAAGGGTATGAGCCAGCCAGAACCACTCTTGTGATTTCTGCCCACTTTGAGCCTGTGCTGGCCTGGCTCACAAGGGTTCGGGGAGTAGGAGAAAAACCTTAAGGGAGAATAAAAAAGGGAAGTCTGTTTTTTGGATACATACCTACTGACAGTCTTGCTCTTATAGATGAAAGCTTCCATGAATAAGTGGTTACTCATGCAGGTATCTTTAGGCAGTAGTCTGTCAATGCATCTCTGCTTTTGATGGAAGTGCTGTTTCATAGCTTAGCCTCGTGATAAGCTGTACTAACCTTGAAACTGGTTTTATTACGCTTTAATGTGTAGGAGAAACCTAACAACAATCACACTTAAAATTGCATGGGCATTTTCACCTGTGTTCAATAGGGGAAAAAAAGAAATCTCTGAGTCCAATGCAGTTGACCACTTTTTTTTATTAATGCAAGTCTGGATTCACAGGCTTAGTAATGGGGTTCAGACAGGTCTATCCGCCAAGAGCACTTCTGGCATGGTGGTATTTAATACATGGAGCAACTGGACAGAAGGGGAGTGATTAGGGCACGGTCTGGGCAGTGGGAGAAAGGTATGCAGATCCTCTGGGGCTGAAGACTGAATTGAGTTCAGCTCTTGCATGCTCTGCCCGATTCCTTATGTTCCTCTGAGAACATAAACCAGGAAGTGTCCTCCTTACACACCCAACACAAAAATGCAGCAGGGTGAGGGAAACAGTAGGAATCTCAACTATTTCATCCCTCCACAGGTTTGGTGGTTATGACAAAATAATATCTCACTGGGAATCCATGCTTAGTGCTGGCAAGGCCGAGGTACCTCTGAATGTGTGTGAATGCAAAGCTGCTGATGTTGTGGGAGGTTCAATCTAGGAAACGTGAGCTCTGATGAATTGTAAACCCCTTCGAGGTCAGGCTGGGCATGTGAGTTTTGGACCTGAACACTGAAGTCCTGCAACAGTGCTAAGGCGAGCTAAAGGAGAGTTATGTGCTGCATTTACATTGGCCTTAACAATAATGGCATTGTACTGTCATGCATTTAATGCCAATATTGTAATTAGTCATAACTGAAGGCCAACATTTTTGGCAATACAGAAGTAGAATGGGGGCAATAAAGATGATCAGACATGTGGGGCCACTTTCACTTTTTTAATATAATTTTTCAGTCTTGAAAAGGTGTTGATGGATAATACTGTACAGGCATATAGACGTTCGCTGTGGAGAATGTGGAAAGGAAACGATGAGCCACTGTTTCTCTCAGTACAGCCACAGAGACACCCCCCCCCCCCCCGTCAAAATAGTTGTTCCACAATTTAAAGTTAAATAATGAAATTTCTGCATACTTTTGACCTACACGGAGATTTGTGTGTCAGTGATTTCAGGAAGTGAATAGACAAACTAAGGAAAAAGCATGTGACAATTAAAGGCAATAGTCTGCTTGCAAAGTTTGGTGCATGACAGATCTAAGCTATGGATTGCCTCAAATTTGAGTATGTGTCTGGGGAAAGCCTACTATATTTGACTTATTTCCTATGCTTTTCCCCTGAGTATCCTCTACTGGCTTCTGTCAATGTCAAGATGCTGGGAGAGATGGTTTTGTAGATCTGTCCCAGTACGATGTTTTGTTTGCTGTACAAATGTGGAACAAGATGATGGATCGTGCCCAAAGTGCTTACAACCGAGAGATAACAGATGCTTTAGAGCAGACTTCATTCTTTCCTTCACCCTTCCCATTGCTCTCTCAACTTGTTATCTTGCAGTAATGGGGAGTGTGTGCTCGTTGGGAGGGCAGCTGAATAGCTGTGTTTTGCTAGAGGGTTTTAGTAATTGTCAAAGGGGCAAAACAGATTCAGCTTGTTATTCCTGTCCCTTTCCTCCAAAGTGCCATTTTGCATTACTGCATTGCTATATGAAAAGCTAAAAATGAAAAATCTGAGGAATGGATCCCTGTGACTCTTCTTGAGAAATGCCATGGGTGGGAGTAATTTGCTTCCATCAGTAAACATAGCAGGCTTTGGGTAAAAGGCTCTTACTGTCAGAAACCCAATTTATTTTCTGCATAGTGAGACAATGCTGGTGGTTGTTAATGTGACTCCATGGAACTGGCCTGTTTGATGAACGCCAGCTGGGTGACACTGGCTAATTTAGCCAATTAACCTGTATGAGGCGAGCTCACAGAGTGTTTCCTCCATGCTGAGGAAGACAGCGGTGTGTTGCACTGCACGATGCTGTTGAGAATTGTCCCTGTGCACCGTGAGAAGCCAGAGAGAGCTGGAGCTCTGCTTTTCAGCTTTTGCTAGAGAGCAGACGTTCATTTCCCTGTAATTGATTAGTCCTCATTATTGTTTGGATCTTTTCAGACTTCTAGTGGTTCTGTATTGTACAGATAAATGCAGCTGACTTTATCCTACTGTTTGGGCATTATATTCATATCTATGAGATTAGATTTATTATAAACAATTCACTTTTTTCAAAGTGCCAGTACTTAAGTGGAAAAGCAAACTTTCTTTTGGTGCCACAAGGCATATCAGTAGGGAACAAAAGTAACATGTAGAAAAAACAAACTTGCTTTACTTAACTTTAAATATGTTTTCCCTCTTCTTGTTAGCCGAGTTGCGTTTTGGGAGACAGTTCGTCCAAGTTTCCTTAGACTGCTTTGCAAAGGAGTTGGGAAATTAATGGCTGTGCTGTGGTAGGTAATTGGGAAGTCTTTAGAGCGGGACTTGTCAGACTCTTGTAGACCATAGCCAGTATCCTCTGGGGCTATAACCGGACTCGTCCGTGACCGTATGAACCACGTAACTTGCCATATACCACTGCACAAGCTGCTTCTGCCAGCCAAAGTTGTTGTTTATTAATATTTAAAGGATAATTAAGGTTTTTTAGTGGCTTTTTCAGATGGTGTGTGCTCTGCAGGAGGGAAATGAATGACAGTTTTCCTTTATTACATGTGTTATATTTCCTTCCTATCTGGTACGGTGTATGTCTCGCTACCTGTCCTGCGGCTGTCAGCAAGCAGCCTGGACTGTATTGCCAGCACTGCTGTCTGTGTAGGACACTGCAGAAGGACAGAGAGCGCTTCAGACTTGTGGCCTGTTGGACTCTTCTTCCAAAGACTGGCACAGGTCTCTGTCTAAAGGGTGTTGAGAACTCTGTGTAAAATATACAACCTTTTTGCCTACCCCTTTCTCTGCTGGTGCAATCAAAGATACTGGTCAGAGAGGCAGTCTCTCTTTCCTTTTATTCCCTGTGTTGTTTACTAATGTCACAGCTCAGATCCTAAGAGCTGTTCCTGCTGCTAAACATTTCTGTGCTTTCTGGTCTTACTGACACTTAGGCCTTTGTGTCATCTGCTACAGCCCCTTCGACACAGAGAACCTGTTTTTGTCACCTGGAACCACTGCCAAGTTTTCTGTGGGTAGCAGGAAGAGCTCATTATACAACTGGACCCCACCAAATACTCCCAGCTTCAGAGAGAAATACTGCCTGGTGAGTATGCTGAGGAAAGCAAAATGCAAAGCACAGACCTAGGACTTGATTTTGGGATTAGATTAGGCTATTGAAGAACACACTCAGAAATGTGAAAATGTAGCACTCCAGGGCCTTTGCAGTTTATTTTGGGGCTTCGTTACATTTTTCTTTTAACCCCTATTTGTTTGAGTTCCATTTTAGATTTTGTAAAAGAAAAAAAAAACCAAACCTGCCAAATATTCCTCTTGGCAGCCAGAATGGTAGGGGTGTGGGCATCTGTTCTAATAGTCTGCGGTGGGAATCAAACTGGGAACCAGTCTGTCTCAGTAGCCACAGAGCAGAATGGCATCTTAGAGGTGCTGTGTGAAACAAGCCTTCCTCTTCCACAACCCCACTTTTTGCCAAGCGTATCCCAGGGGAACAGAAAACCCTGTCCTCTTTCTCATTCGTTCAGGAGGGTTTTGTTTTAATGGTTGTTTTATATGAACCTGTTAATTCTGCCATACATCTGAAATACTAATAACATCATATGTGTTCCCCTAACATAAAGTCGAAGTCAGGTTTGGTGTTGCCTCACCAAGGCAGCAGAATATGCAGTCTTCTTTGGAAAGGTTTAAGTATTTGTACAGGGTATGTTGGACTCTTCAAAATCAACATTTCCTCTAACCTCTACATTCACATCCTGTCCTAAGCTGATGTGGCACAAAAGCTGCTTGGCGAGTTTTTTTTTCCAGAAACAGTTTTTTAGCTGTTGGTAACTTTCATCTGAAAGGTCTAAAGCACAGTTACTACTGCTCCACTTAGGTCATCCAGTAGGCTCTTAATATTTTGTTTCAATAGTCTCTTTTGTCCAGTCTATGCTGGCCTGGCTCCTTCTGTGCAGAAGAGCCCTGTGGTTTTGATCAGTTTGGGTGCGTATGTTTCCAAGAACAGGAAACCATAGTTCTCTGTCTTAGGCGGTATCTTATGCTTTTCAACTGCATATGTGCTCACTTACGAATCTGTTTGCTGCAGTCTGTTTTGCAACAAAGGCAGAACCAAGGGGATGTAAGTGATGAAGCTCAGCCTCCCAGCATATTGAGCTACCTGGCTGCCTGTGATTTTGATGTACATGGGAGGAGCAAGCCTCTCAACCCTGCAGAGACAAGCGAGGCAGACTCGTTCAGCTCTGAGGATCAGAAAGGGACAGAATCCAGAAATACAAATCCAGCCCTAGACCATAGGACATTGCCATTGGTGATTATTCAAGAGACTTGTGCAGAAGAGCGACAGCATCCTCTTCCAAGTCACACAACTCTAGATATCCTGAAGAAGACTCCGTGTGTGGATGGATTTCCAAATAAACCATTGAGTTTTCTGAATCACCACAAAGGTGGTAGAGATTCTTTCAACCAGACCAGAAATCGCCGTCTGACAGAGCAAGAAGACATTAGCCAGAAAAGCTTGAATGCTGCAAATGACCTAAAACCAGATGGACGTACAAAGTCAATTGATAAGACTCTCCAAGAAGTGTTAAATTTGCTGGAATTACATGATGTGGGGCAAGCCCAACTGAAGAAATTGGAACACCGGGTTTCATCTCTGAGGGATAAATTAAAGGTATGGTAGTGTTTTACTCTTGGTAGATGGTGTAGCTTCCTCTGTTACTCCTAAAACTGTAGAAGTTCCGTGACCCTGTGGTGGATTTGATTTAATATATCGATGGCATGTTCCCAAAAAGTAAGTTTGGCCACCAGAGGTCAGGCACTACTCAGGAAAGGCAGCCTTGAGAGCTAGCTACACTGGAGCACTGTGTTGCACAGCATCTCTCAGATACAGCCTTCAGATGCTGCGCGCAGGTCAAGAAATTAAGAAACTGCATGCAGTCGAAGTGGAAACGAGTCGGGGCTACGCATAATCTGAACTGTATGTCAGAGCCCCTGCATTTTGGTTTGCTTCTAATTTTTTTGATGTTTTTCAGACTTAGTATACCTTGAGATGACTGCTTCAGTTCATCAAACCTAATCTTTCTCCAGGATCACCTAGCTTTTACAGGCAGTTCAGTCTGTCTGATGAGTCATATGATGCTGAAAACATTTTTCTCTTTAGAGGCAGGGTCCTGGAGAAGAGCTTTCTGCAAGCAGTGGGTTATACTGCAAATTTGGCAGCCTTGTAGTACGTGGGGCCGGTGTGCAGACTTGGGAGATAAGATGCTGTAAGGTCATCTAAGGTCTGGAAAAATAAATGACGTTAACAAAACTGCACTGACATCCTGTTCCAGTACAACCACTTTAAAAATAGAAATTTAAAAAAAACCCAAAGTGCTCTCAAAGCAGCCTTTCCAAGGGGGAGAAAGTTAGTGGCCCCATGAAATCCACTACTGATATCAAAGTTCTTGGATACTACACTGGAATGCAACAGACACCTAAGGTTGCTACTTCTATATTTGAAACAAGGAATGAGTGAAAATTGCACTAATGGCAGAAGATGGAGAAAAATCAGTTCTCATACCAACCTTAACAGGCATGGAAATTCAAAGAGGAATACAGACAGATTAAAATATTGAAGCATATTTTAACTTTAATTAGCAACATTATTTTGGGATCAGAGCACTGTACCAAGAGCTAAATTTCCTGATGTGTTAAGACTGAAATCAGAAAAGCAAACTGATTTGTTATTAAGCGTGATTTGAAAAACAGCAAAGAACTCATGCAAAATGGCTTGATAACTACAAATAACAATATTTTTCCTTCCATTCCATCAACAGCTAAAGACACTTCATCACAAACATTCATCTATGGAAAGTTTAATGGTGGAGACAGTACTGGAAAGCTTTGACTTTTTAAACGCTGACTGTAGTGCTGATGAGCTTTCATTATTTGGAAGCATAAGAACAGCCAGTATCAGGTATGCATCTGCAGTGCTTCATTGCAGGGACAGGGGTAAGGAGGGCGGATCTCAGGAACACTTGCCAATACACTATACTTGGCTAAGTAACGATTGTGCAGAGTTGGTATGAACATCCAGGAGAGAAATGAATTTTTTTTGAATACTCCGAGATTCATAATTCAGAACACCTACCAGATGGAAATAGCAGGAAACTTAAACTGAACTTATGGAAACCATTGCAGAATGATACCCCCACGCTATGGTGGAAGGCCTAACACGTAGGACTGCTAGAAACAGACTGCAGGAAAGAGGGGTATCAGGATGATGCTGAACAGTTCTGCGCTAGCGGGGGAGAGAGCTACTAGTAATTCACAGAGCTCTTCTACCTGTTCTTTCTTTTGAATTCAGTTTTGCATTTTGCAAGTGGCGTAGCACTGAAACTTACGTTCCAGAGCTCCGAGCCTGATCCTGGGAGACTTACTACACTCCCAGTATCATCGAGTTGGGAGAACACCAAGGGATTTGTCTGTTATATGTGCTGCTTTTGCAGTTCATCAGCTGCAAATGAGCCAGCAACTCGATTTGCATTAGCTGGAAGCATCTTTGCTAGTATTGATTCTCCAAAATGAGATTTTGTGGCATCAAGTGATCCAGTATTACTGTCCTGGAATGAGTTTTAGAAATAAAGTCCTCATGTTTTTAAGAAGTGTTTATAAATGCAATAAAAAATGCTGTTATCTGTTAAATGCCACCTGGTTTGTACTTCCGCAACTTGCTTGGAGGCCACTATTGAGACTGCACTTCTTCATGTTTATTTGGTGATGATACTTTTAACGCTTCCCCCCCATCTCAACAGCACATACAATGACAACACGCTTCGGTCCCTCAGCTGTGACATGAGAACAGAAACAAGAGATGTAACTACTGGTGATGACAACTTAGACACGCTTTTGATAACTCATCTGAAGCTGTGCAAAGGTCTTTTGCAGGTAAGGAGCAGCCTATGGTTTTCCAGGGCACTGGTTGTAATTGTTGATTCTGATTACAGACAAAAGTGAATATGTAGCTGGTTCTTTTATAAAAGCAGGAAGACTCAGAATAGAAATTGAGTCCAAAAAATGCAGTGTATACATGTGTAAAGCACAGAACATGTCACACAAACCTCTGCTGCTTTTTTTTAGCCTCTGGGTTTTGCTGAAGCTCTGAGTAATACCTTTGTGCCCAAGGCAGGCTGCTAATGCAGTAGGACAGATTTGGGTTGAATTGCGTATCGATAACAGGTGACCAGTTTTTTTAATGAATGAAAAACTGCTACTACTGGAAAGAAACTGCTAGCATGTAGGGCAAGAAAGAACTCTTATCTCCCCTTGAGACCTCATTCCTCAAATAATTTCGGTTACAGTGCTCAAGCACATTATCATCCTCAAAGTATTAGCTCTGATGAGGATGGGCAGCGGAGGACAGCGTAACTGTTCGTATTGATCTGCTACGCAGTTGTCAATGGACAGGGGCAGAGAAGGATGTCAGATGCCGGACGGCCTGTTCCAGCATAATGTGATTTACTCCTCCTGTTCTGCTGAGCAGCTTTGCTCAGGTCAGAAGTGACCTGTCCATGCTGTGATGGATAAAGAGGCCCTTTGAGAGCAGCTGGTGTTTTCTCACAGATTTTAGAAGTTTGATTCTAAGAAACAAATCCTCATTCATCTTGAGCTTGATACTGCTTTTGTTTCAGCTACTAAGATAAGCACGTTGCATTTCAGAAACTGAGGTCACCAAATGTAGCCCGGGTTGTCCAGGAGAGCATTTTGGAAAAAGTATCAGAGCAGACAGAAGTCCTGCGGGATGTCTTGGACATGTCTGTTGAAGAAAGTGAGTAACTGCATTATTCCAAGGCATGCCAGAGATGTGAGAGGTACAGGTAACTCTGCTTGAGCTTCCCCAGACGCATCAGGGTTTCATTCTAAATTCCTCACGTTCACATAATTAAATCAGCTCTTATATCTAGATTCTTAGAAAAAACAGGGCTCATCGTTTGTTTGGTTTTTTCCTCTGAAAGGAAAGAAAAGATTTGAAGACGTTTGGCTCAAAGAAATAGTAGCTGAACTGGTATGTCATAGAAACATACCTAGGATGTTAAAGATGATGGAGTCTGCAGTCAAAGAACAGCAGAGCAGCCTTAATAAAATCCTATTTTATATTTCTGTTTTTACTTAGTAAGCAAAGAACCCAACTTCCGTACACATTTGCAAGAAAAGTTTGGTGTGCAATTTTTCCTATCGCAGGCCTTCCCCCTACTAAATTCTTCCATTGACTGTTGGATATGACAAAATGATAAAGGCACAACAGGAGACTTTGAAGGCTTTTGTTCTCATTGTGGTAAATATAGTGGCAAGAATGCAAATTTTAGTTGAAAGCACGTGCTGACAGATTTTATCCTGAAGGATGTGAGAATAAACCGTTCCCTAGAGCAAGGCTCCCGAAGGGCCTTTGGCACAACATGACGAGGGAAGTGTAGGAGTCTCAAAGGCAGAACACAAGTTCAACATCTCTGTAGTAAGAGTGAGAAATTATAGGGTTTAAATGATAGCGAGAAACCACAAGGTATTGCTTCAAGTGCTCTTCTGAAGTGTTTGATGAAAGCAAGCCTGCCTCAGCCTATGCACGGAGGTTCAGAGGTCTCTACTTGTGAAGGTCTGTATGACAGGATCTCTAAAATGCTTGGAAACAGCACATCTCTTGCTGGTAGAGGTGCAAACAGTTAAACTCACAGAAAGTTCTTCTGAAACTTGGCTCAGATGCTGGGATAAAATGAATAATGAGAGGCAGGAGAGCTGCTAGGCATCTCATTCAGGTCTCATAATGACGGTTTAGGAGCTCAACCCAAGCTTGGTGAAATCAATGCTTGCAGATGTTAAAATACTGGCAGCAAGTCTCCAGCTTTGAACAAAGCCATCTATATAATGCAAATAAAAGTTATGCTGACATGTCTCCAGATATGCCATCTGCTGCCTAATTGGTCATGTAAAATCCAAAATCCGCTAGAGCTCACTCACTTTTTAAAATGAGATTTTTTTTTTTTTTTTCTCCCCCTCCCCAGTTATTCAAAAGGCTAAAAAGAAGAAGCACTATCTGAAAATCTGGAGTGATCTTGCGGAGCCTGGCAGCTTCTTGTTTGCTTCAGCAGAAAGATTCCGTCATGCACTAAAATACACATCGATGCTCAAAGTGAAGGAAAAATACCCCGGTCAATTAGAAGCAGGTACCAGTCTGTTTCTTGAACACAAGGCCACTCTGTTTTCATTTTATTGCACAGCTTAAAATTGTCCTTGTGCATTTTAAAAATTAAACTAAAACTCTTACTTGTTTTAAGCAGCTTCCGTCTAACCAACCTTTCATTTTCCCATTTGTTCTTTTCTGTGTTACTTTCAGTATTGCAGAGGTTGCTAGAGCAGATCATCACCTGTGACGGGTTGCTCCCCTCTCTGTACCTCCAAACAGAACCAGTTACTTTATTCCAATTTTATGGCTACCTGGAGAAACACCACATTACCAGCCTGGAGAAACACCTGGGAAAGCTTGCTAAAGAAGGTAATGGCCATGCTTGGCTCCTTCGCTTGAACTCACCGGCCCAGCAGCTGGCTGTTGCTCTCCAAGTTACTACTCGAGATACGCTTCCAGGGCAGAAAACAGCCCAACCATTGCACTGACAATTTCTTTCCATTTTAATACCCCTTACGACCATGTAGTTTTAATTAGAACAGGAGAGACACGCTTGACTCCCATATCTAACCGGGTAGAAACAAAACAGAGGTGTGAAGGAGGGGTTTGTCTTAAATAAGTGCCCTAAGGAGTGGGTTCTGTGGTGTTCTGAAGTTAAAGCAGAAACAAAGCTGGCAGCAATCTACAGCTGGATTCAAGGACTGAGTAAATGTCTGTAGCTTTGTGTGACTGTAGCAGCTGTAATCAGAGACAGATAATAACAATAAAATTTCAGAGGTTACTAACGTGCATTTTCTAGCACGAGGTAGCCAGTGTCTTGCTGAAGCCTAGTCCAACATATGAAAGTACTTTAAAACTTAGTCTGTATCAGAAAAGAATTATTTTAAAAATACTCCTGATATTGGCTGCATCTTTAGTCTTGTTTTGATGCAGATGACTCATCTGGTGGGGGACCAGGAACTTGGGCATTGCTAGCCAGTGAAAAAGACCTGGAACATTCTTCAAATTGAAACTGTCAATCCAGTGCCTGATCTCTTATTTTTCGAAAGACAGAGGGTTTTCTCTTTGACCAGTACAGCAAGATCTTTCAGGGATGTTGAAAAGTATTTTGCTTGATCGGGTCTTCCTTATTATGGGACGAGACCGCTTGTCCTAATGTCCACAGGTGTAGGAGTTCTTTTGCACTCTGCGTTGTACTCCGTGGACCCGGGTCCTAAAAGGGCCAGGGCTTTGCTGCACCCTGTGAACTACCGTTGTGCAACAACCATCTCTGCTCCGTTCTTCAGACAGCCTTGGCATAGGAGGAAATGAAACAATGACAGGGAAAGAAGACAGGATGGTCAAAGGGGCAGTTGTCCTGATTTGCTTCCTGCCACGCTTGCTTGTAGCCATGCGAATAACTACTTGTGGGGAAAGGAGACTGAATTAGAGAGGAGCTTGTCTTCTCTTGATAACGTCTTCCTTTGTCAGTTAGTGAAGTTGAGCCCTTTCACTTGCAGTGATGCTGACTGAGGAGCTGCAATGCCCTGGGCGGCTGAAGACCCTTAAAAAATTGCGAGGAAAGCGACTGAACAAACTCCAACCTCTACCACAGACTTTACGGCTACTTGGGATTTTACAGCTAGACGACAACCACCGCGTCAGCAAAGCGGCCACATCCTGCCTCTCCCGTGCAGCAGCAAGCAAGAACTTCAGGGAAAGGGTAAAGACCGCAGTTCTTACCGGCTTTTCTAAATAGATGCTGAAATACATGGGACTTGTTTTATCCTAGAATAGCACTGTTGTCCTCTCCGCGCTTCATTAATCTGTTCACTAGAACCTAAATTACATCAGTGCTCAAGTGATTTGTCTACACACTTTATTCAATTTCAGATAGGTAAAAAAGTGCTTATATCAGTCTGAATTTGAGTGCTTGATTACGCTTAAGTTTATGAAGCCTTTTTTTTTTTCCCCCTCTTTTTTCATTCAGGCTGTCTTCTTTTACACTGATGTTTTAGCTGACTGTGATGCAAGACTTCAGCAAGCTGCATGTTTGGCTCTTAAAAACCTCAGAGTAAGTATTTACAGCTCTACTTTTGCTGTGCATGTCTGGCCAAAATTGCTAGAAGCAAAAGTGTATCTAGCTTTTTTTTTTTTTAAGCTGGTAGGGTTACTTTTTCAGCTTCCTTCTATTTGGAATTAATTAATTCTTTGGCTGCCAAAGTTCCAAGCTATTAATGCTGTTATTCAGAAGGCAGGAGGCAGAGGGAGCTGCGGGCATCTTGGAGGGTCTCAGGTTGATCGGAGGGCCACAGGACAGTGGCCGAAAGGATGTTTTCTAACTTGTACAATATTGTCAGTGGCGAAGGAGGACAGACACTGTCTGACCGGGGGACGTCTGGCATGTAGAAAAATGAGCAACAGTCAGCTGCGTATGGAGTCAGCTCTAAGGCTTCACCTATAGAAGCTTCAAGTTAAATCCGTTCATCTTGTTTTTTAACAATAGCTGATTATAGTCAGAAAATAAAAGTAATATCTGCATTGCAATTATAAGAAACTGTCAGAACAGATTTAAAGCTTTCCAGCAGCCACAAGTCTGTAATAAGTTAGTTTGCACAGAAACTGTACTCGCAATAATCCCCTCTACAAACATGGAAGCAGAAGATAGCCCAACAAATCAGAGTCTTATTCTCAAAGTCAGATTCACAAAGCACCTCTTGCCCTTGCCCCACCTGCATTAGCTCTTTCCGTGAAGGTCCTGATTGCTTTACGCCAATTTAATGGTGCTGCAGCAGTGAGCTGTGCCCTAGAACTTTTACCCTTTTTCATGTCCTAAAACAGGAGAGAAAGTAGCAGAGGTGAGATCACGCTCAGAAAAATTAACTGCAAGCTGCTGTGGTGGGGGAGAAAGGAAAGGTCACGGTAGAATTCAGATGCCAGAAGAGGCGGGAGTTCGTACGCATGCGTTTACCCTGCAAAAAATGTTCATCAAGATGCTTGCTGAAAAGCTGCTGTTGCAGATTTTTCTTTTCTCAAACAGGGTGTTGAGAGTATTGAGCAGGTTGCCCACCTGTGCCAGTCCGAAACAGAGGAAGTTAGGAATGCCGCCAGGGAAACGACGCTGTCCTTTGGTAAGTCTTCCGTACAGCTTTAAAATATAGATTCTGAACAAGTAATGTGAAATAGCGCAGAACCGGAACAGGCCTGAAGCTCAGCCTGAACACATCCAGGGCAATGGAAATATTTCACATACAGCTACTTCATACCGTTAGGGTAAACTCTGTACCGCGTATAATAACCGAAGGCTCCCATTAAAGCTTGTAGAACCAGACCAAGGAGATACTGTAGGATAAAGTGCTCTAAGAACCACTAAACTTCTGAGAAAGGTGGCGGATAAGTACTGACAGTGCTGCTGGAGTACTTCCTAAGAGTAGCGCTGGCATCAGCAATTCCCTTCTCCTAGATTTTGTGAAAAGGACACTTGAACCTGGCAGCTCACAACGAAGCCTCCTCTAGCTCTGAGATCAGCTAAGCTGATTTAAAGATCTTTTATATATACCAGAACAGCAACAGACGCTGGGGTCTGGTAACCTCTTCTAGCCACCTACAAACTGACCGGTTACTTCGGATTTTGCTGTTCCTATGCTGCTTCAAATGGTCCCGCTCTGAATGCCGGAGGGGTAAAGAGTACAAACAAAATGGTTTTATACTGGTTTGTTACAAGTTACTTCACCTGAATTCAGGAGATCTACAGTGCAGCTGAGCTGCTAACGAAGTGTCAGCGTTCCCCATCTGCCACTGTCCGGTATTTGTCCTTCCACTGAGGGCAAAGGAGAATTGCCTAGGCTAAATACCTTAAATGCACAGCTGCCAGCGAGGATGTCCAGTTTGTCTAGGAAACAGTAATTTCCCTGTTCTGTTCTTCCTAAAAACACTTCGATTTCTGCTTAGTTCTGGGGATCTCCAGGCTTGCTTCACAGAAACACTCAGATTCACGCGTATGACAAAACAAGTTTTCCAACTGTGATGCTCCAAATTGTTACTCATGTGGAAATGTTTACAGAAGGCCTGATTTTCCATGGTGGCTTCCAGCGCTTTTTGGAAAACTACTCCCTTAGAGATGCGTTTGTCGGTGTTGAGCGTTCTGCTTGGTTCCGAACCGGGTCACAACAGAAGTAGTTCGGGAGCATCGCGTTTCTCGGGGTGTTTCTGACTGCTTTCTCTTCCTCAGCACGGGATATATTTTCTCCTTCTCCATAGGTGAAAAGGGACGGCAAGCCTTTGAGAAAATGGACAGGATTTGCTGTGAATTAAGAGAAACTGTGCAACAAGAGGCTGAAATTGAAATCACAGTATTCTAGCCGCGGAACGTGAGGAGCCGACTCGTGCTGTCCTCACGGCCGCATCTGGGTGCCCGAGGGTTTTCTTTTGTTGTTTATCAGTCTCTGGTTTACCGACGCCCTGCTGCGTACATGCCGCATCCTGACAGAGCGCAGGGTTATTTCCAAAGGGGGCAGAGCGTGCGGCCTGCGCCCAGCGGACGGAACGCATTTTCTCCCTCTCTCAGCACGTGATGAAATACCAAGTGCTGGATGAAGAAAACCGAGGAGCGCTTAGAATGCGGAACCAGGCTGTCACTTGAGTTAAAGTCCCCATCTCGCTGGAATTACCTGCCCCTGCTCAAACTGCAAGTCAAATAGGATCTGTTTTCCCATAAAGTATTTTATTAATTTGCTATTTCTCAGAGAGGAGAGGAATGATGGCTCTCCAACAGCCCATCCAGCAACTAGCAGGCAACGGATCACTTACATCAGCTGCCAGGTACCTTAGGAAAATCTAGCAGCATTGCTGGGTGGTTGCCTTTTCTTGTACGATTTAGTTGCAGAAGGAAAGCTTGCTGCTTCAAAAGCCAAGTTCTTCGTAATCTCTGCAACTCAGGGCAGGTTCGAGCAAGGACTGGCAGGGACGCGTGCTGAGCGCGTGTCCTCGGCCGTTCACAGCGGAAGGGAGGCATCGTATTTGCCAGCTCTCTGGAAGGCGGTCGGCTGGTTTTGGTTTGGTTTTTTAAATTTATTCCTTTAGCCCTAGATCAAGACTTCTCATAATCGTACACCCCTTGTCAGGCTCCTTACTCACCGCTTACTCAACTTAGTGGAGGGTAGCCATAAAGAGAAGCCTGGCTTCAGGTAAAATACTTGAAAGGGTTTGGCTTGTGTGTATATATCTATTTTTTTTATATATATATCTTTTCTATGCAGTATTTATTTGTTGGATTTCATCCTGTTTTCTAAAATTCTAATAAAACGTTTGAGACAAGTTCCTGCAAGTGCTTCCGAGGGCTGTGCTCGCAGCAGCCTGAGGAGGTGTAAGGCAATAAAGCCCCGCGGGGAGTTCGGGTACCGGGCTGATGCGTCTCCTAGCCGACGGGCGGTGCGTCGGGCACCCGCTTCTGCCGTCCCCCTGTGGAAGGGCCAGGCCGAACCCGGCCGAGCTCCCCTTCCGCTGCCGCTGCTCAGTTTGGACCGGGGGAGTTGAAGTCTGTTTACTGATGAGCTCTGAAGAGCAGGACGGTGGTGCTCGGGTCGTGCCGCTCTACGGCAAAGCCCAACTCCATGGGCTGCTGTTCTGTACAGAACTCTGCTTTTCACTTGGGGCTTTATTTAAAAGCAGGGAAGAGAAGCCGTTCTGCTTGGGTAAGTTCTCTCCCCTGCGCTGGCAGGGGGAAGGGGAAAGCTGGTGACTTGGGAGAGAGAGGGCAGCCCAGGCTCTTTTTGTCCAAGCCTGAGCCAGGCTTCAACCCCGAGGGTGCGGCAGCGAGAGCGCCCGAGGGGCAGCGCCTGGAACCCCCTCGGCTCTTTTAATACCACTTTATGAAACTACTGCGAGTTCTCTCCTCCCCTTGCAGCTTTCCTTAAAAACACAAACAAGGAGGTAAATGCTTTACGCCAAACGAGGTGGGAAGCTGATGGCTGCAGCTGCTGTGCCCCAACCAGGCAGGCTGCTGCGTCCCTGCCCGGCCCAGCTTCCCGCTGAGGCACGACCCAGACTCCTGCAGAACGTTTATGCTTGAGAGTTGCCACGCTGCTTACGTTACACTGATCCGTGGGCCGAGGCAGTTCAAATTTAACTGTTTGAAGTGAGAGGAGGGAGGCGGATGTGCTGGGGAGAGGCGCGGGACACTCATTTCACTTACTCTCTTTTGCTGGAGCTCTGCCCTCCAGGTGAGTTCTTGCAGTAACACTTAAAGCACCTTTCCTCTACAAAAAGCCCCACCAAATACCACGCTAGCCCCGAGTCGCAGGTGAGTCGAAAGCCCTGAGAAGATGGGAAGCAATAAGACTCTCGTGGACGTTCTTTAAAAAAAGAATTTTATTGTTTCAACTAAAATGAGAACTGAAAACTTGTATGGGAAATTGAAAAACTGTACAGTTTTACTATAACCTGTGAGGTCTTTGTAGCGGCTTACACAAAAGACAAGATACCTGAAAATGTATTATACCAAAACATTTAGCTTTTTTTTGGTTTTTTATTTTTTTAAAAAAGTTTATTCTATGGCAATCTGTAAAAAAGAAAGACCTGATGAGTAAATATTTGCTTAAGGCATATAGCAGAGCAGCTCACTACCTTTCTAACAAGTTTAACATGGATATTTGTCCATTTTCCAATAATAGGTTAACCAATACACCCACTGTGAAACACTACTGTATATACACACCCGAACTACTACATACACATACAGGACAGCAAAACAAAAATGTTTACGGTTCAGCATCAGCAGCCCTATCCCCCCTCCCCGGGCCGGCGGGGCGTCCCCCCGGGACGGGGCCAGGCCCGGATGAAAGAAGGGCAAAACGCGCGGGCAGGAAGGGGGGCGTTCAAAGGTCTGCGTAGCATCTGCAGAAACTTTCTCTTGTGAGAATCGGTTGCCGGGGGTTATTCTGGGTTCGGAGGAAGGCGGCGTTGCTTTCCTGTCAAGCCTAGAATTTAAAAGGTTCCCTCTTGGGCACGGTCTAGAGGTGAGGTTGGTGTCTCTGTCGTCGAGTGTTTCTGCAGATGGAAGCACGCTACCGCCGTCTTGCCGAAGCGGCGGGCGAGCCCCGCGGGCGGCGCAGCCCCTCCTGCCCTGCCCTGCCCTGCCCTGCCCTGCCCGCCCCGGGCTGCTGCCCCCCGCAAGCGGCGAGGGGTGAACAGGGCTGGCTGAACTCTGGAATGTCTGTACTACGCTGACTCAGCTGAAATGAACCATGCTCAACAACCGGGCTACACGGAGTACGCAGCAATTCAAGAGGAACTCATGCCAAGTATTAGGCGAGTACATGTTACTGATAAACACCAAATCAGTCTATCGCTGAACGCAGATACTTTCAGCAACACCCTTTGAACCACAGCCACTTAATGATCAGTTCATGCAAATATAATTTGGGCACATCAGTAAGCAGAAATAGAAGTGCTTTCACCTTTCAAGCACGTGGTATTTAATCGGGACACTAGAAGACTTTACATGCATTTTAATACAAACGGGGTACAAATGTCGCCTTAGAACAATATTCTACCAGAGGATGGAGAGAATAGTGGGGACGAAGCAATCACATACTGTATCTTAAATACACAGATGAGCCATAATATATTACCATTTTTCTATACTCATTTTTCATGTTTCCAATAATATAACTAAATACTGACTGATTACAACATTCCTCCTTTCAAGTACTGGTCTAACCAACAGTCTCACAGGTAAAGGATCGATTCCCAGTACTACCTGAGGATTTATTATTGTACTTTTGAACAGCCCTTGATGCAAGCTTAACAAAACACAAAACCGAAGAAACTCCCACCCCCCCACCCCCCTTCACCAACTTCTTCACCGAAGGAAAAGAGCTACACCTACAGACAGCGTTGCAAAAATAAATACGGAGCGGAGACTCGCGTAAGGTACTCCATAGCGATGTTCGCAGGGAGAGTGGTGGTGAAGTGCTATAAATCTAATTAAAAGAACTGATTAGTAACACTGTTGCAAATCAGCCGTCATGGTTTAGTTTCAGTCACTACAGCTCTCAGCAGTGAGGTGACTCCTACCCTCTGCCCCGTGAGGCGAGCAAAGAAACCTCTGCTATCGTTGTTCCAACCACTCGGAATTTGGTACTACCGAGAGGAACGGCATTGCCTAGGCCTGGTCAGCGCAACGCCGGCTTCCAGGCGCGGTTCCACCAACGCACCCAGATCCTTATTTACAAGCACTTGACCTTGTCCAGGCCCCGAGCCCACGGGCCCGCGCGCCGGCGGGGACGCAGCGTGGCGCAGGACCAAGCCAGCCCTCGCCCGTCGCTTCCGTTAGGATAGCGACGACCCTGGCTGCAGAGGTGCGGGACTCGCCCTCCTACGCCGCCGTGCCTGCTAATTGCTGAAGGGCGTATCTTCGAGCCAGACTAAAGCCGGTATTTTAAATCTTTGCTTTAAAAAAAGCAGAACACGCAAACGCTTGCATCATAAGCCAACCGATACGTTCACAGACCAACATGTCTCTGGTGAACTTTTTAGGTCTTAAGGAAGCTGCCACAGCGTGAATTGCTCTGGATGTATTGAAATGCTTTCCTGTTCACTGCCTGCGATGCCTCCGAGCGGGTGCCCTGCCCGGCCCTTGCAGGAAGCACACTATTCCTTACGGAGCAGATGGAGAGTGAAACTGCGTTTTACATTCCAAATGATGAGGTTCCACAACTGGTCCTTCTGAATGCCAACTGCACAATGCTGGTGGACGTGGTTTGGTTGAATTTCCCCTCCTGCTTCTCTCCTTCCCCTCAACCTCTCCTAACCCAGAATGTAAAAGTAACAACAGCTTTACAAAGGATGGTGCAATGTAAATAGGCGTATGTGCAAGTAGAGTGCAACAAAAGTCAATGAGGAGATACACTTATTTAAAAAAAAAAAAAGGCAAAAAAAAAGAGCTTGACATGTTGGGATACCCTGAGCAAATGCAGAAGCCTGTTTCTATGAACACATGTAAAACAATAAGCTCTTTAAGAACAGGTATGCCAAGATTAAATATATCAATACCACAGGCACTGCCCACAACTCAGTCTTTAATGATGAAGCAAGTTAAAAAAACCAAAACAAAATAACAACCACAAACACCCCTCCCCAACGCCCTCCCTTCCAAAAAGTTTACATTCTTCAGGTATGTGGGTTTCTTTTTCTTTTTTTGGGAACTCATCGATATAAGTCACGTATTTGGTTACAACACTTGGAGAGTACAAGCAAGTTTCACTTGTGCCGAGTTTTTCTGAAACACAAAAGAAAAAGAACTGGCTTTTTAAAAAAGGCTAAAAACAACAATGTGTTGTAATTCTGTTATTTAGTTTAAAAAAAAAAAAAAAGAAAAAAAAAAAAGGAAAACAGACTATTTGGCATTTTCTCTGCTTACTCCTGAATATTTTAAGGCCCTGAGTTTAGACTATTATGTTCTTGGGACCACAGGGCTAGATAAAACCCTAGTGCATCATTTCTCACTTTAAGCCCTAACCAAAGTTCCGGCCTTTCAACCTAAGGTCTACCTCCACTGAGACAAGGCTCGCACGCCTCCATTAGCTTGCTTTCAGAGAAGCTTATTACAAACCGATCAAATCGTTGGTGTTTTCTGCAGGGTCGATCTTGCTGGCACGTCCGTCAATGAAAACACACCCTGTAACAGAGATAAGCTCCTGCCGTGAGGAAAGTGAACATGCATATATTCACTAGAAATGGCTTCCAAGTTGTCATCATGTTCTCGTCATCCTCTTCCGAGTTTTCGGACTTCATCGACTCTTCTTTGTGGGGCGAGAGGCGCAGATTTTCACCAACAGTTCTCCTCCGAATTTCAGTGTCTTGACTAGTGCTTAAGGGCAAAGAAAGAAACATTCAGCACCGGATTCCCCGTTTAGGAGAGAAGCCATGCAGACCCTGCAAGAGCGCGGCCTCACCCACGGGACACCGCAGGCAAAGCTGGAGGGCTCTTGCTATCAGGAGCCGCAGCAGACGACAAACCAAAGCCTATCACTAATTATTACAGCTCTGGCTATTACATTACAGGTTTAGAACAGTGCTTGTCATCAAAAGCCATGCTTGGGAGTGTTTTGTGCCCTTTAAAGAATAAGCTGACTTAGTTTTAAACACCACCTACTCCTGTTGCTTACCACAGACCTGCCACCTGCCCTGAGACAAGCAGTGAACTAGCACACACCAAACCTTCGTCCAGGTCAGGAGAACAGTAAGGTTCTAAAATCAAGCACCCACCCAAAAAGTCAGAAAATGACGGAACTGTGGCTGCTTGTGCAGCCATAACTTAGAAAGAGTGGCTAAATGCACGGCGATAGCTTTTAATGTTGGAACTGACGATCTCTTCACCTTTAATACTCTCTAATCAGGCTTTTTTTCGTAGATACTAGACCTCCATCCTGCTGGCAGCATACTGACACCCAAAGAGGCTTCGTAACTGAGTGGGAACTTTCATATCTGCTGTACAACTTCTTCCAGCGGAATTTAGAAAGCAGAGCATCACCGTGCTGTGAGAACCCGTGGGGTGGTAACCAGCGGGGAGATGCTTTGCAGGGGGATTTCCCAGACATCTGCGGACAGCTTAGGTGCAGAAGAACTCAGGAATCTTCCATCCCAGACACTAGAATATCTGGGCAGGAAAATAAACGTGCTTAAGACTTCTGCTGCTTCTCCCCTCACCGCTGCCAGCACCACGTCTATTTCCCACCCCGCCGTCTCCTCCAGCCTCGGCTGTCCCACGTCCCTTCACACCAGACTGCTCCCCCCCCTCCTGCCTCGCCCGTTTCACTCTCCCCCTTCAGGCTCCCTGCCCCAGACAGGAGGACAAGAGCGATGATCACAACGGAGGCCTCATCCTGCAGCAACAGCACTGGTACGGAGTGAGGGAGCTCGGGATTCCAATCCTGGCCTTTCCCAGTACGCCCGAAGCATCGCATAAGGCAGGATTTAACCTTGGCGAGGCAAAAGGCAGGTGCCCGGTCAGCCTGTGAAGACAGGCAGTTCCAGAGGATGACCCCACTCCAACCTCAGACAAGGGACTATAATAAATGAAATTAATTGAGTCTCTGAGCTCTTTAGAGCTAGACAGGTCTTATGTTCAGTTAAACTACACTGTGTAAAGTATTTTCAGGAAATCATTTATTCACCGAGAAATTCAGGTTTATATAGCTAATGAGAAGACACAAGACACCAGTGCTAAATCCATACTCTTCATTAGGCGTGGAAAGCATTAGCTGGCATCTCACATCCCAGGCAAATATTCTGGTAACAAACAGAACTGTATTGTCACGGAGGGCAGAAAGAGGGAGGTGCTACCCTTGCAACATTTCCTTCTTTTGTAGCTAAGCTTCCATTTGTGTCCATTCCTATTTCCAAGATTTCCTTTCTTTTTAGTAAAGATGTTTGGGATTTGAGTATTTCACTTCCAGAATCTCCCCAATGAATTAAGAAAAATCCGGATCAAACCGTTGTTTCCCTGCTCAGTGTGAAACACTTCCATTTTATCTCCTTGCCTCCAGCAAAATTTAGAGGGAAACAGGTTCAGGCCACGGTCTCAGCCCCCCTGCTCTGCTATGGGAAAGGACGAGGAGGTTTACTTTGAAGAAAGACTACTGGCAACACATCTCGCTAATCTCCAGCTCCTGGAGTCACAGACTCCCCCACTGGTTCAGCTCAATGAAACACATCAAGCCTGCCAGCTGCATCTGTTGAAAAGGCTCTGGAGTTCTCTGGACAATACTAAAACTTGGTATTTTATTCCAGTATTCCTAAGGGAAGCTGAAGATGTCTTGTTAGGAGACCATCTAATGGGGGAACATTAAACTTTCCCTTGATTATCCCTCGTGGGTGTAGGGCTTTTTATTTTCTTAATTTTGATTTTTTTTGTTCTGCGTGGCATTTGGTTGTTCTGAAAAAAACTAGTTAACACGCAGGATGCCAGCAACACCAAGGCGTGGGGATTTCAACCAGTTCCACGCCGCTCCGATAAATCAGGAGTGACATCTAGTGGTTAAGCAGGCAGGAACCTTGGCTTCTCCGCTGCTCTACCGCTCGTGTACACAGCATTTCTGCACATTTATTAGTCTCTACAATTTAGGTTACAATGACGGGTAGAAAAGTTCTCTGTTCATGAGCTCCCTACTCCTTTCATCAAAGTAGCTTTGCTTGCAATTCATTTCACCTTTCTAAGTGCGGCTAGTCAGCCTCGTTTTCAGCTACGCGACTAATACCGCCTCTATGTAGTGAAAGAGCTCCTCTGTAACTTAATATACACTGCAAGACTAAACCACCTCATTATGCTGTCACTTTTTCTTCTACTCTAGCAGGATCCCGTAAGAGGCCCTAGCTCACGCGTGAAGTTAAAAGAACATGAGCATAAGACTTTTACTGAAAAGATTTGGGGTTGGAACTACTATTACACTGACTCGATCAAGGTCTCTTCAGGACCTTCTGTATGAAATGCCATTTATGAGCAAAGGACCTACAACCTCTCAACGCTGTAAGCCAGCTGGACAGTCGTCTTGGGACAGTTAAAAGTGGGAAACGAAATGAATTACCTGTCTGTGACCAGTGGTACAGATGAACGAGCTCTGCCATCTGGAACCGTCTCTTCCACAGCGCTGACTGAACACCTAATCTCTTCCTCTACTACTTGATGTTTAGGAAAGAACTCTGTGTGTTCATGCATCCTTCCGTTGTGCATTTCTGAGGTTCGCTTTGGTGGTCTGGGAGGTGGTGGGGTGTGTTCAGGTGGAGGGTCCAGGTCTTCATTGGAGAGCTCTTTCCACTGTTCCTTCAGGAAGGAAAGACCCTATTAAGCTTTTCTCTATTTCTTTTATGTAAGCTGCTGTAACTTTTAACTTTAACATAGCAGGGTCTTTACACTCTACCTTTTAATTTATTCTTAGAGTGGCTGTTCGTTTGCCTTGAAAAAAAGGAGGGGAGGGAACAAGACACAAGAACTCCAAACCTAAGCTACATCTGGTACAGAAGGCATCCGCTATAAATGCGGGGAATTTTTATCTACTTCTGGAAAATTTAAAGAGAAACTCTGTTGCTAGAGTTCTGCTTACTATAAAACAAACTTACAGGATTTAATCATAATACTTAAGCTTCTCTCATATTAGAAAATTTTTATTACCTGAAATAAAAGACAAGGCCGATGCAGCCAGTCTTGAAAGGTACACAAGGCCACCCGTTATATCACAGGTACTTTTTTGAAGGTTCTTAAATACAACACTTTAGGTAGTGACGGATCATAAAGCACTGTATTTAAGAGCCCTATAATATAAAAATTTATTGAAGCCAAAGCAAGAATGAAATTTAAAGTTTCTTTCTATTCTGTTCATCCCACGTATTTGCTACAGTTAGAACAGAGTCACAGCTCACCACATCAGGCTGTGCAGTCCATAATACTCACTTGCACTGAAGCATCTCCCATAATGAATTTTGCCCCTTCAATAACAGCTAAGTAGGAGAAACGGAGCTGATCTGCTGTCTGTATAAGCCCCATTCTGTACTTCCTCATTTCGAGGAGAACCTGTTTAACGTCCACAGAAGAAGGATCTTTCCGTTTGTCCATCTGAAGACAAAAATTTGAAACATGCTTTATGTTCTGATGAGATTCAATACAATGACTCATTTTGTAGTATGGCCTTCAGACTACCCTCCATATTACAGAATTAATAAATAAAAAACTGGTACCAGCAGCTATTTATTGGGTCTCTAGAAAGACAGAGAAGGGAAAACACACTGGGTCTCCAACATGTTGTATGTTTTTCCCTTTTTTCTTTCTTGTTTTGAAAATATAATTAGAAAAAAAAAAAAAAGAGACATTTTAACCTAGGCCTGACTTCTGTGTATTAGCTGCTCTCGCACAGTGACAGAATAAAGCCAAGGGAACTCCAGTTTTATCTCAAAGTCAGGACAATTTCTCCCTGCCTACAGGTGAAGCTGACTTTGTAAAAGGAAACACGTTAGATGTCTTTTGCATTGTTTTAGGACAGTTCACACTATTAATTAGCAGACACATAGCGGGTTTTTTCTCAAGCATGAGGGCAAAGCCTGCCTTTGCAAATCACTCTAAAAACTAGAGACTTTTCTTCCCCAGACTCAAAATGGACGGTTAAGAATGAGATCTGCCTTGGAATACACTCCCAAACCAGAATATGATTAAGATAATGGGAAATAGCATGCAACAATACTTCACAGAACATACCACAGCTCTTTGCAAACCTACGACAAACCATTCCTCAAAATAACTCTACAGAAATAGCATATCATCTGGAACAAGTAGTTCTTACCAGTAGAAGACATGTATCAACCAAACAGAAAGTTCCTGATCTCCCGATGCCTGCGCTGCAGTGCACCACAACGGGTCCGTGCTCAGGGTTCAGCGAGCCGGACTCTCTCACTTTGAACAGGAAATTGAGGAATGAAGCAGGTGACTCTGGGACGCCAAAGTCGGGCCACGTAGTATAATGGAAGTGCAGAATCTCTCTAGTTTCCCGTGTCTGTAAAAACAGTATTTAGGAAGTCTTTTAGCTTGGATACATGAGTCAGAAGCACAAGTCAAAGCACAGATGCCTACAACGATGTTCTAATCAGCAAATACAACTCCTCCTTCATTTTCCTAGCAAAGAGTCACTTACATATTTAGACATACAGCTTTAGACATTAGACATTTTGACCTTTAGGTCAATTGCAAATTTGCGCCTTTGGAAAAATTTTAGCTACTTCCTTTGAAAATAACTCTGACTTACATGGGATGGAGGCACGTGCCTGCTCAGCTTTGTATGCTACTCAGACTACACTGATTCTACTACTTCTTTAGAACAGCTGACTTAAATTCAAATGACAAAGTTCCACCAGTCTGAGGGAGCTTTTATAGCTGCACAGCTAAGAAACTAATTACAAATAATTTTCTCTTGTTGTGAAGGTCTCCATTTTGAGCAAGGGAAATTGGCTAAGTAAATTTACTTATTTATAACATAGTTTAGTTTTTTCAGTATGGTTCAAATGCTTGTATCACAAGACAGCTGGCACTACTGCCTTCCGACTTCTAACGACAGAATATAATTTGAAGATTTCTCAGAATGAAGTACCTCAAGTTAGAGAAGCCCTTCACACTTTCTGCAGACAAAGCCTTCACACTACCACAGCTGTTCCTTTACAGGTTTGTTCCCAACTTGAAAACTTTCTTCCAAGACTACTAAACCACGGGTGCTCACATCCTCCTAGAATACTGCGCCACAACCAAACATGTCTACAGCAGACGTCATAGTTAATACACACCATAAACTACATCAGCTAAATTCTTACTCAAGCATAATTTAGTCAAATTCATATCTGCTGCCTCACGTTTCCTGGCAGGATGAAGCATGCAAGATGCTAACAGATGAGCAAAGGAATAACTGTGTCTTCCAGGAGTGAGCAGTACCAGGACAGAACTCAGGCTAGCATGTCACAGCGTACACACCTAGGTCAGCACCATCGAGGACCTCAGACATTATCTTCAGTGACCTGCATGCAGTGAAATTTAATGGTGTGCTTCCTTAGCCAGTCTCCCCAAGGAGCTTTAGATTAGCTCTCACTGCTCTAATACAGGGCAGCGTTGAAGAGGAGAGGAAGGGTGGGAAACGGCATGTATACTTTTATTTTGGCATTGCGTTAAAAAAAAAAAAAAAGAAAAAAAAAGAATTATTATTTCTCTTAAAGGTAGTGGCCTGATCCTTGTACCAAGCTCCACAGCACTCATTGCAGGACCAGGGCTAAAACAGTTCCTGCTTTCAGATGAAGGCCATCAATGCAAAACCTGAAGATTTAAGCCAAAACCTAAAAATAAACCTTAGAACAAGACACAGGCAAACAGGTAGCTTAAGTGACAGGAAGAGCAATTATTTCAGCTATAAAACAAAAGCACTAGAACATCTGCTAAGTGATTTTATAAAGGCTTCTCTGAAAGGCAGTGTAGTGACAAACTAACCTTCTCACTCAGTGTACAGCTGAGACATGAAAAGGACTGTAGTTTCCCCAGATATGTTTCATAAATATTTAAGAGTTTTATTTCTACAACACACAAACTAGAGGCTGAAGAACTATCTCATGCAGAATCACCGATTCCAGAACAAAATCTCCTATAATTCGTGACCATCTTTTTCAAGACCTTGTTGATGAGGAGGTGAATCTCACCTCAGAGAGACTGAAGAATCTGATTGGTACTAGTTTCTGTACTTACTGTAAGGTTTTCCAATTCTAGCTGTCGTACTGTGTAATATGATTTTATATCTTCAGATATCGATGTTAGTTTCAAGTTTGTATCTTCAAAAAACATCTCCTTCTCCTCCTTCCGTGGCCAGTACTGTGCACACTTTATCTAAAAACAAATAGGAGACATTTATATGTCCTTTATGTTTGTGTAAAAGTCAAGGAATAAACATCCTTAAATACAACATTTTCTTGTGAGATAATTTCTTCATCTGCTTTTATTGTAAGAAGGACCAATTCTAGGGTGAAGAATGTCAGTCTTCCTTTATGTTGCAGAACCACATCTTCACTGAATCTTTTGTATGAGTCAGATTATTTTGACCCTGATTGAATTCATGAAAATACCTAAGGATTGAGGATAGGTTTGTTTAGGTAGAGCTCTCTTTCTTCTACATGTAAGCTGAAAGAGTGTGAAGCTATGGCATCTAATCAAAATCACCAAAGCCACTATTTATTTTAGCTTGTGTCCAAACAAACAAACAACCAAAATCTAATAACTAAATATAAAAGCTCTCACAGCACTCTGCCAAAATCTGAATTTTAGTCTACTCTGCATTTTATTTATTATCCTCATGTCAAATATTTAAATTTCAAAAGAAGAGTTAGATGTTAACAAGAGCAGAACATACTGTGAAAAAGCATTATGAATTCCATGAATAAGCTACATATAGAGAACTACAACGTTGCTAATTTGCAAGTGTAACATCAGATGAGATTTTGGGTTACTCCATTCAACTCACCACAAAAATAAAAATAGCAGTGAGATCATTTTGATTTTACGTGGCACAGTTTAAAAGTAAAGTGCCAAACAAAAAAACCTGCGTTCAGCAAATATTCCCATTACCTAGTTCTGACTGAATTTCAATTTTCTCAGTAAAGTTTCCCAGAGAGCTTAGTTTTACAAAGACTGCTACATGCTAGGACCTTAAATGAGTCAACCAAATAGAAAAGTAGCACGTTTTGCAGTGTGCAGGAAAAAAATAAAACTAAAGAAACTCATCAGCAACACAAACAGGAAAGTCTGCAACCAAGTTCCTGACAGTTAAATCTAAGGACATTGTGACTGGGAGCACTGGCCTGCTACTTCTGCCACTAACCACTGCTCCTCTGAAATGGGATTATGGCCGCATTTGCCCCTATTTGCCCATACCTAAACATGCAGTAAGAATGGATTGTTGGACATGGCTAACGCCTTTTTTATTAAAGGGCAAATAATACGGCTTTAAAGTTGAAGCTGAAGAATGATGAAAGAAGAACAGCATTCTCAAGACTAAGATGATTTCTGAAAGCATTTTAGTAAGTAAGAAAACCCTTCGGTATTTTATTCGTAGGTAGACTAACACTAGTTTTGCTCAGACTAATTCTAGTTTTTATTCAAAATACATCCTCTAGTTTATCAGGGTGTAAAATGCAGTTATAATTCTCTGCACTTTTTTTTTTAATTAATGTTAAAGAGACAGCAACTGGCTTTGTGTCTAATTTCTCCACCAAATGTGTCTGCAAACAATATTTTGTTGTGCTCCACTGTAGGTCCCCCACTGTTGTTTGCTGAGAAGTGTAAGCAGCCTGCCCTAAGGGATCACAATAATTCATTTTGTTCAAAACTATTGGCAGTGCAGAGAATGAGCGGGAATTGTTGGAAAGGAAGAAACTATTGAAAAATATAGTTACTGCATCTCTTTTGAAGATTAAATTTCACTTGCACTACAAAAAAAGCAAAACACTCAAAAATCGAGACTGTATTTTATTAAAACACAACTCATTGCACAACAATTTTCCTGATTATTGGAAATTCTTTCCCGATTATGCAAAAGCATGTGCCACCCAGTTATCACTGGTGGATACCCAACATACCCACTACCCCTCCTCCAAAGTGTCTTTATACTGACTACACTGTAACGTTCAACTTTAAATTGTGCATTTCTATCAGTCTTTAAAATTGCTTTTGTCTCAAATTTGCACAGCTGCCAAGTCCACTTTAAGGATGGCAGCTATGGAATTAGCATAGAGGCAGAACTCTGACCCATGGATGAAAACCATGCCTGATGGTTCCTGTCTTCTCCACCATCAGAAAGGCTGAGGCATTTCCTTCTCAAGACAGCAGCTACTCTATGTGCCAGAGTGCCAGAGGAATCAAAACTCTTCCTCTGTCTGAAGGTAAAGTACTCAAAATAACCCCAATTGTTTGTTCATCTATTGTTTCCCTTCATCTTCTGCCTGTCTTGTCTAACGTAAACTCCCTAAAAGGTCCAGACAGAACTCAGCCCACCGCACTTGTCCTAGCAAGTAAAGCGCTGGCTTAACAGCTGGTTCCACATCACCCAGAAGATCACTGCTTAAGACAGACACCAGGAGAAGTACTGTCAATTGTACCCTTGTTGTCCTCATACCTCTAATGTCTTTTGTAAAGCAATGACACTGGTGGAGAAACAATATGCCTCGATGGTACATTTAATAATCAGAGCTCTTACTGCATGAAGGACACTTGGAGTCAAACTGCCTCTATAACTACTTCAAAACAATTTCATAATGCTCATGAATGAACGCTTGGTGCGAATGAGCTTTGAGAGGTGCAATCTGTGTACACTGAGAAGAACGACATTCAGATACCTAGGCTATCAGTAGAGACCAAACATTCATTTGTGTGGGGAGTCATATTGTGTTCATGCCTTATTTCAGACAAACTCAGAAGAAATTAAGACCTACGATTACAAATTGAATAATTTTCTGACTGCACTGAGATCGGTTCACCAAGTATTCAATTCTAGGCATAATTTCTAGACAAAATTACTGATGGTCATCGTCTCTCCACCCCTCCCCCTTTATTTGGGTTGGGTTTTTTTGGTTTTGTTTTTTTAAAGAAAAAACTTTATAAACATGCAATGAACATATAGCTAGAACTGGGTAAGTACTTACAGATCCCTTTTCCATCACTCTGTTCAACATGACAACACCACGGCTTTTCTGTTCCCAAACCATCTCCCAAAAGTGACCACAAGTATTTGGCAAAGGTCCCTGCAGAGACAGAATCCCCAGAAATAAGCATTATTTTCTGTTAATGTCAGTGCAATGCTCCCCAGTAAAAGTTACTGCACTAGGCAATAAATTTAGACAAGTAACAAGCAACTTCTCATTTCAAACTGCAAAAAAAATGCAGTGATACAGCTTTAAGTTCCATTTTCCCCACTATGAAATTACCCATTAAAGCATGGTTAATCTTTCCCCCCCCCCCCTACATAACAGGAAGAGAGAAGTAGTCTCATTTGCAAGAAGAGAACTGGGAGTGAAAAATGCTGAGAGAATTTTCTTAGGAAAGGTATACATATAATGGGGAAATAAAACCTCATTGACTAACTAAGAGCAGAATTACCGTTTATGTTGTACTATTCTGCAATTCATCGTTGTTATTCATAATACTTGAAAACTACTAGACTGGATGGATAGACATTCAAAAGACTGAAACAATGCCAGATCAGTAACAAATTATATGGTTTTCCAGAATCTTCATGGATCTGCTTTGGGACTGAACAAAATGATGACTTCTTTTAAAGACTACTGTCTACTCACTAAGTAGATTTCCTTGTAATTTTTTGTTTGTGCTATGTTCCTTTGCCATTTTCTACTCCAAAACCATTGCTCTGAATTTTGGGCCACACAAACCAGCATCGTTGTGCCTCTGGCATTTGCTATCCATAACTTTGCTTAAACAAAATAGCAGGGCAGGGTCCTCAGAAAGAATGACTGGATTTAAATAAAGCCATTCGAATGCATTAAATTCTAGATCAGAACAGATAACCAGTACCAGTTAGCTGCACATTTGACTATTCCACATACAGGTCTATCAGTTCAACCCGATGATCAACCTCCCCTGGCGTGACTAAGAGCTGTGTGCACAGAATCATTTTCATATTGAACACTGTACTGTCCACTTCTTCCTTAGAAGATTTATCTTTATTCTTTAGAAACAGGAAGGAAGAGCGGTTGCTTGAAAATATTAATCCCAGTCTACCTTTATCTAAAGTATGGGAGGAAGGGGTAAAAAAAAGGTTAAGATTAGAGACCAGGGCAGTCTCCAGGGAACCAAACATTTAGAACAAACAAGAATTCTGGCACAGTTGCTAGCTCTCAGAATAAGACAACAGGGTATCTGGGTATTTTTAAATTTGCTACATAGATAGGTGTGGAATTCACAGATTCAGTGAAAAACAGCCACTTCCCTCCTGCCCCCCGTATTCCCATCACTAAAGTCTGTATTCATAGCTTTCCTCTCTCACATTAAAGGTAGAAGCATCAGCATTGCCCAACTTAGACCTTTTGCAAGCCGTGTTATTAGGAGGTACACTATTTGTAAATACTACAATAACATCACTTTCAGAAGAACGTTTAACAAGAAATACGTGGTGGAGCATACTGCTTATTTGAAACAGAAGGTCAGGTGTAAGAAATTCCCTAATATGTTCTAGTTAACTCCTGCCCCACTCAACACAACACATGAATATCCGTTATATTTGAAGTATGTCATTTCAAACAGGTTTTGAACATCCTGAAGTTCATACATACAGTTCTGCAAATGTGAAGCCCTCCCACTAAGTGAGGTTCAGCTGGGTTCAGAGAATTTAACAGGCAACTTAAGAGTAGTGGTCTGAAACCTTTGTGCTGACCTTCCATGTAGAAGTGCGATTCATTTCAACCACATGTAAATGTTGCTCGTCATAAGCCAACAAGCAGATTTCTAGAAGCACGTTAGCTTCTAGCCTAGATGGGTCTAAAGTCAAATACAAAGTGGCCAAAATACTCTACAAAAAAGTCAGTCAGCGCTGACAGGAAGCAGGAATAAATATGTAGCATTTCTGTAAAACTGTTCTATGTATATATTTATACACACACACAAATGTTAATATACACTGAACTAGCTTTACAATAAAGAAAACAAACATAATAAGGCTAAAGAAAAAACATGAAAACCAACCCCATTCACCATATGATTTTTATTACCCGCTGCCAGCAATTACCTGGGTAAGGATGTAGCTCCTTTGGGCCTCTTCCATTTTTATCAAACTAGCATTGATATAGTCATTGTCACCTTGGTTTAGCTTAATTCGACTGTGATCAACTGCAGCATAATTAGAAAACACTGGTTAATGTATATGCAACACAGCACAATCCACACACAACCTCATCAGATGTTACGATCAAAAAACCCGAGTCGTCCGGAAGAACGAAAAGAGCTCTATCACAGGTAATGCAGAAATGTTCGCTGGTGCCTTTAACTCTGGCAAGACAATATAGGTACTACACAAACAGCACTACAGCAGAGCAGTGAACATAAGTTGCACTCCGACTTCCAAGACTACACTGCAAGAACGGAAGCATTTGCATCTGAAGTAATCACAACAGTAATTTGCAAACCAGCTCGCACTGACCTATTTGTACAGTTATCGAGTTACTGTTTTTGAATAAATCTAATTACACAACTGCTTATCTTTTGCAAACTCAGCTTGTTCAAGGTTGTTAAAGCTTTGCCTAAACATATATCGGAGAAACAGAACAGAGGCTTCTTATTCTTCTTATAGACGTTTAGCTACTGTTCCCAACCCAACCACACCTTAATGTACAGAAAGAATGATCAAGATTCAAGAACTACAGCAAATGTAATTTCATTGCTCGTTACTCTCAGCTTGCTCCACTTAGGATTAAAAAAATGAACCACCAACAAAAAAACACATACAAGAGTTCCCACATTTTGCAAAAAAGTGAAACAGATTGGAAGCAGTATTATCTAAAGGCAAAAAGGAACCATTTGTTACTCACAACCCCAAATATTAGAACTGCTTAGCAAAGCAAACTATGTGCAACAGTATTTTTCCTAGTCGATTGCCCCAAAGACTTCAGTAACTTTTAACCACTAAGTATAAAAGTTTTCTGATATACAATAATACTCATCTTTGAACAGAAAATAGACATTTTCTCAGTGACGGAGCCTATAGAAACTTTGCATTTAAAACACGCGGCAGTACTGCGCCCTTGAAGAGGGAAAGAAGTCCCAGAACAGGCATTGTCATTTCGTGCAGAGAAGGCAGTTTAGTGAACCAGCTGAGGCATTTCTTCAGTGTCTGATACATCAAGTATTATCTGCCAACCATTTGACTACAGTCTTGTACTTCTCTGCACACGCCAAAAGTACAGCATGCCAGGCACCGGCAAGTCTGAATGTTATGGCCTTTGTACATGGGATCGTGGAAGGAAAGACAGGCTGCAACACCAAACTGAGCTGTGCCTTGTACAGAGGACATGTGCTCAGAGATGCACCTCCCATCAGAATTCATCAGAATATGTAATGATTATCATTTCAGAAACACAGGTCTCTCACTAGTCTTGCCACCTTTGCAAATGCCCCCTTTTCTCTGTTCCAATTAGCTTATTAGCTTAGATTTATTTCTAGTAGTTGTATGTTTTATGTAAGACTCTTCCCCATCTCCCAATAGGGGCAGTTACGCTATATTGACTAGAAGGATGCTCTAGTAAGTATACTGTAATAGAAAGGATACTTGCAATTTTATTAATGTTACTTCAGCCACCATTCTTCTCTAGCATAAGAATTCAAAGGTAAAGCAAGTTTTTTCCCTCAGATTTCTGCCGACAAATACAGAATCTACTGTATGCTGCTATAGTATAATCCTATGGATATAATGGCAACGTGACATCTGTCTCATACATAACTATATTAACAAAAAGAATCGTCTCGGATGCATATCCATCGAACAGAAGTCTTGTTCTTACAAAGAACATTTAGCTGTTAGAAGAAGTCATTAGAGGTCAACAGTCTGTTACAAACAATGGAAAAGAAAGCGTACTTACAGGGACTGACATCTCTGTACCTATTTCTATTTTTGTTTCTGGGATGTTTGGCCACTTTACATGGAAAATCACTGGCTTTGTGCCTGATGTCCTGAAACAAAACAAAATAAAGTCTTAGATATTAATCCATCTAATATCATCATAACACTAGCTATTTTAAGACAAATACCCATTTGACTTCACATCTTCACATGTGGGAGTTCCGGACAGAAAGCACTTTGGGCTTCAACTTAAGAACTGAGTTTAAATTTATCAGAATACAACACTAACATTATTTGTGTGTTAAAATATTATTAGCTTGCATAATAAAGTAGCAGAACATTTACCAGACATTATGCCTTTACACTCCTGATGAGGCAGGGTCTCTGCCCCAAAGCACTTTCATATAAACTGCTTGAAGCAATTGTTTCCACTATCAGTGAAACAACCCATTGCGCTTCGGACTCAGCAGCAATGAGAAAATGTTCATTGTGATAGAAAAAAACTTGTCAACCCCCCTTGGCATCAAACACACACATGGAGTGGTGACTTGTCTAAGATCACTTACATCTTTATCTGGAGTTATCAGCAAGATGTCACAAAGCTGCAAATGGCTGAAGTTATTTGTATCTAATTCACATGCTCAACAAAAACATATCTAGCATAACATACAAAGCATATAACGAGGGTTTCTTTCAGTTTTTTCAGATGCATGTAATAGCTCAGCTACCTGAGACAATTTCAAAAGTTATAATGAAAAGAATTCTGCTGTCCTTGGACATTAGTCCCGATTTGTAGAAAGACAACTTCACATTGTAAATAAATACTGCATAAATACGCAATTCTTAAAAATTATAGTACTAGAAACTTCAGGGTGGAGCTGTTAGATTTAACTGAAATTTATGAAAACCGAAGGAATGCATTTACTGTAGAACTGATATTTCAATAGCATAATTAAGAAATCCTAAAACAGACATTGTACACATTCATGAAATGAACAAATGAACCTAGCCCAGAGGCCACTAAAAAGCATAATTCAAAGCAAATTATTGAGCTAAATTCATCCCCTTTCATGGGATGAAATTATTTTTGTTAAATATAGTCAACCAAATGAAGCAGAGTTTAATATTAGTTATCTGTCCAGATACAAATATATTTGAGCACGGTGTTGATCCACATCCAGCGAGACCAGAGAACAGGCTTCTGCACACATAAAAGTGCACTTGGAGGGCTGCTTGCGATACGTAGATCACTTGCGCAGAAAGGCTGGGCACTCCTCTATTAATAGTTTCAAATTAGCGCAGGCTCTGGTTCAAATTGTGGTAGCTTTCCAACATCAGAGCAGGAGGGTTTTATACCAGCTCAAAAATCTAATCGCTAAAATGCAGGTCAAACTGAACTGTTTTTCTGTTTCTCTCAGTTTTGCATAAAGAATCACATACAATACTGAAGATAATTTTTTTTTAAAGTGGGCTATGTACTGCAGCTTATTACTTGTTCAGCCTTTTCTACTCCATTATTCAGATATGTATAAATTTACACTGAATGCTACATGTCAAGGGAAGAGTTCTATTTTACATATACCTGCTCAAAATTAGTACAGTATTCTGAAATGGCTCCTCACTGAAATAAGCCCTGACATCAGCTGCTATCTTTTTATAACTTAACACATGGCTGCCAGTATTTCTGCTTACGAAGAATGCAGTCTGGAGAATATGATCTTGACTGCCACAGTCTAATATCTCAAACATGAGACAGCTTAAATGGATGTTTTCATAAATTCGTCTCTGACACTAAGTTGGTGACTTTGTATTTTGCAGGGGTTTATTTTTCTTCTGTACTGACTGTACAGGATTAACAAGAGACAAAAACAGGGAACTAGGAAAAATGGTTTTCTAGATGTCTAACCACATTTCCCACACAGCCTACATATGTTATTTTTTTTAAGTGTTAAAAAAACCAAACAAAACAACACAACCACCCTACCACTTAGTAGTCATATTAAAAAAAACCCAAAACCAAAAAAACAAATGGCAAAATGCAAATGAAATCAAAAGATCAAATTTAAGCATTTTTGCTGTAAATATTGGGTTAAATTAGCAGCAGCACTAATCTACACTGTTTCCTTTCATGGCATTAAAAAATTTGAAAAGAACTGTCCCCACTCTTAAAAAAGGAAATGGATGAAATGCTTCATTACAGAAATGGAGTGATACAAAGGCATTCTAATATAAAAATATGATACTTAAGCATACATCCATATGTATGCTCCCAGACTCGGAGTACTCGGAGTGCTCCCAGACTCGGAGAGTTCCACAGATTCAAATACCAACATCACATATTTAAGGATCTGAAACTGGTAATTTATTGTTCAGGGAATAGAGAGCTGACTACTACCTCACAACCAAATATTAGATCTTTTTAAAGATGCTACAATGCCTAAAGGTACTGAAAGAGTAAGGGAGTTCTAGGAGATGCATAACTCCCATAGGCACAGAGAAAATTAAAAGAAATAAGTTACCCGTGTACCTTCCAGAAATGCAGACAATTTAAAAAGTGTAATATATTTCTGAAGCATGTTTCAACAAACAGGAAAAAAAATGGGGTGGGAATAAAATGAGGGACCTAGATATGGCAACGGGCAAGCAGAAAATCCAACCAGCATATAGCACTTCATTTCTGAATGTAATGAACACCAATAAAAAAGAAAATCCTGGAGGGCGTGCATGCCTGGACCTCAGTGGTCAAATCCACGCCTCAAAAGATGGGGCATACTCTTCTCCGCAATATGGGATAAAAGTGGTTTGGGATTTTCCTTGGGGTTTGGTGGGTTTTTTTTTTTTTGTTTTTTTTTTTTTTTTTTTTTTTTGCTACAGCAGTTGCTAGAACATCTACAGTGACAAAAAAAAAAAAAAAAATTCCAAGATCCCTTCCAGGATATGAAGCTGACTTTAGTGGAAATGAGATGGCCTTCAACAGAGAAAATTATTGGAGGGAAACAATCTAGTGAGAAGTTACATAAAATGGCCATGTTATAGGCTTTCTTGTACATTCTTCAAAAACGTCTGTTATTGGTTATTGCAGGAGTCACATAACTACTGATGCTCACTGGTGTCAGGGCGGTTTCCGAATATGTCAATAATAGTACCACAGGATCTCAATGCTGGAAAAGCAGACTCATTCAAAGCATGTAATTATCATGCTCTGAGGAACTTGAAGCCAGCGATGTCACGAGAACTGAAGTTAGTGGATGGACACAGGGATTGATAAAGTTACGAAACACCTTCTTGAATCACACTCATAGTCACACTGCGGAGATCCTGTCATTTAAAAAGGAAGCTCAACATTTCATTTAAAAGGTCACGCAATATAAAACTTTAAAGAGGAAGGGCTCGAACTGAAGTCAGTTTTCCAAAGTCAAATGCTTCTGGTTTTGGGCATGAGTCATTCCATGCCATTCATCTCCCGGTTTTAAGTCCTGTACCCTGTGCAAACACCCCCAAAAACTTCAGGGGAGGAAAGAGGAAGTCTGCTGAAGCGCTGTTCTTCAAATGGAAAGTTCTTGTTGCTGTTAATTTGCAGTAGTGACTGGAATAAGAAGTTCTTTAGTGCTTTACAGGAGAAGGTTGTTCTCAGTTGCGTGAATGGGTTCCACTTGGCCTGACAGCATCACATTTCCTGCCACAAAGGACACAGAATGCAAGGGCAGATGGCTGTGTTGTTCAGACAAAAGGGACCAGTCCCATGAATACAGCCTTACTTTCCAGAGTCCTACAGATGTTCATCAGGAAGAGGTGCTCACGGTGGCTCTCAGCCCCTTGTCCCAAAGCCTTCTGTACCAGAATGCCTGACCCTTCCTCCCTTCCCCCTGCCAGAAACCTAACATAAGCGATTCACTCTGTAGCCCACAGCCCTTTCTTTCTATTCCTCCCAGCCTTCAAAAAATTATCCTCGATTCAGTCTCCTAACCTGTAACTACTCTGGAGTCCTAGGTCTATCCATTCCCCCTTTGCTCAGTAAGTATTTTCTGCAAACTTTCCTACTTGTCCTAGCCCCTGGTATCCACCCGAGGATACTGAGGGAGCTGGCAGAGCAGCTTGCCAAGCCACTTTCCATCATTTATCAGCAGTTCTGGTCAACCGGGGAGGTCCCAGATGACTGGAAGTTAGCAAATGTGACACCCATCTACAAGAAGGGTCGGAAGGAGGATCCGGGGAACTACAGGCCTGTCAACCTGACCTCAGTGCCGGGAAAGGTCATTGAGCAGATCATCTTGAGTGCCATTACACGGCACATGCGGGACAACCAGGGGATCAGGCTCAGCCAGCATGGGTTTATGAAAGGGAGATCCTGCTTCACTAACCTGGTCTCCTTCTATGACAAGGTGACCCGCTTAGTGGATGAGGAGAAGGCTGTGGATGTTACCTACTTGGACTTTAGTAAGGCCTTTGACACTGTCTCCCACAGCATTCTCCTGGAGAAGCTGGCTGCTCACGGCTTGGATAAGTGCACTCTGTGCTGGGTTAGAAACTCACTGGATGGCCGAGCCCAGAGAGTGGTGGTTAACCGAGTCAAATCCAGCTGGCGGCTGGTCACAAGTGGTGTTCCCCAGGGCTCAGTACTGGGGCTGGTCCTGTTCAATATCTTCATTGATGATCTGGATGAGGGGATCGAGTGTACCCTCAGTAAGTTTGCAGATGACACCAAGTTGGGTGGAAGTGTCGATCTGCTGGAGGGCAGGAAGGCCCTACAGAGGGACCTGGACAAGTTGGACCGTTGGGCCATGGCAAATTGTATGAGATTCAACAAGGCTCAGTGCCGGGTCCTGCACTTCGGTCACAACAACCCCAGGCAACTCTACAGGCTGGGGGAGGAGTGGCTGGAGAGCTGCCCGGTGGAAAAGGACCTGGGGGTGTTGGCTGACAGCTGTCTGGACGTGAGCTAGCAGTGTGCTCAGGTGGCCAAGAGGGCCAATGGCATCCTGGCTTGTATCAGGAATAGTGTGGCCAGCAGGACCAGGGACATGATAGTGCCCCTGTACTCGGCACTAGTGAGGCCGCACCTCAAGTACTGTGTTCAGTGTTGGGCCCCTCACCACAAGAAGGACATTGAGGTGCTGGAACGTGGCCAGAGGAGGGCAAGGAAGCTGGTGAAGGGTCTGGAGCACAAGTCTTATGAGGAGCAGCTGAGGGAGCTGGGTTTGTTTAGTTTGGAGAAGAGGAGATTGAGGGGAGACCTTATTGCTCTCTACAACTATCTGAAAGGAGGCTGTAGAGAGATGGGGGTTGGTCTCTTCTCCCAAGTAACAAGCGATAGGACGAGAGGAAACGGCCTCAAGCTGCGCCAGGGGAGGTTTAGGTTGGATATTAGGAAAAACTTCTTCACCAAAAGGGTAGTCAGGCACTGGCACAGGCTGCCCAGGGGAGTGGTTGAGTCTCCATCCCTGAAGGTATTTAAAAGATGGGTAGATGTGGTGCTTGAGGACATAGTTTAGTGGTGGACTTGGCAGTGCTGGGTTAATGGTTGGACTCGATGATCTTAAGGGTCTTTTCCAACCTTAACGATTCTATGGTACTCTGCACTACACTATAGTTGCCACACATAAACTCAGCACAACAGCACATATGGCTATACTTTCCCCATCTTGTTCAGACACCTACAGATTAAGAAAGAGAAGATATACCCCAAAATCTTCAAGTAAGTATTAGGTAAGATCACATGAAGAGGTGTTCAGGCCATCAGTCATTCAAGCACTGCAATGTTGCATAGATTTGCATGTCAGTATTTCCAGAATAGAAACTAAACGTCCAGGCTAAAGGCCTTCAGATTCAAGAGAAAGCCTCCCGGCAACTCTGCAGCAGGCCTCAATTTGATCACACTATTTTATTACACCATAAACTCTGGAGTAGCTCAGACTAAGAGATAATGATGTACTGTCATTTTAACAGTTCTGTTCCTACGGGAAGCAGCAATTGCCAAGATCTTATCACGGGCTACAGAAGTGCACGGTAATCTATCTACTGAGGCAGTCACACTAAGGAAAGCAATTCACAGCAAGTATATAAAGACTTAAATGAAAAAGTAATTTTAGCTTAAGGGCTCAAAAAAAAAAAAGTTTCCTCTTAAAAGCTAGCACCGAAAAAATGATGGCACTGCTGTAAAAGGTGGAAAAGTAAAAAAAAAAAAGTTACAGTAAAGTCAAGTGAAAGCTGCTGCCTGCTGAGATGTCATTATATGAGGTGGCAAAGACCTGTACAGAAGACCACAAGAAAAATTCAGATTCAGTGCGTAAGGGAGCAAAGAGAGTCATTGAAAAGCAGTGAACTGACTCCTCAACAAAAGAATCTTGCTAAGATATAAAGCATACACAGATCAACTGTTCATTCAACCTACTTTGACAAGGAAGACTAGATTTCTTTTTCTGTATTAAACTTTGTATCAGGATATTTGGACAGGGACAAGAAATGAGGATGTAACTTGTAGGCAACAAGAAGGTCATCTAAAGATCATATAGATGAACAGACAATTGCATCACATGACATCGATCTTAACAACAAGCTGCAGAATTTTAGCCAGATAATTAAATAAATGTAGATTTTAATACCCTTTTAAAACATTTTATCTAGTCTCTCAGTTTTGCTTTCAAGTAAAATATGGTAGTATTGATTTGCTTATTAATATCCCTCAAGAAAAGCCAGTAGGCTGGTATGCCAAGCTTCTTCCGGAGGTCAAGTAGCATGGAGAGAGAGAGAAAGGGACAGGCTTGTTTAAAGTTCAACAACACTATTACGCGAGTTTAAAAAAAAAAAAAAAATCACACGCTTGCAACATGGTTTTCCTAGAAAGCCCCTTGCTAATTCAGCACTATGTGGGCAATCTGGAACAGGTTGTAGCAACACAGCATAAGCAGTGTTCCTGACACTAGTCAGCTAGTTGCAGGCACGGAAATAACCCCCCAGGAGAATGTAAACTGGGCATGATCATGTTATTAAATCATATCAGCACTTGTAAAAGTGTACTCATTTTTTCTGGGCCCACATTTACTGCAGCTAGCAAATAGTATAGATTGTTTCTCACCATTGACTAGTTTCAACATGCCTACAACTTGGGTATGTACTTCCAGAAGGGGAAAAGTCATAGACTTCTGTCATTTCCAAATTTTAACAGTATTATATTTATTTTGCACGTTGTCAAAAGGAAGACATTGCTGTAGAATAAATCATTGCAATTCTGCAGAACTCAGCTGTTCAGATTCTTGTATTGCTTCAATGTCGTTATCTGCAATGAGTAAAAACTGATTTTTCAATTCTGATTTTTTTTTGAGGGTTGCAGCAGAGCCAGGACGATCGAAGACCTAAACTCTGATATTAGGTTAAAGAATTACATGAGACTTCTCAAATTTCAGTACGTTCAAAATACAGTTTGTCCTTGAAATTTATGACCCATAACAGAAGAAGTTCAGAGTAGCTGGCAGGAACACTCTACTTCTGCTGTTTTGTAGCCATGTACTCACTGCCAAAACAGGAAACAACTGAATGGAGGGTCAGTATAAGAAAACAACTGAAGTTCCCTTCTTCTTCATGTCCATCTCTATTTTTCCTCCCAGATAATCAATCTGCTCCAGAAGTACATCTTAGACATTATTGGAAGGATACAGACTTTCGAGAAGATGAAATGGCTTTTTCTCGACAGCTGTTGCGCAGAAGAGAAGCTTTGCTATCTGTATCATCAAACAAAGTCAGTGCCAGGAAATAAACCACAGTCTCATTAAAGTGTCAAGAGATTCTAATTCAGTTACTCTTCTCCTATAAGAAAAATAATCACGGAGATGAGATACAGATCTTGATTTGCCCAAACATTAGAGGTCTCCAGATAGAGAGTTTTGGTTTAACCTCATCTCAAATAGACTGGTGCATCTGACAGCCCACATATCTACAGAACTCCTAAAAGAATTTAGTCTGTGTAGCAAATCCAGACCTTAGTTTGTTTGAAGTATGGGGTTGTATGAGTTTAAAAATGTGTAATTCCTGGCCTGTAGGGTATTCCAGGCTTCATAAACTGACAACTGTGATTATAAACAGAGTCCTCCTTTCCTACTTACCTAATATTTTCACTCTGACATCTCACAAGCCACCTAACAGTATTTATATCTTTTACAGAGCTACCACTACACACACACAAAAAACCCAACAATGAGGTAAAGACCATGTGTGTAGACTTTGCAGGCTTCAGGGAGGGTGAGGAGGGGAGGGGGGAAAAAAAAAAAGACATAAAACCTCTAAGTACTAGAAGGTGAGAAAGGGATAAGAAAAGCTTCTTTTCACACCTTTTCACAGCAAAACCAGATAACTGTGCTGCATAACCAAGGTATTTTCTAGAGTTTAGACAAGCTGCAAATTGGAAACAAAAGGACAAGACATGCCCTTGGAACCACTACAGATACTTTACAGTTTCTCAAGGGGATCTCTGACTTCATGAAATAGGAACCATGGACTGACTTTTTATTTACACTCACTCAGAATCCTCTACTATCTTTCAGAGATACTACATACAGTGTTCATAACCTCAGTTAATGTTAAGAAAGCAAGACTGTACTATTGCCCCAAATTCCTGCATAAGCCATTATCACCATTTAATCTTAAGATAAATGAGCTCATCTGATTAAAAAAAAAAAAAAATAAATTAGATAATAAAATGTAAGACTCTCTTGCTTTTGAGTGCCCCTTTTCCAGTAAGGTTTACAACATGATACAGTGAGTTTCAAGCTATTGGCATCAACATCACTCCTTGCCCACTGTTCCATCATTTGTATAGGTACACTGTTCACTTTCATGGTCATTAGTCACTAATATTTTAAAGTTTTACTGCTTTTTTAAGAAGTCGGGTTTGTTTTGGGTTTGGGTTTTTGTTTTTTCAAATCATCAAGCAGCTACATATTACCCCCTCTCAATTCCCTCAAAATTATGCAAATATTTTCAAACACTTGCTAGACTTTCAAGTATTTAAATTCATTTACATGGGTCTCAGAAAGCAGCTCAGGTTAATATACCAATTTGAACATTGGTGTATTAATACCAATTAACATACACTGGACACTGAAGTTCAGTATTAGAAGTTCTACGTATAAATCCAGAAAGCCTGACTTGTTTATAAAGCTCAGTGTTCTGCACAGAAAAAAAAAATCCAGTCTTTTTAAAAGGTTTGAGATAATCTTGTGTTTAAACAATTTCAAGGATTGTGCTAGAACAAGGGCAGAAGACTTCAGATGAAAGCTAATTAGCCTGGTTTGCACAGTTAATAGCACTAATAACAGCTGGCACTCATGTACGAATTTCCAACTTTAAAAGAAATTTAATATCTGGCTTATAGAAATAATTTCTTTTGTCAAAATCCACAATAAAACTGAGATTAAAAACTTCCTATATAGCTGTCTAACAGCAGCCAATTGACACTATATCTCTCAGTAACCAGAGTCCTATTTACTAAAAGATAGCAGGAAGGCAGTGCCATGTTGGCCGTTTAATCTGTAACAGTTTTATCCAAAAACCGTTTGGCAGAAGGATGAAGTATTTTTTATGTAACAGGCATTTGATCAAGCAATGAAAACCCACTTCATCTTTAGCTGCAATAAGCAAAATAAAATCTAGGTTTTGTTCTGAATTTAACCAGGTAATCTGATGGATGAACATCCTTACAGGGCACATGCATACTCTACACATGAAAAGGATAAACCTACTTCTGATTAAGTTTTTAAGATGACTGGGCAACTAGAAGTACCTACAGAATGATCATCAATCCATGATCATTTATTTAGAACCTGGGCTACACTGTTTGGAAGAGTGATAAAAACAGCTTGAAAGTAGTTACAGAAGGATAGTGACAGAAAGGATTTAAGGAGAGCTTTATACATGGTAAGTATAGTAATAGGTGTATGAAAAACACCACCAGTTGAGTTAAATCTGTTCCATAATAAAGGCACTCAGAAAACCTTTTGATTTGGTTAAATCTGGAGGAGTCAAGCAATTCTGATTGTCTTAGTATTCTGTCAACGAGTACAAGTTTTACGGTAATCCAGTGAAGGAATATTTAATTCTCCATATAAAGTTTTTGCACTTCAACGCAACAGAGCTCTAACATGTCCCTACATTACTAATCTATGTAGTGCCTTAGCAGATATTCTCTAAAACAAAATTTTGACGTAATCTAGAGACACTACCAACATATTGAAATAATCATAACCCCTTTTCATTGTAAAACAACAATTACACTCTAATTCCTAAATTCCATGAAGTTTTACATGCTGTTTTACATGCTGCAGAATAAAAACTAAGGAAGAAAATCTGAAAGTTAATTTTCCATTAAAAACAGAAGAAGCAGACACAGGAGGAAAAAAAAAAAAAAAAAAAAGAAAAAGTCTTGTTCGTCCCTAAATCTTAACAGAAGAGAATCAAAGAGACAGAAGGAATAAACTAAGTTAACTGAAGTGCTTTAAGTTTCTCACTCTGTTTCAGGACCTGTCATCAGGTGGTGGTTCTTTATCTGTCATGACTGACATATGGATAGGCTGTTCTTGGAACCCTGAAAACAGGTTATTATACCAGGCAGTGGCTAATTTATTTTCAGAAGATCAAGAAAAGGTACTGAAATAAAGGCAGGAAAACAGTATGAATTCTTGTTCTATATAAGCACAAACCAGTTATAAACTTCATCACCATTACAGGAATTACCCAGAATCATTCTTATTCAGATTTAAATCTCGCCTTTAAAAAAGCACAACCTTCAAGAATAAGAAAACAGTCTTTATTATTTTCAGTCATTTCAAGTGATGTCTAAAAAAAAAAAAAATATCACTCATGCTTTGTTAATATGAGAAGTTTCGCTTTGGGCAGAAATCAATACGCAGAAAGTGAATCAGTCGAGCCCGACTTCCTGTAAATTGATTTCAGTACACTGAAACAAGCACATTTAAAGTCTTGAAGCAGAAGAATGTTCCTGTAAACCAACGCAGGCACACAGTTCCATTTCATAACTTACCATCCTCTCCCTTCACACAGAAAGCACGTGTGATTTGATCTCTACAGGTACAGGGCATCAGAGCATGTGCTCTGGTGCAGAGACAAAAACTTGCTAATAATTATATTCCTCATTCCTGTCAGCTGTATGACAACAGCAGTAAGCAAAGAAAATCACTACCAGACCCTGTCTGAAGTTCTCTTTTCCTGACTCCTCCAGGTGTCCACTCTGACAAACTGTCTCCTTAATTTTGACAAATACAACAAAAAGTCACCTGTGGGTTTATGGGTTGTAGGTTTGTTTGTTTGTGGGGGTGGGTTGAGTGTTTTTAAATCATGTCTTTCCTAATAAAACTACAGTTGCTAGCTTCTTGTCATGTATATAAGACTTACTCACACGTTTTAATAAAAAAGAAAAAGAAATATAGGAGATCCTTTAACTGAATTATTGTTTCAGAATTTAAACTTGCCCTGGAGCCTGAATGACAACAATTAAATATTTTGGATCCACTTCCATCGCTACCACCACCTCCCTGCCCTCATCAGGCAACAGATTCAAGGTCTTATCAGTTAAAAGCTGAACAGATCTTTACGGATGCGTTTTCCTTATCTTCCATTTTTGACCCCACGGGCATGCTGCCTACTAGAGAATGTAAATTTTCATAATATCTCACATTTTTATTACTACTGTTAACACGGAATTTGAGAGGCTAACGTACTAGGTATTGTACCAATATAGAAGGACAATATAATCTTCTGCCTAAAGAGAGACTCCAGGCAGTTGTTTGGTATTGGATCTACTGCCACTGTTTAAGGCCCTCTAAATCAGTTGGGGAGACCATTAACATGCTCAACTGATGAACTGTAGCAGAACTACTACAATTACCAAAGGACCCAGAGCATCCAAACACAGAACAACTTCTGTGGTCTTGATGAGTAATATCACACTTTCCAAGTCTGAAAACAAGCAGCCCTGCATATTTGAGGAGCTGAAGTTTGAGTCTTTCTACTAAGCCTTGATTAAGTTTTTTAAAAAGAGTCTTCATTTTAGATTAAAGCATATAGTTCACACTCACTGAACTACAAACGAAACTTGTCTGTGGTATTTATGTCCTTTCACCTTTTCCTGGAAAGTATGTTGACTAAAAGCCAAACAAACAGCACAGCACTTCAGCTGCTTAATACACAAACACCACAGTCATTTTGCTCAGGACAAATATTTTAAAGAAGCAAAGTAAGATTACAAATGTTAGAATATTTTTTTTTAAAGAAATGCCAACATTTATGCATTTTTCTTATCAGCAGTTTAAACATACCCCATTGCAGAACTACCAGAGCATTATTTTTATTTCTTTCACAGATGATATGAGTTAAACACATCTAGATTACTAACTGGTATCTTAAGAATATTGGTCACATTAACAGAAGACTAGTCAAGTCTAGTATTTGCTATCTGCAGTGATATATGCTCATCAGTAACATGCAGAACTTCTTAAAATAACAGAACTGTCAAAGAGAAAAGGGCAGGCTACAATTCCTAAGTGATCAATTTTGTCAAGGTCATTTTCAAATTAAGGTATCATACGTGAGATAGAGATCTAATTGTCTAGCACACACCACAACTAGAAATTACCAGAGAAAAACAAAGTCAGCATTAGAACAACATTTTAGCAAGCCACTGCTCTAAGTATAAAAGATGCGGTTCCACCACACAGTACGTTTCCACAACACGGCCCATACAAGAAGCTCACACAGTCACTTTCCTGATGTGTTTATGAAATCATCCATGAAAGCATAACACAAATCAGAGCTTCCAAACAAAGGGTGATTCCCCAGACATTTCAATTACTATGATACACGTATCATGTTCTCTCCCCCGGGGAAAGGCAATTTTGCCGTGAAGCCAGAGCGCAGAAGTTGACAGCGCAGAGTATGAGCCCACTACTAAACCGGAGGTCTGTCCTGGGAAAGGATCTTAAGGAAAACGACAAGGTGTTTGTACAGCAGTCCCAAAACACCAACCACAAATAAGCTGGGAACACAACCTCACCAACTAATTAGCTTTCCCTTTTCTCCCTAATTGAAACTAATTAGGTAGCATCCATGAAGTATGAGGGATTTTAGTTAGCAGTAAGGCTGTGCAGTGGCCCTAAGGGACAGGTAAAGTATCTACAAAATACACAAGACCTTAGCAACATTTGTGACGTGGGTAAAATTGCCATCTACTACAAAGTCATCATCTCTCCTAAATCCATCATTTTGCCTATTCAGTAGGGATAACAAAATCTATTTGCCAAGCTTTGGGGTATTTTATGGTTCTAATCCTCAAGGCAATCCTAACCAAGTCAGAGAAAGATAAATCGTTGGTAAAGAGAAGAAATACAGAGCTTCTGTTTTTCAGAGAGTTTGATTTTTCACCCATACACTTAGCACCAGAACAATCCCCTGGAAGGCATCTGATTCCCTGAATATGATCATAACCATTTTTAACCCTGGATTCAGCAACTAGGAACATGCTTTTTACAGCTTTCAGTTTGTTCTGCAGCACTGCTTCCTGTTGTAGATGGACGATGAGGTTCAAATAGAAAAAAACATACATCTCTCTCATGGTGTGATATCTACATTAAAGTGGTGGTCATCCAGTTACTAGTAATGAAGACCGGAGAGTGTTTACAAATGCTACTTGAAAACAGGAAACAGATGACCTCAGAAGTTTTGATAGGTGCTCAAAACAAATATTAACAACGAGGTGGAATGAGAGATGGCTATATAGAGACAATTTGATCAAAAGCAAAAAATTCACCAATGTCAGAGAGGTCTTACAGGACTAGATGTGCCTGCAAACAGAAAATCTGAGGTTTTAAAGAGCTCCAGAGTTCTCATATTTACTTATCAAGCTCTACAAATTCAACAACTTGACTTGGCACCGTACAATACCTCCTAGAAACCCCAGTCAATGCAAAGAGCAATAGGGAAAGCAGAAGACTTCATACACTCTGAGATTTATCACCAATTCATTTTTCTTATGCTGTTAACATGGCATTAGAATCTGCATGCAAAGGGAAAATATAGGCTGTATGTAAGCCTACGCATACACATAATCCTTTGCAAGTTCATTAGAGACTTAAAGCTACAAAAATATCCTTCTAGGTCTTACAAAGGAAAATATCATACATTTTTTCACATCATTGCTATTGTCCTTTGCATGTCCTAATGTCAGGTTTGTTGTTGTTGTTGCGGGCATTACGCTCCAAAAGAAACATTTATGTCAATTTGGACTGCTAAAACATTAAAGGGTTCCAATGAGAAAGAGACGGGCCTTTATGCTAGACTAGTGATTTTGATCTGCCCTATCTCTTCCGAACAGCCAGTTGTGTCCTCCCTCAAGAGTAGTGCAAATGCACCAGTTAAGGAAGTCACCCACTGAAGGCAGTCAGAAGACACCTCTTGGTTGCTATTATGGATGCTGCTTGTGTTCTCCAAGCAGATTAGTTTTCATCCGCAATGCTCAAACTCATTAGGTTTCTAACTTAGGAGTCAATGTTTCTCACTACCATTTTAGGAATCCAGCCACTTCGCTGTAATGCTCTTGGGTTGACAGCTGTGTTGGAACAACTATATATTTCTCCTTTCAGAAGGGAGGCTATTTCTCTGAGCAATTTTTTTAGGCTCTTGTAGGAATGCTTTTGTCCTCCCTGGTCCCTAGAGGCAAGGGAAGAAAGTTTTAGATTAGCTCCCCTTCCCCATCATTAGTGCTATAGAAAAAAGAACTGTCATTGGAAGCGGACATCATTCAGAGCCATGGGAGCCAGGCCTGGAAATCATGCATTTCCTTTACATTTTTGGTGAGAAAGTCTTTCTACATACAAAAGCACTCCTAGATTAATTGTCAATGGCCCATTTTCCATGAGGACATAAAACCAGAAACAAAAGGATTATTACTTAGGAATCAGAACTTCTGGAGTTTGCCTAGGTTGTATTTTCTCGATTTCAGTTGGTCTGAAAGTCTCTTACCATCACAAAAAACAAAAGTGAAAACAGGATTTTACAAAAACAGGATTAATTTGCAAGCATCATTTTCTACACCCAACGCTGACTAGAACTAAACTCAGATCTTATCTACTGTAATTTAGAGGACAGAGTAAGCAAGCTATTGGTCTTAACAGAAGCAAACAGGAATTAAAATAGTTTTTCTAAGATTTAATTCCTATCTCAAGTTAAACCAGTTATATATGCCTTTAGAAAGTACAGTCAGTTAAAGCAGTTTTAGACACCAGCTTGCCATATGTTATGTTAAAATTAGACTGATTTTTTCAAAAAAACAACAAATTTATGCATGAAATATGTCTACTCAGTACCCACATATTTTGAGGAATGCTTTTGCTCATGCAGTAATCTTTGCAGAAAGTACCAAATAAAGCTTATTAGAAAAAAGAAACTAGTTCAGAATGTAATTTTGAAGTTAATCTTGACAATATCTCATAGAACTGTAAACACTTCACACAAAGTAACCTCCACCAGCATTATTTTCCAAATTCTCATTAGCGCAGTTATTTCATACTCTGCAGAAGTACAGTTAACTGCAATGATTTTTAGATTTCAGGATAGAATTTATAGTAATTTTTACAGGGTCTGTACAATGATCGTATCTCAAGGATCAACAGAAAAGCATTCTGAATGCAAACAACAGTATGCAAGAAATTCCTGTATAACAGAGAAAGGCAACTTTCTTGGAGGGCAGGAAAAGGAGGAATACGTATGCTAGACAGACTATATGTAAACAACTTAAAACAACAATTACTTCATTTCAGGGCTTATGCCTCTTCCTCTGAGGAAGCTTTCAGTTTGAATTCATACAAGTCATAGATGTGATTTTAGTGTAACACAGCCCAGATGCCACCTGAAGTGTTCTGTTGTGTCTATATTCACACTGCTTGTTCAATTTAAAAAGTAACGGACTGGTTGCACTAAAAATGTTTATTGTACCTAGTTTGTCAGTGTGATAAATACACATTACTATAATTTTTAAAAGTAATACCATGGGTACCATTGAGAACTAGAGACATTATAAGCTGGCTAAAAATAGTAATTTGAATTCCTAGCTTAGTCAGCTTGGCAGAAACAGCTGTGTTCACTGTAACCTTTAATTAGTTTGCATATTATAAGAGTTCCAAAGGTTATTTCCCTCTCAGAAACCTACTAAATTGGCCTCCACAGCACAATACTGTTACCATATCAAATGAACAGCAACAGATTATTCAGACTTTAAGAGACTTACCACTATTTTTTCTGTAATGTTTCATTTATAAAGGCATATATTCTTATTTGATAAGGTAAAGGCAATCTCCTCTCTATCTGGAGCATTCAGAAGAGCCTGTCTTGAAAGGAAAAAAAAAGGTCCAGTTCATAGCTGCTTGCTTATGAACATGTACGCCCTGTTTAAAGAGCTCTGAACTCCAGTTTCAGTAATCAATGCACAAAAGTGTTCACGTAGCTCCTGTATGCATTCAGCAGCAAAAGCATGAAACAGATAGACTTGAACACACTTCTCAAACACAACACACCAGAACTGCCATGAAGGTTTTTTGTGAGCCCTCTGTGTTTTAGAAATAGAAACCAACACAGGTTGCTATTTTGAGCAATTTTTGTTCAGATGATGGAAGAAATGCATTAGAAAGCAAAGGTATTTTTTTAGCCAAACTGTGCATTTAATACTATATCTTGGCCACGCAGCCCAAGTTTCTGCTACATCATCTTCTGAATACATTACATTACATTACACAGGTGAGACTTTCAAAATGCTGACTGTCCCACCAACAGTCAAAATACCATTGAATTTACATGGCAGAAGTAGTGGCAAGCCAACGTTGAACATGCTTGAATATGAATTAACGGTCAGATTTTAAAATTAAAACATAGGCGGCTCTGCAGGTATCGGATTCTTACTCTGCAGAAACAGGTATACATCAGTGATGAAGAATGAAAGATGAGGAGCAACGTACATTATCGCAGTGCATTTAGAATTGGCATTCACAAAGTAAGTCATATTTAACCCATCACGGTTTTGGTTTATATGTATTATGTCAGTTATTTTATTAGTATTTTTATAAACAGGAAAGGTAAGAGAATAATTTCTTAAAATATATTTCTATTGGTGAAAGCATATTTTTAAATCTACTTTTTCTAGAGACAGCTATGAAAAACTACCATAACATAAAAATCTGTGTTAAACCTTTAGAAGAACAAGCAATACCAGTAAATGTTTAATATGAAAAAGAAAGGACTCCATTCTAATGAAAGTAAACTCTATTCATTACTTTGAAATACTGAGCAATTGCAGTTAAGAGTTTAAAGCAATTTTTTTTCTCTCATGGCTAACGGGTGTCACTGCATAAATTATTTCATTCACGTTGGGTACTCCAATAATCTAAAAGCAAAATAAAACTGCCTAATACATTTGCAAAAATTAAGGGAACAAAGTCGCATCACGACTGTGATGTGGCACATATTCAGACCATGTCAGTATTTAGAATACTACGAGATAGGCGACAGTCATATTTCCAACCTTCTACTAATTCCATCAAAATTCTCAAAGTTATGAGCTCGTGTGTAGAGGAAGTACTAAAACACACAAGAAAGGAAGTGGCAGGAATTGTTAAATAGGAAGTTGTGAACTCTGCATTACCTATTTAAAAAAAAAAAAGAAAAAAGATATCTACATCTTACTTAGTGGTAAACTTCATTTCCTTGAAGATGTTTGTACCATACGCTGTTTGGCTGGCTTTCCTGAGATGCAATTTTTAAGTTAAAAGTGTGAGGGGGATTACTAGATTTATTTAGCATTAAGAAACCTTGTTCATTCAAAATGATGAACCATATGTTACAACAGGTACCAGCTCCATAACGTAAGTGGGTTTCCCTCCTGCATTCTGTTTCTTCCCTACAAATCAGGGTATAATACAAAATCCCAGCAAGTTCTAATTTGTGGCATAAGAATGCTCCACTCTGTTGGCCATCAGTAAGAACACAGGCAATGGAACTGAAGATTCATTCTGTCAAAGCAAACTCATTACTATTACCAAAAGCTTTTTACCATTTCTAACATACTGACATTCAACTTTAAAGAGAACGTACAATTAACAGGATTGCACAAACCACGTTCATGCCTCTGCGTGCAGAGAAAGGCCAAACTCGAGCTTTGCTCCTACAACAGAACCAGCAAATAGTCATGCTTTTAGTAGTTATGTTTTTCAGCATACTGCCCAAATCTGTATTTGGGAACTTTAAGTAGCTGTAACTGCTTAAATATTGTTCCCAGAAAGAAGCTACAAGCATCCTTTCTTAAACTAATTTCAAGGAAGACTTTTGGACTGAAATTTGAAGAAATACACTGGATTACAAATTCACATGAACAGCTTGTTTCAGTTGGGATCTGTTTAACATGGCTGTTGCTGTTATAATCACAGATGCCCACTTCACTGTACTTATAATATTCAAATTTGGAAAGGAAAATTTTAGTGATGATTAAAAGCATACTGACTTCATTGAATGGTGCAACCTACAGGTTGCCAAGCTACTGCAATGCACACAAAAACCTGCTGAGAACAAACAGTACTGCTGAAAACAGATGTTAGATAAAGCAGAATTAGGATACTCCTGTTTTCTCACATGACTGTCTAATATGTGTTTAGGAAACCAATCTAAGCTAAGCTAGTTTAATATTAAAGCTTACAGCTTTGTAAACCTGAGATGATGAGCTCACAATCTATGAACCAAATACCATTTTGGGGCTAAGTCAAACACTGATGCCATTTCCCCTACCCCCACAAACACAAGCCTACACATTTGTTTACCTGACTATACGACTGTCAGGTCATGTAAGGGCTGAACAGGCCACGTGACAAATGCACAAGCATGTTGGTTGATGACGGGGACAGAACACGCTGTCCAGCCTTCACATGGCTCCAGGGCAGAATGGTTGGGCACCTCTGATCTACACCAGGGTTTAACAGAAGAAGTTGCACTTAAAGCTGAATGTTTACACAACTACTTCCAGAGTAGTAAACTGTTCTAAGACAAAAAGAGAAAAAAATCAATACTTTTTTGGAAAAAGAAACTTAACCCTTAAATGCAGACAGCAGAGATGTAATGTTTACTGAACTGACATTCAGAGAAGTTAAGCTACTTAGATCTGAGGTAGGTTTCTGAGCACTTTGCTTTACTAGCTGCCCTTCACACACAAATAATAATGCATATTAAGTCTTTAGTCACAGTGGATATCGATACTGCATTTTACTCTTCGTAAGCATAGTCTCTAATGTGTGTTAGCATTTAGTTCTCACACAGGAAAGGTGAATAAAAGTATGTCTTCAGAAAAGACAACGTGTAAGAAAATCTACCTATGGCCAACAAGCCTAAGAACTTCCTGTGGAAAGATACAACCCCTCCCTTAACCCAAAAGCAGCCATACCTTAAATGCTAAAATTTATTCTGTATTTTATTATTTCTCCAAGTTGCAAAGCACTACTTTAAGACACTGGCAGAACCAATCCTGTGTTACTAGAGATTGTTTTAACTGTCATTGCAGTGAGAGAGAGCTTTCACCTCCAGCTGTGCAGGTCGTCTCCTCCCCATCTGAAAGCAACTCGGAGTTTAAAAAACAAATGTCAGTGTTAAACAGGCACATCACATAATCAAGATAAGCTTTCACAGACATCCTAAAGCAGGACAGATTAGCACTCTGCACTCCAGCTCATGAAAAGGACTGCGAAACTCAACAAGCTAGACCTTCAAAGGACTATTTAATCCTCCCCATGCTAATGAAACAGATTTGTGAGTGAAAGTAAGTTGCATGGATCAGATGAGATAAAAAATGTTTTACCACTTCATGCATCTACTAATACTGCTAGTTTAAAATAATTTACTCTGAGAACACCAACTGATTTAGCAAAGCCAAGCAGCTATCATAACTTCTGTCTCTATAATGACAGCATCCTCTCTGGAAATGCACGACTGCTATGACTTCCTATGCTCCTCTTACAGCCCAGGCGCAGCACGGTAGTAAGGCTGTAGTAACGCACCACACCCCGCAGCTCCCCGAGACTCTTGCTCATCACGTTCCACTTCCTGCCAGCCGGAGCCAGTTATCAGTCTTGACTAAACATGCTTTATGATTTGGTGGCTATCTCAAACCCTCATTTGCAGTCTTAGCACATATCTGGAATATTTACAGAAAAAAAAGTATAAAATGATAAAATGCAGTAACTTCCAAACATCTTTAAAAAAACTCTTCACCCCTATCACATCCCTTTCCATTCCCCTGCCCCCCAAAAGACTGACCGTTACACCAAAGCTTTCTGAGCACTGACCCACAAATAAAGGTTATTGACTATTAGAATCACACACAAGTGCCTCCTCTTACATAAACAGTGCTGAGGGCAAAGCATTTTTACTAGAATATTGGATTATCTTTCTCTAAGTATTCCAAGACAGAATTTTGCATGGAGAGGGAGAGTTTTATATGGAGAACATATTGTTAGCAAAGACTTTAGTACAAGAAAACCCTAAAGATGCACATGAATACAATTGTTTTGAAACACTGAAACATTGTTACATGAAAACAATAAATGTTTGAGCGCTTGCTCCTAACTAGGTAGCAATATTAACTTACTTAGCTACTCCTAAAAAGATAATAAGCACGTTAACAGTTTTACCACCCAAAATCCCCACTTCATGTGGCAGAGAACTTAGCAGACACAACAGCAAGTAAGGAATTTCCTGCGGTCAGTCAGTCACAGAAAGGTAGCCTGCGCACTGGCGTGTATAAGGCAATGAAGTAAAGCCTAGCACAGGGGACTCGCTCCTAACGGAGGTTCTGAATGGTAAGCTTTACGCAAATTATAAGCAAGAAATCAATGACAAATAAGGCATAAGTCAGTAGTTTCCATTAAGTCTTTCTGCTCTGCCTGCTTCTTGACAAGCCTTAAAAAGACTTGTAAGATTAGACCTCTCCACTAATGCTCTCATGTCGGCTAATAAATCCAGTAACTTAGCAGCTGTAAAGATTTTACATATTTTCAACCTCCTGTTCCAATCTTTCACCTCTACTGAAAACAAGACGAGTCTGATGGACACAGAGCAAACAAGCTCCAGAACCTGGGGGTACCCCCTGACAACGGCCCTATTCCCGAGCCTGCCTCCGGAGAGGACAGCTGACCGCCTCGGGGTTTTGAACCCCAGGCTGCTTCGAGCCTCCCTTTCCCCAAGCCACCACTACCCATGCTCACCACCCGCTTCTGCCTCTGCTTGCCTCTGCCAACCACAGCCAGACTGCCACACGCTCCTTCGTAGTTTAGCTGTCTGTTAATAGGTGTCAGTTATCAGAGAGATTGTTGTAGAAGAACTGAAAGCAATTGCTATCTAAAGGGAAATTATTCATGAGCCATCTATGTAATGCTGCTCGCTGGCAAATCAAACAACCAACCCCCCAACTCAATATTGCATTTTTTCAGTACACTACCAATTCAACCGCAGCTAATGTTGTAATATTCAAGGATAAAAAGGATGGGTTTGTTGGTTCACAACACATGTTGTCCTTCACATATTTACTATACTCGTTTTGAAACAGTACAAGGGCAGATCTGCTCTGGGCATGAAACACTTCAGGCCAATTCTGAGAAGATAGCAATACTGGGAATGAAAACATTGTACAAGTTGAAACAAGATTCTCGTTCATGTCATCCTACAGACACTGCTGGGCATTGCGCAGTTCTAGGTAGCAACTGCGATTTAATGTGAAAATTCTCCGTTGTCAGAAGTTTAAGAAACAAGTGACAATGTTGCTTTCCAATTTAATTAAAACGTAAAGGGAATAAACAAAAACATTTTCTAGAATTGGGTAGCTGTCCACTCCCCCATCCTTTCCTGGTTAAAACTCTACCCATTTTTCTTCCATTTCTGGAAATATTCAGAAAATTTCTAAAATGTGTATATATGTATTTTGGCTGTTAAATAAGCTAAGTAGTATTTTTCCAGTTCTTGCTCCAATGACCCACCCTCTCCTTCTTTCCAAAAGCAGTTCCTCTTACTAAAACCTCTTGCTCGTGTGGAGTTCTGTTTTTCAGTAGCCCCAATCTTTAGTCATTTACGCCTGTGCAACGCAGAGCAAGGATGTACAATTCCACACAAGGATGGCAGTTTTAGTCCTACTTCAAGCAGCTGCCATGACTGTACAGAAGACAGTGGAAAAAATAGGCCCGACACAGTATAATGGAATCGAGATCTTCTGAACTAGTATGGGTTATTTTTCCTGTCAGAAAAGGAAGCATACTCTTCCTTAGTCAAAGATGCATTTTTAAAATAGATTTCACATTTTACTTCCTGTGATCACATTAAAAGGTCACACTGTTTATGCTACTGTAACCTGTTACTGTGGGATTAAAAATGATATAAATAAGCAATTCTCATTCAAATGTGCACAAGGGAAGAAGGTTATGAGAACATTCCTCTTTATGTGTAGACCACTTGTTCTTGTTCCAAATAAATACAAAGAATCTGAGAAACAGAGTGTCTTTTGTAGAACGGCTCACAGCATCAAGTACTTGATGAATCAAGCACTTCACAGGAGAAGCATAAAATTCTGGGAACTTGAGATACAAGAAAAAGCACCTGAAAAATCACAAATAGAACAGCTACTTTAAGTTCAAAATACTGCTATTTAGTAGCATTTTTAACAAGCAGTTATTTTAGTCCAAAAAGTATAGTGAGCTTTCTTCCCAAAGGGGACAGTTTCCTCTCTGCCTGCAGCGAGATCTGCATAGCTCCACACTCGCCACTGGTACAGCATGGAAGTTTTTCTATAATTGCATGTACTGGCAGAATGCTAAACTTGCTTTGTTGTTGCTTTATCTCCTATTTCTACTTACATAGAAACTGTTTTAACCTTCTTCTAAGTACAGGAAAAAGACTGCACCACACGATTCAAATCTGATTCAACAATCTTTTAACAGTTGGTAAGACAAGTAAGTCTTCATCATCATCGATCTCTTCACCCTCAGTGCTGAAAGTGACTTTTTACCCCTTGAACCACGTGTTCCCAAAGCATCCACAACAACCAAGAGCCGAGACAACTACGGAACTACTTAAAGGCCTGGATCCTAACATAGAAGGAAACAAGACATCCTATACACAAAATAGAAATCCACTTTCAGTCCCTAACAATGGAAACAGGCCTCTGAAACAGGCCTCTAATCTATCAGTATGCTACTTAAGTAAATCCAATACGAGATTAAAAAAACCTTTCCACTGAATCGAGCATTAATCTCACTTTCTTTCGTGAAAGATATGCCCAACTAAGAAGCAGGACTGTCCAAATACTTTTTCATTCCAGAGGTTAACAAATCAGCAACTAAATAAGGTACGTGTTTGGTATCAGCGATACCAAAAAAATTCTGCTTAAAAGAGTAGTATAATCATCATGCCAAAAAGTACAGGTAGGAGATAACAAGAGAGTATACGTTAAAAACAAAAGCCACCAGGAAAAAAAAAGGTAACACACACACACAGAGCCTGGGAGGAATCACATCTGACTTAGTGTTGATGATAAATATTTTGAGTGAAAAATATAGAGACTCTAGCTACAATGGTTAAAAACAGAGATCTCCCAAGTAAGCTGGCTGTATTTATGTTGCTTCCGCAAGTAGTTGCCCTTTACCAACTTGTTACTCCACTACTTATGAATGCAAAAACAATAACTTATGGAAATAATGTGTTTATCAGTCCATATTCTAGGATAAAATATTGTGCAAGGTGAAAGCATATGAAAACAGAACCTACAGAATTAGAAATAAGAAAAAAATAATTAAAAACCTTTCCAAAAGTTTCATATTATGCAAGCTCATTTTCCTTCCCAACAAAGACCTCGGATCTTTCACTGCTGTACTACGAACCTTTTTTCTTAAATGTAGAAAGCACAAACCCAATATGAAAGTAGATCAGCTATCACTATTAGCAGAGTCACATGAATTTCCAAGAATCACTTTTATCACTTTTTCTTAGTATAATATGACAGGCAAGCTGTTGAATCTTAGCTGTGTTTCGCGTGGGTGAGAGAAAAAGCACATCTAAATTCACAGGGTTTGGTAGAAAATGAATTGGCATTTGTACTACATGATCTACAAAGTGAACACACAAAGGCATTTTGATGCTGTATCACAGTGCCTCTCCCAGCCAAACCAGCAAGGGCATGTCTACTGGCACCAGAAAGATAAACAGAAAAATGTTTCTTGTGCAAATCAACATGAAACAAGTTGACCAATGACTAAAAAAAAAAACCAAAAAAAACCCAAAACCTCAATGGTAAGTGCTGTAAACATCAAAGCTTGCAGATCAGATCAAGTTTATATTATTAATTCGGAACATGGCAGAGAATCTGTTTCTACACTTTCATAAACTTGCTTCTTTTATGAAAAAATGCACACATTGTTCACTAGGGCTGCTTTCCTCTGACAGGGATGCTGTACACACTTTTACAGAGGTGCACATACAAATGTTCTAGTCTAATAGTCCTAGTCCAGTCTAATATTTTAAAAATAACAAAGTTTAAATTTATGTAATTTTGTAAAATGTCTGAACACTGACAGCACTTCAAATCAGCACTGAAGATGGTACAAAACCTTAGGCAATCCTCTAATGTCTGTCTTGTATCTCAGTTTATACTAACTTTTTCAAAATCAGTATTACAGAAATAAGCAGAATTAAGTAAACTTTAATATGAAATCCTACACTCAGGAACATTCTAACTAACCACTCTAGCTAAGGGGTTGGGTTTTTTTTGTTTGTTTTGTTAATTTGTTAGGTTTATGGCACAATATTCAATTTTCAAGTATTTATCAATTTGTTGTTAACAAGCCTCCTACTCAACTCACATTTTGAAAAACTTTCACTCTGCAGAGAACTTATGCCTTCCACTGCTGGACAACAGGCCTCTGTTTTAAAAGAGGAGAACAAAATTACAAGAAGGACTATAGTCACAGGAGAAAAACCTCCTATGATCTTGAATTGCCTGAAGCATTACAGGAGCTGAGCTTTTTGTCACACAGTGCTAACCTACTTTGCAGGTACTTAAAAAAAAACCAAACACACAAAACCCAAAACCCTACTAGAAAACTACTTAATATATTATTAGTAACAGAATACTGATACTGTATGCATGTTTTTGGTTGCTTCCCTTCTGTGTCACAGAAGGCATGAAATTAATTTTGTGTTTTTAAAAAAAAAAAAAAAAGCAAGCTCTCTGACACTTTAGTGAATATAAATTTCATTTTGCATATGGGGAGACTAAAGAAAAAGACTAGTTTATTTGACTATGGGAAAACAAATTCAGTGGCATTATCTGGTGACTGAACCCACCTATTTCTCACATTCACTGGAGTACAAGCGATAGCATGACTTCAAGCTTTCACCCCTTTTTATAGATTTTTTTTTCTTTTTTTTGTTTTTAAACTCTTTCCTCCTCCATTTTCTTTTAATTAAAGATGTCCACTTTGAATCATACAGGAATTCTGAATTTTAAGGAATCAGTTAGTATCCTCAGATATTTAATTAGGCTAAATTCACAGTCCAAATGCTAGTGACACTGACCCAAAACCTGAGATTTCATGTTTACAAGAAAGTAGCAGTGATATTTCAGTGTAAACCACAGCTTAGAAAGTCTCAGCTAAAGAGAGCCCTTGAAGAAAGTCCATTTGCAAAGCAAGTACTACAAGAAAAGATTTCATTTTAATGTTCAGTTAACTATAAGATGAACTGTTAATTCAAACCTACCCAGAATACTTAGAAAGTTATTTTAGCTTCAAAAATGCTTGGTCTACCACTACCACATTTTGTTCTCTACTTACAAGGGCTATTTCTGCTTGAATTTAACATCATTTGGCATATGGCCAACACTGCATTCTCTTTAACTGTCAGTTTCCTTTATATACGTACCCTTACAGCAGACAGCGAAAGAAGACTAAGTAACATGTGGAAGAACACACTAAATAAAAACCTTCCGAAGATGCTCAGAAGCAGGTGCAGTGCCGTCAGCAGGTTGTACGATTTCTAGATTTTTAGCAAATTATATCCCCTTAACTGTAAGCCATAGCAGCCTCCATTTGTCAATGTTCTACTTACAGCAATGCTATCACAGAAGATTTGGATTCAAGTACTTAGATTTTAAACTCTGAAAAACAAGCAAAACTAAGCGGCTCAGTAGCTCCATATAATGGGACTTGCACAATCTCACATTTGCCATCAGTAGCCACAATCGGTCTACATCTAAAAAGTTAGTATAACTAACCAATGCAGCAGAGTGCCCTGAAACATCCTCAATAGCACAAAACATATTATCACTTGCAATTGAAAGTAAACTCTGGTTTTCACAAAGAGGATATTGACTTTGCAAGCCACAGAGACGTAGCTACTTCATCGCCGTTAGCCTCTCCCACACTTGTATCAAGATCCAGTGGCTGTATAGCACTGTAAAACACGGAGTATCTTTAGCTGTATTGAAGGAAAAAAGAGACTCCCTGCAACTATCAGTTCTAAACTAGCTTTCCATAACCAGAGCCAATTAAGCCAAGCCTCGAATGAATCAACATAGCATGAATTAAGAAGTGGCAAGGCATGCATGCAGAGACCTGCATTTTCAAGTAGCAAGAACTGGCAGAATAAAGCACAAAGATGCAATTATAATAAGTCATGCTCATGCCACAATTTATCTGCTGCAAAGAAGCTTAAAGTTTTTTTAGCACCAGAGCAAAACAGTAACCCAAATGCTTACAGACTGCAGCAGCACAAAGTCTGAACTCTCACTGCAGCTTATGAACTGAAAACACTAGTAGAACTTCCTGTTCATTTACTTTAAATACACAATGCCACCACACTATTATAAGTCTACAGGGTCAACCATTTCACAGTTTACTTTCAACATTAAAATCTACCTACCTACATAGTCTACAAATATTTTTCCAGAGACAGTGAATACATAAAAAACTTCCCATGCCTTTTCTCTCTTGACAGAGAGATATCCAAAATGTCCACAATAGCTTTCTATTGTCCTCCCATAATCTGGGTAAAGGTTATTAACTTTCTACAGTTCCTAGTATTTTAGTTTCACTAAAAGAGATTTGGGAAAAAAAGTAACGCTCGTGTTAATATTAGTTTAAAATATCCTTAAAAATTAATAAAGAAACTGAGAACAGTTACATGCCTCTTACAGGCCTCAAACCAAACTGTAACTACACTTCAGCTTTCCCGAGCACACATAGCAGTATACTTAGTTCTGTTTTCAGTACACTCACTTCCAAACATGTTTGAAAATCTAGACCACACCCAGTTCTTTCTTATTTTATATTCTACTGACTACAAAAATCAGAAAAGAGCGCACATTTTCATTTAATTTTGCCACCTTCAGCTGGAAAACTCTGTATGAGCTGTCCCCATAGATGTTTCTGCAAAACCAAGTGTCAACTCTGCCTCCGTCCATATTGTATGGGATCCCTAGTTGAATGGTAGATCAGTAAATAATTCAGAGGTGTCTTTACTGTTACTGATAAGCACATCAAAGTTAATATCATTAGCCAACATACTAAAGTCAACATATCTAGTTTATATAAACACAAGAAGCAACCTTACCTGTATTTGAGGGTTGTGTTTTTAAGATAATATCTCATTCTACCACCATAGGTAAGAAGTTAGAAACTAAAATACTGAAAATTAAAATCCTAAAATTCTGAAAGACTTCTGCACATAAATTACTATGAAAATCTGATATTGCACTCACTGTGAGCAAATGAAAATTCAATGTTCCTTTGACATTCTGGACAAATACCTGTATCGTTTTCTCCCCTGCTCCCTGCTGCTCCCCAGCAAGCCTAAACTGTGCTTTTCTTAGCTTTGGGCTATTGCTTTTTTGTTGTGACATCTCCAGAGTGAATGTTTTTCATTCCTATTGATACTTCTAATGATATTTATGCAGGGTGCATATCATTCACTTACCCTTAAGCATTTGTTTTCTGTTGCATACCTTTATCACAGTATCACATTGCAAAGCTCACATTTAATCTGCTGTCCATTTTCCTTTAATTTACTGGTTTATGGAAGAGGACTTCAACTTGAACGGGCATTTCTTATGCTCAGATCAGGTCTCATTTTATTAATTACCTTCTAAGTATCTTTCTCTACAATACAAGCAACAGCCAGAACCAGACCAGTCCTTTTTATCTATTGGGTCTCTGAACAACCTTTATAGGATCTCATGGCTCATAGTTCTTGTAGCAAGTAAATCTAGATGAAAGTAAGTGACACTACTGGGTGTTTAAAAAAAACCAAACCAAACCAAAACAAAAAAACCAATAACAAAACACAGAGAACTTCATCAGCGTTCACCCTGTTTTGACCAGCTACAGCAGAGAATAGTTCCACTGCACACGCAGTGCCTAAGACATGATTGTCACAAAATCCCCTACACAAGGGCTTAATTTTGAAATGTTTTTGTCTCCATCCTGTGATTACTTACACTTTAAAAAAATAATCTAAATTTTATTCTTTCACAACTTTACTATTATCATAGCTGAACATAGCTTCCCCTTGTCCAAAAAAAAGAAGCTTGGGCAATTTTAACCCTTCAAAGTCACGTGGCACCCAGAGAAGTCTCCTTGTAGCCATCCTTCCAATTAGCTTCACCTCCCTGTAGTATTCATAATTCCTCCCCTAGATGCTGGGCAGTTCTGTATCTCTAAATAATAGAGTTAGCCAAGAAGCAAGAGGAAGTGACTGTTAATAAATTGCATTATGCTTCACTCGGAATAGTGGTGAACGTTTTTGGATTTTAGCAGTGACAATCACAACACCTAGACACTAGAAGCCTGTGGTACAATTAACTTGGGGGAAGACTTTTTTCTGCATCAATAACACACATTATTCTACTTACTCTATTCTTCAGGCAAATATTGGTATTTGTAGGAAAACTGCATTGTTAATGGCACAGCCCAGACATCAAAAGCATGGATTATAGTGAAGTACATTGTTCTTCCAGATGTACTTGATCTGCCAAGATGTCATTTTCAACAGCTGATATTTAAAAGCAGGATGCAGCTGAGAAACTGAGTTACATGACATAGATGCACATACTTACTCATCAATCTTAAAGAAAAAAAAAAAAGGCAAAACCCCACCCCTCATGCTTGTCAATAGTTGGATCCAAACCAAAGAATCACTTTAGTCTTTTTAGTCTTTTTTTTTTTTTTTTTTGAGTTGAATTTCAGTCCTCAATCAAACCTTGTGCTGTGCCACAGTCTGAGCAGGCTACTGAGTCACATCATTCAAAGAAAGTAGGACAAAAATATCACTGAATGCTGATCCCACATTGAAAATATGCCACAGTCCCTCGTTCTCCCTATACATTTCACTTCTGTAATTAAATTGTACCCGTAGAAATACACCACCTCCATTACAGAGCTGCATTACTCAAAATAATTTCCTGAGCACTAAGCCTGCAACATACCAAATCGCCAAGAACAGTTTAGCAAAAACATAACGTCATATATGCACATGACTTTCAACCGATACAATTAGCAAGCACTGAAACTCTGCAGGAAATGAAATACTCTAACAAAAAATGGACCTTCTGAAAAGCACGCTCAAAATTTCATGCTTATTCTCAAATTGGCAAACAACTGGAGATGTTCATCCCGCAAGCCACTACTTTTAAAACTTCTAAAACTTGCCTGCTGTGATTCTGAAACTGGAGTTCATTTATTATAAATCATTATAAAACTCCACTCCTTCTTTTAAATGCCTATTGCCAGAGAAATTCATAGTGAAAGGGAAGCAAAGCCCAACTCCTATGTTGCAAATATGAACTTAAAGCTCATTAGTTTATGCAATATACCAGCTTAAACATTCAAATGGATTTTACAATAATGCTGCCTGATCTGACTGAACACATCCGCCCAACCATATCTTCTCTTAAACTTCATTTTGGACAAATGTGCACAGAGCTTATTAAAGAGAAAAGCCCTAATTTCTGTTGCTTGTGCATGTGAAGCTGGATCCAGTCAGCAAATATTCTTACAGGCATTCACGTTTACCACACAGTTTTTTTAAAATGTCACCAAAAAAATGTAAATGTGGTAAGCGAAACAATAAAAAATAGTACCAGATAACTGCACAAGTACTACTAGCAAGCTGTTCTCAGGCTCTGTTCTATTATTAAAGTGACTGAAAAGCTAGGTGCATGCAACGCTGCCCACCACTGTTTATCTGGAAAAAAAAAAAAAAAAAAAAAAAAAAAGACAAATACGATACTTAGATTTACTCCCTCGAGGTTAGGAAGGGGGCAGTTTTAAAAGGTTCCTGAGAATTTATGTCCATGCTTCGCTCCAAGTGGAACCCGGAGCGAGAACAAGAGCGTGGCTGAGGGATCTCGCAGAGGGATCTCCTTCCAGGCTCGCTCCGCAGAGCAGGGGTGCAGCCCCGCGGAGGCACGGGAGGGGAGCGGAGCGGAGCGGAGCGGGGTCCCCCGGCGCTCCCCGCCCACGCCAGCTCCTGAGGAGAAGGAGGTGAGGGGCTCTGCTCCGCCGGGGAGCCCTCAGCGCCGGGCGAAAGGGGAAGGAGGGCAGAGCGGAGCGGCGGGCCAGCCCGCAGCTTGTTGCGGGAGGGAAGCGGGGAAGGGGGAAGGGAAAGCTCCGACCCGGGGAGAGGGGAGGCGGAGGGCAGCGCTCCCCGCGCAGGGCGCTCGGCAGCTGGGGGGGGGGCAGAAGCGGGCGGCTGCAGAGAGAGGGTGAGGGAAGGGGCGCTCCCTCCCTCAGCGCCGGGGCTGGGGGCAGAGCCGGGGCGGGCGGCTGCCCCTCACCTGGTAGATGTCGGCCCAGCTGGCGGCCTGGTCGAGCCGGTGGAACTCCTTCTCGATCTCCATGGTGGGGACGCCGCGCCAGGCCTGGCCCCCCAGCGCCTCTCCCGCTCCCGCCCGCCGCTCCGGCAGCTCCGGCTCCAGCTGCTCCCGAGGCCGCGGCTGCCTGCTTTGCATGTCACCCCTCCCTTCTCCCCGCCGGAACTACGCAGCCCGCCCCGGCGACGCGACGTCCGGGGCGGCCCCGCAGCCGCGGGGGGCCTGCGGGGCGGCGGGAGAGGGGGGCGCGCGGGAGGCGCGCGGCGCCAACGGTCTGTAACGGTCGCTGCGGGCGCGAGCGCCCTGTGGCGGGGCTGCGGGGGCCGCTGCCCGCCTGTGGCGGGCGGGGGAGGCAGCGCCTTCCTCCCGCCTGGGCGCGGGGAGCTGCCGGCCCCCCGGCCCCCTGAGGCGAGAGTCCGGCAGAGAGCCGCTCCCGGCGGCAAACGGGGCGGGCTCGGGTGCCTCCTCCCCCTCAGTACCCCGCGCCGCCAGCCCAGCCGTCCCGCCCGGGGCCGCGGTGACAGGTAGGGCGGCCTCGGCGGGGCTGAGGGGCCGCAGGCTGGAGGTGGCAGCGGGGAGTCCCGGCTTGTGCTCGGCAGCGGGATCTGGCTGGGGAAACAGCAGACGGAGCCGCTGGTTGTAGCTCTTCGGGCCCCAGGCTGGCGTCTTCTGGTTTCTGAGCCATGAGGGAGTGCTTGAATCGTGTTTTCAAGCTCTTCGTCTGCGGCAAGAGGGTCAGAAATTTTAAAAAATTCTCACGCAGCCATCTGATTGCAGAGGAAGGGCTGTAAGGCGAACGGCGGTCTGGCAGCAGGTGCCCGGTCTGGCAGCGCAGGGTGCTTGGATGTGTGGTATGTGCACACTTCAGAGATGGGGGAGACAACTGCATTCTCTCTCGCTGCACTCAGAATCTGGAGAGTTTATTTTTCGCTCTTACACAGTCTGCAGAATGAAATGTATTTCTGTCAGTAGTCCCATACCCTTTGATTTAAAGGAAAGAGTGATGTGACAAGCTCTGAATGGAGTTTGATCATCTGTCTTCAGCTCTTGGATTACTACTCTGAAATGGCCGTTACCGTCAAGGTGCTATAGTCCTATCCCAGGAGGTAAACATTTGTCATTCTATCCCACCCTTCTCATAAGGCAATGCTGAATGAAGTTTTAGCATACATATCTCATTTTAGAGAGCCAATGTCCTTCTTCCTGAGCTTCAAGAGCAGATGTTCCAAACATATGGATGTAGTTATCCCACGTATAATGCTAGAGCACACTTTGTTTCCAAAGCGAGGAATTTTACTCCTCATGTCAGCCAGCTTCTGTTTGCTAGATTACTGTTTCTCAGGCTTTTAGAGCATACTACTACTTCTGAGAGCTCGTGCAGGCTTGGCGCACCTGGTATCTCTGAAGCATGAACACTGACCCAAAATAATAAGGTTGTGAGAGTGGGTTTGCAGGATCAACATTTTTCATGAGTGAATTTGATTATAAATACCCTAAGCACAGCATGGATTGAAGGCAGTGAGAGTGGTAGAGTTCTCAACAGGCGAGATGTACCACTGTCATGGAAGACAGGTATTTCATAGCTTAGCTGCAGGCCTTGCACCACTTAGCTGTTCCTGCCAGAGGAAGCTTTTCCATTGCTTTTCCTAATCATTCTACCGTGCAGTCTTTGGAAGAGGCTTCCTTTCAAGTGTTTAGCCCCAGAATGCCACCCCATTCAAGACTTGCTTGTTAGGCTACTTAAGTGCAAATGGATGCTCTCTGAGAAGAGAGGACTAGTCAGAGATGTGAGCTGAGGGGCCCAGAATTTTGGGGGAGGGTTAGTAGTAACGCCCACAGTAAAGGCAAGCTGTGGAAAGCGTCTTAATAGGATAAACGACTTAACCAAGGTAAACAATGAAACATTATTCTCTAGTCAGCTGCTGCATGTAGCATAGAGGCATTAGCAGATGGTATTAAAAAGATTTTTTGCCTTTCTTACTGCACGGGCTTTCTCTTGACCTGATTTTTGGAACTAGGCAGATGCAGTATTAGTCCCATGAATAAAAGGACTTCCACCTATTGAGACCTGCTTCTGTATTTCTAAAAGCAACGGATGGGGGGCTGCATCTTCTCTCCCAATCTGGCTGCTCTGAGGCAGTATCCTTATCTTGAGTCCAGGTGGTGAATTTTTAACCTACTGGACCTGGGGACATAAAGACAAATTTAACAACTTTGCTGCTTTCCCCTCTCCCTGTTATTTCAGGGTCAGAAATTATCAACGTATGTGGAGAGTCTTGCTGTGTTTCAGTGATTCCATACTGAGAGATGAGTCTTTATAATGTCACTGAAGAGCAGTTCCTGTGGACGGCCATTTTTCATGCAAGCATAAACCTGATCCTACCTAGAAGAGGTCAAAGCTTGTGATGCTACAGCTAAATGCAACTGAATTACTGCAGTGCATAAGCATTTTATAAAGGAAGATAGCATATGGTCTTTTATGCTTATGTCACCTGAATGGGCCTAATAAATAAAATCAGTACAAGTTCTTCAGTCAATGATTCATCAGCAATGTATTCTGCTGTGTACTGTTGTCACTGAATTAATTGCCTTGAATGACAAAAACTCACATATTGCCCTGAACAAATTGATATTCAGCTGAAGATTTCACAGAGTAACCGAGAAAAGAAGGTATTATAAAAATTGCCAGCGTATCTTACATTTCTTCACAAATTTCTATCACAGTTGCAATATTTGTGGCCAGTAACATTTTAAAATGTGTCAGTCTGGTTCGATGAATGATTTTATTAAATAACTGGAAATTTTGGAGGGGATAGACTACGTTATAAATGTTTGCTTTTACCTACATATGCCTATATAAAAGAAGTAAGAAACAATTTGCAGCAGTGATACACATTGTGACTCCTATTTCAGAAAAGCACAGCTAATTGGTGCATATACTATTGAATTCTTTTGGCTTTCTTTTTACACACAATTTCAGCAATAGTACATGCAATGACGTCCATAGCTAAAAACCTCAGACCCTTACAATATGCAGTTAGATACTAGTTTATGTCAAATAACAAGCTTCATCTCTTTGGCACCTTGTGGTGCTACAGCAATGTAAAAGGCACACAGGCCACTTTATGGAGCCATCAAGTGCATTCTGAAATTCCTCCTGCTGACTAGGGGAGAGCATTCCATCTTTTTCTTTGTAACAGTTGTAGGGGTTTGTAGTAATTTTTATTTGTCCTCCAATATACGCTAGGCTCTAGCTACCCACAAAACAATGTGAAACAGCCTGGCCTTGAGTTTAAAAATGAACATTATCAGAACAATGAAACTAACTCTATTATTTTTAATTCATTTCAAACCCATAAAATGACTTATTCAGTCTAATCATGTTAAAGTATTTAATTTGCCTTTCTGCTAACAATGTTCAGCATTTTGAGATGACCTAGTTTAAAACAGCCAATGTCATAAATCTCCATTAAAGTGCCTGCAAACATGATACACGTTCCTTCACTATTTGATTTTTGAATGCAACTTTATAGTTACATGAAGCCAGTTGTAGCAGGCTGCATCTCCAGTGTACGACTGGGAAGCTTGTCATTCACATTCAACACACTTAATGCTATTGCACTGTACATATTTGTATCTCTATTTAGCAGAAATATAATCTCGTGTGAAACAGAGCTCAGACTTGGATCCTCTAGCATGTCCTTTTGGTGTTACATCTTAACCATTCCTTGTTCTGATTTTCTCTTTTGTTGTAGTTAAGCATTCGGGATTGTTACTGTGGAAGGTTCAGTTCTGTCTTGATTTTCCTCTCAGTAATTTTACAACATCACACAAGGCTCTAATGATTCACGTTATACCTCCATTACTTTGAAGTTCCTGTAAGTTCATGAGCAAAATCCAGTGCAATTGGACATTGTCATATGGTGTAAATAGACTTGTGCTTCTGATTTTGTTCTGATGTTAGCATCAGTTTTAATGTGATAAAATTATTCTTGATATATATTACTGTATGCAAGATAAGGATCAAGCCTGGTATATTGTAACTGTATAATTTCTTCGGTAAAAATGTACATTAGCTTGTAATTTTTTAATACTAAGGTTACATACACAAATTAGTATTCGGGCTCATCTAACTTTAAAGCTCCTTGACGAGGTAAGCAGTTAAGAGTGGAACTTAAAAAAGATAGCATGTTTAGTGGAGACTCAGGATGAGAGACTACAATAGGAAGTAGCAGAAATAGGAAACTGTTAAATATTTTAGTTTGTGTACTTCTGAGAGTCTTAGGCATCTAAGTCAAGTGTTCAGGAAAGTAGGTATCTCTGAATTCACAGATCTGAGCCACCTTTGGGAGTGAGATGCACAAGCCAGATGACTTTTTTAACAGAAAGAGAGAAAATGTTGTAATGAACATGGGTTAAGGACAAAATTGCTATAGCCCAAGTCTTAGGGAACTCATCAGAAAGGACAGTCAGATTCTAGTCCTGCTGGTGGTGAATGTCTGTGCAAAACAGTTTCAGATATGTAAGGGAGGCTGAAAGATCTCCACACCAGACTCCATGACCTCACGATTAGGGCACTGCTGAGATGCGACAGATGTGTTTCCCTGAGGCAGAGGCAAGAGTTGAAGGCAGGTCTACAACATCCCTGTGTAGTAAGAGATCTAACCGCTGAGGTATTAGTTGAAAGGTGATTCCCATCCACAGCTCCTTTCTTTGTTTTCAGAATGTGGCCTACTGGTGCTTTGAGTATGTCTCCAGGACCAGGTTTCTCAAGGAGTCTAAGCGTGGAGAACTTATTTGTGAGCTGGGGGCTTAGACTAAGGAGAAAAGCTGGTTTAGGCAATTGTGTCAAAACTGAGGGAATTTTGTGCATGCTAAGAGTTCAGGCAGAGAATTTTAGACTCAAAGTTTTAGGCTGGTGACCTGAGACCTTGTAATCTAGCGAAGGATTCATATTGTACTGGGCACTTCACAAAGACATTGTAATAGGATGCTGGTGTCAGAAACCAGTCACAACTTATCAGAGAAGATGCAATTAAATGACTTGGCTATTGTGACTTGAACAGTGGTAGAATCAGAGTGTCGAGCTTCAGTCTGGCTTGTAACCCTGTATCCTCTCTATCCTTCTCAAATCAAAGGAATAATTTTCTTCTATCTGGCTTTCCTGATGCCTGTCTCTTTATACCAAGATAAAAGAACAAGCATTTACTGGGAAGAGGATACTGAAATTAACTCTTATCAAAACCATCACCACAGAGAGAGCCAATAGAAAAGCTGAATTAATCAATGAATCTCAGTTAAAAAAAAAAAAAAAAAAAAGCTCGGAAGTGTTTGCATAATTGGTTGGTGCTAAATTCCTAGAAAACTATACAGGGTAGGACAGTGGGGAGAGGGGTAGTATTTCTCCTGGAATTCCTGCTGATGTCCTTATCCTGCAGTATTAAATAAGTCCCCAACAAGAAAAGGATGGAGGATCCTAAAATTATCTGGCTCAATGGACAGTGAAGCTCTCCGTGATGTAGAAGTCATATGGGAACTAATTAGAATTTTGCTCTTTCTGAAAGACCGGGAAGCAGGATGAGTATCTGTTTCTGCAGTGACTAATACCTTTCGCATTTAGAAGCAAAGATGCTTCAAGTTATTTCCTAACAGCTCCTTCAGATCAAGGGCTGAGAATGTAAGTATAAAAGGTTTTAATAGATAAATGTCTAGCGAGAGATCTAGTTGTATATAGCCACCTTGGATCTGCAGTGCTCCAGAAAAATGATTCCTGGTCTTGGCTTGTTCTTTCTGTGTTCGTAGTTAGAGAAAGAGACATTAAAATATTCACACACCAGTGTGTTAAACTATAGGGAAGAAAGAGTTCTTTATTATGGCTCAATATTGAATCTGTTGGGACGAATGCTTGACATCTTTTTAATGAGGACAGCTTCTTTCCGAGACGTGTTAGGAGAGGTGGCACCACTTTGTTGCAGAGTAATCCCTTCTGTGAGTTCTAATCCTTGTGAAGTGGTCCACTTCACCTTGTCTCCTGATGAGAACAGATGATACTCTAGAGGCTGGACTTTGTGCTGTAAGAGCAGATGTACTGAGGATAGTGGGAGTACAACAAGAGTGTGAGAAACCAAACTGCAGTTTGTCGGTGTGCAACAGAAAATTTTGTCTGATAAACAGATATCAAAATCCTTGCTCCAAAGCACTTCAGGATTGAGATGATGAGAGATGATCTTAAACCCTAAATGCGACAGAATCCCTGAAGTTCCTCTGCAATGAAGCATCTTAGGTGACAGATGCAGTGCCATGAAAAACAGAGTCCTCGGTGAGAGCACAGTCATGGAGAAGAATGGCGCATGGGTTCACACGCTTCAGATAGCCAGTCCTACAGAGAGAATCAGCATCTTCATGGATGGCTGGGAAAGGGGGCCAACATGGAAGTGGCCAGGTTGGCTAGACACTGCGTTGTCTAATCAGCTAGAGAGCAGTAGCAGCCATCAGGGGTTGGTTTCACTTTAGTTGGTGTGTAGAGGTGGCCTCATGGGGAGCTTCACAGGAACTGGACAGTTTTACACGGCAGTTGGGACCAACCTGACACTGGAATTCAGCTGGATCAGGACCAAAAGAAGCTGCAGAGTGGAAAATGAGGATGGAGAATAGTGATGAAAAGGAGACGCAAATAGAGAAAATATAATTCTGATGGCACGTTAAAAATAAAACCTGGATTTGAAAGCAACGCCGATTATCTGAGGAGCGAGAGTCACGTTCTCCTAGTGCGGGTCAGGGAAGTGACGTCACACTTGTGTTACCGTTTGGGATGGCGCCATCTACCGGCTGAAGTGCTTTACCTGCGGCGCCTCGCACCTACGTTTTCAGCGCTGAGGAAGGTCACTGTGTTTGTACCTCGTATGGACCTATTTGTGCTAAATTCGTCATCAAGGGTGTTTGTGCATTGTAGCTGTGGGTCAGCCTCGTCTTAAACTTCAGAGGGATAACTTCAACATGTCGTAGCATGATTCACACATTGACATGGAGCTCAGGAGCCGCTTACCTCAACCTAAGTCATTGCATGACTCTGACCTCTTCTGAAACCTTAGTAATTGAACTGGGCCCCAAAATGATCTCTAATAAAGAGGCTATTGAGAGAGAAAATTACTTGTAGCAACAAGAAATGTATGCATCATTAAAAGTAACCGCTTGGTGTCACTCTTTTCCGTAGTTAATACTGTATGAAGTTAAGGAAATATTTAAATTGTTTACTCAGTCGGTGTCTCCTTTTGGAAGCATTACTGTAGACAACTGGGTGGGAGCAGAGCTGCTCATGTAATGAAACAAATGTCTTCCTCTTTGTAATGAACCGTTTTCTGTAATGATAATTATATAGATACCCTGTATTACTCATTGCAGTGCCTCTGATTCTCCAAGGACGAGGCTGAAATTTAGAAGCTGAGTGGATGTGGCATCTAAACTCTGGGCAGATGTACTTGTGGAAAGCTGCAGCACTGCTGCATGTCATAACTACTCGTTTCTCAGCTCGAAAACAAGCGCTAGAGCAATTGCAGTCTTCTGTACGGAAACTATGACCATAATTTTTCATTTTAAGAAAAATACAAAATTTAGCACAAAATTATTGTTGCAGCAATGCTATAGGGTCTCATGCATGGATGGTCTCATGCATAGACTGTCCCCTTCTAAATTAGGCTCTGCATGAAAGCAAGATGAAAAGACTGTCCTTGACCCATTTAATCAAGTAATAATTAAAGTTCTATTTTATTTTGCTTCAGTAGAGGGTCTTAAAACTGTTAGTGTATTTTTGAAAACTTTGCTATAAGTGTTGATGGAAGGTTATTAAGAGTTGAGCCATTTGACTTTTTACGCTGTTCCTTTCCTGATTGTGAAGATGCACTTTTCCACTGGCAAAATATTTTAGTCTAAAATGCTTCTGCAGGGAAAATTGACCCTCACATAGCTTGGCTTGTTTTGACAGATTTTTTTCAGTGACTTTTGAACTATTTTCTTCTTGACAGGAAGCAGTACAAATTAAAAAAAAACCAAACAAAACAACACAATCTAGTGATGATTGGGATAGAATAGAATAGGTAATAGGAATGTCTGGATTGGAATTTTTATAAGGAGGTCTGTTTTCGTGACATTTCCAGTCCTGGCTTGCAATGTAAGGAGGGTAAATTAATCTCTGGATTTATAATTTCAGTTGAAGCCCAAGCGGGCAATACCTGTTTACCCTAATGCTGAATTGGACTTGTCAGGCTCCACGCTTTTGGATGCCTGTCCCAGTAGAATCAAAGGTCTTAAATGTATTCCAGTCAAGAATATGGGCTGAAAAGGGCCACTTGGATGATGTGCCCTACAAATGTGTGCAACCATTTAATAGATATTTAGTCCTCAAATTGCACTCTCCACACAGATCCAGAGCAGCAAAACATTTCCTAACAGCCTATATGAAATTTACGATCTACCTTACAAAATACTAAAAGTTGCAAAATCTGCAAACCATTGCAGGAAAAAACCAGAAGAGATTAAAAGCATTACTAGTGACTTAGATCCTTATAATAATGGAGGATTAGGTAACTGAAAAGGTTCTGTGATCTCAGGACACAACCCTTCTTGCACTTTAGAGAGGAAGGCAGTCCCTCCCCAAAATAATTCCACCCTGTCTAACCCGAGGCACATTGATTTTTCATCCCCAAAATACTCTGATTCAGAGTTTTTAGTTCGTAAATTGTCCATTAGAACCTGGCACTTGAAAAGAAAATGAGAATACAAAATACAGGATTGGATCTTGTTACTTATTCCACTTCATAAAAAAAGAAGGTGCTTGTCCAAACTCAAACATACATTTCATATCCTCTCTTCATTCTCCATAGTTCAAAGCAACTTGATGAAGAAAGTTGCAAATAAGCGAAATCTGCTATATGGAGTGGCAAGATACGTGACTCTTCATGACATAGTTGCTATGTTAGCTGTCAGGCTTATTCTTTAGCTCTTGGGGAACAGAGCTCCTCCTCTGGGATTGGCTAATGAGAATGCTGTTAGCAGGACGAGGATGCCAAAAACTTTGCTTACTGCCTCTGTTAAGAGAGTAAGAATAACTTTTTTTGGTAAAGTTTACACTAAACTAGCCTTAAGAAATAATCTGTCGGAATTCTGTGTGAAAACGAAAGAAGGGATATCTACCTATTATCTGTACATGGAAGTTTCAGCCATCAGCGATGGTGTGGCAAAGCGTGCCTATGGGGGAAGTGTACAACGTATGTGCGTGCATGTGCACCCTTTGCTGCTTCTGATATTTTTCAGCTTTCATGGGTTTTGCAGAATGTGTTTAAGGTTAATGTCATGCTGTGGCAGAAGCAGCTAGAGGTAGAAATTTGGAAGTCATAGCTGCTAAAGACCATCGTACCACTGGATGGCACTATAGTCCTTTCTGCTCATAGTAATCACAGCTCTGAATAATTTACTCCTCAAGAATTTTAGGTCGAGTAGCAACTAATAGGGAAATAGTTACTGGAAAGACTTTTTTATTGCTAACGTGATGTTAATAAAATAAAATTACACTTTCAGAGCTGGCTTTAGTTTTGCAGCATTAGATTTTAGGAAGTCTATGTTGAAATCTTGCCAGGTTGCTTAGTTTTCTAAATAAAGATTTCAAAATGCAGTTGCGTCTGTCATATGGGACTCAGGCACTGTGTGCTCCCTACTGGCATAAAAGATGTTATGGGTATGTTTTGTGATTATAGGGTATTTTACCCCAAGGCTTTCATTCGCTGTTTCATGCTTTATGCAATGTTTTATATTAATGAGAGAATGTTTTCAGCAACCCTTTCTTTAAACAATCCTTTTTCATTTCAGCAGATATGGCATATCTGAGTTTGGAATCGCCTTCAGCTGCGTATCCTAGGGCTACAGAATGGGTGAGTGTGCTTTACTCTGCAGACCTGTAGTCTTGCAAGCATAAATATTTTTCACCTCAAGTTGAAGGCACAAGTGTTCAAGGGAACGTCTGATGATCATTCAAAGTTGTGGCTGCTGTTTTTACATGTGCACAGAAGCATTAGCTTAAATTTGAGTTATTTATACACTGTTAGTTTAATACTGAGACAGTTATGTCATTGGTATCACTATGACCATAGCATGGCATTCAGCGCAAGCAAGCCAGTTGCAAATTTACCTGAGTTTCCTGTAGGGTTTTGCAGTCTGTTCTGAGTTCCTTGCTGCCAGGACACTTAGTTTGAAGCTAAAAGTGAATTGTATACATGAACTGCTGAATAGACTTGGGCTGTGTATCCAAAGGCAAAGTGTTTGGCAGCAATATTGACCTAGCCTCACCTCCTTTGCCACCTGCTGCTGGTTTCTGTGGTATACCACCCCTTCAATTGTGCCAGCCCAACTATTTATGCAGCTGCACTTGGAAATGGAGCTGGGAACATATCTACTTAAAAAAAAAAAAAAATACTAGGTTTTCTTCTGGGTTAGTTTTAAGCAAGATCAGGTCTCCAGTATAGTGAACCACATGGTTACACAAACAATTTTTATAGAACAACAGAATACATTGATGCTGGGGCAGGAAGATTACAGAAGAGAAATATCAATACCATAAGCCAGTATTGCCACTAAAGACTTCATCTTGAGACACCACAACTAAATTTACAATTTCAGTGATTCACAGTAATCTGTGTTTTAAATTAAGATAAGGTCATATTTTAAATAATTCTGTTTGGAGCTGCTTCCGTATGACGTCTTTTGGTGGCACACAGACTTAGTATGGGCCCTGACAAGCCCAGATAAAACATTCTGAGCACAGCTCAATGTTGAATTTAATATTTATGACAAAAAAAACCACCAAAAAAATATAAGTAAGATCACTGTAGTGGCAGAAAATGCCTTATGTGGAAAGAGTGCTCTGAAATTCTTTTTACGTAGGAGTAGAATGAGAGCCTTGTAGTTTCAGGTAAGCCTCTAAGTGGAAAAAATAGTGATAGGAAAATAAGAGTACATCCATTTTAACCAGTATTTCATTGAAACAAATGTGACTATTTTCATATTGTCCTCTAAAGACCTATCATTTCTGGAGGCATATGTTATTTCTTTTGTAGTGTGTGAGTTTTATCACTCTTAATTTATTTCCCATAAAGGAAGAGGAGCTCAGATCAACTCCTTTTCATTTAGTCCAAGAAGGGCTCAATAAAACTGTTTGAGAAACTAACACCACATTTGGGATGACAGTAGGTAGATTTACACATTGTATTTCCCCAGCACTGTATATAAACAAGTATCTTGCAGCTGAAATATTTTTTCCAAGTCAGATAGAGTAAAAATTTCAAATCCGGCCTAGTTTGATAAGCAGACAAGCCAGAAAAATACTGCTGCAGGGGAAAGAAACCGTAGTGCATGGTTGGCCTTGGTGACTACCTGCCAGGAGAAAAGGGACCTATGAGACTTTCTTCTAATGCATTATCTGCATTTTATCTGCTCAAACACTTCAGAGTTCAGGAAGAGCAGCCAAAGTCAATTTTTGCTTAGAGTGTTTAAAACCAAAAATAAACAGAAGGGAGAAGTTGTGCGTGTGCAGGAGGAGGTGTTTGGGTGGAGAATGGACAGGGTGGTGGGATTGGGGAGGGAATGTTTTAACCTACATTGACTCTTCTGCAATCCTCTTGGAAGTATACACTGTTTTCTCAAATGACAATGAAATTGCACAATACATAATTGTGGTGGTGGAGAGCTGCTGGTGTGTATCCAGGGGCCAGTATTCTATCTGATCTCAACAGGTAGATGAAACAATAGTTAGTATAAATTAGAGAACACTTTTGTCATTACCGTATGCTAGTTATCTGATTCTACAAAGCCTGAAAAATGCCTTCTGAAATGTATAAAACAGAAACTGAATTTTCAGGTCTTTGTCTGTTAATATTTTAAAATATTTTTTAAAAGGGAAAAAAAAAAGCTTTGCTGACTGTGCGGTACTCCAAAGTGCCTGAAATCTGTGAACCTTCACAGTGTGCACTGTTATGCTGGTCCAGACACAACAAAATCCTTAGTATTTCAGGAACATTTTGTGAACTTCCCCCGTCTTGCCGTCTGAGAAGAGGTACCTTGATATTGCTTTCATCCAGATCTGTCTGATGATTGAGAGATTAGTTATCCACTCTGTGCCTCCACCCTCCCCACTTGAATCAGGTATTCTCAGCCTGACTATCAAGCTAACTTAACCCTGTATTCCAATGGAAATGGTAGTATTTCATCCGTAAAATTCTCTTTCGGTCTACTAACTCTATTTATTGAATGTAATGGCTTATAAAAGCTACAAGGGCTAATGCTCCTGGAATAGCTTGCTGTTTAGCGACCAATCACCACCGTTTTTGAGTTACCCTGTTCCAAAGGAAGCTCCAAGAACAATTGTGCCTTGACATGTAATTCTTCCCAACTCTGTAATATCTATGCAGAGTATAAATTGTTTGGCATCATCTTTTATGAAGCAGCCCTGTCCCTTTTGTTGTGCGTAATCTGCTCTGTGATGAAGAAAGGGCATGGTGCAAGTCCCTGCTTTAGTACTTCTTCCCTGTTTTGTGAATTGTATAGGGTAGCATGGATAAATGCATTTTCTTGAACAAGTTTTCAATGGACTGAGCAGGGATTCAAGAAGGCGTTCTAATGTGGTATTTGAATTTTATTTCAGGTGTATAAAAGAGAAATTGAAGCACTGTTACAAAATTAAAACATTGCTATATATTCTGCCTATGATCTGTCTGGTAGCAGACAGATCTGCTTCTGTTCTTATTTAGGAGTGTAAATAATCCATATGTCATTTTTATTGTGGAATTATGACAGTGTCTTGCCCACATTCTGCTTCTTCACGAATCTCATGAAACCTAGGGTTGGGGCAAAACTTGCAGCTTGTGAATTTTCCAATATATTCTATACAAACTGACTAGCCACAATTTGGCTTTATATTTCATGAAAGAGGAATAGTATTAAAGCTTGGTTGGAACAGATCTTGAGAGTTTAAATTAGGGATCAGCTACAGGGATGTTTCTGCTAAATGTCTGTCTATGAGATTCTCAAGCTGAGCTCTACAGAATACATTGGAAGTGGAAGGGAGGATGATATATTGCCAGAGTTGCTGGAAACAGTGCAGGATGTATCAAAGAGTTTGAGATAAAGGTAGGGCTAATCAATGAATTTCCAGTCTTTTGCCTCTCTTTACATTCTCCCAGACGCATCTGCCATTCTCAGCTCAGCACCTTACAGCATTGGTCTTCCACGATAATATCTATGGGGGTATCCCTTTCCCCCCATTAATGTGAGCACCACTAAGAAATGAGTTGGGGAGAAGAATATTAAGGGCACAAAATATGTTGGAGCAGGGAGTGAAAGCATTCAGATGAACCTAAATAGACCTAAATGGGTGAAGATTCTCTAATATTCTCAGACATTCTATTCCAGTGCTTCAGCAGCTTCACTATTAGATACTTTCTACTAGTGTCAAACCTACATCTTTACTTCTAGTTCTGCTTGTAGCTCTATTCTTGAAGAAGACATCTTCAAATGAGTTTTTTTCCAATGCTAAAATGAGTGGAAGGATTAGCCTGTATATCTTGAAGGATTATATATTTTTATATACCAGTAATGATCAGTGATATTCCAAAATTATTTTCATAAGCCATTTTTAAATTTTAAACATTTTAGAGTGGATACTTTGGGCATCCAAATGCATATGTAAAATGTCCATGAGACTGGTTTGCAAACACATTAGGAAGCTGCATGTTACTGTATTATCTGTCATGCGCACATATGGACATTAGTAAGTACCTGCACTAGATGTGGAATGTGAGCACAGTTGTGCCAGCTGCATGTGTAGGCAAAACAATGAAGGAACGGTTTTATATGCATTTTGAACTTATATTTGTGTGCTTAGCTTCTTTAAAAATCAGTTGCTTTCTCTGTCTGTGGCATCAGGCAGCGAGCATACCACATATGAATGATTTTTGAGTGCTCTTGCTAAAGGATTAAATCACAAGCTCTACTTATTTATGAAGAAATGCCTTCCAGCAGGGTTGAATCTCTCTTTTGTAATTGATAGAATAGGAGGAGATTTAACCAAACTAATTTATTCTGGTTCCTATGAAAAATATGGTCTGTGAAAACATAAAAGCACTTACAAAATGTCAACATTTCACTCCTGTCTGCATGTAGATCAATATGAATGGGTCACAGTAACCTCTCAGAGAGCAGGTCTGTATGACAACCAAAACTAATATGTATCTAAGGTTCTTAAAAAAAAACACAAACCACCTTTATCCATGGAGTATCTGCTCTCAACAGGATAATTGATATCAGATAGGTCTGAATGATCTTCTATTAATATGGCTGCTTTTAACTTTGCATTGTAGCAGAGTAAAACTTTCATCAATATATACAGGCATAGTTGATCTAGAAGTATATATTCTGCGTTGCTTGTTGTTTCACTTCCCTTCTTGGTCAAATGACTATCTTACTATGATACTTTTCAACATTTTTAATGGGCACAAATGTGGGAAAAGTTCTCAAATTGCATGTGTAATTACCACTGCTGTATGCAGTGAGCTGTGCTCATCTCTAGCTCGGGATAACATTTTCAAAAGCTATTAACTAAGAAGTTTAAAAGACATTTCTGTACCAGGTGGTGGTATGAATGGTAGAGATGTCAGACTGACATGGTGCAGCACATTTCTGCAGATACATTAGTTGGCAGCTCTAAATAATGTAACTTAGGTGTAGGAAAACTCCAGTGAGCCCTGCCTTCCTGCCCCATTTCTGATTGCATCACATCTCTGCCATGATTCAGCAATACCATTTCTGGTTGGGGTGCTAGTGCTCTGTCACAAGTGCATACTCTTAGAAGTGTATGTACCCTTTGTGTGATGTGAACATACCAGAAATTTGTTTGGAAATTAAAGATTCAGGCTCCTAAATACAAAATGCTTTTGAAAATCACAGGATAGCTGTGTAGTATGTCTTTGCAGATCTTGTGTGGTGTACTGAAAGTCTGAATCCATCTGGGAATTAAGTGGTAAAACAATTAAAAAGACCTTAAAATATTGTATGGTCTTGATCTTGGAAAGAATTCTTGTTACCTAGATGCATAGTCCAGTAATATTGATCAGTTTCCATGTACCCTGTGATTTGTGTTTAGCACCCTGGTAGTTTAATCAGGAGCCAGGAAAAGGTTGATGTACTGAAGACAGCTTTAATTTTAAAATCTGAAATTAAATAGCAAAATCAGAAGAAACATGAATCCTCGGGATTTAGATTTAGCTCCTTCTCTTTGTCATCTTAATTGAAAACTTAAATATGAAGAGGTCAAATATGAAGTACATTGCAAAGACTTGGGTTTTCTGGTTTTAAGTTCTTTCCTTCTGAAAGCCTTTCATTTGCTACTAATTTCAATTTCATATGCAAGACCAGATTCAGCAAAATATTTGACTGTATGATATATACTCAGACTTAAGAATGTGCCTAACAGGTTTGCAAAATTAGTCAAAATTCTGAAAATTAATTTGTCTATTTAAAATGTAATATGGAATAAATACCCTAATTTTTTCTTCATCTGTCATGTTCTTCTATTACGTATTAAGATACTCTACTGTACTGTTAAACATTACAGCTAAATATAGTATTCAATAAATAAGAAACAAGATGGAAAGATTAATCTGTTCTTCTCCACCCAAAGGATCAAGCAGTTAAAACTATAATCGGATTCCTCCGAGTCTGATCTTTTGCTGATGATGAACACTAGCTCAGTAAAACCCAGAAGTACATGGGGAAAAAAATCTGGCACAAATATAAATCTGAACCATTGTAAACAGTTCTTGTAAATATTTCTCATCCAACATACCTCAGATTCCTAAATGTTTGATAATGAATCTTTGTTGCAGCTCTCTCTATAATCTCTTTTTAGTTCAGGTGCTGTAAAGGCACAAAGTACAATGTCACAGTTAAGATGTAGCCACATCACCCAGAGCAGTCAAGAATCACCGTGTCTCATAAATTGTTGTCTGTGTGCTGAGCTGTAGTCACTGACCATGAAGTCATTTTTAGCCTGTGCCAATTCTGTAGTAGAATGTGTTAGATTAAATCACTGTGAAGGTGAAAGGATGGGCCTAGTATTAAATTTTGGAGGTCTGGGGTCTAGTCCTTTTTAGTTATCTTGATTGCATTCTTGTAGATTGGAGTAGACCTTTAATAGGAAATTAAATGGCAAGACCCTTTAAGGAGCTTATAAAAGACAATGCGTAGTGTCAGTCCACATGCACTTCTGAACTACTTACGGTTACTTAAATGAAGGGAGGTAGTAGTTATTTGCATGCAGCTATAAGGTTTATTTTATGTGCATTATTTGCAGGACTCTAACAACTGAGACAGGAACTCCACAGGAGCACAGGTTATTATCCCTTTGAAATTTGAAATGCACACTAGACAATCCAGGATTAACCAAAACAATGATAGTTTGAGAGTCTTAAATTTTCTGGCATGTGTATACAGACATCATTTTTGCTACCTGCCATCTGGAAATCTCTGGTATCATTGCAGAGCTCTGAGTGTCTGGTTTACGTTTTGTGGGGTTTGTATATAGTCTAGTATGTTTTTCAAGATGTTTGCTGGATCAGTTCCAATTCTTTCTCCAAAGCTTTAAGCGTAGGGAGATTACTGGGAAAACTGATGTTGATCCTCTTGGTAATGGGGACAGAGATGCAAACTCTCACCTCTGTAATAGATATCACATGGTCTGCCTTCTAATGCTTAATATAGAAATCAGTTGCCACTGAGGCCTGTCCTGTGCTGAGTTATAATCAATAAATCATATGTTGGTGATGGTTGTTCATGTTAGATCTTATTTAAAGACTTCAATATCTTAAGCTGCTACGCAGTATTTGCTTGTTTTTCTTGTTGCATATTCCATATTATCAGCCGTAATGTTGTGATTTACAAGAATATTGGTTCACATCTGACAGGATAGAAAAAAAAGGGGTTCATTGTTCCTTTTTCTTATGTAACTGAATCAACTCCAATAGTGTTACTCCTGATTTAAGTATGTAATAAGAATTGGGCTATTAAAGAATAACAGCAAGAAAAGAAAAATTCTGGTTTCCCAAAGGAAGAGAATTAAAGGGTGAAGAAGGAAACAATGCTCAATTAGGTCCACTGAATGTGGAAAATTCTATTCTAAATTTCTACAGAAATTTAGGCTCACGTGGATTGCATTAAGCAAATGAGCTGCCCACAGGAAGAACCAAATGACACTGTTGGGTGTTAGCTGGCCACTTGTTGACCAAAATCAAAAACGAAAACCTCCTTTGTCACCTATAGATTGTGACCATTTGATTGGCATAGCACCTATGTCCAGTTGTTGTGCAAAGAATTAGTATACTGACAACCTAAAAATCAGATGATATAGTGCAGAAATTTTGTTATATGTAAACTATGTTCTGATCAATTTATAGAACTTCATTGATACAGGTTTAAATTTGGTAAAGATTTGGCTGTCAGTTCTGTTACATGTGTGTGTGTGTGCACATGTATAAAATCTTGCAAATATATTTATTACTTCCAGCATAAAAGAAAATCGAGGAATATCAAGAACAACTCATGAAACAGAAGCTGTGATAATTTCTCAATACAATGAGAAATTGTTTCTAAGATACAAGTATTCAGTATAAACTCTCTATGAAGGCCTTTGTTCAGATTATTGTTTATAAATATTCTTGGGTTTTGATTACAGAGGTTTTTTAGTACTTAGTTAATAATAAAGGAAAGTAGTTCAAGTAGTTACTTTTTTGGTTTTTTGATCAGTCTATGCTTTTACATGATGGAATTGAATAGCATTCATGTTCCCTAATTGTAGGCACATCTTACATTCCAAATACATACTTAGCTTTTAATTACCTGTACAGTAAATAGAAAAAGATGGCGATTTAGAGCTCGATGCATTGAATTGTCTTCCAAGGATAACGCCACTTTGTGTTGACAGTGGATTAAGTAAGGACAACTAACTTCCCATTTAGCTATCCAGTTTATTGTGCACAAGTCAGTAGTATGAATTTCTACCTCTCTTCTTGATAGTAAATTAAAATTACTGATTCTTTGCCCTCATAATGTGCTCCCATTTATGGCAGTTTGCTGCTGATTTTGATGAAAATGAAACTGAGTACTTATTAGAGGTTAGGAGACTTTGACAATTATTTCCTTAAAGCAGTAATTCATTTGTTCTAATAAAACTGCCAAGAACTTCAGAAGGGAAGCAAACAAACAAAATTCCTTTTGAAAGGTCTTTGTATGACTGTACATGGCTTTCAGAGTCAGCAAAATCACATCAAATATTCATTTTTTAAATAAAATTTTAGAGTGACTATTTTACAGTTGGTTTCAGGGCCATATTAGCATGTTTTTTTGTTTTTTTGTTTTTTTACAAGGAGCTTTTAAGATGGAACAAGGGACTTCATTTTTGCTACAGCAAAGCATTTTCAAATATTAGAACATCTTGTTTTATGAGGTGAAAAATCTCTGCTGCCAGAGCATAGTTTTAAGTGCTGGAAAAGGCAGTGTCTTCATAGAAAATTGGACTATTTTTGAGCAAAGAAGCATGCAGATCTATGAAATACATTCCATCATGTAATATTTCAATGAGTCACAAAAATCGGCAGTTCGAGGTTTTATTTTCCTTATCTGAAATAGAAATATATAGCTAAGCTTGTAAGAGGAATGATTGAGTACTGGTTAAGAATTTTTTAGCAAAACATTCTTTGTCTAAAATTGCTGGTTTGTTAGAAGAGAAAACTCTTGTGGACATGTTGTACTTTTTACAAAAAACTTCTGAGATCCAGGGTGGTATATCTAGTCAAAGTAAGAGAGTGTGAGAAACTCTCCCATTTTGGAAAATCAAGAAGTCCAGTGGTTAGTGCTGTCATCCACAACAGGCACTTTAACTTTTGTCCTATGTCTCAGAGAAGTGCCTTGAAGAAATGGCTGTTTGAAATCTGGCTGCCTGTACATGGGTTATGAGCTTGTGTTCTTCTCTTGGAAAAAAAATTGGAAGGTCTTCAGTTTGTCCCAGTCTGGAACGCAGCTAAATTCTGATGCTTCAGGATTTTTCTCAGATATTTTTTCCTGTCCAGCCATAAATAGTTTAAATAGTAGTTTAAATACAATGGCTTCTTACCATGCATCCTGGTTTCACTCTTCCTTCTGTAGGATATGTACATATCATGTTTGTCTTACATCTGTTACCCAGATGAACAATGCCATGGGATGCGTGACCCACCTAGTGGCTTGAAGTTCTGGCACTGTATCATTGGTTACAATAGATGGGGCTGTGTACACCCAAAACCAAAAAATGTGTGTTTGGACAATAAGATGATTGGGGCTTGTTTGTGTTTAGGTTTGCACATTCTGCACATAAGCCATTGATCCCAAGCAAATAATAAAGAAGAGAAAATCCATTAAATAAGTTATTCAAAATATCATAGAACTTGTCAAATGAATGATTTCACAAGCAGCATCCAACCAATTGTTTTTGCAGCAGAGCAGTTTTTTAGGGATTAGAGAAAATCCAGACTGTTCTCAGGCAAAATCCAGCTGAGGTGAAGTCAGAATTTTGCATTAGAGCTTAAAATTCCAGAGGATTGTGGAAAATGTTGAATTGAATAAGTTTTGTGAATTATTAATTTTATTTTTTCACTCCTGTGAAGCAGCTTATATCAATGTAAAGCCAGGCATTGGAGAAGTACAGTAGTATTACTTAAACAATGGTAAATGCTCAATAATGAAACTTTGGTCAAATCGAAGTGGCCTAATGAGATGTGAAGCTAGCAGAATATCTATTACAAATTAAGAGATTAATCTGTGGCTACTTTGAAAATATAGTCTTTAGTGCTCAAACTAAGAGCAGTCACTAAGAAGAACTTACAAAGGGGATGGTTTATGGTTTAAATGTCGTGAGATTAGGAAGCTCGTGTTTCACAACTACCTTTAATTTTGTCTTTATGAAATAATGTCAAATGGATAGGAAATATTTTTTTCTACATCAGACAATGTGCTCAGCTCTGGTAACTAGGGGGAGAACACCAAATGTGCTAAGCATTGTGATGCTTAACAGTTTAGCAGCTGGAAGAGTTAACCTGCTGGGTGATCCACACTGTGGATACCCGTTTGCCTGGTCAGCGAAGGTGCAAATCTACAGCAGATCGCCCCTAGGGTAGTCCAACACGTACTGAAACTTAGGTACATAAAGAGTGCCCAGGTGGGTTTGTGGGTTTTTAACTCAGACTAACATTTCCGAAACCAGAATAAATTTCTCAGTGATAATATGACTTGACAAAAATTCACTTTAATTAATACATTTGTAGATGTGGCTAGGTGTAGCTTATAGCTCCCATAATAGAGACTGTCCTGTGACCAGACAGGATGGTATCTTAGCAATACTGAATTTTAGCACAGAGAATTTTGTCAGTAGGCATAGTTAAATATGCTTATATTGCTACTGCTAATTAGCAGGTTACAGAGATAATGAGAAAATTAAGATATATGAGAGATTTATTAGACACTGGCACCCCAGTTGAAACTCTCCATGGAACAGATATCTGTACTTTGAGCAGGGCGTTTTTTCCATGCAGAGTGGGTATGCTATTGTCCATGTTTGTGTAATTTCAGCCTAAGTAGTTCCAGATTTCAACAAAACACGATGTTTGTGAACTTTTTCCACTTCATATGTCTCTAATGACTGGGTATATTCAGCTGAACAGGGATTTGAACACTCCACTTACTAATGCTGTGAGTCTGATGGTCATGACCTAGGCCAAAAGAAAATGGTGAAATTGGCTTCTGGAATGTGCATGCAATGTACTGTCCATGATTGTAGTTTAGCTTCAAACCACTGAAGGGTGTACATAGCTCATTCCCAAGTTTTCCTTCCTGTTTTGAATTGAACAGGAATATAGTCCTTGAAGAGGCACTGAAATATAGAGAGCTGTCTGGTGGTGTTTGCTGAGCAGCCTCAAATTCCAATGTAATTGAAACTCAGCGTTTTCTGTGAAGAGTCCAAGAACGCCAACAAACAGGAAGGTGATGGACATCTTCAGAAGATTTTCTTGAGGATTAAATTTTAAATAACTGCCAAATAAAAATTCTGTTTTCCAAAATTAATTCCATGTAGACTACCATAAGATTTATAGACTGTTCAGCAAATTTCTCTGTAAACTTCTGGAGGTCAATGGCTGGAATGATACAACTTCAGGTATCAGTGACTGGAACTCTCAAAAGAATTGAGGAGTTAAGACTTTGGTGCTATTAAAATTCTCACGAAGGCCCTAGTTCCACATTGTCAGCTCAGCAGTCTTTGGGACTGCTCAGCTAATTATCCATTCTGGGTAATTCTGTGGAAGACTCTGGAATGCTCATTTAAAATCCACACCAATTTCTTTTATTTTCTAAGGTGCTTTTTAGAATTTCAGAATTATTTTCAGAATCGGCACTCAAGTTTCTAACAAATTGTATAAGCCTGCATTGTATTCTTGATGTCCTCAAAGTTCTCCAGGTACGGGGCACTGGGTTGAGCCAAAATCTGATTTAGGGCACTGGACATAAGTTGTAGGCTTGGATTCCAAAAACTAGGCACTGGGTGCCACATACAGTAATTGAGTACTTGGAGGCTGAGTCCAAGTATCAAAGTTTTGGACTGAAAGCAATATAGTTTGAAATGTCAGTCTTCTGAAGAATGGTAGAGCTTGTAAGAATACTTCAGTGGGTTTTTTAAATATTCACTGTGCACATTTATTAAAACAAATTGTAAATGAATAGCAGTCTACAGCAGACATACTTAACACATGTAGGTCCTATTTCTAAATGTTCTCTTGTACAGCAGTGCATTTGATGAATACAGATACCTGCTTTTGAACTTCATAAATATTCTACACAAAAAACCTTCTAAAGACACATTTTAAATCAGTTGCTTAATAAATTTAGAAGCACTTTGAAAATAGATCTGCACGTATAAGCTATGTGGTTAGAAATGAACAAAACTAAACTAAATTTTGTTAAATAAAATTAACGGTGTGGAGTGATTGGAAAGTGTCCTTGTAATGTATGGAATTAAATGTTGTGAGGGAAACAGAACACAGTCAGCAATGAGTGTAAAACATACAACTCTGGGGAACAGGGTCTGATAATTCTCTCTAGAAGAAAGTTCTGCTAGGTTTCATTGGCCAGTTTGATTATTGGTACAATTTAGTTTCACAAGTTTTTAATATCCACTAAATGTTTTTATAGTACAACAGATCTCTGATTGTGCTCCCTACTCTTCAACCAGTCTTACCTCTGAAATTTCTCTACCTAGAATCAATAAGGAGAATTCGATGGGAGGTACTTTCCATGAGGGACACCCTCGGCTGCACAGGTCCTCAGTTTTACCACAGATTGCTGGTGTCTTTGTTGGACTTTCAAAAAAGTCAATGTCACATGGCAGGATCTGAATCAGAGTCTTATCTGTAGGTCACAGGTTTAAATCCAGTAGTGACAGAAATTTTAACGTGACCATTACTCAGTGTGATATGTATGAGGCTTGTTAAGCCTCAGTCTAGCTTCTCTTTAGCTTCATGTTATGAAAACAACCTGGCACTAAAACAAGCACTAACAGTAATTTTAGTTCTTGCGTTGAATTTTTAGCAGTAGCTCTTGAAGTGTTTTGTAAGGGAAGTCAGTAACATTAATCCCATTTTTAATTAAAATCTGAATTTTAGAGAGATAAGGGTACTTCCCAAAAATTAGGCTGCTTGTCAGTGACAATTCAGAAGCGGAGGGTAAGTGTTACCCAGCACCTTAATTGTGGCTATGAAGAGACTGGAAAGATTGTTTTTCTGTCCTTAAACTACTTTCCGGATTTTGCGTATTAACACTGCAAACTTTTTCAGTCTCTACTTAAAGACCTGTTTAATATTTAACTCAAATAAACAGAACTGAGATTTTTTTCTACAAAACTAGCTATTGCAGGCCAACAAAATCTTTGGATTATTTTGTTTCAAATCATTTAAAGTAAAAAACATGAAAGAATAGACCTTTTGTAATACTTCAGCAAGTGCTACAAAAAGTAGAATGGGAAGTAATAAGTATTCAAGGACATCTTTTCGCTGTGCGTGCTATTTGTGTTAGTAAGATCAGTACTTTTGAGTATTAACTGAAGGAGGTGCTGTGCTGAAAAACAAAAGCAAAATATTGGGCCTGTCGTAGTTCATTTAATTTTCTGCTGATTTGCCCTCAATCTCATTCTCTTAACTCACTCTCCCCAGCTACTGTGATAAGTTTCTACTTGTTGCTGGTTTTTTCCATAGTAAAACTTTTGTCCCAGTGCCAGCACATTATGTTCTTGGTTAGAGCCGTGACGTCAAATGGTATCTGGCACCAGGCCAAGGAATGCTGCTGGGAAGGAGTGAATGAATGAATGGATTTTTCAGTTCACATTGTAGTTGCCTCTCTCGGAGCCAGGAATCTTCAGGTAGTATTCAGTCAACTGGCTAATGTAAATTTATCAGTGTTTCTTAGTAGAACTAGAAGGAACTTCAGAGCAGGTTCACAATACGTACAGCAACTCAGGGAAAATACTGTGATAAACTTCAAGTTCAGAACCAGTTATCATCACTAGAACCGTGAAGGAAGAAAGATGTGATTCAATGCGGAGTGGCTGCTAAATTCTAAATATAGTAAGAGAAAGAACCCTGTGCTTGGAATAGTTACTATCTAGTGTTCTGAAACTGAAAGGGAGGAGAAATTCCAAATTATAAAAATTTCTGTGAGCTCATGTAGTATGCATTTCTCTCAAAAATAATATATCCTTAACTTTGCATGACAATACACTTCTCTTATCTGTACATTTGCAAAACTGAGGGATCAAAATTACAATTCAAATGAGAATTTACTGCTGTAAATTCAGTAATCCCAAAATGCTGATAAAATTTCAGCCCTGTGTTTTTGCTCTGATTTTTATGAAAATCCTCTCATAGAATGTCTCTCTCAACTGAAAGCTAATGTTCCATTTACTGCCAGTTCATTTTCATGATTTCCTGATGTTTGAATCCTTCCAGGACAAGGAAGAATAAGGTGACTTCATAGCATTTCTTTTCTCATTTATAATTTATTCAGTGGTAGATGATCGATATTGTATCAGTTAGTCCCAGAGAACAAAGTGTAGCTAAACCCATGTCACAGTAGTTCCCTTGTTACTTGACGGCAGCATGTGCAAATCCTCGTTTAATGTAGTTCTTAAGCTGTATGAGCTATAATAGAGAGACAGCTGAAGGATTTTTATTTAGTCTCTGAGGTCTTGGCCCCACTCTCTATCACGCAGACAGTCATCGAGTCATTCAGGTTGCAAGGGGCCTGGGGAAGTCTCTAGTCCAGTTCCTGCTCAAAGCGGAATCAGCATTGAATTTAGACTCAGGGTTTTTTAATCAGATGATACAGTAAAGAACAGTACTAAGCATCCCAATCTTTCAGTTAACAAATTTGCACACTCATAGAGTATTATGATAATAAATGTTTTGCTGTTTCATAATTAAAAGACACTGTAATCCAGGTAAAAGAAGTTTCACATTTTAAAATGAATTTTGCTAATTGCTGCTACTCTTGAATGAATATAAAGGCACACTTTTAAGACTTCTGCTTGGTAGGAAAGAGTTATAACAGTTATAACTATTTTGGCATCCAAAAGATGCACAATACCCTGTTGTAGAAAAATACGTGGATTCTTGGATGTATTTACTTGTTTCTGTGAAAGGACTCACATATCTTAGTGAAAGCATGAGTCCCTGAGTATTGTGTAAAGTGACAAATATGTTTTTCATAGAAATGAAATGAATCCAGATGAATCCAAAGATACATAAAAATAATTTTTCCACGTAAGTGACTAAATTCAGTAATTTAGGCCTAATACTGCAAGTATTTACGTATGTGCTTACCTTTATTACTTTGACTATGCTTCTGAAATCAGTGGGACTATTCACAGTATTTGAGTTAAGTACATACATAAGCATTTGCAGCATAGAGCTGAAAAAGTCTGGGTTTAAATACAAGCCTTGAAAACCCATGGTCATGCTCTATGGTAGGCATCTGACTAGTCTGGTTTGGACAATGGAGGAAGAAGATATTCTGTGATCCTCTTTTTTTCTAATTTGGAAAATAAAAACATAATAATGAAGAGAACAATAATGACACCCACTCCCTCAAGCAGATGGTGATACCATTTTCTTCTGCATCTTGTTTTGAAAGTTAGTAAGTAGGACTGGCATTAATTGTTTTTCTTTCTTGACCCAGTATGATTATTTAATTGTGAGTCTTGCATACAACTTTGCCATCACTAATTAACCCCCAGCTTTATTGGATGTATTTGTATGTACTATAAATGGTGTCCCATAAATATCTCAGTCTGAGGGCTCTTTCAGAGGTGAATGATCTCTTCGCATGCAGTATGATAAAATCTCTGAGACAACTCTCTTCAATACAGTTTGAAGAGAAGCAGTCTTTTAACCTTTCAAATAAGCAAAGTTTAGTGCAGAATCGGATACAGAGAAAAGAGTGGAGTAGCAAACAGCCCAGGACGATGCGTACCTCACCATATGATATAGGTAAAACGTGAGCAGTAGCAGTGGCTTCCATCATTTTCTGAAGAAACCAGCAGCAAACAAAGCAAAATTGTTCAGTATATCCTCTCTGAGGATATTGCTGGTGAAAAAATGTCAGTTTATATGATTCGTGACAAATCTGGCTGGGATATTTATGGATACATTGTGCCCTTAACAGCACTTGGGGACAAGTCAGCACCCACTCTCTCAGGTCAAACTCAGTGGAACCAGAAGAAATTGTTGAGCTGGTGAAGTTGGGATCCATAGGAGGGCTTGCAGTCAGTTCTGTCTGTTAGCATGTCTTTAATTTTCTAAGAGTTTTGACATTGTAGCTTTGAGGCTTTTTTTTTTTGCAGCTGACTGTGAGTGGACAGGGAGGCCATGAACTTGTATCATGATGTGGGAAACAGCTATCACAGACAAATTACAGAACAGAGGAGAATGTACCACCGATTCTAGCTCACTGAGATACCTGGGTTCAAAGCAGTAAGGTGACACTCATGCCTCCAATAAGAGGCCTTTACTGGGGAAGAAATACTCATCAGCCATAGAGTCAGAGGTGCTTCCAGTGTAATTGTGACAGCGCTGGTATTTTGTACTAAAGCAGTGCAGTGAAACATAATCTAATGTAACTATCCTTCCAGAGAAAGACAACTCATACTAGTGAAGTGCTGTTTTACTGATTTGTTTCTACATTATGGGTTTCTCCTAACACATCTCATGCACCTCTTCACTCCTCTCACCTACACGATATATGCCTCTGGAGGTCTGTAGTGCAGACTTAGCCTGAGGCTTTAATGCTCCAGTGCTCTTTTCCTTAGAAATTGCAACAGCTCCTTTTTTCCCACAGAAGTAAAGGGCACAGTAGTGGGTGTGGGAACTTTGTAATGGGTGGACCTCAAAACTTCACATTGTATATGGGTTAGTTCCCCAAAATTTCCATGCTGCTAGCCCAACCAATTCAAACTGTTTTGATCAGCAGAATTAAGCACAATATAATAGGCCTGGCTTATATGGTGGCACTTTTGAATCCAGACAGTGTCACAACACATAAGTACAAAGAGGTAAATAATGACAATTAACTGGACTTCCTTGAACCTCCCCAGAAATATTCTGTTTTATTCACAGCAAAGGTCCAGAACTGCTAATGTTTTAATTGAACCACTTCACTTATCCCTAAATGAAAACAGTTGCAAACAGTGTCCAATGTACATAGCCCCAGGCACTGTAAAACAATCAAATGAAAAGACTTTTCTTTGTCTTATTTATTTACTTGAAGCTAACGAAAAATGCCAAAATTCTGCCCTTGAACATATCACCACTTTTTACATACTTTACCCCAGGGCAGAAGTTCCATTTTTTCCCTAACTTATGAGTTGTTTTTGTTTGTATTTGTGTTTGTATATTTTTGTATATCTCATTTGTTTACTTTTCCTGCTTCTTAAAATTGTCTCTTCTCTTTAGAAGTGGGGGAGAAGGAAAGAAATTGAGGTGAAACCACAACATGTTTTCATTTTCATGTAACAAACACATATTTTTTTCACAAGCTTCTGCAGGCACTAAATACCAAATATGGCTTGAGACAATAAATTATAATGTCCTTCAGAGAATGTAGAGCTGGGAAAAGAAGAAATGCAAGTGTTTGCAACATGTGTTAGGAGAGATAGCTGATTGAGATTTCTTTAACTCTACACTGTCTCATAATTTATATTTGTAAAAGATAATAATGATATTATTTACCCTTGTGCTGCTCACTTTCAGTTTGCCAAAGTCTTTACAAGTGTGAATATGTATCATTATTTCTGTTTTTCAAATGGATCTCTTATAAAAGTATCAAAATCCCCATGGAAGTTAAGGCTGGCATTTTCAAAAGATTGAGTGTCTTAGGTTAGTCTTCACTGACGGCTACTTGGTGAATATTCTGTGTTGTAACTTACAAGCAAGCTGAATCTCAAGTAGAACAGCAGGTAAGCTAATCAGCATTAGAGAAAACTCCTTGAGGGAGAGATATAAAACTTCACTTACCACTAATTTCAAAGAGGGCCGAATTACCTACAACAACATCGTCCGGGAAGATTTCCTTTCATGTGTCAATGCAGCATAAAGAGAAGCAATTAATTTATACTATTCCAAGGCAAGGTTCTACAGAAATGAAATTATGTAAGGGGATCTTAATGTAAAGGAGACAGAACTCTTGTTCTGTTCGGTTTGATATATTATTCTATAGGTGCCTTTTGTCAGAATCTTTAGACACCTTCACATCAGGATTAGATATCATTTCATGGAGTCTCCCTGGGACACTGGAATTCTACAACAGCACAGTCAAATGAGCTAGATCCCAGGGACTCCATGTTCTGCTAGGACCCAGTTAAAAGTTAAAGGAGCACAACATCAGAAGCAATTTAGTTTCTCTGCCCTGGATTCTGTCACTGCGTCCTTGTTTCACCTTCTCTCACCCAAACTAGAATTCTTTCCTTCCTTGATCATTCAGTGTAACATTCATTTCTTATCACTAGATGGACTTCACATACTTATGTGCTCAAACAAACTGTACAAAAATTAACTGGGCAGGTCCTATGAAAAGCTGAAGCATTTAATTATCTGTGTCCTGCTTTAACAATCTCTACCGAAAAATGTAAATTTCATGGATAATGAGATGATAAATGAGATAAGGAACAATTCCTGTCTTTGAGGCCTGTATGTCGTATACCTCCTCCTGCTGCTGCAGAAGTCAAAGGTAAACTCTGCATATTGAGATTTGTCCTGGGAAAACTGAACATTGAAAAAGAAATGTTTGTTTATTAGATGAATTGGCCTTATCAAGGACTGCCCTGATTCTTTTAAATAAGGATGGAAAAAACAGTCTTCTGACTTTGCAGCTCTGTGTATACAGATACGTTACAAGGAATGTTCAGAAAGTCAGGTCAGTTCATAGGTTAGCCCCTATAGGTTTTGTTTTGTAAACAGGTATGTGTTTGTATGTAACGTTTTGGATGTAATAAAACATGTATTGGTTTAAAAAATTATGTCAGAAAAATGTCCTTCTTTGAAGAACATTTGAAGGAATGCTGAGGATGAGCAGGACTTAAATGGACAAGGAAAATGGAAAAAGTTACCTTATTACAAAAATGTGTCCAAAACAAAAATGTCTCTCTGGAAAAGCCAAGTTTGGTTGAAGGGATAGGTACCCGAAAACCCACAATCTAGACAAACAGAAGTCTCTTACTTTCAGGACATCATGCATATACTTATACTGAAAAAACATACAAATTTGTTTAATGTTTGTGATTTCTCAGTCTTCTGCACATTTTTAGTAAATATTACTTGAAGTAATTGCTGTAAAATCAGCATAATTTGCTTAGGAGTTGGGGATTTTTTGTGAAGGAATCATAGAATCATAGAATATTTGTGGCTGGAAGGGACCTCTGGAGGCCAAGTAGTCCAACTCCCCAGCTCAAAGCAGGACCAAGATAGACCAGTTTACTCAGGATTGTGTCCTGTTTGAATATTTCTAACGATAGAGACTCCACAAGCTCCTCACAGAGCAACCTGTTCCTGTGCTAGACCACCCTCACAGTAAAAAAGCTTTTTCTTATGTTTAAGTTGAATTTCCTGTGTTTCATTATGTGCCCATAATGAATAGAATATTAACATACCCCAAATCAGGCACACTTTTGACTACAACCTTAATTTTCTCATCTGTAAAGTAAGCCACTGTTATAATAACCCTTATAACATCAGCAGATATATGAGGCTGTTGCTGGTATTGAAACATGCATGCTTCTGTACCAGCGCAGGCGTTAGATTTCAGCTTATGCTGGGTTATACTCTTGCTGACTTTTAATAATGGTTTTTATTTTAGTGAAAGCCTCGAAGTGCCTGATACCGGAAATGTATTGCTGGTATAGTCGTTTGTATAATGATTTGAGAGCTGCAAATGTGCTTGACTAAAAAGTGACTTCTGTACATAGATAGACACTTTGAGGGCTCCAGTGGAGAAAGCCCTGAGCTTCAGCTAAGAAGGGAACTCGCACAAGACTTCCCATGGCCCCAGGACAGAAAGTGCATTGTAGAATTGGAGAAAATGATTTTTTTTCTCTTCTCTCCTTGCCTGTTGTCTCTGATGATGTATTATTTTATGTCATATCTTGGTATTTTAAGTGTGGAACTAACCTTTTTATAAGCAGAGCAAAAAGTGATGTATATTATGCCTTTTTTGGAAAGCACTGTTAATGATCTTTTGGGTTTGCCCTTGTCCGTGTAGTGTAAAATAATGTTTGGATGATAGTGTTTTGCTTGGCTTCTTTCCAGGTTTTTTCTACTTGCTTTACCACTTCTCTCTCTATGTGTAATATCTGACTAGTGATCCCACTGTCGTGGTTTAACCCCAGCCGGCAACTAAGCACCACCCAGCCGCTCTCTCACTCCCCCCACCCCAGTGGGATGGGGGAGAGAATTGGAAGGGTGAAAGTCAGAAAACTCATGGTTAGATAAGAACAGTTTAATAATTGAAGTAAAATGAAATAGAATAGTAGCAGTAGTAGTAGTAGTAGTAGTAGTAGTAGTAATAATAATAATAATAATAATAATAATATACAAAGCGAGTGATACTCAATACAATTGCTCACCACCCGCCGACCGATGCCCAGCCTGTCCCCGAGCAGCGATTGCTGCCCCCCGGCCAACTCCCCCAGTTTATACACTGGGCATGACACCATACAGTATGGCACAGCCCTTGGGCCAGTCTGGGTCAGCTGTCCTGGCTGTGCCCCCTCCAGCTTCTTGTGCACCAGGCAGAGCAGGGGAAGCTGAAAAGTCCTTGACTGGTGTAAACACTACTTAGTAGCAACTAAAACATCAGTGTGTTATCATCAACATTATTCTTATACTAAATCCAAAATACAGCACTATACCAGCTACTAGGAAGAAAAAAATCAACTCTATCCCAGCTGAAACCAGGACACCCACAAAAAGGTGTGTAATAATATATTGCAAAGTCTTTTTTGCTACCCTCTCCCAGGAAACAGAGGCACTGGCAATAGTAATATTTTTCTGTCTATTAATAAAGGAACAACAGTGGTCTTAATGTGGGTGATTTGCTTATCTTTTTGAGTAAGTTTTGCATAGGTATTGCGTGCAAAATGATGAGACTTGGAAGATCAGGCAAACGATTTCCCCTTGAATACATCATGGCATTGCTATCTATCCAGTTAAATTTCAGCTGTATTATGAAGGTCTGCCATCTTCAGTAATTGGGCATGGTACGTGGTACGTCATGTGTTGTTTTGAGGACAGCAGTAGGATATGCCAAGCACATTCTGAAGAGCCCAGTTGGTTGCCAGAGTATGCAGAAAGCCTGAGTCTTACCCAATCCATTTGTACAAGAAATAACCTCTTCCAGTGACACAGATTTTCTCAAAATTTTGAGGACTTTGCACAGTTCTCATGCAGGTTGTACCTACAGTGGGAATGCTACTTGGGTAACAGTGTACATTTAATGGATCAGAGTGTGGCTTTCTTGTTCAGTCATTATAGAGTCCTTACTCACGTAAAAATCCTGTTGTAAAAACGGAACAGAATTTGATCCATTACATTTAATGGAAAAGATGGCAGAAACTTACCAACTCCCGGATGCAGAGAAGTCCTTTAAATTCTTAAAGTCTTTATCTTAGTACAGCAGATACCTCCCATCTTAGTATCATGCTTTGAATAAAGGAGGATGTGAATGGAATACACAAATTTACATGGTAATCTGGCCCTTTGATGAAAACTTAGGTTTATATTACTATATACTATTCATTCCTTAGTTATTATACACAGAAGGATTCAAATAATAACAGTATCATCATGAATTTAAAAATCTCCAAAGACAGGCATTTCAGAATTCAGATTAGTATTTAGATTTTTATCTTGAGTGGATGTTGTATTTGTGTCACGGACTTGTGATGTGAAAAATTTCAAGATTATTCCTGACTACCACTGAATTCATGAGTGAATTTGGATAAACTATTTCTGCCTTATGTTTCTCTTAACAATCTTTAGCATGTCTTTTCACCATTTATGTTAGTTATTTCTACAGAGTCTGTATTGGATACACCGGAAGATCAAAGAGAAAAGTGACATTTTCTAGACCTCATGTCTGTTTGACTGCCACCCGATGGTGTACTTTACTATTACCCACTGCCTTCTCTCTGTTTCCTAGGAGTTGTTCCATTATTATTTTATTTTTTTAATACAAACTTATCTCCAGTGAAAGAACTTTCACATCAATGTAGTAACATTTTCCACAGATAGGAATTGTAATGGAAAACTGTCACATGGAAAAAAGGGGTTTTTTCCATGTAGATTTTTGATACTGGTATTGTTGAATACCATTTTCAAACTCTACTTACATCTCACTTTTGGAAGTTTCTGATTCCTCTGAGATCAAAGTTCTAAAGATGTAGCACTGTGAAGGCCTAAGAAGAAATGGAGGATGTAAAAGAAGGGATTGCAATTCAAACTACAACCTTTTAATAACAATTATGTCATGGGAACACAAAATATCTGCCCCTGAAGTGGTTAAAAATGTGAAATAATTTTATATATACATGAGACCTTTATAGGCTTAAACCATATGCCTGAAATGTGTTACAACCCCTCTGATGACAGATGCTGCTTTAAGATGAAAAGCTTAACTCTGCGTTAAGCCAGAAAATGCGCCAAAGACATCCAAGCAAAGCATTCATATGGTCTTGATGGGATAACTAGACGGTTCTCTAAAATATGTACTTCAAGAAGTTGAGGAGTGGAATGGGGTGTCAGGATTATTGCCAGACCAGTCATTCCTCTTGGGTGCTTATTAATGGAACGTGGAGTTTTTAAGGAAATGTGCAAACTCATTCATCCTTATCAGCAAATGTGTCCAAAATAAGTACTGTCAACCATCAGATCTGGCAAGCGCTGTACATACTGTACCCTGAGAGTTCAGTCACGATGCTGTGAGGTTGTTTACTTTGCTTTTCTATCTCAAGAGTTATACAGGTGTGTACCTTGTGGGAAGATAAAAAAAGGGTGGGGGTTGAGAGGGAGGGAGTGTTTTAAGAAGTAGGATGATAATGAGCATAGTGCTATGTTGGGAAGATTTGATTGAGCCCCAAGTACAGGGTGATTTTAAAAAACGTGGTAAAGGTTTTCAGTGCAGTGAAGAGCAGCTGGGTACTTTGAGGTTTGGTGCAAAGTGTAAGCTTATCCACTGACAGGGTTCAAATACCAACATGCACATTTATGGTAATCTGTGTAATATTTATTGCAACCTAGCTAGCCTCGAAATAGTTAAAAATGCAGATCCATCTCAGAACAGATGGGAGCTGGCAATATTTCAGACCACGTGTTTTTAGACTGTGTTCAGATTTTACTGAAATAAGGTTGCATGCCCATTTCCCACCCAATTTTGTTTTGCTATATTGACACACGACGTGTTTTTATTGACACATGAACATTTGTTTTTGTCTTGACTTCAAGATGTCAATCTTGTGTTTATTTAAGAGATTAATAGAGATACTGGTTGGAAGGGACCTTTATTGATAAACTTGTTCAAACTCTTGCTTGAAGCAGGATGAGTTGGTTCACTGCACAGTGTAACTCAAAGCTTTAGGAAGTCAGTGCACTGCTAAGAATGCTGAGCTATTTGACAATGATTGGTGAGAGCAATAGTAGTAGTTATAGATATGCATGATAAAGTGAGCCATCATAACTTTAACTGTTCAGAATATTCCTGCCCAAGCTGTGAGATACTTTTAGTTGCTTTGGAGTGCCAAGATTCCAATAAGAAAAGGAGCGTGAACTAGACCGCTTGTGGCGTTTTGAAATCTCGCTGCAACTCTGGGGCTTGCCTCACACCTATGAAAAGGGCAGGAACATGCCTGAACTCTGGAAGAAGAAGTATTTTTACATTTTGCTATTGTGGCAAACAGCAGGCACATGGGTTGCGTTGCACAATTCCAAAACAGTGGGGCCAGCTGGATTGGGTGGGCAGCCTGCCAACATCTAGTGACAGAGTTATGGGAATGTAGTTTGCTTCTTCAACAGCCTATAGAAGGAGCAGTATGTAGCTCATTCCCTAAGGCATTTTAGCTAAACCTGCTTTACTCTGAATATATCAGAGTACTTTGGCTGTCTGCTTGATCTTGTACCAATGGACGGTTGCAAAGCCACAATGTAGTTTCAGGCATATGGACCATACTAATGTACTTTCACCACAGAATATGTTAAAGATAAATTTCTTCATCAAAGAAAATAGAGGAGGAACTAATGCGTTCTAATATTGTATGTTGAACATTTTTTTCCTAACTCTGAAAGCAAATGCAGTTGCTTTGTAAAGACATGATTCACTACCTTCTGAGAACAACACTGTGTTGAAGTGAACAATCCCCGCTATTTTGCATTTTAGTGTTCATTTGTGTAACAGTTTGGATAACAGCATTTTTCTTAACAGATTATTTTTGTAAGGTTATAGAGTGGTACTGAGATGTTAACTGATTTTCTGATGTTTGTGTTACTGCTATACTCTATATATTTAATTAAAAATAATTACATGAAGACGTAATGAATAACTATTTATATGTGCTGCACTCTCAGAACACAGGATAACTTAGGTAAGTGATAAGTTTGTTTATCTCAGTTTGTGGTGCCTGTTAGTCACCTGGTGAAAAAAGGTTAAGTTTCCTTGGGCCTGCATTCCATGTTGCTTATACCAAATATTCAGTACCAGTTAGTGTGTTTGTTTTCAAGATCTCAGGGACAGCTGCACTTTCTGTGACCCAGCTAGTGAAGGTGAGGAGAGTTTATTAATTTTCCTGCCATCATTTTGGGACTTCACTGACAGTGTTCAGCAGTTCTCTTTGTGTTTTCCTCTACCATTTTCCTTCAGCTGATTTCATGTTAAGGGCTAAGTCTTATCTGGCCTGCACTTTTTTTGATTAGATGCTCAAATTTTCTTTAAAGATATCTCAGGGATAATAAATTGTCTCTTTCCTGTCAGCCAAAATTCTCTCTTCTTTTGGACCAAGTTGAGATTTATTTTAAAAGGAATACCAACTTCAAAGCCTCACTCCTCAGAAATATAGTTACAGTGTCCTTCTGCAGCCTGAATGCCCATGATAGTTAGCCACCAGTGCATATGCCATTGTGATTAATTTGTGATTAATTTTGTGTGCATTGATACACAGGCCTGTACTGGAGCTGGGAAGAAGTGCTGAGAATTAGTGGCTTACAAAATCTAAAGCCAACTGTGAATATATTCCTCATGAATCTTGTTGTGAGGCTGAGCCTCCATTTCCCAGTCTTTCCGTCTTTCCGGCCACAATATTTCTGAGGTTGCAAACAACAACCTGCTAAGTAGTGGAATACGCTTTGATGGCTGTGTAGCCACTGAGTCACTATGTAGGTTACTACTGCCTTGACAGCACATCTGCTAAAGAGCTGGAGCAGTTTTCAGCAATGCTTCCTTTTCAGGTTCGGTCTCTGATGGCAACGTTTCTTTGGAGGTTTCTGTGTAATTGAATGTACTGTGACTGCTTGCTGTGTGGCAGGTTGAAATACACAAATAATAATAAACAGAAATGGTATTGCAGGACACTAAAATACATGCTTCCACTGCAAGGTTCTTTGACATGTAGGTATGGCTACCACCTTCCCTCTAGTCTGAGGAGCAGAAAGCCATCTCTGGCTTTTCTACCTCACAGTAATTGACAACCGTATGAACTCAAAGTGTTCATATAATGATGGAAACGTCATGGTTAAATTTTTCTGTATACATATGAAGGTGCTGGATCCGCCACCCATACACAAAACTCTTAGAGAATCTTTGATATGTGCTTAGCTAAGAACATTAATCTAATCTGGGAGATGTGTTCCTCCAAAATCGCCAAAGTAGGAAATGAGGAAGTCTTTTCAGACAATTTGGAAGAGGAAAAGGGAGATGCATTACCTTACCAAAAATCTTTGCAGGCCAAAAATATTTTATTTTCCTAACAATGCAGAATGATGGAAGTATTTGTTACAGCTGTGGCCTGGGAGACATTATCAGTTGTAGTATTCTGTACTAAACTGGTCTAGAAAATCTAATGAAGAGGAAAGAGTAGGTCAGATTAACACAGTGAAATTGATAATTATTATTCTGGGCCTGTATTCATGGCCATAGCATTGCATCTGCATTGTGTGATTGCATCGTTGCATCTAGGAAGTGACATAGTTGAAGTCCAGGAATTATTAGGAAAATGTAAATCAGATTAAGAAGGATCAGTTCCAGTGCTGCTTGTTATTGCCAGACTAAGAGCGAGATATTTCAGAGAAGAGGGAAGTTTGGCTATACAAGGGAGTTAAGCAGCGTGATACCTTTTGGAAAAATGCAGAATTCTATCACCTTTTCTCACGTACTGCTGTGGAAGCAGTTTTCTGCCTTCATGACGTGACTCGTTCTGTACAACTGGTTCTGTAGGCTTCACACAGGGATTGTCAAGCCATGAATTTCCCTTGCTGCTGTCTTCTCTGGAAAGGTGGTGGAGGAAATTGCCGCTTTACTCCTTTATGTGCATGGACTCAACGAGTCCTGATTTCCCCCAGGCTATTTGTGCCCTGCCTGCATTGATCATCTAAATTCAAGATGAAGCAAAACTTGATCTTTAGGCAACTGCTTTCTCCATTTTCTTCAGTCATACTTTGCTTCTTTTACTTCACTATATAAGCAGACTGCCTTCTGACTATTGGATGCCTAGAGTACAGAGCAGTGTCTCTTTTAGTGTACACTTTGCTGTCTTTCCCTGTGCCTTTAAGCCATGAACTGGGATGGGTTTGGATTCCAGACTCACCAGAGTACAGTTTTAATTTGCATGAATAGCAAAGTCATTCTGACTGATAAAATTCCTTGGGGAAAAAGCACCGTTTCTATATTGCTTCTGTCATGGTGGAAGTATATCAGTGCTTCTGTCACTTGAGAGGAAACTGTCACTTGAGACAAAGATTTCTGCTCTAAACTATGTATATTAAAAATTCCTTAGTTTACAAGCAGTTAAAAATGTGAGGACTTATTTTCCATTCAGTTATACCGGATTTCTAAATGTATAGCTTCAATTGCTACTTTGAAGCCACCCTAATTTACATCAGTATAAATGAGAGGAGAAATGGGCCTCATCAACTGCTTGGAAAATTACCGTGAAACGTCAAGATTGTCTACAGAGGTGTTCAATGTCTGCAAGCAGAAGTGATGCTACAATAAACATAAAAAAAGAAAAAAATAGTGCTGTAAAGCTGCATTTATGCAAAATGCATGTTTAGTTTTAGACTAAATTCAAGAAAATTGACTTAGCTCTCCCTGCCCACTACAGCAAATACATTAGGCATCCTAATGTGGTGGAAAGTAGGCCATGATGCAACTAAGCACATACCAAATGACGAAGCTTCCATTTGTACTATATATTGTGGATATTTGCGTTTATGAGATACTTTTTGCTGGCATGGATGAAACAGCAATGAAAACATTATTGTACAATCCTGGGATGGAGTTTTTTGCCAGTTCATAAATGCATGCAATGGAAACAATGTTTCTGAATAAAATCAAAGCGCTAAATGAACTGTTCAGTCATCTGAATGTTTCCATTTGGAATGCTGAATAAAGAGTCCTATTTCTAATCCAAGACGGTTTTTATTAGCACTCAGTGCATTTAGCGCAAGCACAGACCAGTTCTGAAAGCAGCCAGGGTACAGCCTGAATAATAGGGAAGTTATTTTCTGCATAAACACTAGATTTATTAAGGCCTATTTTTTCTGTCTCATGAAAGACTAGTTGCAACTTGTTTGAGGAAGCCATCAGAACAATTTATACATTCTCAGGATCTTTGAGAAAAGAAGGTAGATTGACATCACTGTACAAACAATACTGCATTTATACCTGTTACATCTTCTACAGAATGCCATGAAATATTGGTGCAGCAGTTACCTGCTCTGTAACTTCCTTCTTCAGAATTTATCTAAAATTGGGATCATACCATACTCGAAGTCCAGCTGAGTAATTCAAATGAAAGATGGACAAGTTATCAGCTTTCTAAATGAAGGTTGCTTTTAATTTATTCTCTATCTCATCAATTTATTGGCTCACATTACCATCTGTTCCAGTTATGCTGCTTATCTTCCAACTATTGTCTTGTTGCCTGACAACTTTTGTAAAATGTCCAAGAAGGTGCAGTTAATCTGTGGATTAAGTACCCACTGGTAAAAACCACCTTTTCATAGAAAATAAATATTGGCAAGAATCCATGAAAAACAACAGCCAGAATTCATATAAATTTTTATTTTAATTAATTATGTTGTGCAGACATGTGTGACTTTCTTCCAAAGTTTCTTTCTTCCCATGCATAATATGTAGTCATTTGCCTTACTTCCAAATCTTAGATAGCTTATGTTCTTTATGTTGTAAAATTATTCTCTGTGCTGGAAAATTAAAAGGATGCATGTACGTTGATATTGTGGACAAGGTGAGGAGTCTGCTTTTGAAGTGAATCTCCCAGCTGCTGCCAGTTGCAGTCTGGCTGGTGTTATGGGGTGGTCTTACAGTGCGTATACTGGGTTTCTTTCACATGAAACAGAACTGAAGGTGTACTTCGGGAGCACGGTGGGCAACTCCAACTGTCAATAGGAATTCTGTTCATGAGAAGACACTACAGTTAGTATCAGGTAAACTCCTGACACACATGCAGTGGGATTGCTGGGTCCTCCATACCAGTCATTTCTGTTAAATGGTCCCACTCCACTGACTTGCTCCTATTACACCACATGACTTGCCAGTATAGACGTATCGAGAGATGGATAAATGAATGATGTATCCAACTCCCATTAATCTTCATGCTGTTCACTAAAAAATAATTTTTCAGTTGATCTCTCTCTGAGTGCCTGTTTAATGTTTCACACAGTACAGGAAAACTGCAACATAAGGTCTTAATGCAGTGCCAACATACAATATGACCGTGTGGTTAAGATACAGTTTTGAGAGGGTAAACTTTGCTTTCTCCAGGAGGTTAAGCAGCTTTGTGCAGTTGGCTGTCTGCATTGTGTTTATGTTTCTTAAAAGCACAAGATGAAACACAATTTTCCACTGTTCTGTGAGAAAAACGAACGAAAAAGCTTACTTAGATATCAACTAGTTTTTCCTGCCTTTTTATTAGCTGAACCAAAACTATGAAATATTTGCATATATTTTTCCCAGCACTTGTGAATTAATTTGGTTTGGTCATTAAATGTCTTTCAGTTGGTCATTTTATGCCTATTCAGTAAGGGTTCCTGAGAAGATTTTCTATGGAATGTTACTAGTCCAGATCCATTTGGAAATTGAATTTGAAGTTTGTTCTCTCAGGACTGAACTTGCATTTCAGTGTTTAACTTTGTAGGGGTAATCCCACTGACTGTCACTTTTTATGGTATGTCAGATCTGCTTAAGTCTGGCCAGCTGCTGGATTTTGGAACAAGAATTTATTTTTTATTGAGTTTTAAACGGCTATTCAGTTTATAGATCTTTGCATGTGTAGGCACATCTATATGCCTCTGTATGTGGTCACCAGCGGAGCTTACATAAAGGGAAAATGCAGGAAAAAGTACTTTGCTGTAAATACACCATTAGCTAAATTTCAGTCTTTTTAAACTGTTAACCTGAAATGGTGCCAGAGTGAATTGTTGTGTTGCTGGAACTAAGTAAATGCATATTGCAAAGTAAATGAAAATGTGTAAGGAATGTTGCCTGTTTGTAACTGCATTAATTTAATGCAACTGTAGGCAGTATTCAATGTCATGACTGAATGCAAAGAAAAACAAAATTGTGCCTGATGAAAACATCTGGTTTGAAGTTTTGGTGCCAGTAAATTCTTCCCCCACTGGTAAAAAAGATTGTAAAACCACATTCTTTTTGGGTTATGTGATTCATAGGAATGTTCTACAGAGTGCTCCAGCTCTTCTTCTAAATACATAGCTCAGGGTCATTGGCTGGCAATGGCAGTGTTCTGGGACTAAATCAGAGAGAGGTCAAGGGGCTATATCCTCAGTTATGCTGAGTTTGCAACTGGCAGGTAGGGGAGAATTAACCTCCATTTCAATTCCCTGAAACTCAGAATCCAAAACAGTCCTGGATGTAACTCGGAGTAGTTAGCTGGAGACCTTTGCATAAGGATTGTATATTAAACAGTGTTTTGTTTTGGGAAGCTGGTTTATGCTTCATTCTACCTCTGGTGGTACTTTTATTGCTCTGCCACCTGTAAGGAGGATCAAGAAGCCTGTGATGGAAAATGAACTATACTGTCTGTTGTATAGAGTTCTTTATGTAATGACTATGATCCTCAGCTGTTCCTGAAAACTTGTCCTCAGTTGCTTTTCGCTCTCTTCTTACTCTGGACATACAGTGATCATGAACAACGTTTTGGCAGCACTGTTACCTTCAGAAAGCACTGTCTTCTATTCCTTTTCCCTGCCCTGGTCACTTGTTCTGATGTTCCCAACCGCTGCAAGAGTCTCTTCAGGGAAGGGTGTCCCTGCTCAGTACCTGTTCCTGCTCCGATGGGCTCCGAGCACAAGCAGTTGGGGCAGCTCGAGGCAGGGGGCAGCAGAAAGACAGCAATAACCAGCTGCGAGCAGGACGAGAAGGGGTGGCGAATTCTTAAGGAGTGCTACTGCCAAAGGTCTAACCATGGACTGAGCTAGGCGCAAAACATGGACTTATCCTACATTTTCTGACCGTGAATACAGCAAGGATGTGGTTTCATGAGATGGAGCCTTTGCTGGCAGTCTTGGATATTTGTCTTCAGCCCCAGTCTTCCCCTTTTCCCTGCACAGTGTAGATCACTTTGTCACTCGTGCCATCACAAGATGCACATGATGCTGAATTTTGAATCAGATAAGAGAAAGTGCTCCAGCTTAAATAAAATACCACAAAAAACATTTTTTAAAGCTAGATCAGTTTGCCACTCCTGTTCACTGCGCAATCGAACAGATGCTTGCACTCTCAGACATGTAGTGTGTGGGGGAGAATGAGTGGCTGAGGACTGGAGAGTCATGAGGACTGCTTGTGCACAGAAGTGCAGTCTCATAGTTACTGTACTCAGGATTACACAGAGTGAACGATGATATGTCTAAAATTTATACAAGTGTGAGATTCTACTGAAAAGACTCATATCTGAGATCAATTTACATTTTTATTGAAATGATGAATCAATGCTTTTTCCTTAGAGTCTGATTTATCCTGACATAGAGATAACTAAGATAACCAAGTAAGACAAAACGATGGTAGCTCTAAGATCACTACCTTTATCTGAACTGTTAGTACCTCGACATGGCCAAACACCATTTGGCCAAACACCACATTGAATGAATTTCTGTAGGGGCTCAATCTCTGATTATTTCAGGGTGACAGTGGTGCATAAGTTCATATGATGAAGAAAGGAGCTTCATTTGATAATATAACTGTGAAGGGATATTCAGGATATCCCACTGAGTAGATGCAGACTACTGTCCTCAGTGTGCAGACAATTGTGGGACCAGGACTATGAGGACTTGAATACTAGAGGTGGGTTCAGCTTGCATGCTAGACTTAGATATGTAAAGGCCCTGTCCAGAATTCGAAAGCTAACTGCAGCAACATGTAGTGAAATTAAATTTATGGACATGGGAAAAAGCTTAACTGCATGTTAGCTGAGGTGCATTAACTAGCTTCTGAAGGAAGTGGTGACCCTCAGGTTCGCTGTGTGCTTCACAGCCTGAGAATTCCTGCTTTCTTTGTGGGAAGGGCATTGTCTTCAGACATAGGGGGTATAGAACTGGAGAGGCAGGAATATGGGATTTAGGGAGGTAGCAATAAAGGATAATATAGGAGTGGGGTGTTAGTGTAGAGAAATGAGGAACTATAGGGACAGAGAAGGCTGCAGTTCTCAGCCCCATGAAAATTTTAGAATGTGACTCAAAAAGTTAGGAAGTTAGTACCTCTATGCTTAACTGGTGGTTTTCTTCTTGTATTTTCTTTCTTCTTTTAAACTGGTTTGGCTTTTTCTTAGTTATTTGCCAAAAAATTCCCACCTCTATTCAAGCAGAGTATCTGTTCTAAGTTTGCTGTCTATGGATCAAGTTCTGAATAGTGTCCATTCTTCACTGATTTGTGTGCAGTCTTCATGTGGAGCATTGCCAAACCCTCATACTCTGCATTTTCTTCTCTATTGGAGGCTGCCACTCTAGAGAGAGAATCGCTTTACGTGTTGCAGGAAATCTGAACATGTGCCGTGGCTCGTGAAGGCATCATAAATGACAAAGTTAATGAGCTGTACATAGCAGGACTAGTGAGTGTTCTTTCGTTGAGTTATGAGCAAAGAGGGAAGGATGTGATGGTGATGTACTGAAATTGTATTCTGAAAATGAGAAAATGCAGAGTAGTAATCTGGTGCCAAATATATTGCCTGCAGTTATTTCTAGCAAAAAAATCCAAGCAGTTTGTCAGCATTGAGACAGTGGTTCTTATTCAAAATAAACTCCCACTGTAACCACTCATATTTAGCTGGCTTAACCTTAGTCTCTGCTCAGGCCACATTACTATTGGCTTTAGCAGTCACTCTGTTACTGGATCCAAATTTTACAAACGTGTCGAGTTGTATCAGGACAACTGCAGCAATTCAAGCCAGCACAGCATGATTTTAGGTCACGTCTACACTAGGTGCTTGGACTTTACTCAGTTATAATCATGACTGAGATCCTAATTCAAACAAGCCCTGAGGGTATGTCTACACTAAATGAGAGGCATGAACGCAACATGTACAGGCATGGTTAAGCTACTTTTAAACTATAGCGATGATGGAATGGCAGCATAAACTTTACAAAAGATGTCTAAGCACATTGGGAACTTGGTGGATGTATGCAAATGACAAGTTGTATTGAATTTCACGCCTCTACCTTCCCATTGCTATTGCTAACTCATGTTGTAATTGTGTCTCTGACTGCAGTGCAGAAATGCTATAAAGCCATTTAGTTGCCCTGTTGTAGAAAATAGGACACTGACTGGAAAAAAACAAATAATGTAAAGGCAACATGTCTTTGCTATATTGCTAACAGTGTGATCTGGAACTCAAAACCACAAGAAGCATTCATGCAGTTTCCTGTTCGCTAGGGAGTACATATGTGACATCCTTTCAAGTCAGAACCTAGGTACAGGCTGTCATAATGACCTCAGTGGAGGAGCTACATATCAGGTGGGTTTTTTTAGTGTTGGTCTAGTTTGAAATTAGAACAAAGGAAGGAAACACTAGATTGCTCTTTCTAGTGAAACGCTTATCTATCATAAGAGGCATGTGGCTTTAAAATCGTTTCTCTTGTCTGTCTTAGATGCAAAGAGTATGCCCTGGATTTGGAGTTCAACCATTTTCTTAATTAAAGACAGTTTTATGGTCAGCTTGCAAACTTGTCTATTCCAATTTCAGTTGTTTCAGTTCATAAATAAGAGTTTTCCAAAGTGAGTCTTAGGAAGGAAAAGATTTTCACAAAATAAATGTAAGATGTCTGCTGGAGAACAACTGGCTCAGTAGTCTTGATAATGGACTGGACAGCTTTTTTTGTATGTAGCTTATCATTTCCAATCCAACCGGCAGATATTACCTAAATGGTAGTCTTCATTGAACAGCTATTTTGTAGCCTACAGGAATGAGACAGCTGGTCTCATTTCTCTTCCTGGAGGCTAAAGGTGTCCATGTTATAAAATCAGCATTCTTATTCCAGCCTTAGATTGAAAAAAATCTGAGAATTCAGAAAGAGCTAAGAAAAGGACTAAAGTGTCCTAAAGGAGAAATTCAAAGAGCTTTATTTATTTCACACATCCAAAACCAGATCAGATCTGATTTAGGGCTCCTCACTAGAAGATATGATACACAGTATGAGTCAATATCAGGATCTGAAGTCAGACATTCAATGAGCAATAAGAAATATTTTTAACAGTTCAAAAAATTACCAAGCATTTTATTGATATTTTACCTACACAGTTCTAGAAATATTTTTCTAAAATAGATATATTCAACCTCAGCTGCAGTTACTGATGAAAGAATTAACTCAAAGAAATCCAATAACTTATTTTATGTAGTAGATCAAGTTAAGTAACTGCAGTATGCCCTTTTGACCTGCTAATATGCTTAGAAACATCTAGAAGAGGTTCCTTTAACTGCAGTCTACTTGTGCAGATTGATGGAATGTATTATGTCTTGTCCTGTGCCAGGAATGTGTAGAAGGCTCTGATCTGCCTAGCACCTATTTCAAGTGCTACAGCAAGATCGAAAAATAAAGGCAGTTAGAGCTGACAAGGAAGTCAAACTCTCGTTTGCCGTTTGTGGGTGTTAATCCATATCAAATGCACAATGAATCAAGCTTTAGTCACCTGATTCAGTTGGCAACTACACTGAATTGATGGTTTATTTCTGCATGCTGAAGGAACCTTTCATCCTGCAATGTGCGTGACTTTCCAAATTTGAATGATACTCACCTGTTACAGTCTTAGAAGACAACAATACTATAACTACAGTGTATACCGCATTTACAGGCTCTGTGATAAGTTATCGCAGGAGATGAGTCTTCCCAATAATTAATCTGTTTTCATGGGTACTCTTCATCCTATTAGTGATAAAAGTGATAGCTATCAAAAATGTCCTGGTGAATGGGGACTTTGTCTTCTTTAGCAGTTGACCAGATGCAGGGAATACTGCGTGCCTTACACCCAGTAATCAAAGGGCAGCACATGCACAAAGCTAGCAAAGCAAGCCAGGATACCTAGTTTGGGAAAACATAAATTCTTCAGATGTTATAAATGAATAAGGTTCAGAAATGAGTATTCTTGGTTTTGGAGACTCAATAGCAAAAGCTTATTTGCAAGTACTTCACAACCAGCTAGAAGCTCAGAGTGTCATTTAATATCAATATATTTGACTTATAAAACAAGTTTTGAAGGAAAACAGTCTAGAAATAATTTGCGGATGGAACCAAAAATGTCAAAGCAAAGTGAAACAAGGTAAAACTGGCTCCACAGGGAAAGATGAGCAACTTAAATGGATTGCTGTTCCTGTCAAATCAAAACCTTTTATCTGTCTTTCGCCCTCTGTGTGTGGGTTTTTGTTTGGTTGGTTTGTTCTGTTGGTAGATTGGCTAACTGGCTTTTTGGAAAGTGTTTATTTCATTAACCGAGATAGACTGATATATGAGATATACAGATGATCTGAGCTGGCTTTTCAAGACAGCTTATGTGTGTTTACAAAGATTTCTGTTTACTTAATTGTGACAGCTAATACTGACTTCCAGCTGTTTATCTGGCTGCGTTTTCATATACTTGGGATTCATTATGAAAACCCGAAGAGAATAAAACAAAATGGTGAAGCCATGTAAAACCAATAGAGAAACCTTTCAAATTTGCATTGTTTTGATGTAAAATTGTAAATCATGAGGCTACCTCTCTTCAGAAGCCAAATGTTTACACGGGATAAAATCTGAAATCGTAAGTATCAACACAGAAACCTTGTACTAGAGAGAGGCAGTGTAGGCTTGTGATACTAGGAGTCAGCTTCCACCAAAGATAACCACAAAGATAGTTGCACCATAATCTAGCTACGTAAGTGTGCACGTGTTGATGTCACCCTCTGGAGGCCACCTCTTAGCTAAATAAATGACATTTGTTGGCTTGTGAGTTTTGTGTGCTGACAAGCAGTCGATAGTACCAAAGGAAGCCACAGATGCATTATACCTGTTTTGCCTGTACCTTAGAGCAGATTCAGATTGAAAAACAACTCAAAAAGACTATAACCTTTATGAAGCTATTTGACAAACATCTTTCTTACCTTTGAAGAGTGGAATGAAAGTAGAAACTATGGAAATTTACAGTTTTCTTTATGTATATATCTATTCCGTATTATTTGTATTATCATCATATCACGGAAACCCCAAATAAAATGGAGAAAAAATTTTCTAGCCATTGTACACATGCAGAATCACAGCTGAATCAGTTTCGTTAACATTAGTTTCAATCTACATATTGTTGATAGAGAGCATTAATGAAGAAAGAAGATTTAAATCTCACATATATCTGAGTTCTAGTGAAACATGACTGAAGCTTGTGAGTATCTTGACCTGAGGCTTAGATTCAGATTCCCCTTATACTTAGCTTCAGGCCAGTTGCAAAGGTCCTTAACATTAGTTTAATCAGGATGATCAGAGTAAAAGCTAAGTGAAACTCACTTAAAAACTATGACACTTGTGATAAAGATTTGAAAATGAAACATTCATTTTTATTAGGTTTGGGAAGTGAGATCTAGTAAGTGGTTGGCCGTAATAGAATGAACTGCACTCCCTAGGCCACTCCTTAAACTGGGCAAGGGCTGCTAAGGTTAGCAGTATGCCACAGAAAATGGCAAGACTTGTAGCTTGTCCCAGAAGACTGCGTATCAGACAACATTGCTGTAATCTGACAACTAGATGTGACAACTACCTAAGGTCACAGTTGACGGCAAAAGCCCAAAACATTCAAGCTGATCTCTCATTCTCCAAATCATGCAACAGTCTGACATGTGCATGGCATTTTTTAGGTCTTTTGATAAGAAAGATTTTCAGTGACATGCTCTTGTTTATTTAATGTAAATCATTAATTCTTGGAAACTTGTGATACTGTGTTCTCTGTGAAAAAGAGGAAATCTGTTGGAGGTGGGAAGGGTGGGGGCAAAGCAAAGAGAAACATCTTCCAGAGAATACTGTGCTGTAGCAATGGTAAATAATCAGGCTCAATGTCAAGCACCTCAGCAGCTGGAATGAGCTTGTCTCTTTGTAACCTCTCTCAATATGATAGTAAATGGGAAAGCAGTCTCATCTTAACACTGTACTTGATTTTTTGAACTTTCTTCTAAGCCTAGTTCCCAGTGATTCTGGAACTAGAACTTGGCCATGAATGGCTGAGGTTGTCTGTGTAGCCTGCATGACAGCAGTGACTGGCTCTGTCATTCCAAAACAACAAACACTACAACATTTCCTGCGTCCCTCCTCACTTGAAAGCAACCAGAGTTCTCCAGTGCGATCAGGGGTTTACAATGGGTTGTACAAACTCCTTTCCTCCCTGCTAATCTCATTCCTGGTCTATTTTTTCTGTCTTGAAACTGATAATCAAGAAAAAGGAACAAATCTCTTCTCCTGAAGTGTTTGCTGCTTTACTTTTATCCCTGTGGGATGAATAAATTTTTATGCACTTGGTGGAAGAGATTATTTGGAACAGACGAAGGTACAAAGTTGGAAAGTACTGGATACCTGAAGGTGTTTGTGTCAGAGGTGCTTGCTTATGAAATAGTCAGCTTTAGGTGGGACTGCAGTTCCTGGGCTGTTCTTTCATTTAACATAAGGAAATAATACCTTTTTCTTTTTCACTGAAAACTACTGAAACAGTTCGATAGCATGATGTGATACTGTTTGTGCCATGTAAACGTGCCATATTGCAATACTGAATGACATAAATCACGTCACTATCTTTGGACGGTCACGTTGCTGCTGTTTACCGTGGTTTTGGGGCATAGCTGATACACAGATCACCATGAGGCTGCTTTCCTCAGTGGGAACCCTGACACAGAGCATTCTGCAGATCTGTGTCAGGCCCTTGACTAATCTCCCTGGCCTGCTTTTCAGACCATTGCAGAGAATAGATTAATTAAGCTTTTCCTGCTCTTTTGAAAGCCTCAGAGAGACTTTTTCATAGCAGAGGAAAGCACAAAATGCAACGTAGCATCTTGCAGACACACTTCTTTGCTGAATCATCCCTCATGGTCCTAGGAGGCAGGAAAGTGTTGTCCCATTTGCTGACCACACTTAGATGATCAACATACGTTACAGTTTTGGGAGTGGAATAACATTGTAGCCAGCATTCATAAGCGGTCTGTTGATTAAAAGCAGCACTGCCATACAGTGGATAATTGTCCACTGCCCTGCTGACGAGTAGCTGTGGTGTTTGCTCTCTTGTTTGTTAAAAGGCTTTTCCTTTTTTTTTTTTTTTTTTTTTTTTTGGGGGGGGTGGTGGTGTTATGTGAGGTCATGAGTAGAAATACCCAATTCTATACACTTTTACTCATGTAATGATGGCCTTGGCTTGTCCTCACTGTTTACTTACAATGCGGCCTTGTGGCTTAAAACAGAACAGAACTTTCTGAAACAAACACTTGCTCTGCATCTGTCTCAGATTTCATGCACTCTCCTAGATTTTGAGCTCTCTGGGCAAGCGTTATGTCTGTGTGGTAACGGCCCACTACAGGCCTCATAGTGACCCACAGCGCAGCCAGTATATCCAGTTATCCTTGGACATGGTGTAGCTGTAACATCGTGATGAGAAACGGATGCAGAGAAAGTCTCTCTCTCATCTGCCCCATATCCATTAGTCTTCATTCAGCTTTGTCTGTGATCACACTCTAAACAGGAATTCATTGTTTGGGTGTGAGCAGGCAACAAAGGAGTAATAGATATATGTATATACAGTGCTTACAATCTCTCTAGTGTCACCTTGCTGATCACCTCAAAATAGCATGCAATCTAAAATGAAGTAACACTGCACAAAAGCTGCAAGAGAGGAACATGGAGAAGATGTGGTATGGCTCTAAAAATTCAAATCACAATTTGGGATAGCCAGATCTACTGCAGGGGATGCAAAGGATCAGGTAAATATGGTGGGGAAAGTGAATTTTGTATTGTATTGTAATTAGAGACATTCATTTCTCAGATGTAGATTGAAGAGGAAGTGCTGCAAACAGCATTACAACCCAGTTGTTCTTGGAATTCATAACAAATTTACTTTTCCCAAGTAGCTGTTGAATCAATAGGGATTATATTTTAGACTTAATCTATATTAAAGAAGAATTGTAGTAAATTATTTTGTATTGAGTAGCAATTAATTGATTCACATTTATAGGATAAAAGCAGGTCAACAACTAGTTTCCCAGTTCAAAATGTCAAGTTTTTGCTGGGGGATATACATCTATTTGACAATTTCTGACTATGAAAACAGCAAACACATAGTTCTGTGATGTGCTGGGAAAAGTATTTTCCGTGGCTATAATGACATATTAGAAGTATTGTGAAGTGGATTAACAAAACCACATATTGAATGCCTTGTATACTTCTGGCTACCCATGCAGAGAGGATGATGAAGTGCAAAGAAAGGATGAGCTGGGGAACAGAGCACCTGAATTACAAGAGGTGTCTAAGAAAGGGTCCTTTGTCTGGCAAAATTGAGGTTGGGGCAGATGGTTGTTGTGTTCTGTAAATGCTTCAGGGAACAAACACTAGGAAAGGAGAAAGAAAAACTGGCTTAGGAACAATGAATATAGTTAGATAGAAATAAATTTAGATTTGAAATTGAAACTATTGGCCAGATGAAAGTAGAAACTACTCCTTATAAAAACAGGGAAAGCAGGGGGCTTCAGTGATTTTAAGATGGAGTTTGGTAAATATATAAACAGGGTTACATGGCATGGTTGCCTCCGGCGGCAGGGAATTGGACTAAGCGGCATGGACAGCCCTTCTGGTCCTAATGATCATCAGTCATCATGCAAACATTGCTTCCTTCTTAAGGCTTTAGTAGCATTCTGTGGCTCTTACCTGCCTATACACACTGCTAGTGAGCTAGAATAATTCCTAAATTCTCTAAACACCTTCCTTCTCTCAGGCTTTACAACCACAAAATCACTAAAAATTGTTCTCTGTCACCTGTGGGATTTTAATGCCCACCTTGCTTCCAGTAGAACTGTGATAGTCACATAAATGATCATGTCTTGCTTCCTATAGAAGGGGCTGAATGTGTGCAGGATTTGTCCCTGACTGCTCATTCCTATTATACAAACACAGTTTGCATGCAGTACAGTTGTGTGCTCAGCAGATTCTACAGTATTACACAGCAGCACGCTCCTGCTTGATGTGAGCAGAGACTTCGTGACTGGCTGTCAGGAAATTCACACTCGCGGCAGCATTACCTGGCATTGAACACACTGTCCTCTCTCCAGTTCTTCTCACTGGGTTTTTTCAACTTTACATTCCATTTCACAACAATCTGCTTCTGCCAACACTACCCAAGGCATGTCATCTGTAGCTCAAAATGTAATGTTCTTGTCGTGTACTGTTGCTTTATTATTTATATTGCCAATTAGAAATATGGATCATTTAACATAGTCTGCTGTGGATCAAAGTAGAGACAACAATACATGTATTTCAAAGAGAAAAAACAGATATGAAGAATATGAAAATCACCTAGCATTCAGCATGTGACATCTCTGATAGAGCTTTATTTCTTCTGCCAGGCAGGTCCTCTTGTTTGTTTCCTTACTTTCACCTTTCTAGAAAAAAGGATTACTTTCATGTTTCTAGAAAAAGGATTGAGAGAAATGGTTAAATCCAACCTTTGTATTTAGCATAGTAAATCATGTAGCTCAGCTTCTTTCCCATCATTATTTCACTGAGCCAAATTTATCCTGATACATGTCCACTGATTCAAACCAGAAATTAATTTAGCCCATAACTTTTTTTTACAAAAAAATACTCAAGTTGGGTGGAACTGCAGCTATAATTGGAATCAGAGTCTGAAACAAAAAACATTAAAGGCCAAACTCTCCTTAGAGGACCTGACCTTAGACATCTCCTATCCACATTAAAAAAAGAAAAGAAAAAAGGCATGGTCTATTGTCTCTTAGAACTGGAATATATGATGTCATACTAAAACTGCAAAGTAACTCCCAGCAAATAAACATTATCACCAAAGAACTGTATCTGTGTGATTAAGAATCATTTCATAACTGAAAATTATTGCGATTCAGGTGATCTGGAAGACTTTACATGATCATGTCGCAGTTACAAAATAAGTATGACATGTTTAAGTCTATGTATTCTCTAAGGGCTGTATTTTTTAAAAATGCTGCTTTTGGCATATTGTCATCTAATTTATGGGGTCAAGCAGCTGATCTCTGTGTGTCCTTCAGATATTCCTCCACACACCTTAACCATTTACAGATTATTCCTTGGTCACACCAGTAAAATTTCTGTTCCCACTGCTTTCTGAACTTGTCTATGTTTAAGTATGGGCAACATTTTATGCAAGAGCTGTAACTACCGCTGTGGTGGGCATTCAGGCAAACTGCATATGGTGTGTAATCAACTGGAACAGATGTGGTGGCATGTGGATTATCCTGCTGTTCCATGCTGCTTGTGATACTCAGCACGAAGGCTGATATTCAAAAGCTGGCTGGTGGGTGTGCACCTGTACCTCTGTTGCTTTGTAGTATATTATTCCCCTAGATTCCAAAGGTGGTACAAAAGAAACGTCTCTGGGAATGGAATATACCATTAGTTCTGGTATCCACATTTTGAAAAGTTGTTCATGTTGTAAGCAGGTTTTAGAAAATGGCTACAGAAATTATTCTTGGATAAAAAAAAAAGGACCAAGGCGTGAGTGGTTTACCATATATAATTTGGAGGAAAAAAGAGTAAGTAGTGGAATATTTAAGACACAAAGCAAAGCATAGCAAGAATTGAGTAAAAGATTAAATGAGACATTCAGGTATAAGACAGACATATTTTTAGGAGTCACTATTGAAACCATTGGAACAAACTGTCAAATACAGAGGAAGATGCTCAATGACTTGTCTTCTGAGGAATACTGGATCCCCTTCTGAAAGACTTGTTGTAGCCAAATGACATTACTGCTCTCGTTAAAATGGTTACTGGGGTAATATCAAATGACCCATGATATATAAGGCGTCAGACTAGAATAGGGATAGCCTTTTCTGTCTTTGAGTCATGTGAATGTAAACTAATAAAACTTCAGGTTGGAATTTATTGCAAAACAATTCAAAGGTGCAAATAATGCATAATGTGAAAAGTTTCATTAAGGAGAACATGAATTATATCTGAGGAAATTACAGCTAAAAGAATTGCAATGAGAGAGATCTAACAAGGTGAAAGAGAAAACCCTATTTAGTGAGCATCTGACTTCAAATTGCTAAATCAGCCATGTTTTGATAAAGATCTAATAGTAAGGCCCACAAACCACCTCTGAATTTCCGTAGGCATGGTATTAGAATTTCTGGTATGGACTGAATCTAACATAAATTCTGCTGAGGACAGAGGGAGTCAACTAACAATGAGGAGGAAGACGAACAGGGAAAATCCCAAGCACCTTCCCATAAGCCACCTGAAGAACTTGTCCCACAAGCCTCAACTGTTTCTTTCCATCAATAGCACCCTTTGTACACAAAAAAACAACCCATGCCTGGACCTGCTGGTAGGATGGAGAGCAAAACAGCCGGGGGAGCTGAGACGTGTGTCAAGACTTGTTCTTGCACCATGAGCAGTATAGCCAAGTGTAGGGATTAAATATAGGGAGCTATCCCCTTCTCCAGTTGGAAGGGCCTGGCTCATCGTATTTTGATTGGATTCAAACCCTTAAAATATTTTAATGATAGCAATAATGGATTTTTGTACTTTACCTTCTGTACGTGGAGTTCTAAGATTGACTTAAAGTATTACCCTTCATTCATGAAGACTAGATTTTTTAAAGGAAAAATGAGGGTTTCTGTTAGTTTCTATATTTATATGACAGAAGAGGCCAATCTGTTGCTCACTAGCCGTATGGCTTACAAAGAAGTTTAATATGGTTTGTGAGAATGGCTGAAGATAGGCAAAATATGCATCATCTTGGCAGAAGCAAATGTGCTCCTGCTGAGTATACCACATATTGAACAGATCTCGTGCAGGATTGTTTCCATGTCTCAATCTGAACTGTAAAAGTAGCTTACGTCCAAGAACTGTCTGGACGTTTCTGGGGCATCATGTTTAGAAAAACACTAAAATGTTGCCAAACTGAGGACAAAATCATGAGTTATCTGGCCAAGAGCTGGGTGAATACTACTGGCAAGTATTCATTTGACTAATTTGTTTCCATCAGCTTCGAGTCATATGTGTACTATGTCTTCATTCTTCATCTGGTTGCATTCCTTAGTGAATTAAATATGGTTTTTTGTCAGTCAGCACAGAATGCGTTGCAAATTATTTTAAAAATTGTTTATTTCATTTTTATTCTTGTAAGCATTACTTATTTACACTGATAGAAACTGTGATATTGAAATTTCTGAAGTCGTATGTTCAATATCTGGAATACAAATGGTAGTTTGAGATTCCAGCAATGCAATTTATGATCCACGGAGTTTTAGTACAGGGCATGACAGCATTGCTGTAAATGTTCATGATTTACTTTCCTGTTTTGTGAGTGGCAGGATTTGACTGGACCTAGTCAGAACTTGTCATGTTAGAAGCTTGTGCCCTCTGAAGTATACCAGGCATACCTGGGGGTAAACTCTCAGCTGATTGGGAGGACAGGCAGACCGAGATCTTTTTAATCCATTAGGGAACTTTCTTACAAAAAGAGAAAGGGAAAACAGAATCTAGGGCAATTTCACTTCTCCCCTTCCCTACTTCTGAGATTTTCCGAGATCACTTTTTGTGTTCAACTTCATTGCAACACCTGCTGCGCAGAGGGCTAATGGAACCAAACAAGACAAAAAGAAAGAGGAGCATGTGATGGGATACAGCAGAACTGATATGCTGGGAAAATGTGTATATAGGATTGATTTGGAGATTGAGAAGTAGACAGAAGTGTGAATAAGCATCTGCAGAATAATATTTTCTTCCTCTCTATTTCTTGGGGGGGCTGACAATAGGAAATGTGATGCAAAACTTGGAAGAGTTAGGGGGTGGACTTTAATAATCAAAAGGTAGATAGATCAAAACTACAAGCTGAACAAAACTGATTTCCTGCATTTTGCATCATTCTTGTAACTGCCTGCAATCTGAGTATCGTTTTTACCTTTTTGAAAATTGCTGCAATAATTCCTGTCACTCCTGAAAATTCACCTGTAATAATGGAGAGAATATAAGTAGACACACTGATGCAATGTGTAATTTTTTGCTTTACTGTCTTTAGGATGGTGTTAAAAGCCATCACAAGCAACAGAGATGCAGAGCAATATTCTGTTCTCAATTACCTATATTTCAGTATTATCTACTCTTTGCACTGTTGCAACTTGAAGCAGCATTTAAGACAATAAAAAAGAATAAAAAGTAGCATAGGCTTCTGAAGTGTCATCAGATATGTGCTTACATATATATTGTATATGTACATATGCATATATGTATATCTGTATATATGCATATCTACAGATATCCATACACACATAGTTCCCCACACTCTAAAGCCCTGATCTCTGCTATGGATTTCTTATTATGCATGTGGGTTCATATTGTTTAGATTTATATAATTTAACATGTCATTTAGATACACCCAAATTATACTTAATTTGTCTTTAATTACTGAAAGAACATTTCCTTAAAATGGTATAGTTCCTTTCCTGTCTTCTATAATAGAATACCTTCTGCTTTGCCTGGCTAAAAAGCCTTATAGGTGAAATCCTGGTTTGTGGGAAATCACATTGAAGCCGCAATAACACAGCAACCAGCAATTAAAAATAAGCTGATGCAAACAACAAGAACAGCAAATGTAATCAAAAGACAGACCAGACACACTGCATTCTATGAATTTTTTCTCATTCTGTTGTGACCTGTTGGATTTGCCTTAGCCTTTCCTTTAGGCTTTCTATGGCTCTCATTAATTAGAATTTGTGCCTATAAATTGCTGTTGCAAAAAGCCTCTTCAGTTTTGGCTTTTCAGTTTTGTTTTTTGTTTTTCCTCCTCCTCACACCTCCCTCCCCAAAATGCTCTAATTGTTTACCTAGTAGTGGTTCAAACAAGGATAAATTGATGCTTGTGATTGTGCTACAAGACGTCTTACTTAAATTTAATTGTGACCATAGTTTCTTTAATTTTAGTGGTTAGGGTTGATCCCTTTCTCGTTGGAGAAAGCCAGAATGGAGGCTTCCTTAACGCTGGGCAAAGGACATGGCATCCATTAAGGACTGGTTAAATGCACTGGTATGGAAGTGGAAGTACCTTCAAACTAAGGGAAAGTGTAAACCATACTTAACTGAATGAGAGAAAGAATACCTGTGGTCCCCAACTGCTATCATGATGGCTTCAACAAGTGTGTTTTACCTGGGGCAGAGTAAGAATGTTCACACTTACGTTACTGTGCTTCAGCTGATGAAAGGTAGCTTACACTATAATCAAGGAGTTTTCAGCCACATGCCCATTTCCAGCCTCCTGCAGCTGTTCCCCAGTAGCGACATTAAATTTAGTTATACATATACCCAAGTTTCAGCTTGCTGTTTCCTGAAGTTCAAAATGTTCAGCTTCAGACTCCTGTTCTGTTGTTTATCTTGGTGTATAATTGCAGCCAAATCCTTACACCATCAGGTACAGATATTTCACCTTCGTGTGTAAGACTTGGTCTCAGTGAATCATACTGCAGTCTGGATTTGGCCTTGTACTGTAAACATGCTTATATTTTGGTGTCCTATATGTTCCACTCTTTCTGAAGTACAGGACCTTTTAAAGGCTTCATCCTATAGCACCCACTTTGGTCTAGCACATGTGCCATAGAAAATAGCCTAGAAGGTGGAAATATTAATGTCTGTTTCATCAGCAGCAATGCAAAATGTGTGGAAAATCATCATATTATGTCATATTATGTCCCAGTGCCACAGCAGCCTCCCCTGAAATGAAGCAGCAGCAGGCACAATGACCTAGAATCCAGGAATTTCCCATGAAGAAGCAGCTATCTGCAAAATAGTTTTACCAAATCCAAGGCCTTGCCAGTGAATACACAATACAAAAGAAGGTGCCAGTAGTATGACCCCTATGTTTGCAGCCATGTTCTTTAATCAATGACCAGTGTGATTCAAGCTAAATTGTAAAGCACGCTGCAATGCAATCCCAGAAGTACAATAAACATAAACCAGACTGAAGAAATGTGACCGACTGCTGGCGTTTACAATAAAGCAGTTCTGAGGTCAGTAGACAAATACTGTGTGTTGAAAAGAAACCTGTGAAACTAAAAAGATGTTATCACCTGAAGTTTGTGGTTGTTGACATACACATCTATTGCCTTTGACTGTGCAAACAATAAGTTTGGTTGCAATGCAACGTCGTAAAATTCTCAGCGTGAAATCAGAGAATAGTTATGGGGAGTTCTTGCCAGCATTTGAGAAGAGGGAAGGAGTTTTTAAGGGAGGAAAACAGCTAGAGGGAAAGTCTGAATTTAGAAACAGATCTCCATGTTCAGTAAGATAAATATATGGCTGAGTCAACAGCCAAGAGATTAATGATGAAAGTAGAGCAGACATGAAGGAATCCCTTTCTCACAATACAGGAGCACTGGGAGTGGCGGGAGGCGCCAGGACAAAAAGGCTGATTGTCAGAGAACCAAATATGTGGGGCAGTCTGCTGAAGAATGGCAGACAGAAAGGCCACACATACGTGTGACCAGGGAGAACGCTGAGAGGTCTTCTACCATCAGCAAACCTTTTTGTAAAGATCACATGAACAACCAGCAGGAGAGGACCAGTTGGACCATACATAACAGGATGGAGGAAGTGGTAAGAGTAAAAACACATCCTGAATCAATACCAGTAACAGAAACAAGGAAGAAGGGGCTGGTTTGAAGAGCATCATACTTTGAAGATGCAACCCTACGTTACCATGGGAATGATTTTATGACAGACTGCGTACTTCTAATCTGTGCTTTTCTGACAAGCCAGCGCTTAAACAAAAATCTGAACAATGACATTTCTTAAAAGGAAAGATGTAGCAACTCACATGAAGTTGGAGGGCAGAGCACATGTTGTAGGGAGGAGTCGAAGGAGGCATGAGGAACTCAGCCGGTTGGCACACGGGTAGGACCAGCACAGGACAATGGCATAACCTCTGAAATCTTTCCCTCCATGTAAAGAGCCATCTAGGTGTGCAAGCAGGGAATCATGTTTTACATAGCATACGGGACAGAAAATAGTGGCTTTCTTCAGAATTTCACTTGAGGGCAAGTAATTCAGGTGAAAGCAAATCTTAGATCCCAATTATATTGTTAGTCCTTTACTTTGTAGCTGTTGGATTTGGTGCTTTCTAAGAATGCTTTTAACAGTCCTTGACAGAAGATTTGTAAGTAACACTTTGAAGTAAAATCTGCAGCAAAAACCTAATCGGTTTTTCCCCACCCCCAGGTTTGGTGTGAGTCTCATCAACATTTCCTTTGCTGTTTAACCCTTTTTTAACTCATTTTGTCTGGCAGGAGGTTTTCAGTTTCACACTATTTTTATACTTGCTTGACCCTATTGCCTGTTACCTCATTGCCAGGCCCTGTTTTGCATGATATACTGTTCTTGTCTTGTTCAGCTGATTACCATCAGTTACAGGTAAACCCCAAATTCAGCAACTGCATACAGGAATTTATTCCCTAATGAATTTCTCACCCATTATAGTAATGGCCCAAAAAGTACTTGGAAAACAATCTTTAAACGAATTGCACAAAGGGCAAGGCTGGATAGTAGCAGCATAATTTCTCTAGCACTTAGAGCCTGATCCTGTAATAGGTACAGTGCTTTGTCACTTACATTTATGAAATATGTGGAATATTTCTCACCAAAAGCTAAAAGCCTGCCATGGTGTAACATACTATTTGGACCTGGATAAAGACAAAATTGAGCCTTTTGTCTTGAAAATATTTTGCACCAGTTTTCCTGTGAAACAATTCCGGAAAGGTCACTTTCCAGGATTGATGAATCTGGCTAGAACCCCAGGATTATCAGAGTTCCCTTTTCTGCATAGACCCCTTCACATGAATATGCACCAGTGCACAATTATCTTTCACATCTTTAGTTTCCATCAATATAGAAGCAGAAAAGTTATATTCTTGAAATATTTCAGCAAAATTTACAGTACGGAATTACAACTAACAGGGAAGTCAGTATTCTTCATCTAGTTCTTTTGGTGGTCTATTGCTTTCATGCACTGAAGCTAAACCTTTATAGTTTTCCTTAGCATTTGACTGACTTACACATATATATATATAAAATGTTATATATGTATATTTTTTTTTAAGGTAGCAGCAGCACTTCATGAAGTGAAGGCAGTGAAACTGAAGGTCAGAGATCATAGATATAAAGTCTGTTCCACCTCCACAGAATAGCTCATCAGCCTGTGTGTTTCATTTTGCAAATGGATCCTTAAATGTTGTTTGTATCCATTAGAAAAAGATAATGATCTCAGTCCTCTCGTAGCTTGTATAGAAAAATACTCTTCTTATTCAGTTGTAGCTTTGCTGTGGCCAGATTTTCCACCAGTCAAGTGGTATAGCTCTATTAACTTTACTGAAGCAATATTTTCTTACTCTAGCTGAGCATCTACTTTGGTGCTTTCACCTTTTGATGTAGAATGTTTCCAGAAGGAAAGGCATTCTCTTGATCTGTTACAGAAGTGTAATAATGAATACTTACTAGTATAAATCTTGTTGGATCAGACTCTAGCTTAAAATGTGTATTTATCTTTAAGACATGCTGACTGAAGCATTTAATGGAACCTTTTAGTTGACAGAGAGGGAGAGAGTTAGTTAAGAGGGGAGTGTTTGCTTTTGTGTGTTTATCTTCCCCTGTACTGCACAATCCATTCATTCCACTTCTCAGCTGGGATGTATAAAATACAAGTGCAAGTACCTACTACTTTACTTAATACCGAGCAGAGTGTTTTACCAGACGTTCCTTTGAATGGAACTTGCCCCGTTTATAATTATGCAGTGGCACAGGATGCTCTTGTTCATGCTTCCTCGTCTTTTATGCCCCTTACACAGTCTCCTTCTCCCACATTTTGGCTGTGTGTGCATCACTTAAAATTGCAGAACTGAGATTTTATCTCTAAATGAACATTTTGGTCCAAATATTTAGGAAAAAAAATTAACTCTGAGATTTAGGGGGTTTCTTATGTAAAGCAAAAAGGAATGTTTCTTTTTCAGACTTGTTGGCAACTGCAGAACAGATGGTTGCACCTTTTCTTTCACTGTCCTCACTATGATCAGAGTGTTCCCTTATATGCCACTATACTTCTAGCCATAGCTTGCTCTTTAGCTCGCCGGGGAGCTAAAGGTCAGGCATTTCTGGTTAAGGATCTGTGTACTTCATCTGGTGGCAGAGCCAGGCTCTGTCCCATGGTTTTTCTATCATATGACATTCCCTGTGGTCAGGAGACTTACTAAGTAGGTGGTGTGGCTGAAGTGCCAAATTACTGTGCATGTGTTGACAGAGCAACTGCACTACACGAGCTTTTAGTGAGTGCACCTTTCTATCTCCAGCTGAGAACTGAAAGCACCTGGAAAATTATGTGGCTAGGAAGAGGCTGCCACTGCCAGAGAAATTCCCACCCACAGCTTCTCTCAAAGATGAATTATCTGTGTGGGCCATACAGAGACCATATGCTGGACGCTCTGTTTTATGTCATAAACTCTTTTGAGACAGAAAACTTTTTTTTCTGTTTGTAGAGCACCTAATAAAATGGATCATGATGCAAGACTGGCCTGTAACCTTAATTTATGATGGTAGCATGTTAAACGTATATTAAATTTATGCTCTCCCCTTAAACAGGTCTGTTTGTTTTCTCCTGTTTTGTTATTCCCCTAATCTAAACCAGAAAGCAGTTTGACTGAAAAGTTTGGTATGGAGGAGCCTAAAGAATCCTTGTCTGTTAAACTGCAGGGGAAATGGAATACCATAGTAGAAGTGAAACACGGACCAGGTAACAACAGACTGTAGTCAGGGGAAAGCAATGTCACTTGAAATTAAAATTATTTTATCTGGGCTAGCAAAGTTTCCTGTAGCTTTTTTACAGTTCACAGTAAAATTTAGCTTTTATACAAGGAAGAAACTAAACAGTTAATGATTATGTAGAAAGCGGTAGACATCAGAATCTTGACAGCTTAATTGGTGTGCTGACAGCACTGGCTGTTTCATTCCTCTGATGGTGTTTTCATCTATAAAGCTTGTACTGAATCACAGCAATGGCTGGGACTCAGAGACACACCTTTTTAATGCACCTGCTGGCAGGGAGGATGTGTGTGGGTGGCTCTCTCAGGCAAAGTAGACAGGCAATAAGCAGTAGCATGTTAAAGCACCTGTCAGACAGTCTCAACATTCCCTTTTGTGGAAGAGGATCAAGCCCACATTTAAAGGTGTTTGAGAAAAGAGACAAGAATAAACAATAGTTGTTTTAATTTTATCCGGTGCTTATTTTGCAGTTTGATTTTTGCTTCCATCTTGAATAAAAGAATAAGGGATCCAAGAAATCTCTAATCAGAAAGCAAGCCATGAAGTATATTTCTGTGGAGAAATTGATATGTACCATTAACAGCCACTTTGTCTGTGCATTTGAAATTACAGCAGACTTCTTGCTTCTATGCAGAGAGTGCCATATTTTTTTGGTGCTGCTACATTTACTAGTGCTGCTGCTGAATAAAGATTCAAATATGCTAAATATCAGCTCAGGTCACTTGTGGTGTAAAAACCTGGAATGTAATGAATTCCATGATAAGATGCTTGTGAAGACATGGAAGGATGCAGCTGAATTCTCCTGAGGTCATTTCTTTGGAAGTTCGACTCTGTTTTTGCTTCTCATGTTATAAAATTATTTGTAGATTTGAGGAGCTAGAATTTTTAATGCTATCTGCACACCGATATGCAAGACAAAGGTAGGATGTATGGCCAGAACCCAGCCCTGGCTGTTCTAGCAGTCCCACTCTATGCTTCTTGGAAAAAGAACTTTATAAACTAAAAGACATGTATATGGATATCATAGAAAGATAGACGAGGAGATTACTGCACTATGTTCCGCAGGAAAAATGATTTTTTTTTGAAAACTGAACAATTTTCAAGCAGCTGTGGCAGCTGGTGAAGAAGTTCTCTATGCAATGTTTAACCTGCTGGTATTTTATAGTGCCTGATTACATAGCGTATTCACAGTGTTCAGTCTTTAAAAAAGCACCTGAAAAAATTATAACAGGACTTAAGTACATCAGATGAGCTAATAACACAATAGCCTTTTCTTGTAATGTAAACTTTGAGTTAGTTTCATTATTAAACTGTGTGCATAAAATAGAATGACTGTGTCTGATACCATCTAACATGGCCCCCTTGTGCAGTTAAAAGGGATGTTCTTTCTTTGCTGTGTGAATGGGCTACAGATGTTAAGATTTTATCTTATCCTTTTCTGTGGTCTTCGATGGTTCTTTGTCAGCATTCAGTGTGAAACTTTGGTGAATAAAAGGGGTGAGCAGGAAATTAAGCAAGTGTGGTGTTGGGGGATTTTTTGGTAACCTGCCTCTAAGAACTGCGCACACACTTTTTATGAAGAATGCAGAAATGCTTTTCAGTAAGTTTAGCTGCAAAAAGGAAATGCTTTCATGGCCTTCCTGCTCTCTCAGGCTCTATCCAGTTTACCAAATATTGACAGACAGAAAGAATTAACAGCCCCTAGTGTGGTTTCATTCACTAACTTTAATTTGCACAATAAGAGCTGGTCCTTATTCATATCACTTTTACAGGATTATTCTATCTGACTGGGGGTGTTCCGTGTGCGGTGGGAAGCACTTTTGCTTGACTTGGAAATCATAGAGGGTCTAGCTTCTGCTCAAGGTTTCCTAGCTTGCTCGGGACATGTATTTCAAGCTGTCAGAGGCATAACATGTTGAAATTGAGATGCCTCTATCACACAAGCCACTGACAATCTCAGACTCAACCTACCATTTTTGGCTGTGTCTGACTGCAAGACCATGGGCTGAATGTATAATGTGAAAAGGGTACACTCTCTCCCTAGGTCAGCAGCTAGATATGATTGGAAAATGCTGTGTTATCAAAGTGGAAGTTTTCCACAGGTAATTTTAACAAATCAAAGTGTCTGTCTGTTTCTCTAAGCCTGAGTTAGGCCTGATTAGATTATAACTGTTGATCATACTTTACAGTGCAGACCACACGTGTACCTAGGGGCAATATGTCATGCTGCTCACACATTAATCCCATAAAACGTGTTTTATTTCATCATTGTGTTCAGATTTTGAATTATACTGATTGTTTGTGCGAAGGACAGAAAAGACACTAAGATGGCATCCCTGTGCTTGCCTGCAAAGCTATTCACTATATATAAACCTGAACCTGACAACGAGGAGGATAGGGAGGGGGATCTCATAGCAGCTTAAAAATATTTGAGAGAGAATTGTGAAGGCAAACTCTTCTGTAGTGGCAGACAAGATAGCAAGGGGAAATGATCACAAATTATAGCTAGGGAGGTTCAAACTGGGCATGGGAAAAACTGTTTCACCAAGAGGGTACTCAGGAACAGATTACCTAGATAGGTTGTGAAATCTCCATCCTTGGAGGTTTTCAAGACTCAAACAAAACCACAGCCAACCTGATCTAGCATTGATGATAGTCCTGCTCTGAGCAGGAGATTGGACGACATAACCTCCAGAGGTCCTTTGCAATTTCTATGGTTTTATTTCATAAAATCATAGAATCCCAGGTTGGAAGGGACCTTGAGGATCATCTGGTCCAGCCTTTCTAAGCGAGAGCACAGTCTAGACAAGATGGCCCAGCACCCTCCCCAGCTGAGTCTTAAAAGTGTCCAGTATAGCAGAGTCAACCACTTCCCTGGGGAGATTATTCCAATGGTTGACTGTTCTCATTGTGAAAAATTTTCCTCTCGTGTCCAGTTGGAATCTCCCTAAGAGTAACTTGTACCCATTACCCCTCATCTTTTCCATGTGACTCCTTGTAAAAAGGGAGTCTCCATGTTCTTTGTAACTACCCTTTAAGTACTGGTCCATGGTGATGAGATCACCTCTAAGCCTCCTTTTCTCAAGGCTGAACAATTTATTTATTTAGAAATATTAAATATCTTAACTGTCCATTTGCCTCAGTTAAGAATTTCTTCCACTGTTAGTTCAATGTATCATTATCACATGTAGAAAGAGTCAGATAATGAAGCATTCAAGCTCTTTGTGAGAAAATTCCCTTGTAAAAGCGAAGAAACTTAGTTTTTAACTTAGACCACATTGTCGAGGGCTTGTATTGTGCTCACAGAATGACAGTAGTAAACAGTTCATCCTCAGGGTAAAACTGAGAGCTGTGTGAAGAAGATGGCCTAAACTACTGTTTAAGCACCAACAAAAAATACAGCAATCCAGCCTGCCACAAAGCACAGCATCCATTAATCTGTTAAAGGATGCTGACTTCCCTGCTATAGTTGGCTCAAAATCTGAGTCAGTACCGAATTTAGGATTTTGCAATCTTTTTCTGCTGAAAACCAGGATTTTCCAACATACTATATTAATACGTCACTTGCACCTCTCACCCCCGCCAAACACTTAGGGATTAACGTAGTCTTTATTGCCATGTGGCATTTTTGTGCCTTACATAATTTTTCCTGAAAACAACTGAATGATGGTTCAACACACATGATTTAATAACTGACATGGCATATGGCCCAGACTGGGAGATGTCCAGTGTCTATTCAGCTACCGTGATTTTTTGGCTAGCATTCTCTGAGGGATACATAACAGCTAGTGTAGTAGTTATTTCCATTCAGCTCTTCAGATCCCTCACATACTTGCTCAGGCAAGCAGGAAAAAGGCTATTATGTACATATATACAACAGTACAAGATCTATACCAGTTACTGAAGCAAACGTGGCCTGGTCTTATTTTAAGTGTGTAGGAAGTGGTAACTTTAGAATCTGCACTGAATAAGGAGTGATTCAAGATCAAGAATATTATTAAGATACGAGGCTCAATTAGCCTCAGTCAGTGAGGACAGAACAAGGTACAATGGAATTTAAAATGGAAAAGGAAATAGATATAGATCTTTCTATATTAAAGGAAAATATGTCAGTAAAAGTTACAGTCCCAATGTGATCTGTAGGATGTCTGTAGCACTACATAAAGGATGACTTGTGTGGTTAGTTAAAATACAGATCCCGTTCTCATTAGAACTGGGCTGGTATCTTCAGAAGAAGTGGGAAGCAGTCACATGTGAATAGATTAAACATGAAGTAGGACGTGGAGAGAGTTAAGAGTTTGATAGTTCAGATGAAGGATGTGCAAGTAAACTATTCAGGTACATACAATCTAAGTAATGAAACGGTAAGTTTTCTTAAATTGAATTAAATAGAATTAAAGCAAAACCAGTTAAAGGAGTGGAGAGAAAACACTAATCTAATTTTGTATGATGCTTAACAGAAGGTTAAGTATCTTAACCATGGAATTGCTATCAGATGAGTACAAACAAAGATAAAGATCTTAATGAGGACAAACTGGAAACTAAGGATTAACTACAGTAAGAAAGTTGTGGTAGATGTCTATATGTAGTAATGTAGAACTAGTTAAGGAAAAGTGTTCCAGAAATTATATAAGGAATAACCCATAGAGACATCAGGGAGCTTAAATGTGATCCAACACAGCAGTTGCTAAATGAGGGCTGAATCACCTCATAGTATTTAGTTCCATCCCCCTGCACAGACGCTGCTTCTCCTCAGCACCTGGAGTCTGTCTGCAGCCCGCACTGCTGTGTATATGTGCGTGTGTCTGCCATGCTTGGGCCGTAGTTGGGAAAGTGCGAAAGAAAGTGGGAAAGAGAGATGATAGAAGCACAGCACAACTTCTCGCCTGCCTCCCCAACAGGAAGAGTGTCTGTCTCTTTACCAGTTCCAAAGACCCCAGGTGTCTTTCTTACAGGACAGTTCACTGTGTAAGAGCGGTTACTTTTTCATCCCATCCCCTTCAGTGCTGTTGGAGGTATGCCGCTACTCTCATCTTTCCTTCTCCCCGTTTTCATTCCATACAATTTTCAGGTCAGACACTGTTAGGCCACTGCTGTCATATTCTCCACCTCACCTGGTTGCCTCTACTGGTGAGGTCCCCTCCTGGTGGCTGTGGCTAGGCGCTGGCCCTGTGGGCACTCAGGTTAGCCTTGCCCTCCATGCCCGACACACACAAACACGCGCTCTCGCACCACATGCACAGAAACTCTTAGATGGCTGGAGCTAAGCTATTACAGAAGTGGTGAAAGAGGGATGCAACCTAGGAAGTTTGCAGTCTACCTACCTTCCACAAAACTTCTTCCTATCCTTCTGTAATTAATAAAACTTCTACCTTCACTCCTACTTCTCTCTTTTATTAGATGATCACTTGATTTATACCGGGATCTTGACAAAGCAATAACGCTGCAGTGACTAATAGTGACAGTAGTGTCTTATATGTCCAGATTTGTACCTTAACTTTAAGTCTCGCTAATTCCTGCATCGTATCATACCCATGGCATATAGCTTCCCATGGTCATTTAAAAGGACACAAACCAAAACATTCTGTGTTCCAGAAGAACTTAGCAATGAAGCTAATTCAGTTCTGCACCTACAAAAGTTGTCAGTAAAAAATTAACGTAGTAAAGTGTGATTCAATAAAATCATAGAATCATAGAATCGTCAAGGTTGGAAAAGACCCTTAAGATCATTGAGTCCAACCATTAACTGCCAAGTCCATCTATACCATGTCTTCAAGCACCGTATCTATCCGTTCTTTAAATACCTCCAGGGATGGAGACTCTACCACTTCCCTGGGCAGCCTGTTCCAATGCTTGACCACCCTCTCGGTGAAGAAGTTTTTCCTAATATCTAATCTAAACCTCCCCTGGCGCAGCTTGAGGCTGTTTCCTCTTGTCCTATCACTCGTTACTAGGGAGAAGAGACCAACCCCCACCTTGCTACAACCTCCTTTCAGATAGTTGTAGAGAGCAATAAGGTCTCCCCTCAGCCTCCTCTTCTCCAGACTAAACAACCCCAGTTCCCTCAGCTGCTCCTCATAAGACTTGTGCTCCAGACCCTTCACCAGCTTCCTTGCCCTTCTTTGGACACACTCCAGCACCTCAGTGTCCTTCTTGTGGTGAGGGGCCCAAAGCTGAACACGGTACTCGAGGTGCGGCCTCACCAGTGCTGAGTACAGGGGCACTATCATGTCCCTGGTCCTGCTGGCCACACTATTCCTGATACAGGCCAGGATGCCATTGGCCCTCTTGGCCACCTGAGCACACTGCTGGCTCATGTTCAGCTGGCTGTCAACCAACACCCCCAGGTCCTTTTCCACCGGGCAGCTCTCCAGCCACTCCTCCCCCAGCCTGTAGCGTTGCATGGGGTTGTTGGGACCAAAGTGCAGGACCCGGCACTTAGCTTTGTTGAATCTCATGCAGTTGGCCCCGGCCCATCGACCCAGCCTGTCCAGGTCCCTCTGTAGGGCCTTCCTACCCTCCAGCAGATCGACACTTCCACCCAACTTGGTGTCATCTGCAAACTTACTGAGGGTGCACTCGATCCCCTCATCCAGATCATCAATGAAGATATTGAACAGGACTGGCCCCAGTACTGAGCCCTGGGGAACACCACTCGTGACCGGCCGCCAACTGGATTTGACTCCAAATTTTGATTTTTTTTTTTGATTCTCCTAGTTTATAGCAAGATTCCACTTGAATCAGGGCAGTGCCAAGGAAAATAAACAATCATGTGTGGTGTATAAAGTGAAAATAGTTGAAGGGTTTTACTATCAAAGATTATTTGTCCAGGTGTTCTCAAGTGTTACACACTGGTTTTCATAACTGCTGACAGATACGTCAACGGGGAAGGTTCAGTTATGTGTACATGCCTTTCTATGAATCAGTTAATGAAAGAGAAAATCCCGCAGACTCTGGTCCTGATTCAGGAGAGTACCAAAGCGTGTACTTAGCTGCTCAAGACAGCACTACATCACGTGCTTTATTTTAAGAATGCAGTTATATATAATTCACTTCAGTGAGATTTAAGCACATGGTAAACGCTTACATGCTACCCTAAACCTTTGAGTTACTTCTAATTAGAAATTATCTTTGTCCATGTTGAAATCTAACTCTTCATGGACTCTTAGTAAAACAAAATGTGTTTCTTTGAATATTTAGAGCAAGTGAATGTAAAAAAATTCTCATATCACAATGTGATTTTTATTTTGTAGTGAAATCATGTTTGTTTTGGGTTTCAGTATTGAGATAACAAAGTATTTAGTAGCTAGAGTGATATTCGAGCTGGGGAAAGAAAAAGAAGCAATTCAGTGAAATGAAATATCTAATAATAAAGGTTGACCATTAGTCCTAACAGAGCTCTTTCCATATAATGTACTGTCCTTGGATAGCCAAGATACGGCCTTTCTTTGTTTTGAATATTTCCTATGGGATGACTCTTTTAGCATTGGCATCAGTGATGAAAACTTGTCAAATTGTCTTTTTCTGCTGAATAACTCTACTTTGGTGCTTTCAGCTGTCAGCATCTCCTTGCAGTTTGTTTCTCCTCTTTGCTGGACCAACACCTCTAGGAATATTGACATAGGCGTGACATCAGCTCTCTTTGTTACTGCAAACTATCTTATGCTTCAGGATACATCTTCATATGTAAACTGGTGTGACTGTTTGCAGCTCACCATTATATGCTGCAAATTACTTCAGTGAGCATGTCTGATCTTATGCATTTGGAAAAGTTTTCTTCCTAGCCTGTATTCTTTCACCTAAAATCACTAAATTTAGATTTTACTTTCTATGGGCACTTGAATTGGAATTCCACTTGTAGAATAAAAGCTAGCGTAAATATGCATATTTGCTTGAAATTCATGGAGAAATACTTGTTAACATCAGCTGGAGAACTGGTCTTCAAATGCTTTATTTTTTTGTGTGGCTACAGTGTAAAAAAAGTAGGTCTTTCGACATGGTGCCTTCTATCACTGAGGAAAAAATGACAGCTATACTTGGATGCTCCAGGCCATTTTAGTGGAAGTCTGTCGGCCAGCTTCAAGAGCAAGGAAAAAAAGAGCAATGACGGAAGGCTTTAAAAAGCCTGCACAGACCCTCATCCTAGCTTCGACTCAGTTCTGTCAGAAATTTGTAGCAACTTTTTCATGTCATCTTAGTAATTGAAAACAGCACCAATAATCAAGAGTTGCAGAGAAAAGAAATCAAAACTGAAGACTCTGATCATAATACAAACTCATATTTCTTATAGTGAACGGTATTCAGAGTTTGTACTCCTGCAGAAAGAGGCAGAGGCCAGAGAAGTCAGGCTCCTCCATCTGCTGATCTCAGCCATCACTGAAACACTAACGAATCCTTAGAGTTACTCAGTAAATTGTGGCAACTTTTTTGAGCTTGTTACCAAATGACCCAGACTAGCTAGAACAAAAGAAATCTAAAACAGCCAAGTTGTCTTAGACTATAAATTAAAATACTTAACCTTTTAAATGAAGAAAATTCCAAATAATTAGCTAAGACAGAATAGAAATAAAAAGAACTTATAGACAAGTCCCCCTGCCCACTGCGTGGGCAGTGGCTCCTCTGGTCTCTTCCCATCACCTCTGAGCCCTGGGTGCTTGCTCAATCGCCTCTCTCAGTAGTCTCACTATTTGAGCCGCAGGCTCGTAGCTCCTTGCTGTGACTGTCTCGCTCCTATTTGTCTGTCATGTTCTTTCTTCTGGTCTGGAAGCTTCTGTCCCAGAGCAGTCTCAATTTCTCCTCAAGGGAAGAAGCAGTTTCTCACTCGCTCCACAGGATTTCTTCAGATCCAGTCACTTATTTTTTAAAGGAAAATAACACACAAACTAAGGACAAATCAAACAGATACTGGCTGTCACAGAAGTCCATAACAAACTGAATAAAAATTAGATTTAAATGATTTCTCCGAAGTCACGCTGAGTGTTTATGGCATAAGCAGGATTAAACCCAATATCCTTTGACTGTTTTATGGGTATGCTTCCTCTCTGAATAATGCCTTACTCTTGCCTGGAGTCCTGGGGGAGGGGGGGGATGAGAAGATTCTTTGTAAATTCTGCTTCCATATGGAAGTCTGTAGGAATTATTCACAGGCTCTTCTGTGACACACTACAGCGTACAGGTCATCTCACGAAGGGGAATACAACACTTCAGTCCAATACTTTCCTAACCATCTTGCCATTATTCTGTACAAAATTAAAACATTCATAGTATAAACACCTTGCTTTGGTGAGAGTGGGAAACCTGATGAAGTTTGAGTTTGCTTTATTAGGCAAGAGAAAGGGAAGCTTATGCACGTTGCATTACAAATGTTGTTTGTTTTGGATACACTCACTCGACTTGTACACTGCCTGTTGCTGTGGGGAGAGCAGCTGCTTCTGCTGGGCTACCAGCAGTAAAGAAAAGCAAAACCTCTATAGTATTAAACTTACTAATTTGTCCTCTGATGCCAGTGAGTACCCAGCTGATTCAGGCAGGACCTCTCCTCAAGAGGTTCATCATTGTTCAAAACTGAGTAAGAGACAATCATCTGCTTTATTACCAAAATACTAAGAGAGGAAGCAGGGCTAGAGAGGCAAGAGACTTGTTCAGTTGTGCTCAGTGGTAGAAGCAGGTATAAACCTACATTTCTCCCAACTTCCACAGTGGTCTGCGATCTGCTGGATCACATCACTTCTTCCTAAAGTGGTGTTGTTTATAGAAAAATATGAAATCTAAGAAGCTTGAAATTTTAAGAGCTGGGATACTGTAGTTAACTCTAACCTGGTATCTCTCTCCGTGGCCCAGATTTCAAAGTCCTGTTGTAAAAGTGCTCAAGATCCTAAGCAGACTGTCAAAAGTATGAAACTATTGAGATGTTCCATTCCCGTTTCCGTACAGACATCCCTTCCTGCAGCTTCCTGCACAAAGGCAATCTAGGCTGCTCCAGTTCTTTCACAGAACCCTGATGAGGTGTAACGAAGTGTCACACCTTTCTGAGTTAGTTATGGCAGTGTGTCGGTTAGAGTAGCAGTTCTTAAGTAACTCAATTTTTTATAATAAACTGTCTTGAGCAGTCAGATTCTGTACTAGGTACGCCAGGCTATTAGACCCTTGCTAAGATAAGTAAACAATCAAATACACGATTTATCACTTTCTTTTCCTCTTCCAGTTTTTATCATTAAAAAAAAGAAGAAAAAGAATGCCGAGTCCTGTCGTCTCCGATAATGTGTGTAAACTCTTGCCATGAGGCTATGAGCAACATATGAGCTGCCTGCATCTCACCACTTCCTTTTTACTGTTTCTTTTACTAGCCCAGTAGGAACAGAAATCCAACCATATCAGTGGGAACAGCTATATGTTTGCAATTCCATTGCCATTTTTGATTCAGGACACTTACTTTGCCTCAATAAAGTACCCAGTGCATTTAAATCTATATTTAGTTTCTTAAAAAGGAGAAACCTAGTCACACAAATGCCATATGCAGTAGATGTTTTGACATGCACATTCTACTAGTGATTAGCAAGCTTTTTTGTTGTCACCAGAAGCCAAGTTGGGTTATCCTACTGTGAGTCTCTTGGTGGAACTGTTGGACATCATGGGATCACATGATTCCATGTGGCCAAAAATTACAGGAACTGTAATTCATCAGCAAGGTGAGGACAGCTTTCAGAGCGATACCACAACATCCTGTCACTTTGGAAATTCTAGCTACATAGTTGGGAAGCTACAACTTGCTTAACTTCTGGTTTTAATTTTGCCTCCCAGATGTGCGGTTCCAGATGTAGAGGGCTAGCACGCAAATCTGCTGTAGTCCCATAGTAACTCAGGAAATTTTGATTTTGATGTATGTAATATCAACCTGTGGCCTTGCACCTTAGAAACACTGAACACTTTCCACTTGCAGTGAAATAACTTTCTTTCTGAATATAAAGGAGAAAAAGAAGAATTTTATCTTAATAGCACATGCAATGTAATGTTTCCTTTTACAGTGTGACACATAGAAAACACAAAGTGAGAAAAAATGCGCTGTCATTTTTCAATAAGCTGAAATGAAATACAACACCACCAATATGAGGGTGAACGGTTGTTTTATGTGACAGGTTATAGTTATACAGTGTATTAGTTCTGTAATCAAATCTAATCCCAATGGATTAAGGACAGCCAAGTTGCTAAAAGAAGACTCATAATAAAAAACATAGGCCAAATGAATCATGGCCTGTACTAGTAGAGTGGTAAATCACATTCAATGACAGAAAAGAAGATAGTCACAAAACGTTTTGCAATCATGTATCTTAGTGAAAAATAATTTAAAAATGGAACTATCATCTTCACTGAAATAAATATTACACATAAAATATGACAACTATGATACAAAGCTCTCTGGATACATTGTGTTTAATAAATAACCTCAGAATAACAACATTCGAGCATAGGAAATACCCTCCTGGGCCAGTGCAATGGCCTGTCTTTGGTAACAGAAAAAGGAGATGCTTTTTAGGGGAAGCCATGAGCCTGGCCATTTTTCTGAAGTCCGTTTCCCTGATTTTCCCATGACATCCAGAATTGTTCTATTAGGGAGGGTAGAGAGTACATCTCTGAGAGTACATCTACCCTGAAGGCAGCGACGAGTCAATATTGGGATGAAGAGCTTGGTGGTGACTGTAGCAACAGAACTTTCTAACTGTCCCATTTATGTTTTCAGTTGTCCTTTGCACAGATATTGACTGTATGTGGTGCCAGAAACTCTTTTGGAAAATACCACACTAGACATGATTGGGTATACTGTGCTTCTGGGTGACGAGTATCATCAAAGTCCATCAATGACTCTCTGGTCAGTCATCCAGAGTTAAGTTATCATTATTGCAACACAGCTGCAGCACACAAAGAGTGAAGACAGTTAAAGACAAAGCCATTCCATCTTACTAGTGCTCATATTGTGAATGTAGAAGCACCTGCCCCTCCTTTTTCCTAGTGAGGTATAATTGGACTTTGTTTATGGACAAATAAAGGGCTTCATTGTAAAGATTGATAGGTTCTAACTGGGAAAAATCTGGCAAAGATTATTTGTCAGTTTTATGGAATAACGCTGCTTGTCATGCTTTTACCTCCAGGAACTGGAGAGAAGCCAAGGGACATTGTTCTCCTCTAACTTTTCATGAAGAGCTTCTTTTCATAGCACACCAAAAAAAGTCTGAGAAGAAAAAAGAAAAAAAGAAAAAAAAAAAGAAACTCCCCAAAACAACATAATTTAAACACACACAGGATCAAGAAAGAGGAGTGGCTGAAGAGCCAGGCTGTCACCTTAAGTTACACAGTTGTTCATGGCTTACAAAGCCATTAGACCTCCAGAAAAATGAAAATTATTCTGTGTTAATAATGCTGTTATTTAAACACAATGTCTTGTTCTGATGTCCACTTACTCAAAGCAGGATGCAAAAATCCCGAAGGGGGATTGAAAAGACAAAACCAATCCAGTAGGTGGTAAACAAATTTGGAAGCTAAATTCATCTCAAAGGAAGGATTTTAGAAATTACTTGACCACCCTGTCTAGATATTTGCAATGGAAGACATTCAATAGTTAGGGCATTTCAGTTGTGCAGACAAAGACATGACAAAATTTCATTGCTAGAAGCAAAAGTAAAAAAAAAAGTATCTTTAAAATAAATAATACACAACTTGCTGGCAGTGAAGGTAATTAAACATTGTAGTTGTTTATCAGGGACAGCAGTGGCTTCACCAGGTTTTGAACATTTACAATGAGATTAGATATCTTTCAAGAACGCATGTGTTTGTTAGTTTAGGCTTTAGAAGAATTACAGCCTCTGTATTCAGGTCAAATTAGCGGACCATAATATTCCCTTCTGTCTTTGGACCTATAAATCTACTTCAGAGAAGCTTGTGTTGGGCTGGAGGCTGATGTGCTGGGATGGCTGGGAGTTTCAGGATATCCTGTGAAGCTGATCACCTTCTGTAGCTGAAGGAGACTTTGATTTTGTTACATGGACCCTTGATGGAACAGGAGTTTGTTTACCTTCTGATGTCTTAGTGGTGTTTATTGCAAACTAGTGACTTCATTGTCTGTCTCACTACAAGAATTAAGCAGAGGGAGATTCAGCTTGTCATTAAATATTTAAAATGTTTCTTTTTTTCCCCAAACTGTAGGTTTTTACCTCATTATGCAAACAGCTAAATTGCCATATGCAGAGGGCAAGATCTGAGATGTGACAGAGATGTTACAAGATACAAATGTCAGATAAGAGGGAGACAAGTCGCAAAGATTTATATATAAAATCACTGTTCTGTTCCCTTCACTTTGCATATATCACCTAGTGATGTAAAAACAACGCACTAAGAGCAGGTGACTTTTTAGGATTGTTTCATATGGCTCTGTCTTCATCTGAGCCTATTCACACAGTGGCCCCATTTCAAATTATGTTTTTTCTTTAAAATATCACAAAATATTACATTGCCTTTGACATGGACTTTCATGTTCTTATATGACCAAACCTGGATGACAAGGTTTCCCTAAGGAAAAAGGAAAAATTTTCATTCCTTGTTCTCTGACTTAAAATCCTATTTTGAGTCCATAAAAGAGAGGATAGGTTGGTGTCCAGCTGCATCATGTAGTATCATCTTCTTATTGTTATATGTGAAAGTATTTTTACATATTTTGTAGGCTCAGGGACTTAGATCTCTAATTTTCCTGTGCTTTTGTCCTTGTCCTCACTGCTGCTGCCCCTGGAGTCACTATTAACTACTAAGTGATGCATGGCCCCCTTGTACCTGGAACTGGATACATGATATTACCAGTGCCTGCTACTCCAAATGAAGAAAGACTTGGGGTCCAGGTGCCTGACAAAGCAGAGGTAGTATCCTTCAAGTGCACTGGACTGACCTTTTCTCTGCTACTCCCAGCTATTTCTAGCCAATAAGTAACACTGATAGGAACTGAACCAGTATGGTAGTGATGAATACTGTGCCCAGATGTCTGGACTTCATGTCCAGGCGTCATCTGTAGTGCTCTGAATCCTTCCCATTCCCAGAAGCACGGCTAGGAATTTAGCCACCCTCTGTCTGCTTGTATATTGAGCTGTGGTGTTAATGTGGTCAGAAATGGTCTCTCGACATTTTTTCCTCTTTAGTAACTCCTGCTTATAAAGTTGGGAATAAACATAAATAGTTATTGTTTAATTATATTTGTACATTTCAGGCGAAATGAGTTCTAAAAGTGTGTGATGTTTAGAGTATGTCTTGACCTCCAGTTGGTCCTAGCATGAAGTAACATTTACATTATTTTGTCCAGCCTTTCATAGGCAGAAGGAACATATCTTTACATACATTCTTCACATCCATATCTTTTGTTTTATCGGTCAATGTCATAGTAGTGGAATGTGGAATCTGCTATTTCTCAACTATTTTGGAGAAGGCGAGACTAAAATGCTACATCTCTCTTTTTTATGCAGGACAAAATGAGACTCTGGTCTGATTAATATTTTCCTAATTATTCCAAATAGTCTGTCTCTGTGTAACAACTTCTCTCTTCAACGAAGTTTTGAGTCTGAGACTTCTATATAGGGTTACCCTTCACCAGAGCAGCCATTGGGCAGGCATAGCACATGCTCTGTGTTATATGTGTACAACTCTGTGCCTAGTTTTACATGTAATTCCCAGATTTTGTATGGCTAAAGCTCTTTGTCCATGCAAGGTATCAGAATTAGCTGTTTGTGTGCTTAGTCGTGTTTGCGATCACTGCTTATACTCTTGTATGCTCATTGACCTCTGATTTCATAGCATATTTAGCTTATGATTTTTCAGATTTTTGTGCTATCAGTATGTATCGCAGATGTCATAACTTGTTAAATTTCTCAGCAAAACTAATCAGTATTCAGCACAGACCCAAATCTTCAAGGATCAGTGGGAGAGGGGATGCTACCCAAAACTTGTCTTCACTCTTAGGATGCTCTTCTTGCTCCATGAAGTACACGGGCTTGCCCAAAGCTCTTCCACGATCTAGTAAAGAGGTTTTCAGAAGTAGATATTGGTATGAAATGTCAGAAAAACAACAACCTAATGCTGCCGATTTTATATCATTGAACCTATTTTAACAGTAGTGAGAAGTGATAGCTGGAAAGTTATGCAGATTGTGCTATAGCCACCGGAGTGGATGTTACGTTACGTTGGTAGTCAGTGCCCCTGGCAAGACCTCTTATGCTGTGTGCTGTACAAACAAATGCAGAAAAGAGACAATTCATGTCTTGAGGGCTTCTAAATATGACAAAGAAGAGGGCACAAAAAATTTCCTAGGCATTCTTCTGTGTCACATCCATAAGAAGACTGTAGGTCTAGAGTTAATGAAAAATTGGGAAAAGAAAGAATGCAAACAGAAGACAAGGAAAGGACAGGAGAGGGCAGTGGTGGCATTTTCCCTAAGAGGAGCTGATCCTGAGATCAAGTTGGAGTCAAACGCTATAACCAAATTGGCAAACTAAAAAAAAAAAATCAGTGATTGCAGTGTTGATGAGAAGCTGCTCTGAAGAATTAACCATGACAAGAACTCTAAGTAGAGATGTTTGCAAAGTATCTACTTCCTACTGTCCTAACCAATTCCATGTTTGTACTTGCTAAGCAAACCATCTGTACTTCTAAAATTACAGATTATTAGTAATAGTAATTACTAACAATATAGGGTATCCTGGCATCCTGATAGAATACAGAAAAAATGAGTCTTTAGTTTCTTCTTCCTTGACCTGGCAGAAGGTCAGAAGGGAAGGGAATTGTAAAGAAAAAGGAAGGCTAGAAAGTGTTACTGCTGTGGAGCTGAAGCCAGAATGAATTGGGAATAGCAAAGCTGATACTGGAATCACTGTTACTGGAGTAATGGCCGTGCAGTGGGGTAGGGTCTGTTCTGCTGTTTGTGGTCAGCTTGGCTATATGCCAGGAATTGATGTTTATAGTTTTGAATCCACATTTTAAGAGAGGCCTCAATCAGTCAATCCTGTGTAGAGCATGTGCACTATTGTTTGTAAATAACAGAAACATGAAAAAATGTGACTGAATATTATATTGGGAAATGTATCTTTGTGTCTTTGTGCACAAGCGAGAATCTAGAGAGAAGGGCACAGCAGGAGAACTCCATCCCATGTCTCAGCCAGACATCTCCTGAGACACCCTGGGGTGACTTTGATGGGGGTCTTTTCTGATCAGGTTCTAGCTGCCAGGAGTTGGGTCTATTTCCAGTGGTGAAGAATCGCAGAAGCAAATACTGTGTAGCTTGGAGTTACAGTTTGTATGCCGGGAACAGAGGGAGGCTCTGATGAAGATGGTTGTGCTGGTGCTGGACAAATACTGGATGAGAAAAAGTCCCTGTCCCGAGAGCTTACAGTTCAAAGGAGGAAGAACAAACATACGTTAGAACAAACATATGTTAGCCTTCCAAACAAGATGACACAAGTTAGATTCTAAAAACAGGCAAAGATTTTTTGGTCTTGTCTATGAAAAAAGCATAAGGAAAACAGCTAGGTAATCCCAGCAGAGGGAGACTGGAGAGGGGAAACTGAGGGAATGAAGAACATTCCAGCCAATTTGTTGATGACTAACACGCTTTAAAACAACAGGCTGCTTTTTAAACGTAGAAGGTGACTTGCTGAGTGGTTATTCGCTGTTCGTTCACTCCCTGGTCTTGATAAGAGCTCCCACAGGACATTCAGTTCTTTCCAGCTTCTCCCGCATAGGTTTATCTGTGAACATCAGTACAAAGCAAAGGGGAAAGAGGCCAAGCAGGTTTGTTTAATCTCTGCTGTGACTAATAATGGTGTGCTGGGCTGGCTGCTCTTTAACGCAGCTTGATACTACTAACCTGACTGGCCTTTTACAGCATCTTCCTATGGGGTTCCATGTTGATAATTGTCATAGGACAACCAATGATTTTAAGAGCAAGACTCAAATGAAATTAATTTCTACCAAGCTGAGAAACCCAGAGGTCTGCATGAACATCACAGTGAATATCACAGAAACTTTGGCTCAGGAGTTGCTGAGGCCATGCAGGACTGTACTTTCTTTGGCAATCGTAGAATTGAAAAGGCCCGTTCTGGCATGACTGCCTTGTCGGAGATCTTTTCTATGCAGTTTGATTTGAGCTGGCCTGCTGCAAGTGAGGGGGTTGGACTAGATGACCTCCTGAGGTCTCTTCTAACCTAAATTATTCTATAATTCTACAATTCAGATTTTTATACTGTTTGCATTATCATAGTTTCCTATTTAATATTAGTTGTTTACTAGTAGTGCCATATGTGTGCATCTTTAGGCTCTGTGGAGATAATTTAACCTGTGTCAATAGTGTCACTTTTCTGGGATTCAAAGATCCCAAAGATCTTTTCAAAGCTAATAAGGGAGCTTCATCACATTGATCAGGATCAACTCCTTTTTACTTATGCTTACTCCCAATATTTGCTTATTACATATACCTACTAATAAATACTTTGGAGGATGGGCATTGTATTCCACATGAAATGTAGTGTTTGGCTCTGCAGCACTACTACAGTAGGAATGATAAAGATATGTATCTATTTTTAGCTCTGACCTGGTATAAATGGAGTCAAAATGGGTGGAAACATACTGATCAAGGGTCATGCAAGAAGTTAGTGACTGAGAGACTGAAGAGGTGGGAATAGAAGCCCAACTGGCCGAGTGTTTCATGTCTTAGCCCCTGGACTGCAACACAACCTCTCCTCTTCCTCTTTGGTCTCAGAAATGAAAACATTACTGCAAGTGAAATGAAAGTGAAATGCTTGTCTGATATGCTAAAGCAGCTAAAAAGAAAAGGGAAACTTTCAGAAATGTAGGCCTATGAAGGACTGCTTGGGATGCTGACTCAAGTGCATTCTCAAAAATACCATGTTATACAATTGTTTTCATTGCCTTAACAGTTTTATTCTTAAGCTAGGGTTTTGGTCTCTGCTGCTCCCATGTTTGACAGCCCTAGAATCACATTATTGAATTGGTTGGGAGCCTTCTAATTTTCAGCCTTAGTTTATTAGTAGTCAGTTCATGCCTATTTGCTCTTAGACCAGCAATAATATTTAGCTTAAACTGTTCTTTTCCTTCCTTCCCTGTTTTCCTCCTGATATATTCATAGCCAAAAATCATATTCTTTTTCACTCTTCATTTTGCTAAGTTTACTGACCTTCTTTCTTGTATGACTCTTTTGCTGAAGGAAAATTCACCTTTATTATTTCTAAAGAAGACTTGAGGGTCTGGAAGTACACTTCCCCACTGCTTGAGCTTGTGGTATATAATACATCCATGTAGTAGTGCAGGAAGAAAAAATGTTCTACAGAATAAGGCCTACTGACTCTCGTCTTATCAAATAGGCTAGTGCATAGGGTTTTACAAGTTGGAACAGAAAAACGTGAGTCTGTCTAACTATATTGCAGCCTTACCATGAGCTGGACTGCAGTAGGCTTATGAAGGATGGGGAGCGGTGGCAGAAGCACTCTCTCCAGCATTGCCAGAATGGTTGTCTTTGTGCTCAGCTTCCACAAAAGTTGTCCTGTGATACACTGCTGGGGGCTGAGAGGCCCGTTTTGTGAATGGGGATCTAACCACATACCAAGAAAGATGACGTTGCAGGATCAATGTTTGCAGATTTCATATTTTAATATTTTTCTTAAAGTTGAACTCTTCCAGCTACATGAGAGTTATCAATTTTCATATTAATAGAGAAAAATTTGAATGCATGAACCATAAAAGCTCAAAACTTAGAAAGGAAATAAAAAGAACCCAGCTTTTGCCCTGTTTAAACTCTCAGTTGGTTAAGCCAATTTGAAACATGCAGGTGAGGCTGGCTGTCCCGATAGTTCCACGCAGTGGTGACGGGAGAGCCTGTCCTTCATTGCATCAGCACGAGAGCCTGTCGCAAGCAGGACTGTCGTGTGTATTGACTGGGAATCACTGACCCACATTTCTTGTCAGATAAGGTAATCAGAGTGTGTATGGGCTTGGTGTGACAGCAGCAGCAATTTGTGCTGATCAGGCTAGAAATGGAATTTAGCTCTTAATGGAGTTACTTTAAATTTTTAGGTTTTGGACAAGTATATCCTTTCCCTGTTGAAAAATGTAATAGTTGTATTTTAACTTGCTCTGATGTTGTATGTATTTGTCTTGTCACTACTTGAATGCATAGCAATTTTCAAAGTAACTCATACTTTCTGCTCTGAAGATTAGGACTTACTTGATGAGATTTGTTCTGATGTCTCAGTCTGTGTTATGTTTTTCGTTGGCTGTCTATTCTTTCAGCCAGTGCCCGGAGAGAAGAGCGGTGGGACCTGCCCATGCAGCTTAAATGCAATTTGATTAATACTGATTAATAAATCAGATGTTTGGTTATTTTGGTCTGGCCTGAGTTCAGACTCTTGTTCACTCCCAGCAGTGGGAGGGCTAGTTCAGCCAAAAAAATCCATGCCTAGATTTTTACTTTCGGGAAGTTCAGGGGTTTGAGATCCAAAATTAGGTTTTCAATTTGTGCCAGGAGGGAATCAGCCTCTAGATTAAGAATTTGGATGCTTTCCCTCACAAAAATTTCTGGGAGTTGTATGTCAGGTCCAGGATTTCAGATCTATTCCCAGTGTAAGTTCAGAGCTAAAGCTATGCCTCATCTTCTCATTCCAGAGATAGGAAAGAAAAATATGAGCTTGAAGGGGGAGGGAAAAAAAGAATGAAAAAAAAAGAAAGTAGGAAAGGAAAAATGAGATCCTGGAAAAGTGAAAAAGGTAGTAAGTCACATGGCTAAATGGGAATTAAATTCAAGGGCGCAGGGAAGCAGCTGAGGGATCAGATAAGAAATATTGCTCTGTATAAAAGCTTCTCTTTTTCATTGTTGTGATGGCTCTCCCAGACAGTTAGGGTCAAGGGGTTATTTTTAAACTAGCCATTGATTCATACAAGATGCCTGATTATGAAATATTGGAATCTTTCACCAGCAAGGGAAAAACTTGTGAGTGACTGCCTGGAAACCCACAACGGGGAAGGGGTTAATGGTTGTTCAGTTTACAGCTGGGAATTGCTGGTATCCAGGAAACAACGCAGAATGCACAAACCATGAGACCAGCTGGAGCCTGCTGGAATCCCATTCATTTTGGCAAAGGTGTCTGTGGTCTCGAATTCTGACATCACTGCCTTTTGCGTCACAGAGGAATGCCTTAACCACTTCTCCCTTTCTATTTTTTCCTGTCTCTCTCTTATTTCTGTGACTGACTCAGATTTGCAAAGCGATGAGAAGAGGCAGTTCACAAACCCCCCAAGTCTCCTGTCATCAGTGTAGCTTATAAGTGACTCCACCAAAGATGTTAGATGAAAGATTTTTGGTGTGCAGGAGAAGCCATGCTCGGGAAGTACGCTTATGTAGCACATTGCTGTAGTGGCGAGCGGTCTGTCTGACTGGACCCCAAAGAGAAAATACTCTTATGGTTCAGATACTCTGGAGTATGTCAGAAGAGCTGGAAACCCACCTTGGTCACAGGCTTCCTGAGTTACCTACTCAGTGTGCTGTGTCTTTCCTTCCCATACAACAAAGACAATTTGAAGACACGACAAGTCCATGCTCTGGTTCTGCTCTATAAGAAGTTCTTCTGAGACCTAGATCACTCTGAGCACAACTGAAAACTCATAGGCCATCTAAAGATAGAGTATCCTGTTTCTACATACTTAGCTTTTTGTGCTTCATTTTGCCTAGCTATAACCCGTGGATAATAATCCCTCAGCTATTCTACCCTTCTCTTCTGATGGCATGTCCTTTTACACCATAAGCAAAGCTGCCTGAAATTCTTTAGAACCGCCTGTGTGCGTAGAATGTCATTTTACGGTCCCCCGTCTTTGGTTGGTCTGCAGATCCTGCTAGCATAGAAATAATAACAACTGATTTTTCCTCTTTAATACCTGCATGAACACAAAATTCCACTGCTACTTTTTGAGTTTAGTTTAACTGATCGAACATGATCAACTAATACGATGTAGCTGAAAATGCATACAGCTGCTTATTGGAATGATTTGCACAGAAGTTGTGTTTTCAGTCACATGGTGAAGTTGGCTAGCTATGGTGAGAACGCCGGGGCCCAGTGAAAGCCCATGCCCATCCTTGTTTTCCTCTGGAAAGGCCTGACATAAATGTCAAGTGTGTTCTGTATGGAAGACGTTTTGTTTTAGAAAAGATTGTGACCTCAAAGGGCTGTGTTAAGGGAAATATATTGTATTTAAGTATTTCGGGACTCTGTTCTTCTGAAGCCTGTTCGTGTCTGGTATTTGTCCTCAGCAGCTGATCTGCAACTTCACTGCTCTTTAAGCAACCACTGATTATTCTGTTATTCTTCTTTCCATGATTAACATTCTGAGCCTCAATGTTCAGCCTTAATATAAAGTGCAGAGTAGAACCATCATCGAGAAGGGGTCACCGTTGTAATCCTGAGAAAATGCATGAGAGTGACTGGGTCATCAAGTAAATGGAAAAAAGTAAAAAATTGCTCTTGCAAAATTTGGAAGTAGACAGACTGTTAGAAGGCTGATTTAGATCTCTGTTCTAGAAAATATTACCTAGGAAATTAATCCAGAATATCTATATGAAAGTTTTTCACTATTTAATCTCACTTTTTCAGAGTATGTTCTAATTAATTTAAAGATTTGCCTTCTTTTCCTGTCTATGTTTACACAAATATTTATCTTTCTTTAAATAGATCTGCACTTGCACCCTTAGCCAGGTTTTCAGACCCTGAAGGAATTTCTATACCTGAAAGACTCCTAGTTATGTACATATGTAATGATGTACCTGTCAGTGTGAAATGAGTTCAGACTCGAGGTCTACATGACAGCGGTCCGTGGTCTGTGCAGGGGTCTGTATGGATGGAACTTGGTACTTACTGTGTCTCAGGTTAAAAGCTCCCATACCTTTTCTTTGCTAGGTGTGAGGAACATCGGTTCAGCCAACATGCAATGCCTGATGAGCTGACAGCCTGTCCTGTCGTGATCAGGTGTGGGCAAAGCCATCACCTCTGCGTGCAGAAGGGAGAAGAAAGGCATCCCTCCTCCTCGCCGCGTGCAGCCCTCTGCTGCGCCACACGTTTGCAGACACTGGAACGATCCAGGCCAGTCTGCGTTTTGCTTCCATAGGGTTGTCACTGATCCTAATGAGAGATTGTAAGGGTGGAAAAGAGAACAGGACAGAACACGCAAACACCAGCCTTCCCACAGTTACAGTAACGCAGTGAGCATGAATACCATGGCGTACAGGTTTCACAGGCATCCTCAGAGCTGTTATGAAACTGTCTCTGGAAGTCTTCAGCACATTGATTTTGCTAGATTCATTGGCATTGTTAAATTTAGGTGTGGCATGAATCAATTGTTTATAAACTGAAATTTCTAAAATTAGGGTCCTAACACAGAAAGGTTCTGGTTTTCAGGAATCGGCTTTAACAGTTGCCATTAGCTTTCCTGGGATCTGCAGAGTGTTCAGCGTGGCAGTGTGACCTCTTATTTAGGTACACAGCATCTGAAAGCGCAGACTTCCACTTTCAAAACAAGCAATGCATGTGTATGGACTTCTTTCTTAAGAGGCTAAGGTTCTTCTTTTGCTGTTACTTGGAGGTTTTCAGTGGCCTTGGGAATTGGGCTCAGAAGCTCCGAGTTTAGCTTGTTACAAGGTTTCAGCTTTGCAGAATGCTTTGATAATCAGGACTGGGTGACTGCTTCAGATCTTAGGCTGCTGTATTTAAGGCAGTGGACCTATGCCCGTTTCCATTTTTGGTGCTTTTTTTCACTGGCAGAAGTAAGGCTTTTCGTGGCAGACAGAACAAAAGCAACAGAGGTAAATAACCCTTCCATGGAAAGTGCAATGCTTTTGTTTTATGTCTGTCACACATGCTCCTGATCTGTAAATGGGGCTTCTAGGCAACACAAATAAACACGACAATTCACAATACTATGCTGGGCTTGCATCCACACTCACAGATGCTGCTGTCTTCCACTGCATAGGAGGCATTATCATAGGGATGAATGTAATAAGTTTAGTAGCTGCACTTGGATTAAAAACAGATAGCTGGTACAATCTCAAGAGCTGAGTTACACATTGCTGGGAAGCGCAGCCTGGGCTTTGACTATGCTAGACTAGTTAAGGCAACCAGAGCAAACACCTGGCATCATTTAACAACTTGACTAAAAATATGTTTTTTCACATTAATACTCAGGAGGAATGTGCCTCTGACCCCTCCTGGGTGTGGTATGAGGAAAGCCACAGCCATTGGAAGAATGTCATTAACGTCAATCAGGCAATGATCAAAAAACAGCCCCACCCACCCTGCTATGGTGTGAATGTGTCACACAGACACTAACTATTAACAGCAAGTAGTGCATGGGATTTCTGTATCAGTCTTATTTGAGCCCTGTGTTTATTTTTTCCCTCCATGATCTTTTCCTGTTTACCACCCTTTTTATAATCAAGTCACCCATCTTGGATTGTTCAGGCTAGGGTCTTTCCAGCACTGGGAGTCACTGGGAGACCCTTTGTGCTTTTCAGTCTTGTCCTCCTTATCTTCCCATTTCTGTTTTTACAGATCCTCTCTTCATGATAAGTGACATTTCAGTCTCAAAGCTGTATTTTAAAAGCTAGCTTGAATTTTACTCAACAGTATGATCAGGATATCTTACAGATACTACACAGCGTGTCTGGCTGTCGTTGTGCATAGCCCACGGAGTAGGAGTTTGGCATTCAAGGAACTGTCTGTCCATGTCCTTAAGTCTAATGATGATAAGCTATAGTTAAGTCTCTAGTACAGCATATGAAATTTTGTACCCATTAGGATGTACTAAGGCCATCTTTGTATGAACTCAGTACCCATCAAAGTCAATGGTAGGAGTGTTGTGTTAATCTCTGTTTATTTTTAATGATAATCTAACTTAACGCTGAGGTTTGGTCTTGTACTTTCTGCTTGGAATGACAGTGTATGAACTGACCTAGCAAACCAATCAAAAGAGCTAAACATTCAAAACAGGGTGCAAAAGAAACCATACATATAAACTTAGTCTCATTTTGTATCAAGTCTGAGTGCAGATGCTGTTTGAAAATTGATTGTATTACCTTCAGTCTCTATGTACAGTACTCATATTGCATCTTTTCCTTTTCTTGTCATCACTGTTTATACTTTTATTTATGATTAGAAGAGGAACTAAATGTCTGAAAGGCTATCAGAAGATAAAAACCAGCACACACAAGTAACTTGCCTAAAGTCATGTAGCAGGTCAATGGTTGTTTTTAAATCAAGTAAACAAATGTCCATTGTATTACACTGGCATCAAAATAATGTAAAAGATCATCCTAACTTAAACACAGCAACAGTACAGTCTACGTCACAGAGTTTGTGTGCAGGAGCTGCTGGTGGTTATTGTGTGGCTGTATGTTACAAAGTGAGTCCTAAGGGAATATTTTGCAGTCAAATGACGGCTGAGAGCTCTAGCCCGCCACAGCTTCCTGGCTCCCTCCCCAATGGCAAGAATCAATGTCTCTCGCAACTGTAAAGTCACACTGGATTTGGATTATTCTCTACATTTTTCTTTAATTATGTCCCATTTTTTGCTTCTTAACAGACTCCTAAAATTTTCAAATATAATAAGAAATAATGATAACCAATTAAAAAGCTATGGGTATTAAGTGGGAAATAACAGACTCAAACAAAAGTCAAGGATTATCCTGGGAAATGACGTTTATGGGTCCTGAAGCACTCAGTTCTGTGAGGCAATCTGAGGTTTTGGCTGTGCTTAAAAATGAGGCGGCATAGCTTTACAGGGTAAAGCTTTGACAGAAATCACCAAAGTAGATTTTCTGCAAGGTTGAATGTGGAGGTGAAGGAGCTGTTGTATCTCTGTTCCCCCCATCAGCACTCCTTACTACATGGCTTGTGCTCATTGTCCCATTGGACCCCATTCGTATCAAGGCCATAGCATTCGCTGTGTTAACCAAAATAGTCCTGTGGCAGCAGCCAGGGTGTAGGCATGGTTATACAAGAAAAAAAAAATTTCCCCATATACCGTATTTCCCTTGTAAAGTTAATACAAACCATATGAGTAAAAGCATTTTTTGTGTTGTAACTCCACCAGGAGAATCAAATATTATTTACATACTATATAGTGTGCACTGAAGAAACATACAGTATTTGTATGAAAAGCTTTGTCAGGCAGAAGACAAGCATCCTGAGTGGAGTCGATGATGAGTAGCATCCAAGAGATTTTGATACATGCTGTGCTCTGCAGCTGTATGTTTGTAAGCAAGGTGTCACAATGGATAGCTGCCCGGTCAAAGAGTTACAGTTGCACAGTATGTTTCTATACAGACTAATGTATAGAAATTTATAAAATAACTTCAGGTGACATTTGTTTTGAAAATACAGCCTATGTGGAGAAAGATGCAAAGCCCAAATGGTGCATTGTTTGGTCTTTCTCTTCTTTTATGGTTGAATAGTGGGGTTTAAAGACATCTTATTCAAACATAAGGTATATCTTCCAAAGTGGCAAAAAAAGATTATACCTTTTCTACTGAAAAAAACCCTGCCCGCAAAAAACAGCATGTGAAAGCATTAGCTACTAAAAGTAAGTCCTACTTATTTTATTTACATTACAGTTTGAACACCTTAGCTTTCTGTAATGAAGCTAATATGTTTAAGTATAACTGGACCTTAGGTTTTAACGTGAACTGTGTAGCATATACTGAAGTCTATACTAAATGGTTCATGAATTACATTCTGATAGCACTCCTAGACAAAATAAAGTCAAGAGGGAAGAAAAACAGTTTACCAGCTCTGCAAACATGAACACTTCTGCGGAAGGGTAGGACCAAGGATTTATCCTTATCAATCCCTGTGATCACCAAATGTTACATGAAGTTCAGGATAGTGAGCCGACAATCAAACTAAATTGGCCTCACTGGTTTAATTTGGAATACTTCCCTAGGAAAGGATTGGGTACAATCTCAACAAGGATTTCTGGATTTGATCTTTTTTTTGTGTAGCCTTTCTCATGAGAATCAGGCTTTCAGGATCAGGATCAAGGCCCTCATCCAAAGGCTGCTCAAGTCAATGGAAAAACTCTCATTGTCTTTAGTGGGCTTTGGATCAGGCCCCAAAAGTTGAGTCATACTTTGAATGGAACATTGTTTGAAGCAAAACAGGCTCAAGGCTTCATTCACGTAGAGGTTTTAACTGTTAAGTGAAATTTCCTGAGCACTTCCTGCGCCCTGCTGCCTTCTTCCTGCTGCCCCTTCGCCCGAGGGCACGCGTGGTCAGGGAGAAGACCATGAGCCCGGCGCCTAACTCGAGTGGTCTTCAGCTTGTTCTCTGCTACCTCTTCTCTCTCAAATGATGGGAGATGTCTCTGTCATATGACCAAAATGCAGATGTCCCTTGTATCTGATAATGTAACAGTAATGCTCTGGTTAGGTTATGTGAGCAGAATATGTCCCACATTGGGACAGACCATCCACGCACCAATGTAACAAGGAAGTGGTTCCCTTTCAGTCACTTGAAAACATGTCTGGCCACCTGGTCATGAGGGACCAAAGCTTATTGTTCTCATGAGCTTTCAGTAGGAACCACCATCACTATGTTCACCTTCCCAAATTTTCCTTGAAGAACATGCAAGCATTACCCCAAAATAATTAATAGCCCAGTAGCTACGACAATTAGCTGGGATGCGAGAGATTTCATAAGTCAAACACAGAAGTAGAACTCATGCCCCAAGCCTAACGTGAGGGTATTAATCACCAGACCAGAAGTTGCTTTAGGGCTCTCCTGTTGTGCTATTCTATTTTGATTAAAAATTCAGTAGATCACTGGAACTAAATAAAGAGATAATTTTGAGCCACAATGGTCAGAGTACTTCTGTGGCATATGGGAGACCAAGTTCAATCCATATTTAATATTTATACAAAATAGGACAGTTCCAATGCCATGTTCCCATGAAAAGTTTCAGGTTCAACATAGTGTAATTTTCCTTTAAAAAAAAAAAAAACAGAAACTCTTCATCGGAAAATTCCCAAGTAGCTTTTCCTCTTGAACTACCTATGGGGTTTGCCAAAGTAGTTGACGTACAATGAGATTTTTGCCCTCTGTAATTTAAATCCATGGGTTTTTTCTAAGGCTGATTCATTTTACAAAAACACACAACAAATAAACAAACACATAACTGGAGTTAAGAAGAAGCATGTGTTATGGATTAGGAAAAAGAGCACCCCTCGAAAGCTCAGCTGGTCCTGTTCATTATAAAGATAGTGTTATTTTTTTCCATTTCATTGTCTTCCTCTTTGTCTGTGCTTCTTTTCTCACAGTGTCTCCCTTCATTTTTTCTCTCTGGTACAGTCCTTACTCCATGTGTCATTTGTTTGCTTTCCTTGCTTCTAGGCTTTGTCTAGACCAGGATGCGGAATGTGATGCGGAATGTGTTAGCTAACACCAGTTAACAGTAGAACAGGTAAGCCAGCGAGCCTTTGACTTGTTTTAAATTAACTTAGTTAGATATACTAAAATATTAAATATCTCATTGACTAGATGAGCCCTTTGTTTCTCTGAAATGAATGCTGGGTCCTTTCTAAAGTAGCGTCAATACCAGTCCCATCACCATACTTTCTAAACGCCGTCCAGCCTTGCATAAAGCAACACAGATCAGACCTGCCATATACAGTTCATCCTCGTGTTCTCTCCCCAGAGGGAGAACTGGGTTTGCAGGCACATGTGTTTTTCTTTCTCTAGACTTGTTTTTGTTGAAAATGACATACCTGCACTGTGTTTGTGTTTGAAGAGGTGGGTCAAAGCATGCTGATGCTTGGAGTAGAATGTAATAATGGACTTCAGGTGCTGGAGTGTTTATTCCAGGGATTCAGGGACATCTCTGTTTCCTTAGCAAATGAACTTTAGCTGAACTGAGCATGCAGAGCAATGGTGTTTGCAAATATGCATTGTAAATACAACGGAAAGAGACAGGGAGAAGTAAGCAGAAGCAGCTTAGGACACAAATAGGAAGGAAAAAAACATCATAATTTGATGTAATGTATTACTTCCTACCTAATTTGAGATGGCGATTTTCTCTCCTCCCTCTCCTTCACCACCCAAGTTCCTACAGCAAGTTTTGAGCCACTCCAGTGAAATTACAGTGATTGACAGCACAAGGAACTCGATCAAAATTAAACTAATTTCCCCCATGGGTCCATGCAGGTGTTTTCTTTGGTTTATAGGAGATGCATATGTATAACTAAATCCAAATTTGGCAAAGATACGACTTTTGAATCAATTCGCAGTGAGTCTCATTCATTCCGCTGTAGCTGAAGCGCAGCATCTCACACTAGAATGTGATTAGCTTCTCCATAGAGCAATATCCCTGCCCTTTTTTTCCTTTTAAGCATATAATTGGTGAGGCAGAATGTACCTGGAATGTATCCTGCTGCAGCAGACACAACAGCTCTGCCCTTTGGAAACCGACACTCGGAATTTCTCAGCTACAGTCCAGTTGTCATAAGAAGAGGTGATTAATTAGGCATGGGACTGGGATGGGACAGGGGGGCTGAGAGGTTGGGAACTGGCAGGGCAACAGCTAAATAGATTCAAGGAACAGTAAAGCAGTCCAAAAGCTGGAGGAGAACTGCTGGAGAGATCTCTAGTCTGAAAGCCAAAGATTTCCAGGCAAAAGCCAGAAGGGCTATATAAATGTAAATGAGTGGGTGGACAGAACAGATCAGCCATGTATTCAGAGGTCTTTCGATTCACTGACCCTCTTTAGCACCAGACGCTGCTTTTAATGCACAGCTGGCTGGTGGAGGAGTCTTTCAGTGTAAACAGAGTGGGAGATGGATCTAATATCCAGGATGGAGCCTAGAGCCGCTTGCCCAGTACTGTACTTGTCCTGACTGAAGGTTGGGATCTTTTTGATCATGTCCCACACGTTGTACTGTACTCAGATGAATCACTTCCTGCCTTTGCCCTTTTTGCTTGCTGCTGCATCACGGCAGCGCTGCTCTGGGACTGGATCCTGAAGCCTGGGTTGAGCTGTTTGTGTTCTCTGTGCTCGGTCCTGGCGCCTGCTTGAACGGAGAAAAGGCTGCTGTGCGTCTAAACTGCTGTGTCATACTTAGTTATTAATGACCGAGAACCACATGACACAAAGTTCTGGGAAGCTCAAGCAGATTCCAGGAAGGGGTCAAGGAGTTCAATAAACAGTTTTATTAGAACTTGAATTGCAACCAAAAGGCTACACATTTACTTTTTTTATAAAAACTTTGTGAGTGTTACTTGAATTTAGAAATCCTATGAATGGCCGAAGAAGCACAGAGGGTTATCTTTGCTTCCAGCTGATTTTTATGTCACTGCTAGTTCAAAGTTGTCCTTGATTAGGAAACCTGAATACACCCTTCATTTACATTTTTCAGTTACCTTTCCAGTTTGTTGGTATACTCTAGGGTTATCTGAACTTCAGTCCTAGAAGTGCATCATGATCGAAGGGTCAGATTCTTGCCTCAGTTATGCTGGTGAAAATTCAGAAATGAGTGGAGCAATGCTAGATTTACACCAGTATGTCTCACACTACTGTAAAGCCTAGTGTAGGCATGTCACACATCACAGTTAAAAAGAGAGAGATAAATTCTAGATTAGTTTATTACATTAGTAACGTGCAGCGTTCTTATTCAGGATGACAGATGCCATATCAATGCATATTGCTGAGAATAAGTTGGAAAGGGTATTCATATTGACACAGAGGAATCGTGTGGCATGGGGAAAGGACATGGGGCGAGTCTCAGCAGGCAGATGGCCACATCTCAGTGTCCCCATAGTGAGTGGCACTAATTGGCTCTGTTTCCTGGCAGCAAGCCCGTGAACTGAATAAGATGGTGCTCAGTAAAAACAATTTTTCAGTAAATTGCCTTTGCTAAAGTAATTGCTTTTACATTATCTCTACCGCACACTCGTTAAGACCAAGCTACAGTTCTGTCTCACTGAACATGCTTTTAATTAGTGTTTCTGTCTTTACTTCGGTGTTTCCTTTTACTGCCATCAAGCACTATGAGTTGTCTAGCACTGCATATGGTATAAATGGATCAATTTGTTCATTCATCAGTTTATATGTGTCAAAAGAAATGGGAAACAGGAATACATCTCCCTTTGAAAGTGATGATAAAGCATCCATTATAGTAAATATTAATGATACATTAATGAGCATTGCTATTCCACTGTTACTAATGAGTACCGAGGCACAGAAATTAAGGGTCCAAGTCAACTTATTCTGAAGTAAAATTAAGGTGCTTTTTGGCCTTACCAGAAAGTGAAGGAACATGACCAAGTTGCTACTTGAGATAAACAGAAGAGCTAAAACTAGAGGTCAGGTCTGCCTCATACGCTACTGATCTGTCCATGGGACAAAATCTTCTTAGTGCTAGCTTTTGTTGGCTGTTTGCTACAAACCACAGCTCTGTATGATAATGTTTAGCAGTTTTACATATGAACAGACAGAACAAAATTTTCCCCACGAATTGTATTGAATGCACCAAAGCTCTGCACTGGGTCATTCACTGGGTGTTGTAGCTACCTTTGGGGTAAAACACAGCAAGTACTAAACAAAACATACAAAACCACTTGGCAGTCTTTAATGGAGGAAGTGAAAAAATACTGCATCTGTTTGAAATAAACGGGGAATTTTAGAGAGGCAGAATGGAATTACCCAAGCTGGAATCTGACTTCATTCAACTGGTGTTAACTCTTGCAAAAGCAGCCACAAATTTTTCAGTCATCACACTGGTCAGAAGTTCAGTTTGACCTCTTGTCCTACGGGTGGCATTCCAAACATCCTGGTACCTCCTACTGTGAGGAGGTGGGCTGGCTCTTTGCTGACTCAGAGAAAATCACTATGCCATTTATTAAGCTCTAAGGCGGCTTCCACACCGCTTGGAGTTTATCAAAGCCTCTGCCTAAAATTCGCCACCACTTGTCATGGCTATGCCAAGGTTCCTCACTAGTAAAGCTTTTTGAAGCATGGCATATCCAATCTGTTGAATGCTGCAGGACAATGGCTAATATCTGTAGCAGTTCTGTGACATCTATATCAATAATTTCTGGTCTAACGTAGATTATTTGCAGAGGCTGTTGAAGTTCTGTGGTACTACAGAATAGCCCATAAACTTTACTTCATGTAAAAGCTGCAAATAGATATGCCAAAGATATTTTTGCATGCCAGACAATTTGCATCTTAGGGTATGTCTAAAGCTGTGACTGGAAGGTGTAATAGTGGCATATACAGGCATCTCTGAACTTCTTTTATCTTAGGTGGTACAGGTAACAGCAGAAATGAAGGCACACTGTCATAGATTTAAGCTTTCTAAGTCTTTGTAAGTCTACTGGTTCTCTGGGTACTAATAAGGGGGATGCAGCTTAAGAGCTGCAGATCACCTTAAACAAAAGCACTAAATAATTTCTTTGCCCCAAAATATGAACCAACTCCAATCAAACATGTTGCACATTTATAAACGGTCAGACTCATAGTTCCCTAGGATTTCTAGCCTCATAGGAAACAAAAGTACAAAAAGTAGCGGAACTAATGAATCTTGGGTTTCTGTCCCTTTATGTCCTGTGGTGTGTGCTCTGATGGGTGTGAAGTCCATTGGGACATTTTCCCAGAGCTGGGCATTTACTGTTCTTTCTCCTCTGTTTTCTGTGGTATTGAATACAAAGTCACTTCTACGGAAGCTTTTCCCTTCATAGATGCATTACTAAAATCTCTCCTCTGTCTGACTACTACAATGAAATATAAAATCTTAACATAAATTTAGACCTCTGTCTTTATATCATATTTAGTGGAAAGCTGCCAGTCACTTTGAAATTATAAAGCATTGATGGATAAAGAGACACATGTATGTAACATATGCAAACATAGCACAACCACATAAATCCCATTTCCTCAGAAAACCAGGTTAAAGGTAAGAAGTCTAGCAAGAAAGAGTCATTGCAGAAAACTCCGCCAAAGATGAAGCTAACAGGAAAATGGGAGAGATGGCAAAGGAAAATTTAACATTTCACTGAATAACTATTTCTCCCAAATTTTCAATTGAAACCCAGCTTTTGGCAAAATTTATTTGCTGCAAAAGAAATTATATAAAATTCAACTTGATTTTCTATCACTAAAATTTCCATGGAAAGTTTTAGATCAGGCATGATTAGGAAGCCCAAGAAACCAAACCAGACAGGCAGATCTCTTTTAGTTGGAAAATGTAGGGATCAACAGAAACATGACATGTGGGAAAATGTACATGGACTGAGGTGAAAGTTCTTAGGAAGTGAGGACCATTCAGTAACTTGCTCTGGATTTGGGCGACAGTGAAAAAAATTACCCTCAGAAGTTGTCCAAGCAACAGTGTCCTGTTTATATCTTGTGGTCTTATGAGTAACTGACTGGAAAAAAACAAGAATGAAAAGATAACAATTACAATAAAATTAAATTAAATAAGCCAGTGACTCATTACAGAGCAGTAAAAACAAAAACAAGATCATTTAGGACTCAGTAACAACAGAAAATTAAAAGGAAACACAAAAATGGCTAGATTGTTTTCCTTATATATACAGTCAACCACATTGAGGCAGGAAAGGAGTAGAACTGATCACACAGTTATTCAGTGGAAGGCAGAAAATTCGGAAAATATTAATTATAATACTACAGTACTTTGGCAACCACGTTAATTTTACTGGGACAAAGCCATAGAGGAACCTAACTCAACATACATCCTACCAAGGTATACCACTGGAACTGACAACAGTCTTGCTCCATAAATGAGTTTTATTAAGCAATATCGTTAGGCTTTAGAAAAGTGTTATCAGTGAAGACCTGTCTGTGACCTCCTTCATAATTCTGATATAGACTCAGGGCTAATGCCACAGTAAGGGCAACCCAGGAAACTCTTGAAATATTTAAGCAAACTAGAGCTCCATTTCATATGAATCTATTGGGACAATTTGTGAAGTTATTGTGCTTCCAAAGCACAGCAGTGCTAGGAACCGTACATTCTGAACTCAGTGCTTTTCAGAGAAATCTGACATGAAATGCCGAGCCCTGCACAGCTGTAGTGCTTTAATTTAGAAAAACACTTGAAAATATTTATTCTGAAGAAGAAAATGTATTATATAAAGGGATACCTTGGCTTTTGAATGCCATTCAATTGCCAATGCCAATAACAAGCTGAAAAATTCAGGGTAGAATATCAAAATCCCCAAAGTTTGTGGTCATTTGTATTGGCTCACCTCTGAACAAATTTGATCTTTCTGTCTCTTTTGTCACATATTTCTAGTGTTCTCATTGCCACAGTCTCTAAAAAATCACTTCTTCAGTATACCAGGCTTGATGCAGAGATGAGCACAGTGACTCTTGGACTGGTTTTGAGTTGTTTGTGATACAGTTTACGGACCTTTAACTTTGCTGCAGTAGAGAGGTTGACCCGCTATTCCTGAAGCTTTAGAAATTCTGTGAAATACATCTTGTTTAGTTCCGCTTTAGCATGGCCATCCAAAGAACAAAAAGCACTTTATAAACACAAACAATGGGTGTTCATACCTCTAATAAGGTAAAGTAGTATCTTGGAGGAAAACAAGACACAAAGCAGTGAAGTGATTTCCCCTTACTTGCTCTGGGAGCCACTAGGAGAGCAATAAATAGAATCTAAATCTCCTGACTGCTTGTCCTATGCTTCAGCCATGAGACTAGGCTTCATCTGACAGACGCTGATTCTGGGGTGTGCATTGTTTTTCTGCACAGATGGTAAATCCTCCTGTAGAGTAAACAGCCTGAAAAGGGAACAGCTGCAGATGCCTTTTTGACAAGCACCTCGCCTGATGCTGGCCATGTGGAAGATTTGTACCCGTCAGATATATTATACTGTCCTCATCTTCAGTTGTTCTGTGTTGTTTACTGCCTGGTTCCCTGGAAGTCAGCAGAGCTTTTCACAGCTAGTCCTTCAATTCTTGAAAAGACATGACTCAAGTATTTTTAACTGTTTCGCACCAGGGCTTCTCTGACTGTACTGTTTGTTGCTGTTCTGTGCTGGAGTTGCTTTTGTCCTTCGGTGTGCTGTAACTGAGCAGGAATGTTCTTCCTGAGTGTTCCTGGCACTAAAAGCTGCAGCCATGAGGTTAACATAGAGCTGAACAGATTTCATGCTCACTTACATTTACCAGTCCATACATTTCAAAGCCTGTAGGGCTGAACAAACACATTCCTCATGAGCCGTTCAGCTCTTTCACCACCGTGAAAGATGCTGCCTGAGACCACATATGGCAAGGTCGCTATCAGTTTCTGCTTTGCACACATGGGCCTTTTTCTAGGGAAGAAGTTGTCTCTTCAGTTAAGCAAGCTAGTATGAAACATTTTCTTGCTCCTAGCCTCTCCAGCCCTGGGTTACCGAAAGAATGACACGGAACTCTCTCATGTTGCATGTTTGCATTCATTGTACAAATGTTTACTGCTGACATCAAGTTCCAATTTGCTAGATGCATGCTCTGGTTTTGATGAAAGTGTGCTGAATTTATACATCTGCTCTAAAATAGTAACTTACCAACTGGGCTTAGTATTTTAAAATGTCACTGCCATTGCTATAACAGATGCTAGCAAGAAACTGACAACCCAGATTTTCCACTGAGGAGTCATTCATGGATGCTGCTTTTGTAGCAGAATCCATCAGTTTGCTAACTCATAACTCAAAGGTAACTGCTACCTTGCCATTCTTAAAATGCTGAAGATTGTGTCCTAGGTGATTATAAATACTTAGTTTTATTTAATCCTGGAAATGTACTCAGTTTGTTACTAGACAAACGTAGCAGAATCAGTCCCCTGTTTGAAGAGATTACAAAATAAAAGGTGATAATAGAGAAAAAAAAAGTGAGGAGCTTAGAGCTATGAATAATGCAGAAGAGTTTTCTGAGAGGTTATTCGAAATTCACTGGAAACCACCAAACTATAAAACTAGCGGCTGAGTTCACATCATATGCACTGACATGCATTCAGTTCAGCATAAACTAGGAGGGATGGACTAAGTCAGCCTCTTTTCCACCTCTTCCAAAAACCTAGCAAAACATCCAGAAAAAATATCACGCCAAATTGGCATACTGCCAGGCTGAATAGCTAGGAAGCAAAGAGGAGCTGTTCTGGCAAGAATCCTCACCTCTACCTTCTGTGACTCTGGGAAAACCAAGCTTACAACTTTGAGCAGTATATGCTCCCACACTTGGACAAGAGCTGCAGCAAGAAATGAGTGAAGGTTGACCATGACGTGACAGAATGGCTGAAGAAAGAGGCATAAAGGAGTGCTTCGATTTTTAGATTTAGGAAGGCAGAAGAGGTGAATTGACAGAAGATCTCCTCAGGCAGATCAACAAAAGGAAGAGGATAACACTAGCAGCTTCGGTCTATACTGGTAATGAGGACTGAGCTTAAAGTTATCACAGAACATTTATTAGTCACCAGTGTTACACAGGTCAGATTTGATGGCTGCACACCTCAGACTTGGAATAGCTGCTGAGATTCTAGTTGCAAGGTTAACCCAGTGTGATTCCCAGCTTGGCCTAAGCCTATCCTTAACCCTGGCATGTTTTGAAACTTAAGCTACAAGGTATAATAAACAGGGGCCACTTTGTTTTAAATATCAGTACAGACCAGGACTAATAATTATGACAAAATGGTCCAGCAGGATGTTCTAGTATCTCTGTCCATATAATACTAGCTGTGCTAAATGAACTGCTGAGAAAATTAGTTTCACTACCAGAGAATAAGCAGATATGTTATATCTTGCAGATGACAAACCTGTTGTTTTCAGTATCTCCCTGAAATCTGTAATGGGCTTACACAACAACAAAGTTATTCAGGCAGTAAAATTTGTAGTCAGTTGAGTTTCGCCAAGCAAATGAAGTTACACTTGAAAAGTGTTTTTATGACAGTGTGTCTGTGTTTACTAGCCCTTTTACCAACACAGAAATGTAATGAAAAAAAATATTTATAACTGGCATTTGTATTCCAGCAATGTTTTAGCATAGAGCTGATCTTAGAGCAACTGCAAATCCTGCCATGCGCTTCAGAGTGCTGGGATGTCACACAGATGCCCAATAAGCTGCAATTTGTTTCTCTGCAGCCCATGGGGAACTGGAGTCATTTGCAACAGAACTAATTTTTGTTTCTGCAAGGCAAACAAGTGAGGGGAGAGGGGAGGAAGCAGCAGGCATACATCAAGTGCTCTCTAAGCAGCTAGCCTCTGCCAAGGGAAGATAAGGAGAAATGAATTAGCCACTCTGGAACCAACTCCGCTTCTTTTTCTTAAATAACTTCGGCTTTGTGCCTAGCTAAAGTACATCCTTGCTTTGAATGCCTTGTTTCCGTTCCATGTCAATTTTCTAGTGCTAAACTAATTTGCTGAGGCTCTGCTAATGTCCCTGCCAGAGGAGCTTCCATCGTTCTTATCTTTATTTACTCAGAAACATCACAACAGTATACTTTAGCCCTCTTTTCCTTTCAAATTATTCTCAGCATCATTCCCCATCTATCCCAAAAGCTGCTTCCTGCACAGTGATACATCTTAGCAAGAGGATAATGACAATCCAGCAGTAACGTCCTAGACGCATGTTGCACAATGAAGATTAACAGAGGACTGACTAGCTGGTAACCCTAACCAAGTCTCTGAAGTTCTGTCAGTCAGCAGGCTGCAATGCCACCAACACGACAAAGCAGCACAGAAGTGTGTAGATGCCCTGCAACCTGCCATATAATATTTACTCCAGTGAGGAACCCACTCTGCTTGAACCAGCGTGGATTGTCCGTATCAGCTGTGAGCCGCAGTGACGACGGCTGCCTTTCACAGGGAGCTACACAGCTTACTGAACTCGGGAAGTCACAGCAAGGGTTGATCTGGCGCTGGACTGCTTAGCATCAGTCTCTTCTTTGCTTCTTCCAAAATTCTTTTGAGGAATCTGGGCTGGTTGCTGGTTTGTTGGTTTGGTTTTTTTTTAGCAAGTAACTGCAACAAGAAACAGGGATATGCCTTAAGTGCTGGACTAATGTCCTGAGACAGGCCCATACACGGTCCATGGTCCCTTATCCTGCAGGATCTGAACCTAGTGGCTCCACGTAGTTTATTTCAAGCTTTTAAGTCAGTGGAGTATTTAATGATTTTGTAACAAAAATCTGTTGTTAGGTTTGTCCGTTCTGCCTGTGTCTGCTCCTTTCTCCTTGAAGGCTGGCCCATTCTTCCATCTGGAGGACTGGGACACGGCTGTACACAGAGCGTCCGCACTGGGCTGGAGGAGGTTACTGGAGGGCAGAAGGCTGATCCCTCCCTCTCTCTTAGGGCCGAACGCGGAGCCTCCCTTGAATGACGCAGGATGATCTTGTTCCCCAGAGCTAACCCTGATGTTTCCCTGACAGGCAAAATGATCCCTCCCAGGAGCTGAGCATAGCTCCTTTCGTGGGATAGCAACTGAAGATGCTCCCGCCCCGCAAGCAGAATGCCTCCAGCAGGATAAAGACATGGGGCCCTCCCTCTCTCCTGGAAGCTGAAGTACGGGGGAAGCCTGTTCTATACCTTCAGGAACTCAGCCATTTGCTGCTTCTTACCCTCTTTTCCTCACCTGCTTACTTGTGACACTTACTGGGAGCAGATTTAATGGCACACTGTTTAGAACATACCAAGGATAAAGCCTTTCTGGTTTATTTTCTCTGTGGAATAAAGCCCAGGGTTAGACTGATTAGAGGTTCTCTTCAGTTTCCTGTTAAATCTTTTTTAATTATACATCTTTTTTAATCATGATCTCTTGGCTAATGTTAAAAGGGAATGCAGTAGGTTTTGGCTTTGGAATCACAGCTAATGACTTTCCAGTAGTTTCAGAACAACAAGGTACCAGTGCCACCTCTTGTTAGTAAAATCTGATAGCAACAAGCCAATGACTAATAGTCCAGGACTATTTCTCTGTTCCACTGCTGTCACGTAAAGTCATTTCCAAACTTAGCATATAGGGTCATTGTGGATGTTGGACAGAAAATTTTTACACCCAGAGTATATTTGCAACATCGACAAATTTTGAATGATTGCAGAATGCTGCTTATGATGGCACACAGAAGCACAGGGGTGAGCTGGCTTTCCCATGGACAACTGTACAGGTTATCAGTAGGAGTCTTGAATTGCAACCTTGCTGCTCTGAGCACTGGTACGGAACCCAAGGATCTAATCACCTGCTCTTCTCCTGAGACACGCAAGACTGTAGAAAAACAAAAGCTCTTTTTTCTTGCTGTTTTAAATTGGCAGGGAGTGCATGTACTCCAAGGAACAACAATATCAAATTTGAATTATTCTTTATCTCCACTACAGTCATGCCCAAAATCCCAGACTGAGTCTGTTGCTATGTACTGTTCAAAACATGTCAAGAGAAACTACAGCATAAATGAATGAAACAGAAAAAGTAGGAAAAGAAACAAAAGTAGAAGGAGGGGAAATAATTTGAATAGGATGACAGAGGTGGTGATAGAGCTTGGTCAGGAAAACCCAAGTACTGAACCCACATCTCCTGAGTAAATCATACATTTACTTTACCACACTGCCCACTTCCTTTTTATATTAAGAAAGATGCATATATCCAGAAGTTATGGCGAAGTTCTTACAAATTTCAGTTAAGATTTTTCTTTTGTACAATGCCAGAGCTTAGTCCATGAAATTGCAAGATGAGCAGCTGTACACTGCTCCATCATGGAACTGCTAAACTCCTTACTTCTGCACCACTGGGATGAAGTAGCCTGTCCCATCTGCACATTGGGAGAAACTTAGGATATCTATTCACACCATCCCCTGCATACACATATTCCACCCAGGAAAATGAAGGTGCGCTTCATTTATCTCTCAAAATATCTCTGCTAGCTTAATCTAATTAGCATGAATAATAACAGCCACAGAGATGCAGCTGAGAGGTCTTTAACATGCTAGTAACCGGATTACAAACTCTGAAAAGCTCTCAGTACGTACTCTGGCTGTTAAACCCACATCGCTATTGTTTCCGAGCTGTATTAGCCTAGCACAGGTAAATCAGCACATGCTGCAATTAATCCTTCCCCCATTTTTGATGCATAGATACATTCAAAGGCACAATAGTTTAAAAAGAAGCCAGCTACTCTTGCACTTCTTGCACATCTTTACAGGATGATCTATTCAGATAACCTCAGCATGCTTTTGTTTAGTGTGGCAGATTGTTACTCTGTGTGATAGAACTGAAAATAATGAACTTTGGTGTTATTTGTTTGCTGTTCAGTGCCTTGCTACTGACGAGCCTGGCGCTTGGGTTTTGGCCTTCGCAGTGCTCATACATACCTCATAGCCTTGAAGAGAGGTGAGTTGAGGGAGCAGAAGGGAGGGCTGGTGTTCTACCCAATAAGCAATAGATCGGTTAACATAGCATCTTATACAAAAGACAGCGCAGATTGCCACACCGTCAGGCTGAGAGGGAACGAATTCTAAGACCATGGTCTAAGACCCCCCCTTTCTCCACTAAAACTCCGCTGTTAGGCCCTGTAACGGGTACTGAGGCAGTGCCCTGCCAGAGACGGCTGTGTGTGAGCACTGCCTCTAGCACAGTCACGACGGGAGCACGCTGCTTGTGCAATCCCCCCATAGTGCAGCCATAAGAGTATAGAGTTTCTTCCCCAGTTCAGCTCAGTCATACTCGCTTCCTGAATTGGCTTCCTCTACCGGGAATTTCCAGCCTTGTTAACGTCAACTCTCCCTTTACCCAATGTACTTTTGAGCTCTCCTCTCTAAGTCTGGCAAGAACTTGGTTTTCAGTAGGCTTTCTCCAAGAAACCTGGATTATATGAAGTATTTTTATGTCCTCATTTTTTTGTAAAATCAGCTATTGAAGTGTTTTAATGACAACCATGATACAGGTGACCTGGTCTCTATTCCCAGCATCCATCTGGTGTGCGGCCACAGGTAGCCAGCTAGAGTTAACGTCATGACTCCTTTCCCTTCTTTCCCTTTATCTGTTTCCACTGTAAGATAAGGAGCTCAGTATTTGCCCAGTGCTTAGTGCAGCGAGCCACTTTGATGGGGGCTTCTATATGCTAACAGAAAGAGAATGGAACAGAATTCCTACTTCAGCATACTTTGGGTATGAATGCAGATGTTAAGCCAAGCCCTTCATTTACAAACTAGGAACAGTTTCTTTAGTTTTATAAATGCATGTAATCCCACTGAAATCAATACAACTAGTCCCACCTGCAGAGTTAAGCATACACTCACTGCTCTTTTAAGATCAATACTATTAATTAGTATCTTTTTTTACTAATAATTGGCTAAGACCCTGATCCTGTAAAATTTCACCTAATTTCGACAGCAATCTGCTTGGCATAAATATACAAAAGATTTAGCTTAAGTGCCAGTGTTCGCCAAATCAGGGCCCTAGACTGTGCCTGCTTGGGAGCAAGGTCCTGTCTCTATTTATCTGTTTCATTCACAATACCAGCAGCCCAGATCCTCGCCTCGGACTAGAGATGCTGCTGTAATACAAGTCAGTATGAAAAAGGAAGCTGCTCTTAGCTCAGTGAAGCATTCTTTTGCCTTTGGCCTGAAAGCCTGCATCTCAATTCTTCTGCCAAGCCTTGGAGCTCACACCCCACGGACAGACGCAAATGGGTTTTTCCCATCAGTTTCATCAGAATAAAACTGTTTTGTGGTTTCTTGTTATAAACTCTTTACAGAAGCTAATTACTGTTGGCATAGAATTAACCACCAGTTGTATAAGTGAAATTTTGCTCAGCTTTATATCCTGTGCTGCATTCACAATATGGTAAAAAGAATGTGCTGCCCAGCTGTGTGTGCTATTCGGCAGATGCTCTGCTAATGCAAGATCAATCCATCTGCCCATCAGGTAGAAGTTAAAAGTCCTCTTTTACTTTTTAAATAAACAGGGAGTAAATCCCAGTGTCCTTGTCAATATTTCCTCTCTAAACAAACTAGATTCTAATGTTCAAGGCTGCAAGCAAACTACAGAATGTGTTTACCTGAGTATTTAATATACTTTGTTTCAGACATGCATGTGGTATGGAAGACTCTATGTAAGACCCACTTTCAGGCTGTTTTGCCTGCTAAGGTGTTTTTATACCTTTTTGAATAGTTACTTTAGCTGTGAAAACGAAGGGAAAAAATCTGTCCTGTGAAGACCAATAAAATCTGTAAGGTTTGCATTTTATTTATGGAAAATTAATTCAGCAGGGTCAGTGGGGCATCAGTTTACAGGATGCCCTGCCTCCACTGATGAGTAATCTGCTAATTAATAGCTTTGGAAATGCTGCCAAGATCCTGCCAGAATGATTGCAGCACACCAACAGACCTAGCTCAACTCCTGAACAGACATTCACATAAGCAACCATAGCTGTTGGGATGAGCAAGATGACCTCTTACTATTTCTTCCAGCCTGTTTTCTAGGCCAAAAGATGTTAGATCTTGTATCTGTCCTCAAATATAGATCTTTCTTTTCATATTCTTGGCAGCATGGTTCTCTGTAGCTAAAAGTGAGACCCGACTTCTGTTTAAGCAAGACCTCAGTGTTTTCGAAAGCAATAATAAAAGTGCAAATAATCTGACAGCTTCCTCTTTGACCAACAGGAATTTAACAAATATATCTGTGGACTGTATCTTTAAACCTAGGAAGTCTTTATACTGAAGTTTACTACCTGTTTATACAGCAAATAATGAGTTTATACATTATGGTCTCTTATTTTGTTGTTCTCTTATTGTAAAGTAAAGGCAATAGTGATTCAAACAGAATCTGTCAGTGGACATATACACTTGAAGGATTAGTTTTATTGGATTCCAAGTTATATTGCCAACTGCTGTCTCCCCAAAGTCTGAAACATTGGGAAAATTTGTTCTAAATCTAAATATTCATTTTAAAACCCACAGGCCCTTGTGTAGTAGCCTCATTAGCAACTGATCCTGCCTCCTTGTAGACTGTAAACTCTTTCTGTTTAGACCTGTGTTATTTTGTGAAGCACAGAGAAATCTAATGGAAGCCATATCTTAGATGTGTGAGAGGCTTCCTTCTTCTGCCTAGAGCTCCTGGCAACCAAGGGGCTATTACGTATAGCAGAGTTTACTACTCTTAGTCTTGAGAAGAGATGTCTTCAATATTTTCTCTTCCATAGTCCTCCTGAGAGTAAAGATGTACTTTCCCCATTTCCTCAAAGCCCACCGAGGATGTTGGCCTGAAGAACGAACCCCATTCCAATGTTTTCTGTCATATCTGTTCAAAATTCACCTCTTCTTCTTTATTTTAAATATGCTGTTTTCTTGCCAGGCCTAGCTGCTGTAGAAAAAAGAATTTAAAATGGAGAAGGGTCCGTGTACAGGGTGCACGTAAATTGGCACAGATTATCTGTTGTGGAGGGCTTTGCAGGAGAGGATTAGCCATTCGATGCTGAACCTGATGGCAGTCATTTTCCCTTGTGTGTGTGTACGTATGGAAACGTGCCATTCAATTTCTCATTTACTGTTGCTGTCACAGAGGAGCTAACTTGTCCTTCAAACCAATATACTAGTTAGTGTGGCACTTCATGTGTTTCCAGATCAAGAATTAATTTTTGCTTGTGTTCTTAGTGGGTGTGCACCTCATGCACTTAGTCGTCCTCAGCATTTCAGTGCCTTTCTGTGAAGTGTTGCACTGGAAAACCTTGTGAAAAATAGTTTTCTTCTAAATGTAAAGTGGAAACTCATATTTGCAGAATAGGCTTTTCTTCTTTTACTAAAGGACACAAAAGTAACAGTAAAGTCACCACGAGAGAGCACACTATGCACCTTCTCTGTGGGAATCAGTTACACTGAGCAAAACATGGCATTCCTTATGTGGGGACAGCTGAGCCGTTAAAGCTGGAGAAGCGCAGTAAATGGCACACAAAGCCACAACAGAACTGCATGGAGTGTATCTCCTTCCATCCTTTTCTCTAACACACTGCTCTCTAGCTTCTCAATACTATTTCTGAGGGCTAAGTTTCTTGATATTAAAAAAGTTCAGGAAGTAAAAAAAAGGGTCAGATGGTAAACAGAAAATCTAAAAAGAGCAAGCAGCAGCAGAGAGTCCCAAGAGATTCCAGTTAGAACTTCAGTGATTTTTTTTTGTTCTTCCAAACCTACACAGGGAGAGCATGTTACTGCTTTCTAGATGTTTAAATGTTTTTCTTCATACTTCTCTGGATGAAATTCATTTGAAAAATCAGAAGTATGACTTTGGTGGAATTAAGAATGGGATTTGGAATACAGGTCCACAAATGAATACTTCACCTGAAAAATATGTTTGGCATTTTGAATGTCAAATAGATCAAGGGCAACATCCACTTCTGCCTTGAATGTCCTTGTCACCTAGGAAAGTCCTGAAGCTTCTCTAGTCTACAACCACTGGATCAGGAAGATTTGTACCTGCACATAGCACTTTTATGGATTAATAACATACTGCAAGTCAAAGCACTTCTGGAAAGTTTTAATCTCCATTCAGGAGCACAAAGAATGTCAGCTGCTTACTGGTCCTTAATAACATAACGCTACCATCAGTGATAAGAAACAGGCTACTGAGCCTGTTCTCAGCGGAGTTTTTCAGGATAAAATTACCTATCTTATGGTTGTCTGATACTCTCCATCTTGAGCTAACTGTCCCAAAATGGAACTGACCAAAAATGGCAGTCACTTACGGAAAAAAATGGCATCATTTAATTGTGAAGTTTGCTTGTTTGTGTCTAGTGAGCTCAGGAAGGCAGACAGATAAGAGGAGGATCAACCCTATGAAAGGGTTGAGCCTGTGCAAAAATCAAGCTAGTTCTGCTGAATCCAGTTCACATTCACTAGAACAGTTCTTTATTCTTTCATTAGTAGACATGGGTCAAAGTCCCTGTTGATAAACCTTTCATTTTTATTATTGAAGTGCTATCTTTTCCTTGCTTCTGTCACCTTCACAAAAGCTGTTACCCAATTCTGGGTGCCATTTGAGGAAGCAAAAATTAAGTAATAGGCAGCAACAGGGGATGTATGACGCTGCACTGAGAAACTTCATCTCTGATTAACAGCAGGTTCCGTAAATGCTACCCATAGCAGTGGGACCACTGGATGCTTTCCTGTCTGAAGTTCCTTTCTGGACGCTTTCCCCACTTGCTTAGTGTATGTTCTTCTGCAACAGCAAGGAAATGAAGAAGAGGAAGGAAAAGAGGCAATGAGCACACATCTAATGAGGAAGGGGGCAGATTAAGGTACCAGAGGTACCCTTGAAGCTTATGCAACTGGCCTGTGCTCAGCAGTCACAGTGTCCAAACAAGGCATAGAAGCAGCTTTCCTGTTAGACAAAAGCCATGAGAAGGAAAGGAGAAGTGGAGCCCTTTGGGTTACAGGAAATCAGTATGGACCGACCAACGCCCTGTCCAGACAGCACAGGCCCTGCCCTTTCCCCTCACCTACCATATTGTACGTCTTTATCAGTCATGGAGCAGTTTTGGGTGTTGTTCAGCATCAGCTAATGACGGGTATCTTTGTCCCAAGTGAAGCAATCTGAAGACCCATTCCTTTTGTGTGACTTACCCAGAGGCCTGGGGGCAATTCCAGAGACCAGTTTTTCAGCCTATTCAGACTGTTATTTTTGCTAAATGAGAGACTAATAAGGTACTAACTTCACTTCAAACAAAAAGATAGAAAGGGGCAGACTCCCTTCTACGCATAGACATCAGCCAAGTTTAGTAAAAGAAAGAAGTACTGCTTAGCCAGGAGGCTGAAGGCTACAGAGCAAGTCCGATGTCCAGCTGCCCACTGTCAGTGAGCCCCTTGTTCCTGATCAGGAGGAATCTCTCCTATGTATGAGAAAACCCTTCGGCTGATTTCTTTGCACATTGCATCTGGACCCCGAGGATTTTCTAGAATATTCATCACCTCTTCACGCGGACTTCTGAGCGAGATGAACCTCCTCTAGAGGTTCAAGCTGTATGTAGTTGATTTCTGGTAACTGCTGCAACCGTACTTTTGAATGGCTAATCAGATGTTGCATTTTTTGCCTGAAATTACATGACTTTTACGCACTGTTGTATTTTTGCCCAAGTGTTTGAGCTTTCCAAGTGCCATGAATATCAGGTCCAAAGTAAACAATCTTCTTTTTTCTGTTGTATACGTCACCATGAAGTTTAAAATGGAGAATGGACTGGAGAAACACTGTCAGGACAAACAATGTCAAACCTTCTTGTATTCTCATTGGCTTCTTAGATGTTTTCTTTGTTTAATTGTGTTGAATACAGTAATTCTTTGAAATTCTTGCTGTATTTAATTGCCAGTGACAGAGCTGATGTTTTAGTTTCTGGGCCTGAAGAACAACCTGTTTTTTACAGAGTATGAAGTGTTGTGTTATGTTTGAGCTCCCTGCTCAGTGCAAGAGAATCTGCTGAAGCTGAAGGGCTGTGGTTTGAAATGAACTCGTTTGCAGCTTAGAGTTTTGAAAAAAAGAGATTAATTGTGCATGCTGCTGGTACACAAGCCATCTTTATCTCCCAGTAAAGTCTACCGAGCTGAGCTTCATACTGGGAGTGGTCAGCATCTTGCTAAGTTAAATTGTCATATATGATCGTATGCTGAGACTGGAGAACACCCTCCAATACACCTAAGCATGCATTTAAATTATTTGTATATATTACACTGATTTCAAGAGTCCCAGATGTTCAACGGAACTCCGTTGTGCTGGGTGCAGTACAAACACGGAGTGAGAAGGTTGGTTCCTGACCAACTGGTTCTGTAAGCGTGTGCTTTGTTTTTGCACTAGGGAGATAGTTGGGGGTTTTTGAATGTGTCAACCCCAACACTACCATTCAACTGAGTCAAAGGTACCAGCTGAGTGGGTGGATTTTTACTGAAGGCCTGGCTAATTTTTAGACCATTAGTAACGTGTAGTTGAGGAAGATAAGATAATGAACAGTATGATCCAGTCTCATGCTGTAGAGTGCAAAGAGTTCAACTGCTAGAGTTAAGAAAGAATTATTTTCCCCATCTATGCCGTTGCACAATAGTAGAGGTGCTTGAGCGAGGGGATGTCTGAACTGTCGGGTGTGGGGTTACAGCAGGAGGCAAGATATCGGCCATGCCGTGGTTTATTGCCAACCAGTACAGAAAATACCTTTTCTCTTATGTTTCAGAAGTGGGAACTTTATAACTAGTTCTGTAAAGGCAGCCTTGCCCTTCAATTCCTGAATAGCCAACAAAAAGCCTGAAGAGAGGAGCTGCAGCCTGGGAACTGTGTTGCTATCTGTGCTGAGAATGGGCTAAGAATATTGTCCATGATGACTTTGTCGAGGTGGTATGAAACACCTCTAATGCTTGTGAGCACTTCAGATGAGAAGGACAAAAGTTTACAAAGTGATTGTTTAATATTTGGGTGCACAAGTACCAGTTGCAGGGCTTAAAATAAAGGATTGTTTCCACAGCGTGGTTTAGGTGGGTTGGTGTCATCTCTTGAAACAAGTGATCTTCGCATTTCAGCCTTACCAAGCATAACATCAACAGTTACCGGGTTTTTGTATGATTGTGGAGCTGTTATGGACTCACAGAAAAGTACAGAAATGGCCTTTGTTTTCTGTACAAGCCTCAGTAATTCTCTTCTCAATATGTGTGTGTATGATTGCAGGTAAGAATTATCATGCAGAACTCTAGAGATGTTTTCCCAGCCAAGAAAAATGGTGCCCTCTACTTCAGCTCTAATTTCGCCACCCAAAGGAAAAAAAAAAAGGTAGAGATGTTGAGTGGCGCAGTGCACATAACTCTCCCTACAATATCTTGTAAAAGCAGGCTCCATTTGGCTACTAATTTATTTTAATGTTTGTGTGCAGTATTATGCAGACCCTAGACTTCTTTACTTTCTTTGGATACACTGAATACAACAGGTAATACTCATATTTACAAGCAGTATATACATATGTGTTTAAACGCCTGTATATACTGTTATAGCACAATTTTTCTTGAAGTTAGATTATAGCACAGTGCAGGTAATTAAACAGCGATCTCTATACAAATTAAAAGGCTTGGTACATACCTTTAATATGGAAGTACAATTACAGTAATTTAATGTTTATATTGACTGCATAAAAGCACGCATGCAGTTCTGAAAACTTGGGCCTGTGTTCTGGATGTGTTAGTGCTGTTTGCACATGCAAATGTGAGGCTTACTCACATAGAGAGGCTGCCTTTGAAGTCCTACCGCTGCAGAATTACTATGGAAATTTGCCTGCACTCCAGATCCACTCAGGAGATTTTCAAATGGTTTGGGAAACGCTACTCGGAAAATTAAGACTCTTCTTCCCATTTCCTGGTGAGCATTGCCAGATCTGAGCAATGCAGAATGCACAGCTGAACAGATGCATTTCCTTTTTCTTCCTCCCAGATTGTGCTGGAGTTTGACTGGAATGCCGCAGCGCTCCAGGCTATGGCAGTTACAGACTGTCACCAAACAACCTACCTGCTCAGTTTATTACTAACTCGCTTACTATTCATTATAACTTAATATTGTGCAGACTCAAGGTGAACTGATTATATGAACAGTTCATCCCACACACTCCTGTGAACATCCGAGATTGGCGATCCAGTAGATGCAGAGTGTGCAGTATTGGAAGGTGCCTTAATCCATTCATTTTGTGTTTGAGCACATTTTGGATTTAACTGTTCCTCACCTTACTTTCCTTGTGATAACGTGAATGGTTTTAAGCACACTCCCAATATTTTTTTTCATCATGATCAGGCCCCAAGCCAGAACTGATGTCAAGGATCAGCGTAACGAGAACAGCAGGTTTCTGTAAAAGGGATTGCCTGAATGATGGCACGCACACGGCATCAGCAGGGACATGAGAAGTATTAAGACACTGTTTTGGTTTTGAAAGTCTGGACTCAAAATCAGCTGGGAAAGTAATGTGATTCCAAGTGACTGCTTACAATGTAGGTCAGTTGAATGCAAAAGTGAAAGCACATGTACCATCGGATTCCTACGTCGGAGGGGAGGGGATGTCAGCCTGCAAGTGCAGAAAGCCCCGCAACTCATGTGTGGCTGGTGTTTTCCGGCGAGGAACGCAGGCTGCCATCCTGCCGGGGTGGGAAGGGGCAGAATGCCAGGGCCGGGGCGAGTGTGCAAGCGGCGGGGCTGAATGCGCGTCTGGCGGAGACGGCCTGCGCATCGGGGTGCGCACACGTACTTCCAGGGTATCTGAAAAACACCACCGATTTTGCCACGTTGAGATGCGGGTGCAGCACCACCAGCACCACAACAAACGTCTGGGCCAGCGCGGCTGTGACGGCCGGCCCCGCGGCTGGGGGTGGGCTGCCAGAGCAGCACCGCCGCCGCCGCCGCAGCACCCGCAGCACCCGCAGCAGCAGCAGCAGCAGCAGCAGCAGCAGCAGCAGCAGCAGCAGCAGCAGCAGCAGGGCCCGCGGGGAGCGCCGGCCCTCGGGGGGACCCGCTCCGCTCTGCGCCTGCCGCTGCCCGCCGAGGCGCTGCGGCTCCGCTCGGCTCCGTCCCGGGCCTGGCCGTCCGGCGGGGAGCGGGGCGAGGCTCGGGGCTGCAGGCGGCTGGCCAGCCGCGGTGCAGAGGCCGTGCTTTCTGGAAGCGGAGCGCGGCCGTCTCCGGCTGGCGGAGCGGCCGAGCCCTAGGCGTCGCGTTGCAGGGAGTTGCTTTCCGTGCCGCTCTAATTAGGTGATGCAGTTTCAGTTACCAACAGACTTAATTGCAGTAACAGTAAGCAGCCTCACCACTCACAGTCATGTGTTCCCGGTTACAAGAAGCCGAGCGGAGCTCGGCCGAGGGAAATCCCCCGGCGGGGCCGGCGCGGGGCTGTGCGTGCCGCCGCCGGGACAGGCGGAGCCGCGGCTGGGCAGGGCGGCGGGCAGCGCCGCCATCGCGGCCTGCGCCGGGCCCCGGCTGCGGCCACCGGGGCGGCGGAGGGGGGGGGGGGGCAAGAGGCAGCCGGCCGAGCCAGCAAGAGCCGGCCGAGCGGCGCCTGTGCCCCGGGGCCCGGCACCCAGGGGCTGCGGCGGCCGTGCGGGGACAGGAGAGGGTGCTGCCGCGCCGGCCTGGCGGGCCCCCCGCGGGGGAAGGAGGGCGGCGGGTCGCAACCGAAACGGGGGGGTCGGGGGCTGCGGTGGGGCCACCCCGAGAAGGCGAGGGGGCGGCGGGAATGGCTGGGGAGGGGCGCGGGGATCGTGCTGAGCCCGGGCTGGGCCCGAGAAGCCCAGGGCCGGAATGGCAGACGCTGCCGCAGGGCACGATGGAATTGCGGGAACAGTTGTCAACAAGTTTGCAGTGACCACATGCGCTTGCGTGCCCCGCGCAGGCGGGGCAGGCCTCACTGCTTCCAGAGGTTTAAAGTTACCTGCGAAAATGGTTTGGGAAACAAGTTGGGGTTTTTTCTCCCTGTGGCTGAGTAAAAATCATTTGTTTATATAGAGTCATTAATTTGGATTGAGTCTATGTATGAATTTTAAATGGATCGCTGTTCCTCAGTGGCATGGATACTGTTCCAGGATATAAGTGTTGTAATGCAAATTAATTTTACTCACTTTCAAAGTGGATTCCAAATTAGCATCCACACAGGGAATTAATTAGGAGTACCTTTTGCCTCTACAAAAAAATTCTCGAATCCCACAGTTCTTTGGGGGTCACAGAATATTGCTGCAAGATGGGACTAAGGTATTTGAAATGTACCACTTACCTTGTAGTCATTGCTTTGAAAAAGTCAGAACACAGCGTAAAGGCTTTCTTCATATTAAACCAGAGAGATGGATCACCCTATTTTAAACCTCTTCTAGAGGTTTACAGCATAATGTATTATTACAAATTCCTAAGGGGGTATTAATTATTTCTCAGGGTATGGAGATGTGAATATGTTACTGTGGGGTAAGGTAAGGTAAGGTGTGAACTTGCTGCATATCATCTATGCTGTGGTTTGCCTTGTGTGCTTATTTTTACCCTGTGGTAAACGTGAAGCTACCCCAGTATGAAAGAGGAAGCGTCTTGCTAACTTGAGACATCTTGGTAAGCACTGTAGCAAAACAGTAATATTTTTATTTCTCCTTAATGACTCGAGGCTGTTTCTAATGCTCATACATCTAATGCATGAGTGCTGTCAAATTCTGACTACAGTAGTATCCTACGGCAAAGCGTTTCTCCGTTTGACCAAGAAGAGCTGTCAAAGCAGGTGATGAATGAAGAGTTCAGACTTCAGTGCTGAGAGAGGCCAGCCTGTGAGTAATGGTCTGTCACTGGCCTCAGATCATGAGCTGTTTGCATAACTTTGGCTCGGGACAAACCCAAGCCAAAGATGACGGATGATGCTGTATAAGCTTTCCCAGTTGCTCCAGTTGGCTCATTCCAGTCTGATCTAGATCAGCTGGGCCCCAAGGTCATTAGCACTCTAGAGCCATTTATTGGCAAGGGTGACAGAGTTTGTGGCCTCCCTCCCACTGTTCTGAAGGATGACAAAAGGGAAGGTAAACAAATAAGGGAGTTATCTGCTACTCATGGCCTACTCCGAAGCTTCAGCAGTAGGGAGGAGAAGGGATGAGACCATGGTAAGTAACATCGGCTAGTGCTGTTCCTTCACAGAAGCCTCCACCCAGCTGATGTCCCTGCTGCGCATGTGATTGCTGTACTCTCCTCAGGATTTAGCCACTTCCTAAATTTGTGGTTTGGTGGCCTCAGAAAGCAACTAAAATTAGAAACTGAGCTGGATATGATTTCCAATTTTTTTGGACCAACTCTCATGGCTGGCGTTTCCCCCTTACCCTTCCTCCTTGCCCTGCCCTCCTTGCCTCTTACTCATGTTGGGGGGCTCAAAGGAAAGGCAGTGGTGTCATTGTATTTGACCAGTAATTGACCTCCTATGAGTATATAGGAGGAACATACATATAGGACTAAAGTGTACTTGGACATACAGGACTAGTCTGCAGCTAGCTAGCTCATGTTGTGACTGCCGGTAATAGCAGGAGCCTGACTCGGAGACATGGGAATACTTCCCAGTCCTGTGTTCTCTGTGCTCAGTTCCATTCTGCTGGGCATTGCAGTAGTGGTTTTCGCAGACACACCTTGCCTTTTCCCCCCTCCCTTGTAGGTATCTGAAGCATTGAGAGGCAGTAGCACTGAGGTGAGCACACATGAATTGGGTTTAGGATCTCCTGCAGGTAAGCTGTTTTCTTCATCCTTAGGGGAATTCTTCCTGCTCCTGCTCCCAGCAGAAGCCTTTTCCTTGGCAGATGATAGCAGGCTGCAGTACATCTTTCCTATCCTTCCCTATCCCTTCCCTTTGGTTTGAGATTCAAACAAAACCAGACACTGAAGTCACACAGACTCCAATAACCCAATTTTCATCATTAATCCCCCTTCCTTATTGCCTGGCCTTCTTCTCTGTATTCCCTTGGAAACAATCACATGGGAGAATCATGGTCATGGGGGAGCTGTCTGAGTCCCACCAAGGGTTCTGGTAATGTACCCACCCCTCTTCCCCATGGTCAGGCTTGGGCTACTCCTCTTTGCTATATTTTCACTGGGGAAAAAAAAAAAGGGAAACCGTTAGGTCAGCAACTCAAAAAATCAGGGAAGGAAAAGGCTTCTCAGTGAAGGCAGGGCCTCCAGCGAATGAAAAGGAGAAGAAGAGCAACTAACTGTCCATAGCCTGTGACTTGGTGAATGCTGCCACACATGCATCTGAGTTTCTTGGCTGAAACTGTACATTACAGTGGGTGGGGAAAGTTCAGAGCGACGAGGGCACTCGGGTTGTTCACACTCTGGGGTTGGTAAGGGTCTGTCGAATAATCTTTTCCTCACGCTCAGATCTGCTCCTTTGGGCACAGCGCTAATCGTCAGGACAGCTGTGGCCTCCCTCCTTTTATGTCTTTTTCATTCATTCATGCATCTAAGAGCAGAGAGATGTGCCAGCACTGGCTTGAGTGTAACCTGCTCCTAATACTCAGGTCTAGGACCTGTTACAGTTCAGCTTGTTTCCTTCAGCATTCCCCACGGCATTATTATCATTCCAGAATTCAGGCAGAGCCTTCTCTGTGACACCTGCCGAGGAACCTCCCTCCAAGGATGCCAGAAGTTCTTGGAACTGAAGACCATCTCATCTCAGTTCTGCAGTGAGTCCCTCTCCAGACTGTCTAACCTGAACACCAAAAGATACTTGAGGGGAGATTTTTCATTTGGCATCCCTGAGTGTCAGTAGGCTTTCATTGTCCATCTGGATTTAACCCCTCCATTCTTCCCTTAGCTCTCTGCCATCCATTTTGTGTTGAAGGCCCCTGTAAATCCAGAACTGCAGTTCTGCTCGCTTCTGTGTAGATGGGAATTTCTGTCAGGTCCTCTGGAGTCTGAGGTTACGGCCTTTGGAGAAAGGAGAGAATTTCAGTCAGTCTTTCCAAATCTCTGAAATTTGTGCTCGTGTCAGGACCCAGAAAGGAAGCAAGTTTCACATGGATGGGAACTTTGCTGAAAGAATGTAACCTGTCTCTTACCTCAGCGACCCCATATTTGGGGGAGCTGCAGTTTGTAAGCAAACAGCAGTCCTAAAAATAAATATGTTTTGCCCCCATCTTCATGCTGTTAGTATTTTGTGTGAAAGGATGGCTGAGTGGGTGGACTGACTTCCTTGTTCCTTTTTCATTCCTTTGTTTTTTTTGTTTAGCTTAAAAATACGTTGTCATTTTCACGAGGCATGACCCAGCCCGAGGCCTTTCCACTTCTTTGTTCTGAAGTGGGGCCATAGTTTCCCCCTTTCAGGCAGCCTTGGCTTCAGGCATCTTAGCAGAATGAGGGGTTGCTGGTCCAATTTATCCGTGCAGCTTCTTCTTTCCAGCCAGTTCCACTTGTGGGACACCAGTACAAGTCTCCCCCATTCTCCTCTCCACTGCCTTATCGGAAACCCAGCCTAAGACCCGCTTGGGCCACTTGCCAACACATAACTCTGCTCTAACATGGGATGAAACTCTTGATGCTGCCTTTTTTAACTTGTTTTTCAGGTAGTTCCTACGCTTTGAACACCGACATTTTTCAGACTGTCATTCAAACAGTTCATCAGGTCTCAACCCCAGCCTCTGAACTTAACAAATTTATGTGCCTAATTTTTGTGGACTAGAGTGAAACAGAACAGAACTTTCCAAAGTGCCTAAGGCATTCCATCCCAGTGAATTCTTCTAGGAACTCCTACACATGTACAAAACATTGCTTCCAAAGTTTGGGCACAAAAATGTTATACTTCCTCCAAGAGTAATTAAGCTTGGATCTCCCTGTGACAAGACCTCTGTGAGTTCCAAAAGCATGCTGGCATGGCTGCATGTCCTAAGGTGGGCCAGGGTTATCAGAGTTAATAGTAACAAATGGATTTTGCAAAGGATATAAAATCTTACATTTTCCAATTAGAATCAATCTGTAGGAAGTCGGAAAGGTCCTTCACGTGGAAGATCATGTCTGCCTATGATGAGAATAATTTCAACCTTTAAAGTACAATACTGCGCTCTGTGATTAGCATGTGCCTTTCTGGAAGGAATGAAATGAAGCCCCGTTCCAGCAAATTGCCAGGCTTGGCCTTGCCATCCTCCATCTTCAGCCTCATGTCCTGCAGGCCGCAGTTCTGTGGCGCTGTTTGAATGCTTCCTAGATGCATGGGTGGTGGAGCACATCCATTTGTGAGATTCTGTTCCAGGATAGCAGTTACTGTGTTCATCAGAGACAGGGGGGCCTAGATTAGAGCATGAAGGCATGAATAACTGCCGTTCTGATCTGATGTCCAGTGATAATGCTAGTTTCAGTTCTGCTTGTAGAAACCTTTAAGTGTCTAGCCACTGGTTCTTTGGTCTCCTCCCAGAAAAAATGGTATTGCTTGTTTGTTCATTCAGATCACTGCCTGCTTTGGGAATAATGCACAGTAGAAAGAAAAGAAGATGTCTCATCAGTTAGAAAATGGAGTCTTTCAGTGAAGTAGAAAATAATCCCACAGAAATGTTCATATATGTGGAAGACTTCTGAACAATCAGCTAGAACAAAGCAGTGAAACCTGATCAAAGAGAACAAACTCCATCATTTAAGCTGGTTTTGTAATTGTAGTACTTTATCAACATATTGCTGGAAGGGCTGGCTGACTGGGTTGTGCAGATGTGTAACATCTGTGCACATTTGGCCTCTGGAAAGTGTCCTAGTGATGGTTCATTCCAAAAATTTTATTGGTTTTCTAGCTTTTCTCTTGACCGGATAAAGGAAGAATGCTTTTTCCAAGGTCATTTTTGGTGAAAGTGTTTTCTGGTTCAGATCCAGTAGCCGAGGGGAGGCAGACTACAATAGCGGAATTAGAGTTCAGTTCTCAGTAAAGTAGACCACCAAAGCCTTGTCACAAGGTTACGCCATTGATGACAATCTACCTCGGGCACACAGTTGTGAGCACTGCTGGTTAACCTGCAACACAGAGGGAACAAAACTCCCAACCCACTGTTTCAGTATAAATTTTTTAGAACATAAAGAAGTCAGGATTCTTGGTCAAGAAGTGAATACTGCTCAGCGATGAGCGTCTTGATATATGCTGAACAGCACTGGTGAAGGTCTCCATCCCAATGTGCAGGGCTGGCTATTACGAGTGCACAGGATGAGAATGAGAAGGCAACAGCATCAGTTGCATCCTGTTCCAAATCAGATCTGCACGTAGAAATGGGCAGCAGGCCTTGCTAGCTACATTCAGCAAAACAGGGGGTGTGAAGGTGATGTATCCCCCCATTGTCGTGATACTGAAGTGTGATTATGGCCCATTGAAGTGTGACATGGTCCCGTTAGGACAAGCTTTATGTTCAGTAAGGAGAATTTCTCAGCTCTGCTCAGAGACATAAAGCCATCTCCTGAGGAGGGGAGGGTATTTCGGTTTTGTTATTGCTGTGAGGATCTGTGTTTGTGAGGTGCTCTGAGTAAATGACTGTGCTTTCCCTTTGAGTCTAGATTTTTCCCCGATGTAAAAAGAAGAGGCCAAATACCAACTAGTTTAAGAAAACTCTACCTATTTTTTCTCCTTGGCTACATTGTGATCTCAATATGTTGACCTTCAGAACCCGGGGTATGGTCTATATTTTCCCCAGGGTTTTACCAGTGTAGACCAACTGTATAAAACATGCATTTGTCCATGTACCTGCAGGGAGGAGAAGGGACAACGCAAAAAGCAGTGGCTTTGCTGCTCACCTTCTCTTTGATGAGTATGTTCTGTGGTTTCTAAATTCCTTCCATGTGCTAAGACAGTGGACAGGTACCTCTGTTAGTAAAACATGTATAAAGAAGTTTTATTTGTCTGTGCTCACTATCTAGGTTTGGATGGGCATCTTCTATGCAGCCCTAAAGGCTGCCTAAAGGTTCATGGCAGGCCTCTTTCTCAGCTCCAAAATTCAGGGAAACCTGAACTTTGTACAGGGGAGGGGAAATTTATCCCCAACAAACTCTGCTTTCCATCCCCCACTAGCAGAAGCTGAATGATCTTTTATGAAATACAGACTTTATGGGTAACTTGGTTATTGATTGTTCAAGACGACGTTTTTTCAGAATGTTCCTCTATGAGCTCAGGGTAGGGAGAAAATAGCAACAAACAGGCCAGCTTAATGAATGACTTACTTAATATAAGTAATTGTGTTTTAAAGTTACACACTTAACTTGCACTTAATCCAAACGGCTGTAAGTGCTTTACAAAAGGTGATATTCCCCCATTTTGTGGAAAGAGAAACTGAGGCACAGTTCAGCGTAATTATTTGTCCAGTATCACTTGCTGCTGGAACAGAAAACAGAGTTCAGTCTCACATGAGAATCATTAGATAATAATTATTATAAAGGAAATACATTCCTGTCTGGAATATTACTGAATTTTGAGATCTTAGGAAGAGGTAAAAGTTTTTTAAGTTGGGCAAGGAAGTTCTTCTTAGCTCTTTCTTCAGCCGTCTCCAGTATGTAATGTCTAGTTTAAATAGAGCAAGAATATTAACTGGAACTTAACTCTGTCTTCCTTTTCCTCCTTTTTCCTTCTCATTCAAAATCCTTAGATTTGGTCATTTGTATGAAGCAGCCCCTTGCACTTGAGGCATTTATCAGCTGTGGTAGCCGTTTGGTTTCTTGTTAGTTTTATTCACGGCGTGCTGATTTCTTGTAACTCATTTCCCTGTACTTTCATTTGCACTAGGCAGCTCAAACACCCGGGCATTCTGGGAGCACGTCGCCTGCAATCCGGGGAGGGGGGTATATGCTCAACACCTTTTGAACGGCCCCAGCCTCCTTGCAGCGGCTGCCCATGCGTTCTGTGGTTTCTTTGTTTTAGCCTGGCAAAGTTCCCCGTGAGCTGGCAGATGGCATGGAGGGTTGAAGGCTGGCCTTAGCTTTTGCCTTATTTATTTTGTTTGCTGATGGATGAGCACTTTGTCCCCTTTGAAAAGCTGACCACTTCAAAATCCAGCCACTCTCTAATACCTGATTGCACCACAAGCCCTGGAAAGTCCACTGACATTAATATGCATCTTGAAAGAAAGTTTCAGGAGGTAATTTTGAGCTGGTTTTTTTTGCAATGCATGTGTGTACCAGTGAATATGACTCCAAAGACATCCTGACTGTATCCATATTTGCACAGTAGTTAGTTTGCACAATGAGTTTTCAGATCTGTTCGTCACCACTGCTACACTATAAATGTTAAACAGTAATGGTAATCATAAAAGCACTATAAAATAGTCTACAAATTACTTTGGCTTCGTCAGATTAATTTTGGGTTTTGGATGTTTTGGGGTTTTTTGACTTAAAATGGTTATCTTTCGATATTTAACATCTCTCCTCTTTAGCTGGCTTCCAGCCAAGACCTCTTTCCACCACAAGTAAAACAGACCAGCCGTTGGGTTGTCGCCTGCTGTACTCACTATGAAGAGTGTGCCCATCTCTCCCGCTGCAAGTGGGACTTTTATCTCCCTAGATGGAAACGTGTGGCACAAGATCCCATTTTAAAAGCCACATGAGATTCTGGGAATGCTCTCCCTGGTCCCAGAATACTTTTAGAACTGTTTATCTAAGCTCTCTAATGGTATGCCAAACCACCAGGTGTTCTGTATGCCTGGGGCCCCGCTTGTTCTGGAAGGCTTCCTTGTTTTTTGTTTGTACAGACAGTTATCCTGGTCTGGATAGTGGGTTCAGGGTGCCTCTCCCAGTGCTATATGCATATTCCTATGGATTGAGCGAATCTCTTCATGCTTCCCCACGATGACCCACGTTAGGATTACTGTGGCCGCATTTCACTGTCCACTGCCCAGGACTGCGGTGGGTGTGGGACAGGACTGCGTAATGGCTCTTTAAGCTGTGTCTGCCCTGATCATCTTAAATACTACCTGTGGACATTTCTTGCTTCTATACAGCCCATTCCTTCTCAGGCATGTGGGACCTTAGCTGTGCATTTCTAAACATGTTTCTGTTTAATGTTATGCAGCAGCCACCATGTTGTTGTCAAGATGAGCTTATTACAGTGAAAACTGGGTGAAATTCCATGGCCTTGTGTTATGCAGAAGGTCAAACAAGATGTCCATCACATCCAGGAAACTATAAGTAGAAACTGTACAAAAATCAGCAGAGGATGACTAGAGGAGAGGTGGTCATGTGAAACTGCCCAAATTTATGTGCCCAGTTTGGGAACTGAAGGTTAGGTTCCCCATATGGAGAGAAAGAAATCTCCTTTGAATTACCCTCTGGAAGATAATTCTTCCTCTCTTTCCCTAAGTGCTTAAAGCAAAAAAACCCACCCTAAAGTATACAATAGAAGAGTCCAGTTCTGTCCACACATCAGCAAAATCATTCTTTTTCAGCTCCCAAATGAAACAACCAGCTCTGTGGTGCTGTCTTTGTCAGATGGTTCTCACACCAAATTGTTACCAGATAGAAATCCGGAAGAATTATGAGACCAGGAAGAACAAATAACACCTCTTTGGGTACTGCATCATCACCCTCATTTTTGTCCTTTAGAAAAACAATTAACTGCTTAATTGTTTTGTGCAGGTGACTATCACAGGTAATAGACACAAGCTGCTCTTTGATACCTGGGCTACATGGTGGTTTTGACAGCAGTGCTCTGCCGGCTCCGTATTTACACACGACTAGTTTGTGCATTTGCAGAGATTACTCTCCCTTTTCAAACAGAAAGCAATGACTGGATCAAACCCAAGCATTGTTTAAGAGCGGCCTGTGACTCTGTGGTTTGTTTTCTTGTTTTGTTTGTAAAGGTCAAAGACATTATGATATTTTTTGGTGGTAAAAGTTAACTTGTACTCAGGTCTTTCACAGGGCTGAGCTGGAGAGGAAGTAAAAAAGTAGGTCTTGGTCAAAAGCATATGTCTTTGGTAATTTCTCTCATCAGATACGTGCTTGAAGTGGAAGTTGATCATGTCTCCCTGTGAGGCCACGTTACCTCCCTTTAGTACCAGAGTCTGCCTGTCTAAATGTAACCACCTGGATTTGGGTTTAAATCTAATAAAAATTTCTGTTTCTGGCCTGATTTTTCAGGAGTGCCAAATTGCTGTGAACTCCAGTGAGGTGTGTTTCATAATAAGCGCTTTCCAATACTAGGCCCCTGCCTTATCTGGGATATAAGTGAGCCAGGCAGGAGGATTTGGCGTGCTGGAGACTGGAAGGTTCATCTGCGTCGCAGTGTGGGCTTTGAATTGAGCAGCCTCACTTTAGGTACCTGGCAAAGTGACAGAAGGAGGAAACTGGTCGTGACTAACAAATCCTTCCTACTTCGCTGGCGTGAAAGAGACCTTCAGTGGATTATTCTTAGCTGTTTTTCAAGGTAATAGCCAGTGTGAAATTCTTAGTAAGTGATTGCTTGTTATAGGCAAGTAAGTCTAAGTGCCAGCGAAACGTTCTGCAAGGTCTGATACTTCTGTGAGGTCTAGGCTTTCAAGGTTGTTTACTTGGAAATATCATAGACATTGTACATAAACACTGGTACAAACAGGCTTAAGAACTAAACCCCCAGTTTTCACAACTTTCTGTATGCTCAGTAATAGCTAAATGACGCAGACAGACATTCAAAATAAGAGTACAATTGTTATTGAACAGGACATCTTATTCATCTGAATATGTCAGATTTTTTAAATGGAAATATTGAGAGGTGCAGGATTGGTTTCAGTGAATGTTTTGTCTTGGAAAAAAATAATTCCGAAAATGCTTTTGAAACAAAATTTTTAATTGACCTATCCCTTTTATTTCCCCTCAATTTTCAGTTTATGAAAATCATCAACATTTTGTCCAAGTAGGTACCAGGAGAGTTTTTGAAATCTCAAAAATATTCCTAGGAAAGGAAAAGCATTTCCTCCTGATCTCAGCTTGGATGCTTGGGGGAGTATGACATTTTCTGCAAAATTGACAGAAACCAGGTCGGATTTTCACTGCCTGCCAGGCAGGTTTGAAAACCTGCTTGATTTCCTTCCAGTTCACCCGCCCAGCTCCGAGGGAGCCTGCTGACAGACGGACGGAGAGCTGAAAGCCAGAAACCCATCTCTGTAACTCTTCAAATCTCTGGGCTGTCACTGTCCTCTTCTGGAGGTCTAGTATGGGTGACTGCTATAGCTCTATGCAGCCCATCACTGGACAGTTTCAAGCTAGGTCTTCCAGACTAATGGATCTCCCATAACCTGCTGGGATCTTCAGGATCCCTGGCTCCTGGGCAGCCTGCCAGGCTTGGGCTCTCTAGCAGCCTTTCGCACTGACCCCTCCGCCGCTCTCCAGGCAGGCTGCCCGAGGGCTCTGCGCTGCGAGGGCTTGGTTGCTGTTGTCTCCTCCAGGGTCAGGCAGCCATTTCCCCAGGAGGGCAGGCATGCAGACCCTCCAGCTGCCCCGTATCATGTTCAGCTTCAATTCAAAGTGTCAGGTTTTTTTCAGGAGTGTGAATTTGTCCACTAATTCACAGTGATTTCACTGAAGTAACTTTTGTAATTGAAATGAGGCCAGTTGAGGAATATTCTTCAGGGTGTAACTAGGAGTGTTCTGTGAGAAATATTCATCCTTTTGGAAGTTACAGACAAAGTGAATCCTGGATCACTCTGGGAACTGATCCTTCCCATCTTTGAACACCTTCTGCCCTAAGCAACAATGTTGAGTCAAAACTGATGTGGGTCAGACTCACAATATTCAAACCATGTTTGCCAGTTCATGTGGAATACATCATCATCATCAGTAAAAAATGTTAAGATAAAGAAGCCTGGTCCTAGGGCAGTGTAAATCCTTGATTTCAGACATGTGAAATTTTGAATTTGAGAAAGTTATCTGATGGAGAGCCTGGTAGGTCAGGGTTTTTTTCTGTCTTTGTTACACCTGTTTTGGTCAACAGAATTGCACACTGCACTGCAACGAAGCTCATCAGCTTTCAGCCAGCTGAAGATCCCTTTTTGGGTGTCAGAGAAGGCCAGCTTGTGACATCTCCACTGAGCGTGCAAGCTCTGGCAGAGGCTTTGCCACATGCTCAGAATTGTGTTTGGGACCGTGCTAGCTCATTTTGTCCAAGTAGTTTCATTAGCTACTGAAATGAGCTGGGGTGAAGGGTGAAGCCTAGAGATAAAATTTCCATATAGCTCTGCCAGTGAATCACCGAGACCCCGTGGAATATGGCTTGCATTCAAAAGGTTGACAACATTTAACCTCACGGAGCTCTCAGGCACTGGGACCTGAGTGCTTTAGCCTTTACTAAACAAATACTTTTAATGATTTGAGCCTTAACAGGAAAGTCCAGTGGGGGCTGTTGAACTCTGGAATTCGCTGCAGGGGGGCACAGGAGAGATTAGAGGCCATGGCTAATCAAAGAAAATCTGCTTTACATTGTACTGCTGCTTGCACAGCCCCCAATTCATATCTGCAACTCCCTTCTGCCTTAGAGGGAGCTGCATGTGGAGACTGACCCTTTCTTTGCTGAGCTTTCCTATCAAGATCTTCCAGGACAGCCTCTGTTTCTCAGGCTGTGAATTCATGTCAGCTTTTTTCAGTGACCACTTCTCTCCCCGCAGTTAGTTGTCCCAGTTCTTGCACTGCCCCTGTTTTGAATCAGCACACCTTTTTCCATGGTTATGGGGTAAACTGAACTGTCAGCTGAAAGGAATTTTTCAGCTGTTCTGGCCGACTGCGCAGCTGCACAAACAGCTGTGCCAGCAGCTTGGTGAGTGTGGAGGGTGGGGGTTGCCTGTGCCACTGAATGTGAAACCACAGCCTCCATCGTTACAACTGAAAAATGCTGTGATGCCAACAAACCGCTAACGGCAACGGCATTGGCTAGTTCTTCATTTTTCTTGCAGGTAGTGGAAGATAAAGATGGGCCTTCAGATTCCGTAGAGCCAGTAGCTCTTCAACCAACTCCAGATATTTAAAATAAAAAGCCTCCAAACTGAAGTGTAAGTGATCAGTTGGTTTGTTCCAAGGTTCATTCCAACCCAGCTCTCGCTAGGGTCTCATGTTAGCATTGTGGGCCTTGGAGGCCTTGGATCTGTGCACGATCATAGCAGGTAGAACTGTGGAAATGTAAAACATCACTGCCCACAAGCTGTTTGTTCCCACATCGCTGCCAAAGCTCATGTATCTGGAACTCAGCTGGCTGGGCCGATTGTGGCGTTGCTGCACATCACTTTGGGCAAAGTCAGCTGGCTTACCTTAAGCTGTTTGTGACAGTTGGAGGCAACCTGGATGACTTTGTACTGAAGCAGATGAGACAAACGCACACTGTTCTGCTAACTCATCTTCCCTTAAAGCACTGTGGAGCAATAACTTTCAGAAACAAAGTGGTAAGATGTAGCCACAGTGAAGTAATATCTCAAATAGCTTCCTCTGTTTCTGCGGTGTTTCTCTAACCGTGTTCGTAAACAGGTTTTAAAACGCTTAACCTTGTGCTGTGCACCCACACTGATCCCCCTTAATTCCTCATTGCTCCTGTGTAATATTCGGTTTGATGGGTCTAAGCACCAGAGCACAGCTACGCACCAAACTATCTTTTGGCAGCATCTACATCCCAGTTGGAACACGTCCTTTAAAAGGCAGCCTTTTGCAGTTTCATACTTCAACTACCAACTAAACTCCTTATCGGTGTGATTCTATCAACAGGAAACTGGTAAGAAAAAAAGAAGTACCCAACCCATACACCACGATGTTATCTAATCTCTATCCAATCTGCTTTCTGCTTGGGGACACATGCAACAGACTGCAGTAACTGTATGTCAGAAGGTCAAAGAATACAGGCAGGGGACAACAGTACAAATAACCAGTTGGGACTCAAAGAATCCAAAGTTGAAGCAGATTTTTAAAGCTGCTTAGTAATCAAAATATCACTGTGCAAATCAGCCCTTTTCTTGTGGTCGTAGCTCCTCTGTTTTGTACTCAGTGGAATGTTTGTCAGCCTATCAGAGATGTGACGAGTATTATGAGCACAGAAAGAAAGATGGAAATAGTGTTTTTTCTTAAACCATGTACCTGTACTTTCCAGATATGGAAGAAAGTGGTTTCACTTATTGTAAAAGGGACTTTTTTGGAGTGCAAAAGTCAGTTGCTGAAGTGTTCAGCTATTACAGTTGTATGGGGATATAAGACTTAGCTAAAAGCTCTTATGAAAAAAAAGAGATAAAATGATATATAGGTTTACAGTTGCTACAAATTGGTAATTGTTAATGTTTGTAGTTACAGTAAACTGCTCTCGGCACCTGGAAGATGCTATAGAACTACTTTGATTAGAAAAGATTCAGACTACCTCTGGTGCTTCTTTTCAGTTGAGGCTGTGCTCACCAGAGACTGAATGCCAGCTACAATAGTGGAAACGAGGCCCTTATGTCAGATGCAGCCCTGGCAAAAAGGAAGACTCAAACAGCAGATCATCTGCCTCTCCTGCCCTCCAGAAAGAGGTGCAATAAGAATAACAGAATACATGCCAAGGCAACTCTGACCAGCCGAAACAGATGGCACAACAATCTTGTCATCCCTTCCCACTGACTCCAGGGTTGCCTAAAACCTCTGCAATCCAATTATTGGTTTTAATCTGATTGTGTTATTGCACTAAGCATATTATTTAAAGACTATACAGCTATGGTTAGCTGGAATATGTGTGAGGCTTGCAAATTAAATACATTAATGAAAGTGGACATGGGTGCATGTCAGCAATTCATTTATGAGGAGAGTGAGGAGCAATCGAAGTGGGAGATTGAGAATGAGAATTTGGAGTCAGTTTCTTAGCACTTTCTTTCACAGATTATGGAATTAACTAATTCTTGGTTCCGGGACCCTTTTCTTGGAACCGGTAGGGGACATCCTGATCACAAAAGAAGCTAAGGCCAGATGTGACTCAGCTGGGTCACGTACATAATCCTGCTGCACTTAAGGGGTGAATAAAGAAAGTGGGAATAGGTCTTAAGTGTATAAAGACCTGGGAAGTTTTTATTCAGAAAAAAAATAATAATTGGAAAAATTTCCTTAACTGGTCTAGGAGTTTAGCAGACTTCACTAGGAAAATCTGTTATTGCGAAAGCAGCAATCACACACTCTGAAGGACTTTAACCCACCTGTCTCTCCTCTACCTGGAAAGACATTTTTTTTTTTTTTTTTCTGGCTAAGGCACTTCTTAGTATGCTATTTGTAAGCAAGTAGTTATTTCAGTAAAATACGCCGTTGATATCTGTTTTAGAAAGAGACATGTTAAACATTAAAGACTGGTCTGGTGCAGAGAATAGAAGATGCTGCACTCCACATCGTTGTGGTGCTGCTGCTTTCAGCTCTGGCAGCATCACAGTCACAGTAGGAATACACAGGGGAAATCACTTCTTACTTAGTTTGTCTGCTGTTCCTCAGTGAAGAATTGTGTACACAGAGAATTGGTGCTTTTTATTTTTAGATAAAGTCTATGAGCTGAACTCATCTGATGATGGACTTTAAGCGGTCCTCATATTCTTTGGATAGCAGACCATCTAGGAATCTTGGGTACAGCAGATACAAGCCAAGGTATTGAAAACTTGGCTGTATTAGATCATGAATGAAATTCCAACTTGTTGCTGAGTTGGGGAATAAAAATGAGATGTGCATGGTAAGTTACACTGATAAAAGCAAGTGAGAAGATGCAGCAAATAAAGATGATTTAGCCAGAAATGCACTGCTGCTCGGTATGTAGTGAATGGAGCTGACAGAGGGGATTTCGGTATGCCTGCCTCCTTGATCACTGGTGTCTGAATGAACTTGAACAAATCATGCTGACTTTTTTTGGCCTCCTTGTTTCCGACTGCAAATGCAGATGATGCACCTTTGAGAAGTTCTATAAGCTCTGCAGGAGCAAGAGTATAGGCATTCTAGGGGGGTGTGATGTATATAATCCCAGAACGGATGTTAAAGCAATGTTTACTGACTAAAAAGGCTAACTTCTAGCTTTAAATATATGTCTTTCTGGAATTTTGGCCTTCTGTTTTGTCTTACTGTTTCTATAATTGCATAATTGTTTTCCCATTTCTCTCTCTCTTTTTTTAAATCAAAAACTCCACAGGCTGTTTGCAGGAATGCCCTGAGTCTATGCTGGATAGACTTAGGTTTTGCAATCACTGAAACCTATGAAAATTGTCTTGTTGTCTGTTGCTGTCTTTGACAGGCAACGTTCAACCTGTGTTACTGGTGCCATCTCCTTGGCCTGGCTAGCTGTGTACTCACTTCCCTTCAAGTGGTTAAGTTAGTGGTTGTTTTGTGTCTATAATTTAGCTATGGGAAACAGTTCTTCCTAGCAATGTGGTGCTAGAAAAATCCCTAGAACTATTTCATGTTTTTTCTTCCCACTCAGTATTGTGAAACATTCATGATAAATTACTGAATGCTAGCAAATGCTGTGTTATGATCATGTGTGCACAACAATACCAATATATGTTTTTTATAGCATGTAGGCCTATAACAAGAGCGTGCAAGGGAACTGTCTGCTGTGGGTGACACAGCACCTTGCTCTGGCACCTGGCTCTTCCCATTTACTGCTGTGGTTTCTGCTCATTCAGCCCACTACTTTAGCTAAAGGAACACCTAGAAGACATGAAGAGGGAGGAAATGAATTAAAAAAGGAATTGTTTGTACCACTTTGACTTAAAAGCTATACAGCTAAAGCAAGGATAACTCTCATTACGCTCGTGTAAATGTGCTTTTATCAGTTTAACTTACCATGGCAAGTTAATTTAGGCCTGGTCTTTGCAGAGCACTTGCTCTAATTCAGCGATGTTTATGGGTTTGGATACGAGTCTTTATGTAGAGATAGTTGTATGGGTGTGAAAATGCAAAGTGAAATGGTTATACTAAAATAACTCATACAGCTAATGGTATTGGAAACAGCTCTTTCAGAGTAAGGGGTAGGATTATATCCATCTCTTGGAGGAGGAAAAGAAGAGGAAAAGCCATATCATTGCAGGGGTTAGCTGAAGCATTTAAACTTCTTTGTGTAGATAAAGCCTTTTGAACTAATGCAGTATTCTGTGTGCAGCACATCCTTTCTTATTCTTACTTCTTGCTCCCTATGGCTTACATAGACTCCCACCAGTCAGAGCAGCGCAGTTTCACAGAAACTGTCTGCTGGTGGTGAGAATCAGCGGTCAGAGCTGTTCCTGGGACGCTTCCATTTCCTAAACCATCCACTGAGACTCGGGGCCAGCTGAGGTGAAGAGAAAGTTGGAGAGAATTAGGTGCTAAACTGTCACATTCCAGCTTAAAGTAGGTCTTTCTGAAGTTAGCTCTGACTGAGGTTAGGTCCTTTTCCCAACTCTCCAAGCCGTGCTGTTACCCACAGCCCATGTCATAGGTAACTTAGAAACATGGACCTCCTCAAAAGAGCCTCTGGAGAGGGACGTGTTGGGATGGTTTGAGCCTCAGCAAAAAGCGGTGGTTATATAAACAAAGCATCCTGTCCCCTGCATTTGAAAGAGCGTATTTATGAAAGGAATGCGCCAAAACCCACAAGAGGTGAAGGGACATGTAGAGCCGCCTACACCCTCCATATTCCTTACACACTCAGTCACTGCAAAAACAAACAAACAAGACAGGACTGGCTTTGCCAAGATGGTTATAGAGACTGACTCAAAGAAGCCCAGTGTCCCGGCTGTAAACAAAAGTGAATATGCATTATTTGGAAAATGAAACAGATTGATACGAAGAGGTGTGTGCAAATAAAGGATTAGGAGAAGGGAGGAGTGGTGGCAGGGCATGTGCATGTTACCACGGAAAAGTGCCTAATGGGCTAAGTGAGACTGTGTGTTTGGCTGGGCGCAAGCCTGTGCTCATGGATGTGTCTAACTGAGCGTGACTGCCTCCACAGATACCCCCGCTCTCTGAAGGGAAGGACCGCGGGACAGGCCTTGTCACTTCAGCTGCGGGGACAACTCCTGGCCTTGCAATCTTTTCTTTTTTTGGCTCTGCCATAGGCTGATGGTGCTGCCTTGAGCAAGTCATGGGTGTGTACTCAAATCCATGTAAGCACGTATGTGAGTACCCATGTGCAGTTCCGAGAACGCTGCGTGTCTAAGCTTGCATGCAAGTGTGTTTATACAGGTGCATGCATAAACATGTGTGATGCGTATGTTTGTGTGCATACACTCTGAACAAACATGGGTGTATCTGTACATTTATGTGTGACTTCGTAAGTCGGTGTTCGGTGGAAGTTGTGTGTTATACGTGTGAGTATGCAGGAAGCTGGTTTTGTGTATGTGTGCTTCCTGCATGTATAGAGGTTCTTGCCCACCTGTGGATGGGGCTTTTCCATAGCAGGGAATGCTGTTTCATTTCCTACAGACCAGTGGCAAAATAATAATGCCAAGTGAAAAGCTTATGCAAATCTGAGCTACTGATTGGAGCAGGATAACTACAGTTTTCTAATGCAACAGTGAGTTTCTGTCTCACTTGCTTTGTTGAAACCTTACCTGCATTTACATTAAACTCTCTGCAAAAGTGGAAGGTGTCAGTTTTGATTCCACCCACAGTGGGATTCCTTAATCTGCTCTAAATGCAACCTATTATTTGGATACAGCTATACCTCAGATGTTAAGATAAGGCTGTATCTTTTCTGCATCACTTATGATCAGTTTATTAAATTATATTGGCTTAAACATAGAGGTCCAGTAACAGCCCAAGAGCTGTAAGCAGCTGGGAGCTCCCTAGCATTGGACAAGCAGACATTCGGCCAGAGTGCCTCTTAATCTTGTCTGTGACAAATGGGATGCGTATATGGAAAGATCTCAGACTCCTTGGGCATAGCAGTTACAGTGACTGAGCTCTGAAGGGCATTGATAGGGATATTTGAAGTTCTGATTTTAAACAGGCCTGTAATTCACCTAGCCCATCTTAGTGATAGAACTGATTGCCTAACTGGGATGCTTAAATTTATTTCCCCCTCTTGTTGTTGTTGACATTTCCCTTTTCAGGTGTCTGGTTGTTTTAACGTCTCTAAGAATCTTACATTACAACATTTAATTTTCAAAGAAAAACACTTCTCTGTGCCTAGCAAAACTGTTCTTCCCTTCAGACAATACTCTGTGTGTATATATAGATGCATGTGTATATAGATGTATGTGTATATAGATGTATGTGTATTTATGAAATAATACTCTGATGATTATCTGCACTATGCCGTGTACTGCAGGATCCAGTTATTATATCCTGGCCACATCTAATAGGTGCTGTGCTCAGCAGTGTTGCATTTCATGGCGTTGGTTGCTCTTGTAGGATGACACTGCCTTGTTGTGGGTACTCAGTGGTATCTTCTGTTCACAGATGCAGAGCCATGGTATATTGTTTCCTGACAATGTTTGCTTTTAGCAGTGGTATCACCTAGGGCCAGCGCAGGTAACAGAGTTTACACAATTTTAGTGTTTAGCCTGGCCTGCTTTGTAGTTGTGCTCGTAGCATCGAATTATGGAACATATGTTGAGAGTCCAGGTTTCCCATGTAATGATATCCCTGTCCAGTCGTGCAATTTCTTATTGGAGCTGGGAATTCTTCTATTTGAGAAATTAATCATTGAACTTCATTTGATCTGGCCAATCTGTCTGTATTGTGCTGTATTTTGTTTAAGTATACCGTGCCACTTTGTATCTGAGTGTAGATCTATATGGTTTTGGACTTTTTGTGAAATAGCTGTGATTTCTCTGTCAGAAGTGTTTCTTCCTTGGTTTCCCCAACTATGAAATTAAACAAATCCTCAAAAATAGCAAGTTAATTGCCAAGGACTGCATAGTAACTATGATCAGTGTTTAATTGGCTTTAGATTCCAGACGTGTAACAAATTAGCTTCAGTCTAAGGAATCCATCTTTCTGCAGACAAATTAAAAAACTGTACAAACATCCTAATGAGATAGCAGTGATGTGGTGTGTCTCTCTTTTGTGTCATTGAAGTGCACAGTATTGTGGTTCACTTGTGACTTTATAATTAAAGCAAGTCAAAATAATGTTTAATAATTTTAACTATTTTACCTGAGTATTTGTTCAAACAGTGCCTGATTCTTGAAAAACAAGAAAGGAAAGTTAAAAGCATGACCATGTGTACAGAATACTTATTGCACAATTTTGCATGCACAATTACCCTGATGGCAAATGCAATTACACACTACGTATCTACAGCTGCATGCACAAATTGGCAAGTGCTCAACTCAGGATTTTTACGTAGTCTGGTGAATTTATTTGGCATGAGAAGACTTCAGGAATGAAGTCTCGATCTGTGGACACAGCAAGCTCACCTTTCTGTAGGATATGCCTCTATCCTAGCTTCCCTAAGAAGCGAGAACTGAATTCCATCCCCATTGCTTGTTCAGACATTGACCTTTTCCCTGGAAAGCAGCGATGAGTTTTGAACTTCATGGTATGCTCATCTGTCCCTATGGAGCAAACAGCATTGCCCTCTAAATGACTCGATTACCTCTGATACGATTTGAGTTCCCTGCTGAAGACTGTCCCCTCCATTAGCAGAAATGACCTGGATCTGTTCTGATCTTTGCTATATGCTCTGGGAGGGTTATTTAAGCTGTTTGCATGGTTTCACTAGCTCCTGGTGTTTCTCAGGGTCCTCATGTTCTTTGTTGGTCTTTTACTCTGCCTTAGTCAGGACATTTTTTTACTTTGACCAGAAAAGCCTTGTTGTTGCTAATGCTCTGTGGCTCTTGCCCAGCTGACAGGTGTAGTTAAGTACTGATAGTCCAAATTTCAAAACAGGCCAGATCCACATTTCCAGTGGTCAGCACTTGCAATTAGAGGCCACATTTTCAAAGCAGCCCCCTCTCATTCTGCGACTTTTGTAATTGTAACGGAGTGTCAAAATGGCCGGTGCCTTGCAGCTCTTTCTGGGATGCTCATGGCTAGATTTTTCTAAGGGCTCAGCAGCTTCTTGGAAAGCTGAATGAGGTCCTCAAAATATTTGAATTCATGCTACTTTTCTTCCAGAAGGTAAAAAATACTGTGTGACAGCATGAGTGTCCACAAAACTAATTAAGTCTATCTGGCACAAACTGGCAGAAAGCAGACTGGCTTATGGATGAAGCTGCAGCTTTTCTTCACTCTGCAGGTCAAACTGAAGATCTGTAGCAAATCAGTAACCTCGGGGGGAATTCCTGTAGAAATTGCTTCTGTCCCTTCAGCGTATTGAAGGAGATGAGGTGGGGAAGCATCATTATTATTAGTTATCTGTTGCTAAGGTAGAACTCGCTGACTTTTGGTGACTGATTTCAAAGGGAATCCTGTGCAAGTAACAAGTGAGTAAGGAAGCTTTTAGAGAGTTGAAAGCTTGCTATGGGTTAAACTGTGTGTGTTCATTTGCTGCCTGTGGCTGAAAGGAGCTAGACGGGAGCCAGAAAGTCATTTTGCTCCATGGGAGAGCACTAGAATTATTTTTCTGGCTTACACACTGGATCTGATTCTCCCGTCACTTAGGAAAGCTTTGTAGCTATGTAATCTTATCTGAGCTGCTTAATTTACTTCAATGCAAGTGAAAAGAGAATTCAGGGTATTGCTTCTGTGAGAAGTGAGCAAGGAGGGGCAGTATGTATTTGTCTCCATGTTAGCCTTGTTCCTTTTACTCAGACCTTTCGTTAAGCTCTTACTTCTTGAGCGTCTTCTATCAGTAAATAATTGTTTTCAATATGTGAAAAGAACAGGACTGAGATGATTCTTTGCACAAGGATACGGTGGGAAGTCCTCCCATTTGTGAAATGACCTTAAGCAGTCTGGCCTAGCGATGGACTTCTTAAGGGAAAGAGGAAGGAAATGGCAGGGCTACAGCCCCGCTCCCGTGTTAGACTGCTCCGTTCCCATGTGATGGAAGAGCATCTGGCTGATTATGCAACCTCCCCTACCAAAGCACAATTCTGTATGCACTACTGAGACCTTTGCTGTATGACTATTGCCGCGGTCTTACTGTATATACCTTACTTGTCATTCTTCCCTGCTCATCACTTGCTTTTATACGTCAGAAAAGCAGAAACATCACATTAAAAACTTGCATCAAGTCACTGCAGGGGGGCAGTGTGAACTGGAGACTCAGGGTGTGAATCCAACAGGCACAAGTATGCTGTGGAGGTGACACTGTCTCTGTCCTAAGGGAAAGGTTTGTCGCTTGGCTTTCTGCACGGTGAGTCACGGAGCAGCACTCCAGCTGACAGCAGCAAAAGAAGCCAACAGAGCGAGAACATGTGAGAACAGAAAAAGTTGTTTAAAAGAGGCAAACAGTAGACAATCCCTAATTGCAATTCCCTGTGGCTGGCAATACGGAGGGGAAAAAAAGACACTATTTTTAATGCTCTCCCGGCTCAGCATTATAAATCAGCAACTGATCTGATTTAGTTATAGCACAAGTGGAAAGATGTTTTTCTCTTGTTGCTGTCCCAAGGAACTCACTCTGAGATCTAAATGTCAGAGTCTGTCTTTTGTTTCTTGCTCGAAATCTGCCCTTATCTCCAGATCTGAATGGGAAGTGTTTTGCCATCCTGACAAACTTCTCAGAAATTCGAGAATGTTCCCGTGTTCACACTCAGTTGAAACTCACATCTTTTCATGCTTTCTGCACTAAACCGGTAGAAGACACCCGTGCCTGGTGATTCTGGCAGCCACTTGGGCTGAGGAAGTGCTAGAGGCTGATCCCGGTTCTCCCCTACCCCTGGCCAGTGCCTGGCTGCTGGAATGCTGACTATTCAGGGGCTGCTCTTCCTAACCCAGCTGGGATCTGGGAAGCCTTTCTTAACAAACACTTCCCTAAAAAATATGTACAAAAACGTAGCTTGATAGAGATCTCTTTCTTCTGTTCAAAAATCCTTTTCCTTGAGAATTCCCAAGCAACTGTAGATGACAAAGCTGTAGATAAAGCATGCACCAGGTGAAAGCTTTCCTGGCCCATTCACAACTGGTGTTTGGCTTTGCAAGAATAGCCAGCAGCAGCAGGACAGCAGCTCTGACTGTGAGTACCCACAGGGGACAGATGGCTGGGTGGAATGGGTCCGTTTTTCTCATATCTGTTCTTTTTTCTATATAATCCTACTGCTGTAGCTCTTCTGGTCAGGAGTGCGATGAGTTGTAACCCTGACCAAAACCAAGCTAGGCTGACGAGAGTCCATAGTCCAGCTGGGACAGAAGCTGAGTTCATGCTGGACATGTGTTACTGGCATGGTAGATTGGCTTAGCTGCATTAGTGAGGTAACAGACCCAGTTACTTAGTGTCTGAATCATACACAGAGGATTTGTTTACAATATGAACAACAAAGTCTTTGCTTGTCCTTTTAGTCAAAGAAGAGGCACTATGTAAATTGAATGATTTACCACTATTTAACTATATATCAGTTTCTCACCTTCAAAGGCTATCCAGGTGGTTTATTTACCATAAATTTAACCTTGGACTAAAGCTGAGGTGCTTAGATACCACAGTGATAGGTACCTTAGAAATGCTAAGGCAGAGATAAAGAGGGTACCATCAGATGAAGTGAAATGAGAAGAACTGTCTGGCCCCTTCACAAATACTGAGGATAAACAATAGCGATCTTTGTACTTGGGCTGTAGGCGTGTTGTCAAGGTAAATGAGACCTGGCAGAGGGCCCTATTGTCTCCTTTCCCACAACTCATTAAGATTTACTTGTTTTATCATCAATGAGTATAATAACCGGAGCTCTGATTATGCCACAAGGACATCCCAATGCCAATGATTCATGAAACGGAGATTGAGTTACTCATCAGAAGGGTCTTCTCAAAAGGTTTCCTCCTTGTCTTGTAGGAGGTAGGAACAACATTTTTAGAGTGGGCTGCTCAGCAGGGAACACTAGGCTGATATTGCACGCTTGTGTGAAGTCCTTTGCATCCTTTATCCAGCCCTCACCCCCTTAAATTTATCCACCAGTGACACCCTTCCCTAATGTGCAGCATCAACACCCACACACTGAGCTGCAATAGGGCTGGAGGCTACTTCACTTCAGAGCCTTTGCCAGCAAGGATTGCAGCACATAATGAATCAGCTGGATTATGCTTACCTTGAATAAGTCTGCCAAAAACTCTGACCTGATTTCCTCTCCCCCCAGTCTCATTTCATTGTGAGGAGCCAAATGGGCTCTGGATGCAATACAGTGCCACTAGCTAAGTTGCTAACCCACGAAATTTTGCAATAATACACCTTTGTCTTTCAGTAGCATCTCTTATCAAACAGTTCATAGTTACTGTTGCAGACCTCAGTGCCTCAGTGGAGCAGATAAGTGTTATTCCCCAAGCTACAGAAGGACCAAATGAGATACTGAAAGATGAACAAGATCTCAGAGCAATTCGGTAGTAAAAGTAAGACCATGTTGGGCTGCTCTGCCACATTAGCTATTTATGAACATACACCTAGTGATTCCCAGGTGCGAATACAGTACATGAGATCTCAACACTCTAGGTCCTTGTGCTACTCCACAATTCACTTCTTAAGGAGGCAGTAAAAGATCTGTGATATTTAATACAGTGGGGCTTGTTCCTCAACAGATGGAAGTTCAAGTACAGTTCTCCCAGCACTTTCACCGTGAGTGCAGTTCAGGGGGACAGTTGCCACTGGCCATACGGAGCCCTTGACAGAACCTATTATGGATGCTAGTTTAGAATACATTCTTGGGCGTATATCCTATAATATTAGAATACTGCATTGAAACATTACTCTGTTTGTGGAAGGGTACTAGACCTATGAAGACTTCAGTCTGTTAGACTGTATTTGTGTTCCTGGTGGTTGTTTTTCTGGAGATAATGCTTGCAAAACAGAAAATATAACATGCTTCTCTCCTAGTTTCTAGTGGAACTAATGGATGTACCCTAGCTATTGGAGAGTTAATTGCATAAGCAATGTGGCTAGTATGTGTTGTAGGGGTTTTTTTCTCATTCCCTTCTAAGAGGGAAAACTGTGCGCAGCAGTGTCCTGTTTCATGTTTATTTGTTTTTAATATACATGCAATACCTAACAACATTCATGTAAGAGACAGCAACATCAAAGTGGAGGAGAATGGAACATAGTGAGAATTGTGAGGATTCTTAGTTCCCGGGGAGTTTTTTCCACACTTTTGGACTGGACCACAAAACCCAGCACTTCAGGGTCTCTCCAGTTCTGTGGTCCCACATACCAGATACGGGGAGCTGGAGAAAGCCTGTGGCACTGTGCAGAGCAAGAAGCATGTGATTCTCCCTGTCTGCAGTCCTGTGCCTGAGGCCTGGGCCTGTCACACAGCACAATGTGGAGCGTGCCCCCGTCATCTTGTGGTGTGGGATGGGACTCAACCCATTCCACTGAGGCCTGGGATGCAACCACCCCTAACTAAATTCTTCATCTTTAAACTCTGGGCAGTCCTTTGCATGCCTGACCTCGGGTCATGGGCTCACACAGAAGAGGGAACAGAGCTAGTATTCCCTTGAGAAGCACTGCAGACAAAGAAGGACAGGTTCAACGTGTTCAATTAAGAAAGCGTTAACCCACGTTTGAGCACAGAAAGCTTTTTTGCGGTACTACTTCAGCATGGAGGAACTATGGAAGTAACTCTTAGAGTCTGATTTTTATGAGAGACATGGAGGATATTCTTTAATGAAATGGTGTTTCTTTATTCAGAGGAGATATTTAATATGATGTATTGCATACATCTAGCTCATACATTGAAATAATATACGATGTGTTAGATATAAAGACTATTTTTGAGGATTAACTGTCTCCCAAGCATCTTTGTGATCCTGTAAGTGTTCATAACTGAATTCTTTTCTTGAATAAGATAAATGACTTATTTGCATATATTTGGAATTTTACAAACAAGTTAATTTTTGAGGCCAGTCCTGCATAGCTTTGCCAAAGAAAAAACTGACTAATCCTAACAGCTTTTTCAAAAGTTAATTTTTACTTCAGTTGTATCAGCAGAATTGAAGTAAGTATCTGAAATAGCCATACTGCTACTTGCAGAATTTTACTTGATATAAGCCAAGCACGTGACAGCTTCATTGCAAGTGTATACTGAATTTGGACCTTGTCAAAATTAATTCAGAAACTGAATGTGAGGTTTTTATCCATATGAATCTTAGCAAGACAGAGCTTTTTAGAATAAATGTCATCAAGACTATTTGCCGTAAAATCATAACAAGACATTTTTCTCCGTGTACATTCTAAAGCTTTTTTGTCAGTGAGACTCTATCAATGTTTTTTTCAGTCAGTTGAAAAACATATTTGTAACAATACGCAAACTATAAGTAGGCAACACCTTACACAATGCAGTATACGATGCACCAACCACCTTAGCTTCCAGGATATCCAGAAAGGTACTATAAACCAGGGCAAACTTGAGGCATGTTTGCAGGACAGATAAGATGAAATTTTAGGTAAAGATTCTGTTCAACGTAGGGCAGAACAAAATTTTCCTGGTTTGCCATGGGAAGAGATGGCCTTTTGGCCAAGCGTGCTACCAAAAGCTATAATTCTGATGAAATAAGACAATGAATCTTAAATATCATAGTTTTAGCACCTGGGTAGTTTTTGCCATTTCATCCCCTGGGTCAGATATATCTGTGTATAATACTCTTCATTGGATGGTTAATATGAATGCGTTTCTGCCTATGGATCACTTTCAAAATATTTGCCCCAGCTTAATGAGTGGTGTCATTTACACCAGTCATCAAATACATGGCAGCCTTCAGGATGGTTGCCAAAATATTGCTAACAGAATATGCCTTTGCAGGATTTTTAATAATGTGGATATTCCTGTGCATAACCTAATGAATCTCAGATGTTTTGCAAACTTTAGACTGTTCAAACCAAAAAAAGAATAGAGCACTTCGGTGGGGAATGGGGACCTGTTCTGCGAGGGACCTTCTGATCTGTTGACTCCTCAGGGTTTTGCAATTTCCATGATGCATCGCATACTCTTTTCACTGTCGTCTTGTCCACTGACCGTGTTTATACGTGAAAACATAGGAAGAGTTCTGTACTGAGTCAGAGCGCAATCTGCTAAGTACATCAGGCTGGTATGCCAGCTTGGTTAAGTTCTTCTCTTGATAAGGGTAATGAGAAAAATAGATAGCCAGAAAAATGAGGGAAGGGGAGTGGGACAGTGGGTGTCAGGCTTGTGAGTGGTGCAAGACAGATGGCTCAGCTGGCTCCTCAGCCTCAAGATGAAGATAACGTGGATTGGACTTGAACTGGTGACAGTCTGTCCCGGGCCATCTCATCTCATAACTTGAATCCCTATGAACCCCAGCAAAGTTAACAAGGTTTTATTTGAGCCACACAAATCAGGTCCATAAGTGGAATCAGATAAAAGAAGACTGAAAATGCCATGCGGAAAGGGCAATGAGGCAACAGAAACAAGGCAGAGGAAGGCAGGGCGAGATTATGCTGACCCAGATGGCAGCAGGTCACATCTGTGACGGCCTGGCATGTGTCTGGCCACGGGGGTGGTGGTAACGCTTCAGCCTGTCAAACACCTTCCCTTAGGGTTGGGCCATATGCCTCAAATTTGTGCTTTTTATTCTCTCCCAGCTGTAATTTGAATTGATACCCTGAAAACTAACAGGAAAATCCCAGCCACCCCTGTAAATCAAGGCAAGTCCTGGTTGGCATAGGGAGACAGAAATCAATTGAGTCTTTTAGAGTTGCACTTGCTAATGCCAACAAGGTCGTTTGTTTTATTAGTCTGTATGGGCTTGATCTAACTCTTGCTAAAGTCAAGGAGTGAATGCAGAGCCTGTCTTGACAGTCAGCCTTATCACCATCAGGAGAGATGGGGCTCATGGCATTTTATGTCTGCTGCCAAGAATTAATTGTGTTCAAGTTAATGCCTGAGTTAAGATTAAGCTCTGCTTGATTGACAACTATTGCTAGGGCAGGAAGCATAAACCAAGAGGAGCTAACTTAGAAATTAGCCATTTTGTCTGGATCACCTTCTGCAGATGGGAAAAAAGAGAAATGCTTCGCTGTTCTGTTGAAATGCAGCACTGTGTGTCGGGGTTCTGAACAGATGTCCACCGCACAGAAAGTGTTGTCACGATGAACAGTAGCTGTTGGGGCTGTGCTACAAAGAGGCAGTTAAGAAAAAGGGCTCCTTTGGTGATGGCCAAGAAATGGGCAGAGCATGGTGGCAGGGGTAGAGAAAGGAGAGCATGGGGAAAAAGACAGGGAGTTCCGCTGGTGTAGCCAGCGAGCCATCTGGGAGAATATGGCAGTCGGGGCGGGACTGGCCATAAAGAGGCAGATCAATTGGGGAAAAATTAAGACTTGAGTCATCAACATATCTGTGTGTATGAACCAATTCCCCTAGGGATAGTGCAGAGCCTGGCTGGGGGCTAGACTAGGAGCCTGGAGGGAAGGAATGGAAAGAAGTAGCAGCAGCGTTGTGGTTTAGGGGTAGGCAGCGGGTGACGTAAACCTTTACGCTGGGTGTCCGGTGAGGTTTCCCCATTGCCTCTTAAGTTCTGCGATGAAAATTGCTATGGACTTCAATAATAATCAGAACATTAACATTATATCCCTTAATAATATATTAGGTGTGCCCCTATTCTTAATATTTTCTTGGGTTTATGCCAGGTCTAAGATAGGTCAGATTAAGCATTCAAAAACTGCAACAGTGTCTGCTCAATGTCTTTGTGACCGAATGGTCAGAGAACATTAGAACATTGGAACACAGAGCACTGGAGGGAAGGAAAACAGCAGCAATTCTGAGAAATGTTTCCTTCATTGTAAATGTATTTTGTTGGGTTTTTGGTTTGGTTTGTTTTATGAGTTATGAATATAGATGCAGGGTCAGTTTCTGGCTCAGAGCCTGTAGTTGGTAAAAACTGGCCAGGGATCCCTCTCCTGTGCTTAGACACACAAAGGACCTAAAGTGCTCCTTGTCTGTTTTGTTTTGGTGCAGTTGTTGTTCAAAATGATGCTAGGTGTACACAGGGCGTGTTGATGCTAGGCCTTGTGGGTGAGTCTGTCCAGAGGCTGAATAAGCCTGCCTGACGCCCTAGTACTGCCTAAAGTGTCTATATTGGAATAAGCAGGGATTTTTTTTTTTATTAGAGATTATTATTAATTACAAGTATTACTATTTCATTTCAAAGTGCAGCTTAGGAATTGCAACATTTTCCACTTCTCCCTTGGCTCAGTATCTCATGGCATTTCAGATTAGACTGGGAAACATTGTCAGGAGGGAGCAGAAGGGACCTCACAGGCTGGAGAAGGCATCGGTCTCAGTCAGAAGAGCATTTACGAGCCAGAGATTCCCCAGCGCTTCCCAGCAGTCAGCTGTGCACACTATGCACTACCATGCTCCTGTTTTCTGCTGAGTGTTACAATTCCACCACCTCGGTTTAGCAGAACAGTGCATTTGAAACAACGCCTGTGGGATGGTTGTCTTGTAGAGGAGCAGGATGGAGCCGCTCCTGCTGCGTTTCTGCAGGTGGTACCACACCATCTGGCTCAGGCAGAGGCAGCGTTGCTGATCAACTGATTGACAGCAACTCCCTGATAGTGCCTGTGAGAACTCGGCAGGAGCTGGGAGCTGCTACCCCACCAGGAACAGCAGGTTGGACATTGCTTTCCGAGTGGTAGGTACCAGCTTCGAGCTGCAGCTGCTTTGAGAAGCACACCCTCAATGAAATCCCATTCCCCAAAAGTCCCCTGCCTTGTGAGTGTGACTGCCAGCCACAAATCTTCTCCCACAGCTGCTGTGCCTAGCAGAACATGAGCTGAGGCACAGCTGGAGGAGCATGCTGTATCTCTGATGCTGCCTGGTCAGCTGCTTATTGCCGCGTCCCATGTCCCTTCACAGTGTCCAGCCGCACTTGAAAGGAATTGAGAGGGGAAATTGCTGTAAAAGGGCTGCGCCTTCCCTGTCTCTCCTGAGGGATCCAGTTCAGAATGTCCAGCCTGTTTAAAGCCTGAGCTCTTCAGGCAAGGAACGTGTATTATCTAGTTTGTATTTTATGGCAGTATATGAATGTTTTGTTATAATAACAACAACAACAATAATAATTAGGGCTGTGAGAGCCCTGGAGGGCTGGAAAGGAACCAAGCCCTGCAGGTTCTCTCGGATATTCAAGTTTGACGAGGTTGAACCATCCAGGTTTAACCCCCATCGTTGGTGCCCTCTCTCACCCTACTGGCTACCATTACGACCAGGAAGTCTGCTCCTGTCCTCCACATGTCAGCTGGGAACTGGGATGCCCTGGGGCTTCTGGAGGGAGGAACCCGCAGCCACTGAGGAGGATGTGAGTGAAACTCACTGAACTTTCATGAATGTGGGCTGAGGGTCGTGAATCATCAGATCTTCAGCAGAGGCCAAGCCTGAGTGGGTCTGACAGTCTGCACAGAGCCGTACTGTGATTTGGGATTGCAACACTGTCCTTTGTCCGTAGAGCACTCTGAGATTTCTGGGTGAAAGTCCCCCTTCTATGTCATTTTAAAAACACCGTGAAGGCACTAAAACTGAGTGTGTTAGGTAGTGCTATAGGTAATAAAGCCGTCCTCTTCTGGAACTTCAGTCCCGGTGTCTTTCTTTGGATCTCCTGTCTGGGTGACAGCAGGATCTGGAACTGATACTGAAAGACGAAAAAGAAAATTTTTCCAGATCTCCACACAGAAAACCTACGTGGAGCTGGAAGGAAAAGGTGTTGCTGATGCACCAAAGGGTCAGCACTGGTGGCGTTCAAGATACTGTGCTGCACTGAGGCACCATGTGCGTTTCTCAACGAGGCAGCCGGGCAATCATTGCGTGGGACGGGGGTCCAGGCACTCCTGAGTTCTCCTGAGCTCTAATCCCAATTCCCACAGTGTTGCCTCAGCTAATCGCTGCCTCAGTTTTCCTCACTTGTAAAATGTGGGGGTAATAACTGTGCATACCTCACAGAGGGCTGTGAGGATTCATTAATTAAACGATGTTCGGGAAGTGCTTTGAAGATGAAAAGCCCTATATAAATGCTGGGTGTTACTAGTGCTTAGTGAGTACCTTCACAGCCACAAGCAGGGTGTGCCTGCAGGAAGCAGAGCCATAGGTTGGGACTTATGGCTAAGTGCCTTTAAAAATAAAGATGATCAGTCAATGCACTGGAGGTCAGCTTCCCCCTCCTCCCCCTTGGGGTGAGCTCCCACCTCAAAGGAACTAGGGTTTTTCTTTGCCTCCTCCACTTCTGGAAAACACAAAAGAGATTTGGGAGTGATGAGGAGAGAATTGTACTTGTACTCTTGGTGGTGATGCTGGGAGTTAAGACATCACAAGCAACCATTTAACTCTAAACCAAACAGGTACAAAAATCTATATATTCAATGAGAAGTATTGTCCTAACAGGTACCAGAACTCTTGAGGTTAGGAGAACAGCAGCTCTCACAAGTCCACTTTGCCAGAAAAATATGTGTTTCCATACATTTAAATGCTAGGGTTGTGTGCACAAGCATTGTCACTATTAAGACAACCGCCCAAATGACATGCAGGTGGCCAGTCTCATGACTCCCTGTGCAGTCATACTAATTACATGCATACTTTAGGTATACGAAGGCAAATCTGTACTTGCTCCTTCATACGCATGTTTGAATGAAAACATAGATGCTGATTTCCTCTCCCCCCCGCCCCTTGCCCCCCGGAAAATCTAGTATTTAATATTCACCTGACTAGACAGAAATAAGAGAAAAGGGATTTTTGATTAGGTTAATCGTTTTTAATGACAGCCTGCCGCATTTGACAGATCCCTCTTGCGAAGCCTCAAGAAAAGCAACTTTTCTTTCAGATGTACTGTGCATATTTCTGTATTTAGTAGGCTGTGCTGAAGTTTCATTTTCTGAATTGGGTAGGGAGGTCACTTCTTTCACAATTCTCCCCAGCCTTGTCTGGGAATGACATACCTAAGCAATAATCTATGACCCAGTGGAGATGTCCAGGTGGAACTAATGGCAAAAACTGATAAGTTAAAAGCTGCCTTTACTAGCCTAAACAAGAATTGATTACAGAAAATTAACAACAGACCAAACTGTGAACCAGACTCAAATATTCCTGTAGAAGAGATTGAGGCAAAAGGTGGAAATTCTTCTGAGGCAGATGGGTAAAGTGCTTCACAAAGCAAATGCTAGTTATTAAACAGTTTACAACACTAAAATTTATCAGACATATAATTGGTTCTTCATATTCTAAAATTACCCAGAAAAGAAGATGTAAGTACCTGGGTCATAGCTAAGGCTGAGGCCAGAGTGTATCTATCTCTCACATCAGGAATACTGTCGGCCTGCTGAAGGGAACATGCAGGAAGATCAACAGAAATGTCTTGTGGATGTTACAAGGGGAGGACAGATGTCCTGGATTTGAGAACACAGAGACCTGCAGGGAGCACCCGGTGATTACCAGGTTCTGCTCTGTGTGCAGTCTGGAGGGAGCTTTATTTCATTCATCCTGGAATGCCCTCTTGGTTTGTTCCTTCTTATCATAAAGCATATCAGGTAGCTTGGCCACGCACTGGAATGCACTGAGCACCAGGCTGGGACACAAGAGTACTGCCACTGGCAGGCTGTGATACTTTAAATCTTTGTGCCTCAGTTTACCCATTGATTAAGATGATAACCTTCCCAGAGTGTTGTGGTGATTAATTATTAATGTTAGTAAAGCATTTTGAAGATGAAGAGTGCTACATGCTGGCTAAAGATATTAATTACCTCAGACTCATGATGAAATTTTTATATTTACATAATGAACCAGTCACGGAAGAAGTGCAGAGATGGTCTCTCCTGGTGAACAGATTCTTCTAATTCAGCTGTCTCTGCCATCGTCACTATCTAAATCAAATCAAATCAAATCCTTTTTTTCCATAGGGATTCTGCTCTTGGAGCAAGCAAAGCCCGCATGCTCCATGTGAGACTCCCAGGATGGCAAGCAGCCACGGTACCTTTGCTAATTTCAGTCCCTGCCCATGAAACTCACCTCACCCAGAACTTGTTTCAACTTCTCCAGCTGTTCTTGGCATGTGTTGAGATTTCACAAAGTTGATGCCATCAACTCCCACACGTATGGCAAGAGAGAGAGAGAAAACCCACACACAGTAACTAATATATAGGGAGAAGAGGTATTTGCATGGGAGAGCACAAACATGAGGCTTTTCTAGCTGGCTCCAGTGGCTCTTGACTGTTAATGCCAAGATGCAAAGGGATATGCAAATTAGGAGGATGACTCAGAGAGTCCTTTCCAATGCATAACTCCAGGAAGACGCAGGATGCTTCGAGCAGGGCCACTCGATTAATTTTTATGGAGGCCAGCTGGGCAATTTTTACGGCAGTCCACACAGTAGTGCGAAGCAGCGTCGTTGCTTGGACTCTGCCAGGCTCGGCAGGTAGCACGTGATGGCTTCATGGCTGGGAACTGTGGTTGCACATTACAGATGCTTTCTGAGAGACTGGCGAGGAATGTAGAAGGTGACACATGTCTCGGCCACTGGAGAAGCTGGGAAGGTCTTACTCATGGTCCAGATTCAGAATGCAATCTACCCTTTGCGTTAGTTTTGCTAAGACATCATACCTGTGATACAGTAGTTTTATTCTCCTTATATGTCCTTTTTCTTTTTCCTTTTCCTTTGGAAGCAAGTGCATAATTTTTCAAACTTTCTTAGCCTATGAGACTTGTTTTCAATCCATAATTCATTATCAAGATGATACCTAATTATTTGATAGATCCTTTAAATTTATAACCTCACACTAATTTCAATAGGAAAAATCTGGAAACTGCCGGCAAGGGGGAGTTTGCACACAAACACAGAGTGCAGGCAATAGCACCCATTTCCATACTCACCTTTAGATCTGGGCAGATTTCCAAGGGAATCCACATTTGTCTCCTAGAGCCAGGACTTCAGGAGGAGCATAGTTTCTTCAGCACTGAGCAGTCACACAAAACTTTTGCTTGGGGTTTGGTCTGCCTACTACAGGACAGCAAGCTGGGAATAAGACAAGAACGGAAACAATACCAAGACTCAGTGCAACACAGAGTTTCTTACACTGAATGGGGATGAATCTCAAGTTCCTCCGCTCACTTAGCCTCAAAATCATTGGGTGTGAAGGGGCACTGGGCATGTATCGAGACTCACTGCCTCTGTGTAATGAGGCAATGTTCATCCCTTGCCAGTCTCTTTCACTAGCTGAGAACAGAATCACTTTCTTGGAGCTTCTCAGCCTCTCCTATGCCCACTGTGCAGTTTAGCACTGTTTATCTTCTTTGCTCTGCCTTGTTCAGTGCAGGATCCAGCCTATCAGCTGCAGTTGCTACAATAGTAATAACTGGGCTGCACACTTAGAAAGCATTTAAATGTATTCTGTAGTGATTGAAAGACTACAATGACAGTTTGCTAATTACCTTATTGCATACCCAGAGAGCCCTGCAAAAGCTTGGCCACATTGTGGGGTTTATTGGACACTAAGTATCAGGCCTTCCATTTCCTTTTCTATTTATATTCTCTGTTTTAATGAAAACCACAAATCTTTCCAGGTGACTTGTTTATGAAGTGAATTTAGAACAGTTAACATTTGCATTTATTAATTTTCTAGAAAAACTGGTATTGCTAGTTGCTTAGGACTCTCACTGCTATCTCAGATTTCATTGGATCCCAGCTGCAAATCCTGGTAATAAGACTTTGTTGATGATTAAGCCAATGACGTGATTTTTAGTGCCATGGAGCACCTGCAGCTTCCTTCAGCTTCACAATGACCTGAGGAGGACTCAGCACCTCGGACAACACCTCTGCAAGTCGTGTGCAAAGCGAAAATAAATGCAAAACGTCTGTAGGACCAGATTTTCACAACTGCGTGCACGGAAGGGTAACTGTTTGTATAACCTGAGCGTGCAGCCGCTCTGATTTCTGATACCTTCAAGGTAATGGCACATCTGAATTATTCTTATGACTTGCATGTTTAAGCAGAATATGGGAGCCAAGTCCTAAACATACTCATGTCCCGATCCATGAACATGAACTGATTGTATTTTCAATATGAATGTTTGGGTTTCTGAGCTCAGGCACTGAATTTTGATATGCCCTTATCTGAAGAAGTATCTACAGTGCTTTCTCCCCGAGGTAGTACTCACAGATCCCTCTGTGCCCTGGAGTTCTGTTCTACGTTTCCTTGATTGCATGACCAGAAATGCTCTTTCAGTATTTTCACCTCATTTCTTTTCACTAATGACAGATCTTTTCTCTCTGCAAAACTACCTTCAAATTCTTGATTTCTTTTCTGGGTCACTGTTAACTCTTCTACGCTCTATGTAATAATGCTGGAGATATTTTGTAGATAGGCATTATGCCAGTCTCCTTCATAAAACTGAATAACATCTTGAGCAGGTATGAACTTGGAACAATTCCTACCTCCCAGGTAAAATAACTCATCTGATGCATAGGCATACCATGAATCCTGCACAAACTGAAGAGGCTGGGAAGGTGAAAGGAAATTTTTCTAATTCATAGCTAAATTTCTTCTGATGAAGGATATGTACAACCAACTGCAAGAAAACAAACGATTGTTCTGATTTATTTTCCACTGTAGGAATAATTGGTAACATTGTTCTTCTTGGCAAAGATGAATAGTTGGAACCAGACTATTTCGCAGAGACAAAATATCCACAGGGAGAGATTTCTGAGGCAGTCATAGGATGCACCCTACAGAGTGTGATTCTCATGACATTAAAGCAGTGCTAATGGCATTGCGATTAACTTGTAATGAAAAAAGAAATTAACCTGATAAACACAGCATAAATGTTCTATGGAAAGAACAATAAAAAGATTACATTTTAGGCAAGGTCTGGCTCTCACTGAAGCCAAAAGAGTTGAGCTTACTGAACTTATCCAAAACAGGAAAAACAATTTATGACTGTGGAGGACGAAGAAATACTGCTATGAATCTGAGCTGCTGAATAACTCTATACCACAGAAGAGATCCCCCAGAGTTTTGCAATAGTAACTGTTGTGTTACTTTGTGGAATTTTCTGATCCTTTGATAATGTTTCCTCCTTTTAACAGCAAAATCCACACTGCTTCTGGAAAGCTTTTAGAACATTTTTCCTTACGCTTTTATCCTGGAGGAGAAGGCAGGACTCCATTTGGTATTTAGGACAGGGAGCTGGCAATCTGGATTCTTTTCAGCTTTGTCACTAACCCGTAGTATGACTTTGGTCTACTCATCGTACAGCACCAGAGAGAAGCTTAGAGAAGCTTTGGGGAGTCTCTCTGTGCCTCGGAAAGGGCTCTGTTTGTGCCTACTAAAGGGACCGCCTTTGCAAACTTGGCACTTGGCATTGCCAGCTCTTGTACTGGTTCTTTGCAGCCTGGCAAAAAATAGTCCCACCTGCAGAATCTCATGAAGCTGTGCTGAGGTACAGGTTCTCAGGGTTACCCACATGTGCTTCTTTGACTCAGTCTATGATCTCCATGGAACTGTAACACCATAGCTTTGTTTTCATTTACCTTACCCCCAACGTCAGGCAAGCCTCGTAGTAAAGCAAGTGTTTATTTAGAAACAATTAAACCTGAACATTCAGATACTAGACTGGGAGGAAGCAAGCAAGCAAGCAAGCAAAATGTAAACAAGTAAAAATTATTTCAATTCTGGCTTAAGTTTTGCAACCAGAGGCCAGTGTTGTAAGCTATCCTCCCTTGAATCTCAAAGAATGTCCACACGCTCAGGCACTGGGATCCATTAGTCCCAGTCCTGAACATACACCATGCTCCATCCTTCTTTGGGCAGCCCTTTGAAGTTCTCCACACTTTCATTCCCTAGAAATTAGGTTTTGTAATATAAATACATCTCTAATTGGCTTTTACCAAAGCCAGCAGCGATGGATATTTTACCAGTGGTTCCTCTGGGTTTAGACCTAATTGACCAGGTGGTGTGTGACCTCTGTGAATACACCTGCTGGCCCTTCCTGGGAAATAGGTACCTTATTATTTCTCCATTCCTCCTAGCCAGCCTGCTGGCTACTGTTTGCCACCCACTCTGAGCTGCTCCCTTTATTTCTTTGTATGGAGTCATTAGTGTTATTCAAGACACTGGTTATAGACAGATTCTATTAAGTTATGATTTGTGATGTGTTACCGGTTTCCTATAGAGACCTGTATATGCTAATCTATATGAATGTAGATGATTTATTGATAATAAGTTGCTCTGAGAGGACTTGTCTATGAGAACAGGAATTCCTCAGCTTCATCCTCTGTCCCAGTCACTTAGGCTAAGATTTTCAAAGCCCTTCAAAGATACTTCATTTTTAATGTCTGCCTTGAAATGAGTCATTGCGCACCTCGAGGTTCAGTTGACCTTATTTGATTTTGGGTGCTTGTCTTGAAGTGATGCAACTGTCACTGGGTACCTCGAGATTCCCCTGACTTTATTTGGATTTTGAGTGCTTGCTCTGGGGAATGTACACACTGGAGACAACAAGATAAATAAAAACATGGGGTTTTTGTAGCTGCCTTCACTTTAAAATGGGACTTTCAGTTTCTCAAGACTGGCAGGGAGTTAGTTTTGAGTCGGTCTTTGTGTGGTCATTTTTATTCTGGAATGAGAGTGTTCTTGCACAGAATTACACTAAAATGTTTTGTCAAGAGACATTGTCTTTTGTTTCCATGAGTTTGCAAATATTCCCAAACAAGTTTGATGTAAGCCAGCAAGAGCCAGCTTTTATCCTACCAAATAAAAGCACCTCCCTGAACAACATAAACCCTCGGCTAACTCCGAGCACAGGGAGCGCGCTCCTGACCTCACAGTACCAGCAGCCATAAGGCCCAGGCTTTTTGCCATGGCCCAGACAAGGTAGTTTATGCCTGCTTCAGGGGGTCTCCGTATGATACTGTCACAACAGCATGTTTTGATGGGACTTTAATAAACTTTCTAAGTTACTTACCTGAATTCCTCTGATGAAGGGCATTATATGCGTACAGTTTGTATTGTTGCCTAATTATGAACAGCAATTAAGACTTCACACTTACAGTCTGTACTTACAGTTTGTAAAATTCCCTTGCCTTGAGTTCTGTGCTATTACTACCAGCAAGGCATACAGCAAATTTTGTTCTTTATCCAAGTGCCATCGAACAAGCCACTTCCGTCAGCCTCACGTCTTGAACTGACAGCAGAATGGCCCAGACCCGAAGCAGCTGACTCGATGCCACTGTGATTGTGGCTTAAGTGTACCTTAACAGAGGTTGTACACACCTTAGCAAACTGAATTAAACTGACAGTGCCCAGGCATCCAGCACATACCACCAAGCCTGATTCTGCAGATCCTCAGACCATGAGTGAGCTTACCCACAGGAGCAGTCCAGTCTGGGGACTCCCACTGATTGCAACACTGCAGTGAGACGATTTGCATACAGACAATTATTCGTGTGGATACATTCTTCTATTTATTCAGTCCTGTAGTTCCTAGGTCCTATCAGCTTTCAGTGACCTTCCTCAGAGTTGGCAATGTTTAGGACTTCATCGTATCCCATGCATCAGTCCTAATTCAGCGATTCATTTAACTGTGTCAGTCATGCATATCCTTAAGTGAGTTGTGGAATGGGGAACACACTGAATACATTTTTGCACCTCTAAACTGCAATTTAATTGTACTTTCAAAACATTGCTTTGAAAACAGTGCTCTTGGTGAAGAATAAAGCCAATGCTAATTTTTTTTTTTCCTGATGCTATTAGGTTGGGTCAGATTGGGAAATCTGTGTGCAAGGGAGTGAGTAGGCAGGTACAAGTAGTCAGTCCAGCTGGCTTTAATGGCACCACTTGTGAGAGCTCACCAGAGCTGTGCACTGGGGCCCATGCTGCGTGACACACAGCAGCCAGAACACAAATGTCTTACTCAGACGTGGCAGTTACTCATGGAAGTAGTTACCTTGGAGCCAGAGGGACTGACCAGGAGTTCTACGTTATATTATTATTTTTGTTGCTGGTGTCTGTACATTGTGATCAGAGTTGTGGGCAAACCAGAACTTGCCGCGTTGTTTGGACAAACAGAACAGCGACAGCCCCTCCTTCACAGACTGCATCTCTTGAAAAATGCTCATTTTCTGACTCCGCTGGGCAGTTTTGCAACAGTATATAGTGAATATATTCAAATGGGAAAGTCTCCAAATAGTGACTATAATGTTAGTACAAAGTATTATTAATAAATGAATTGACTTTGTTTTTATTAGCTAGAAAAATAAACCTAGGCTCATGTTGTTTGAGTGAAACTTAACTCAGGACAGACAACATTAAGAAGACAACTAGTATAGAAACTACCACACAGTAAATCAAAGAACAAGAAACGTACATGGCTATTAACATTCTACTGTAACATTCCTCACAACCCCTCGGCAGTGTGGAGAACTGCAAGCCAACATTTTTCAACTGTCTTAAAGAATGCGAAATGTAAATGTTTAGAAGAGTGTTTTTCTTGCCAAGCTGAGAGCGATCATAAACATCAGCTTCTAATAGAAACATTTTAAAAAGATGCACTCCTTGCTGCCAGCTTTCGAGAGCAACACCATTTAAATTAGATCAGAGTCTCCTTGAATTCTTGACACTCCGTTGCTGCCTTTTATTTGCCAAAAATTGTTGGATTGATGTTATGTTTGCATTTAAAGTATGAACTGCAACTGTATTAAATATGCTGCTTAAATGTCATGCGGATAAACAGTAAATTACCTGCCTAGGATTCATTTTGAGGACAGGCCTAAAGAAAATCTTGAGGGAAAAGAACTGTTGTTTTAACCATGGTACTTTATTTCTGTGCCATCACAAGAAAGTATTTTCCTGTCAAGTGGAGTTTACGGATTTGTTGAGATGTAACTTTGCCATAGCTAATAATACGCTAAAAGGGAACCATGGCTTACTCCTTACTGTACCCACTCCGCCTTTCAGCTGAGAGGTGTGTAAATGTCAGTGATAAAATAGTGCAGTAAACTGCCATTATAGACCTGTATTCAGTAATACCGAAATCCTGATTCCGACAGCAAGTTTTTTCTCCACAGTAATATCCCCCTATTATTTATCATTGGATAATCTTAGCCAAAATGTTCAAATCTAGGAAAATTGAAATGCTTTGTGAACTAGAACCAGTTTCAACTGACTGTTTCAGTTCTATCACCCTGAAATTCCAAACAAATCAAATTATACAATTTTAGGATTTTCTAAGTGAAACGTTTTAGCGTTGGGATTCAGAGTTTCCATTTTAGTTTAGTGCTTAATTGTACTTTTAGAAACCCCTAAAGCAAAATTAAATATTTGAATCAAAGCATTTCCTTATGAACCAAAACATCTTTTTTGTCACTGCTGCTGGTGAATCAAATTTAATATATTTTTAGAAGAAAGAGCCATCTCTGATCACAACCCAAAGCATCTCCTTATACAATCAGTGTTCGTATTCTTTAGACTCCCCCATTTTGCACCATGATAGCAGATGGACTAGAGATTACATGGTTATTAGTGTATCACGGTTATGCAGCTTTGCAGTTTTTAGTTGGGATAAAGACTTTGAAATAACTTAGGAAAAATCTGTTCTTAGATAAACTTTCCAGGTTTTATGTGTAGGCCACCACTTGTTTGGAACCACTTTGTTAATTTAAAAGAGGATTTTGAAAGGCAGAGAGGGCAGTTGTAGGTACCAACCCCAGGGAAGCAGGCACTTAAAGAAGGACCACAAAGTTAGGACTGTTTTGGAAGCCACAGTACTGAAATAGCAGTGCTACATAGTGAAATCATGAGATTTCATTTTCAAAAACAGTAATACATTTTTGGTTCGTTCTTTTCTTCCTTTTTTTTTTTTTTATTTGTGCTTTGGGATGATCACATGCTACATTTACAGACTACTTCTGCAGCTATGGCAGCTAGGATGGTCCAGCTGCCCTGTTCTCCTCCATAAGCCCCATCTGAGAACAGCTGAACTTGACTGTAAGGCTTATGATGAAGAGCAAGGAGAAAACACGCTGTCACTATAAGCAGGAGATGTCTTGAATGGATGCAGAAGACAGTGTTTGAATCAATTTCCTCTTTTTCTGTTTTGGTTGCTACAGAAACAAATATGATCTTTAGATGGAGTTAACAAATGTTCCCTGTGTCAAAGAAATGGAGACCAAGAATAAGCATGAGGGGGAGAGGACCGGTCAAGCCTCACAGCATGGAAAGATGTGAAAAAGACCTAAAAGCAGAGAATAAGAGGATGTGAGCTGTGCTGTGCTCGCAATGAAATCATTGGGAATTTGCCATGAAAGCAGAACTGAGTTGTCCTTGCAGGTATGAAAAGTACTGCAAATTACAAATATAGAACTCGCATTAAGAGGTTAAGACAGGAAGCTGTTTTCTTCCTAGGATGAGCCAAGAAGTTGCAAAAGCTGGGTCCCTAAACTTGTGTATTCTAGCCAAGCCTTGGCAGAAGTCTTGCTTCCAGCATTCCTTGAGGGTGTTTTTACTTCCATTAATATATATCGTAGTTCTCCCACCATTTCCTTGAGTTCTGGTGGCCTTCCTTCTCTTTTCCATCTGATCAAGAGCCTTCACTGTAATCTAAAGTATACTGGAGTGAATGGATGTCTTTTCATTGTCTTTAATAGGCTTTGAATCAGAGCAGAGAGGTCATAGTTCTTAGGTTTATAATTTGTTTTGCAGATAAATTGGGACATTTTGCTATTGTTTTGATTTGAGCCTCAGCCCTAGAAATAACAGAAGGAGCAAATACATAAAACAAGGTTCATGCCAATGGGACAACCAAAAGAGTTTATATATGTCATCCAAACAGGATCTTGGTGGCAGAACCAGGAATGAAGGCTAAGAGTCCTGACTTCCCTCCTTGTGCCTTCACCATTCGATCATGCAAACTCCCTAAAATTATCATAAAATTGTGCAAAGAGTAACATCCAGCAGAGACCAGCTCTGCCTGACTCCTATGAGCTTGCCAAGGCTGTTGGGATAGTGAGCAGAGAGACACACAATTCATTTTAGGAAGGCTTTTTCCCCCCTTTTTGTCGTCGTCTTTGTGGTGGTTTGTGAAATGCCAGGAAGGAACAGTACAATGAACAGAAAATGTTCCAAGGAAACCAGCCTTCTCCATGCCATTGCCCAACAAGCACCCAGTGTACCAACCATGGAGCTTTGCATAGGAGCGTATGACACACACGGGGACTGTGATTTCTGCTGGCATGAGGCCTCTCTTCCCTTCTGAATTCACAGAGCAGAGAAAGGGCAGAGAATCAGAGCCTCTCCCTGCCTGGTCGAGGCTCTCCCTCACCTCCAACACAAATAAATGCAGGTGCAAAATTATCGAGTCCATAATTTTTTTGCATAATTTAGAGCCATAAAATGGAAGCTGCCTTTGAGCATTTGGCTCTTCCTCTCTTGCAAGTTAGGGCCAGATGCAAAAGAGGACTTAAGCACCTACAACCCAGTAGGTTCCTCCCTGCTCAGGATAACATTTCTTCCAGTACCAGCAACTTTATGTCTAGACATGCCCAGAACTGTTGTGATCTGAGCAGCTTAGTACAGAGTTCCCACCTAAAACCCATTGGGATCCTGAAAGAAGTAAAGGAGCGTCTGTTTTCTCAGGACAACCAGTTCAGGTGGAATATTCTGAACAATAGACACCAGCAGGACCAGTCCCCTCACATGATACAGTCGTAGCTACTTTCTTTCAAAGCTGACCAGGTAGTAGAGGTGCTATCTGACTGGACGGTTTGGTTTGGACTGACAATCTGAACAGAGCGAGAGTCGTCCTTAGCCATTTTGCGTAAGGGTCCAGGCCTGCCCCAGTCTTGTGGGGATTGTCTAGGAGAATAAGCATTCCCTCCGGGAGTGAGATTGTAAATCTGAAAGTTTCCAACACAAAGAAGAAACAAAAACGCAAGCCCCTTTCAAGGAAAACATAAATATAGAGAATTAAGAAAACCAAAAAACTGAGGAAACCACAGTTATTTTGCTGGCTAATATCACGAAGACATGATAGTACTTGCAGCTTCCTGCTTGGACCTGGCTTGCTCCAAAGTTATTTTGTGTGTTAATCATGTGGTTTAGATGATGAAGATTAGGTCTGAGTGAGCTGGTTCAGATAAAAGGGGAAAAGGCAGCTACCAAACCTTCACCCAAAACTCCAACCTAAACTTTTCTAAGCTTTGAATAAAAAAAAAAAGTATTAACTTTTGTTTATTATTCCTTTGTTTTGCAATTAAGATTTTATTTAAAGGTACTGTTATTCATTAGCTACAGTTATTCATTCAAAGCTTTGAAAGTGCACAATGCTGTAAGAAGGACTGCTGTTATCACTGCAAACACAAAAGTACACATTTCAAGTTCACTAAGGCACATTTCTGTCCCTTTTCCTGAACTGGGCTTTTTAAGGGAACTAGGTTTTTTAATCCTTTTTACTGCTCCCAGTATAACTGCCAGCACACTATACAAGTTTCTTCCCAGTTTTGTTTTCTATGCATCTTGGCCTGGAATGTTCAATTACAGATTTCCTGATAAAGACTCCAGCTGAGAGCTAGAAATTTGGCCAATGTTCCTCAAAAAATAGGTATATAAAATCATGTTCCAAAACCCAAACGGAAATGTGTGAGTGGTCTGATTCTCAAAAAAAATGAAGAGCTGCTTGCTGCTTGGCAGTTTTGAAAATGAAAACTAAGGTTTTTAGCACTTTACTATGTAGTATTTTTAGATACCTATTTTTCAATGGTTGTCTCAGCTGATGGCCTACCTTTGTGCTTGATTTGCACATATTTGGCATGTGGTGCTCAAGGGAAATAATGCACCTACTCCATTTATACACAAGCTGGACAACTCTTTGCAGATGTCAAATACATGCATAACAAGCCTGGTATTTGCTCATGCAGACATTAGGCATATAAGTACAATTGTTGTAACTACTGGCCTCATCCTCCATTGCTTTTAAGTTATGCAGACTGAGAGCCTGGCACTTCCAGATGCGCTAGACAGCATTTTACACACCCTGTGGACTTGCTATGAGTCCACGGGTTTGACGGCACAGGCATAAGACAGTGGGGAATGAGGCTCTAGGTATATATTGTATATGAACACTTCTGTTCAGAGAACCAAGTCTCCTGTGTTACAGTCCATTATAATACACCAATGTGCGGGAAAGCTGACTTGAAATATCCCATAACGGACTAGCTATAGGGGACAGGTTACCAGTCAGGGAGATACCGTAACATCAGGCATTTCACAAGGCAGCTGGACCTTGATCCTTCCAAAGTACAGGTAAACAAATGAGATGCTCTAATTAGGAGTCTAGCTCCTTCACTGTAGTCACTGGCAAAAAGAGGTTGAGCTTTCCAAACGTTAAGGAAACGGGGATTCTAACAGTTCAGTAAGATTAATCCAAGCCTTCAAGCCTTAGGGCCGAGTATATGCAAAAGTAAAGTGTCACAGAAGGACACAAGACTGGCAAGCGCTGTCTGGAGACTGCTGTTCAGTTGGTTGATTTTTCTGCACACCTGCAATTACTGATTTTGAGTGGGTATGAAGGAGGGAGCTATTTTTCGTGACAGCTGCTGTTTGTGCAGCGGTTCAAACCCAGCTTCAGTCAGGATATATTAAAAACGCAATGAGTAAGCTGGCTCTAGAGAGTGACTTCCATCATTATAGACTGAAGAGGCTTGGATTAACATTTGAACTTTTTGAATGCTTATTCTAATTCAACCACAGAATCTTCTGAGAGCTTCAGCCATCACTAATTAAGACATGCAACCATGTATCTGTGGTTAATCCATGCGCTTAGCAGTTTTTGCTTTAGTGGGACTCAGTGGTGCAAAGTGTCTGTGCTGGGGTGAATGCCACTCGGAGAAACACATGGACTAAAGAACTCTACACTTTCATATTAACTCTCTTACCCCTTCCATAGTTGGGAATACTACCGTGGCCTCAGCTTTAGAGTGAAAACAAATAACCCACTTCAAAAATAAACTGCCCTAGGAAGTGTCTTTGAAATTTTTTTTAATGCCGAATTAAAAAAACATAACATATGAATGTAAATAATTTTCCCTGCAATGAATGCAGTACAAACATCCTAGTGTTTTGCTAGTACCTGAGAGCTGGAATATAAAACTGTCTATAAAAAACAGTGAATCTGACACGTCTGTTTTATTTCTTTTCCTCCTCCATCTCCCCCCAGTGTAAATTAATAAATATTAATGAAAAAGAGAAGCAATAACACTTATCTATTAATTCTTCTCCATTTATTTGCTGCTCATGCTTAACTTAAAAGTGTTTTGGTGTTATGTTTAGTCATATATATGGTTGTTTGAGCCTTTTATTAGCCATGATTCATTCTGCATATCAGCATAAAGTGGTACTCATGCTTTCAGTCTATATCTGTTCCATGATGCTCAGTTATCTGTCTGCCCTTGAGCTATCGGTAGGTATGGATTTGCATGTACACTGTTCTCCTATGACAATAGTATGTTAGGAATGACCGGTCTGGTATTACCTGGTCAGGTGAGGTTCCATTCAAATAATGTACATCCCACCAAAACAATTCAGATCAAAGGTCTGTCTTTGAACAGAATTAAAATGTAAGGACTTCTAAAGCAATTTTAGTAGTTGGCTTTACAAATAACTTATGTCAGCTGCTCTGTATGATGACTGACTAAATTACTTATATATCTAATCTTATCTAGCTATCTGTCTGTCTGTTTTTCAGCATTTCAGTACCCATCACCATATTATCTAGGCGCCACCATAAGATTAAGAAGCTCTGCAGTGACATTCTCAACATGATCTGTTCAAAGGTCATTAGCAGAACCTTTCCTACTGGAAAAGATCGGAGGAGAGTATGGAAGTGAGCCGCAGAAGGAGAGAAAAAGGAAAAGGAGGCGGTAAGCTGTTGGAGCCATTTTGGTTGTGCTCATCCTGCATGGCTTGCTTAGGTAGCACTGAAGTATAGGAACCTCATGTCAGCTGCCTTTATTCTGCTACAGGGACTATAGTGCTTGCTGTATGCTGTTGTCACTCGGAGTTATCTCACATGGCCTCGAGACTGCTGTCCCTGTGCTCTCTTCAGATGCTGTTTACTTGCTTGGTCTTTATGATTTCTGTATATTGCTGCCTCAGAGCAGGACATTTCTCTCAAAAATTCCTAGTAGAGAGCAAGCACTGCAACTCAGGGAACCACCTTCTCCAAACTAATATATTAGTTAAAATTTTATTTTTAGCTTAGCGTGCAAATCCTACAAACTCGTTGTGTTTGAAGAAGCAAAAAAGGGTGTTTTTCAATGTACACAAAGTTACCTAGGACCCACGGAACCAGGAAAAATGATTTTACTCCACGAGGCCCAATCCTGCTTCCACTCAAGTCAGTTGCTGTAGTGTCTCTGCCAGGAGCGCACGCTGAGGACAACCTGCAGAACTTGCATTACGGAAAGCTGGCACTGGCCGAACTGTGTTCACTGATGCAGTCTGTTGCTACTGTTTCAAGAAGGATACTGGTAAGTGAAAAATTTGCCAGAGCTCTTTTTTTTACCGTCGCAATTAGGAAGCCTGGTTCAGTCCTGAGGAGGCCAATGGCAGTATGCTGACGTGTTGCTCAAGCAAACCCCTGGAGGTCTTTTGTACCCTTTTTCATACAAAAACACTAGGGGATTTACACCAGGGGATAAATAGGTGGTTCCAAAGCGAGAAGGAAAGAGCCAAAGTTGGAAGCTAACCACAATACGTGGGTGTAAGCGATTACCAAAGGCTTCCAGTAACTCTGCTATCATCAGAGACTAGCTTTATGGGTATGGCCTCAAGAAGTTTCCCTCCACTTAATTAAAGAGGCAGATAAGTATCTAGGTGGAGTGTGCAGATAGGTTCTGAATGAGTTATCCACTCAGGCTGGTTCGCTGCACCTATTGTTAAAGCCAAAATATAATATCAGATTAATGCATTATATTTGCCTATTATAGCACTATGTCATCATTATATGACATGTTATAATTAAAGCCCTGCGTTAGAAACAAAACTATTTGGCTTGGGATAAGTTGCCTTTATGACTTCTGTGGTTATGATTTCCTCCTTTTCTTAACCCCTTAAAACTGCATAATATAGCTATTTGTAACTGTATAAAGTTTCTAGTTTCAGATTCTAATCTCAGGTAATTCAATGTAAATAAAGTCAAAATCTGGCACATAGTCTTTTCCTGTGTCTGACTATTTGCTAATAGAGGGAAATCCACGTTGTTTGGGTCGAAGGAGTCACAAAGATGGGCATTAGATTAAATGACGGCGTGCATAACTCACCCTCTAGCCCTCTCAGTTGTCATTCCGCTGTCCACATCAGTTCCTGATTTTGTACAATTCCCCATTACTTTTCAGGAGAGGAAGCCACTCAGCATACTTTCACTCTTTTTTTTCCTTCCTGGAACTACATGAGGAAAAATTGGTTATTAGACTAGTTTCTGGACCTAGCTCTCGGGAAACCATGCTCACAAATGCAAATCTGCAAAATGGGTGTGTGATTGCATGCCTAACTTGGAGATCCGATTAAGATTACAGTTTGGGTAACTGACTATGCTAATATGTTTAATTAGTGATTTGCATATGCAAGCTTTTAAATTTCAGTAGTTGGTGATTCATGCAGTTAAGTGCCAACCTTAGCCTTGCTGTGAGATTTAGACAGACAGAGTATGCCAGCAGTACCCCCTCTCCCCCACATCAAATGCACAGAGCAAGTCTTGTCACCAGTCAAGGTGTAATTTCCCGAAAATAGCCAGGCTTTGTCTGTTTGAGAAGCACACGTTGTAGGGCGATGAATCTTCCTGCTGTTGTTTGGTAGCTGTTTTTATTATTTAATGTTTTGCAATACTCTTATATAAATCTAATTGATGTCTTTTATATTAGTAACTGAACTGTGGATTTGTTTGGTTTGGAGGTGACCACCTTAATGAAGGTTAATGACGAGAGGACAGTTGCCAATAGCTAGGGGTGATATCCCACTGTCTTAGTCAGTTGGTGAGAGTTGATTCTGTTGCTGCAATGCTGGTAACTCAATAGTTTGCTTCCTAATTCGTGGATGACCTTTCACCTAGACTTGGAGAGAGCTGGATTTGGCCTTGGTAACTTGCTTGTGCAGTTTCGGGGCTTAAGCACACCAGGAACTACTTTGTTATTTCTGTTTCAATTTCTCCCGTGCAGGAAGGCCCCAAATGTAAGTGCCAGATGTCTCAGATCATCAGCCTGGGTTACATACAGACTTCTGATTTATATAGCTTACTGGAGACACGTTTTTACCATTTTGTCTAAAATACTAAAATTCCTAAAGTGAAAAGTAAAAAACTAATAATAATAATATGCAAAAACGTGATTTTTTTTTTTGCATAGAAAAGTTATTTCACCAGCTTTTGCCAATGGTACCCTGGGCACTGCTCAAGGGGAAATTTCCCTCTATGGCTGCTTGCTCGCACACGTAAGTCACTAAACTTGATCCCACTGTGACTGCCCCTGTTCGCATGGAATTGGTGGCTGTGAAGGGATGACTCAGAGGGCAAAATGGGATATAATGGGCCACGCACAGGTGTTCCAGAAGAGTGTGTTCTCTCCGGTGCTAATTAATTTTCTGCTCTGCAAAATACTTAACAATATAAAACACTGCTAATTTCTTTTTTCTTTAAACATTTCCATCCGCCTCTTAAAGGTGCTTTTATGAACTCCATTCAGTCCTTTTCCATGTTGACTGACGAGCCAGGCCTAATTACATGGACAGCTTATTATCATGACATTGCCCCTGAACAGTATGTTATTACATACTTAATAAAACTGTGACGATACCCACCAACATCAGGAATTACATACTGTCAAAGGGAAGGGAATTTGAAAGGAAAATGCTGGGGACTCAGTGAAATTCTGTGAGCACAGAGCTCAGATTCCAGGGGAGAAGAGAGAAGATGATAGTATACAAGTTTGAGGGTGATTTCAAATACTTCGAGAAGTATGAGGCATGATAAAAATACGGCCCCTGCAGAGGATTTCATCATGAGGGATAGGCTTCTCTACTCACTGGGTGAAAAAAAATTACTTTCTAATAGCATCTGCCTATTTTACATATATAATGAGCCAAACTCTGTGTGGTCATGTTACTGCCTGGGAAGTGTTTGGAGTGAGGGACAATTGTGCTTCCAGTCGTTTTCACCAGAAAACTTTCCCTGCTGAATTCATTCATATTTTTAGCTTTGAATATAAACTTTAAATAATATATTGTATTGTCAAGGTCTCTTATCTCATATTGCACAGTTTTTTAAACAAGTAATACCTGAGACACCCTCCTCTGTTCTCCCAAATCCAGGAAGTATCTTTCTGCAGATAAAAGAACTGAGGCAAAGAAAGGTGAAGTAACTTGCCTGAGATCCTGAAACAAGTTTGCAGCAATGCCAGATACAGGACTTTGCTTTCTTTACTCCAGAATCACTGGGTCATCACTCCTACCTAATCAATGCAGGGCAGAGTCTCTGCAGCAGAGGCTGAAAAGCGACCACCTGGGCTTAACATTTTGCACAGGACCAGCGCAGCGCCCTCCTGCACTGTGCCAGGTCCCACTGGCTTGCTCGGCTGTGTAGTGTGGCCAAAGCCCTCCTGAGAGCCCTAGCTAATGTTTAATCCTCGGGGGAAGGCTGGGAGAGAGCACAAATTAGCTGAGAGAGGTGTTTATTTGGAGGTCACAGTCACGTCCCTTCTCCCCTCAAGACAAGGTGGTAGGTAGTGGGGGGAAGAACCTAGTACTGCATTTGTAAAGCAGCATATAATAAATGGGCTTTTCTGCCCTAGATTTGCAGACAAGAGTGATTTGATTATAAACAACTGTGGCTCTTCACAAGCTGTGGATGCAGGAGGCTGACTCGGTCAGAGTTCCCAAGACATCAGACGGTAAAAGGCAGCATTCCTCACAGGCGAGCTTTACGCAGTATGAAATGTTTTTGACATGGATAATGAATTTTCCCATTTGTCCTCTTCACTTCCTAAAAAAAATTCTACATATCCAAGTGCCAGCGACAAACTCTTCTCAGAATAAAGCCTGTTTTGAAGCAAGTGAGCGTCGCAAAGGTCTGAAATGCTGATATCAGAAATGCTTATTTTGGACCAGCAGAGACTAAACGTTTGAGTGGTGAGAACAGTTCATAAGAAAGAAATAAGAGGCTGTTGGGAGATGGTCCTCACCCTCCTCTTCTTTGAATGCAGATGAGGATGAAGCCTCATGCCTCATGGCAGCACGGCAGCACAGCATATCCATATTTTCACAGGCAGAAGCACATGCTGCAAAGGTAACTTTTCTTTGAGGAAGAAAACCAACCCTATCATTTCTAGCCTTTATAGCAACCAAGATAACCCTCAGAGTGGGAGCAGTGTGCGAAAAATAGAACGACATCTGCCTCAGTCTGCAGACACCAAGAAGTAGTAGACCTGAGAGGTCCATATTGCCCTCTTCATTATAGGAATCTGTTGATCAGAAGATGAGGAAGGTACTAACTTGAGAGCACAGGTACTACCTTGATTAGCAGTTTCATAGTCTTGTAAAAAGCATCTCATTTTGCTCTCCCAAGTAGGTGAACCTTTGATGGCAGGTGGAGCCTAGAAAAGGGTTAACGCTATTTTTTTTCTCCACATCTAACACTGCCTTGAATGTTCAAGTGGAGTTACTGCAGAGGAGAGGATGCTGCGGGGGACTGTAGGCTGCATCCTCCAGCCCTACTCCACAGGATCTCTAATGGACAGTGACTGCTGGAAGGGGGTACACAAACGCATTAAGGTATTTGGCCCTCAGTGGTTCTGTGTTGCAGAATGCTGCCCTGCTCCTGCCTGTCTGGGTTAGGTCAGGTACCCTACGGAGTGCACTGCTGCCCCCTGCTACTCCTGCTCTAGGAGTTAAATTTGTTAAAGCAGGATTTTGCCCTTTTTTTAAAAAAAGAGAAACATTTTAGTTTTACCTGTCATAGTAAACTGACTCTAATGCCAGTAAAGCATGCCTAATTGGCAGGATTTAGAGACTGATCATTTCAATTTATGCCCAGAACAGGTAGGGCAGCAATGAAAGCCTCTCCCACCCAACCCCACCCCTTCTCGCCAATGTGCCTCAACCCTGCCCTGAAGGGACCACCTGGAGGGCTGAGAAGGGAGTTCCCTCCCTCTGCGCAATAAAAAGGCACAGTCCTACAGTAAATACCAGGTTAAGCTTATGGCTGTTTAATAGTTAGTGTACCTCCAGTAATAAAGCTCTTGCAGGGCTCGGGCAGAAGAGCACCTGCTAGTGACTTAACGCAAAAGCAGGAGCCATTTGCTAAGGTTTTGCCTTTAAGGACTCGGCAGAAAACACAAAAGTGGAATTTTCACTTCATGTTACCATGAGGTCAGTGGGAAAATAGTTCATTGCCCCTAGCCTGTCTGTTGGAAACGGTTCCCATCACTGCCACAGCTTGCAATAGCCTTCCCAGAACCATGTACTGTTTGGTATCACTTCCTTCTTTCAAAGCCTCTTCACCACATGGAGATCTGCCTTCTTGTCCTTTTTGCCAAACCCTTTCCAATCTGTCAACCTCGCTCGTGAACTGTGTCCCCTACAACCAGGCACAAGACTGTATTACAAGAGGTTTGATTGCATCATTCCCACCTATTCTGAGTGCCCCGTCCTTCACAAGCCAAAATCCACAGGACCTAATTCTGGAGAAAGGTGCAATCGACGCATATTTGTTATTGACAGAAGAAGAACTACCAAGGAGCAGTGGTTTTCCCCTGTAAAGTGGGAGCATCTGTTCATCTAAGTAAAATGCTTTGAAAAAAAAAAAAAAGGCAAGCCCTGTACAAACACCATGTCACCGTGAGCCTTTAGCGAATCAAGCTTGTGTAATTGCAGAACTAAAATAAAAATAACATTTTCCAGTAGCCACCAGTAGCACTCAGATTGCCCAATGCAGGCATCATTGCTTTTCTCAGCATCTGCTTTATCAGTTGTCTTCCAGCCCATAGAAGTCCATGGTTCCTGGCAGCAGCTCTTGCTGATGTGAAGTGGGTTATTGCTTAAGAATCCTTTGATCAGCAGCCAGGTACTAACACCATGCTCTGAAACAGTGGCTTGCCAGACCTGGCCAGCATACAAACTGGATGGGCTCCTTCAGTACAGCAGGAGGAAATCAGGATTCCTTTTGGCCTGTGTGAGAGTATCTCATTCACCATCTTTCTGGACATCCAGATTTTCTATCATGTTTTCTTTCCCAGGACTTAACGCCTGTGCCACAGCTGCATCACAGCAGTATAATCCAGAGGCCAGGCAGCTGCAGCTGAGGCTCTGGAAGGATGTGTTTCTGCAGAGCACTTGGCACATCCAAAACTTTAAAGCTTGTGTTCAGCATTGTTTTGCTTCTACTTAGGTATGACATTCACTCAAGTACTTTGTTGAATTGGGACGCAACGATAGCCGTTAAGAGCATAAGGTGTATCCCACTTGTCAGATGTTTTGTTGTTTGTTTTTTTCCTGGGAAATGCAAAAATGCTGAAGCCACTGTCATCTCCTTTTGTACAGGAAGAGACAGCCAAATCAGCCCACCAGGGTAGCTCTCTCAAATTTGAAAACACATGAAACGAAAGTGCTCAAAATTAGCTAGGGCATGTGCTGTAAAACTGAGCAAGGGATAAAAATTTTCCCAGAGACACTGTGATCTCAGATCCATGTATATACAGATCCATGTAAATACATCCATGTAAATACAGATCTATGCATTTATCATTACTCATGTGAGTAATAATAGTTCCACTGAAATCACTACAGCTACGTGTATAAAATGAAGCACATATGTAAGATCCGGATCTAAATATATAACAGGCAAATAGACCTGCAGCTATGGCAACTGCCCTTACAACTAGAGATGCATGTATGTGCATACAGCTTCTATTACATCTAGGGGCTAACTGATAATCTAAAGATATATGATAAACTGGTGAAAGAGCCAGGGCCAGAAACTGCCTCTTTTGTTTCAAAGCTCAGTATTTATCCCTTGCATCTTAATTTCTGTCAGCATTCTGCACTCATTAACTCTGCAGCTATGTAATTTGCTTTGAAAGTGGTTAAGGAGACTGTGCACCCAATAGCTAGAGCCATGCATGAAGGCCCTCTGCCTTCTATTCTGCTCCTTCAGGCTTGGGGACTCATCCCAGCAATCAGCATTATTCTTAACTTGAAGCACAAAAATATTTTCTGCCACCAGGAGTGGTCATCAATAACTCCACAGCAGGAAAGCAGTCCTGCTCAGAAGTTATCTTCACAGAGCTGGCACAAAAGCTGACTTGTGTGCTGAAGTTAAGCGTAAGTGGCTACAGTCCAGCTTGCATTCCTTTAAGCAACCAAACTCCTTGATAATTACTCCTTTTTTTGTAATTCTACTCATCTCATTGTGCCAAGTTATCCCACAGATTTTATTCTCCTCCTTGTACATTTAAATGTTAGACACGCTGAAGTATCTTAAATTACATTCTAGGTTCATTTTCTGGCCTTTTGTATTTCAAAAAACAATAGAGACAGGATCTGTATTTTACTGTTCCAAATAGGACACCTAGGCTCGGAGAAGTGTGGCAAATCACTGTCAGAAACATCCAGCCCCGAGTTATTGTCTAGATGGCAGGGGCTGGGGAAATCAGCAAAGCAATGTTTCTGCTAGCAAGCCACCACTGCTCTCCTTCTGCTTCTCAAACCGGCTCCAGGCACTTTCTCTTGTTCTTGTGATTCCCTTCCTGAATTACTTCAGCCAAGTAATTGTTTCATCATGTTGCACAAAAATATTTTCCCATCGTGTCACCATGACATTCATTTCTAAAACCAAAGCTCCTCCGCTCGCTTATAGAAAATATATCACAAAAGTTTTGTGAACCCAGATCCCAGGTGAGCTACAGAGGAGGGGAATACAGCAGATGAGGCCTTAGAGGGATTCTTGCATTGTTGGAAGGAGACTGATTCCCATTACTGTGATTTCTAGACAACATCAATGAGCTACTTACCAGAGGCTTAATGACCTGCTGTTGCAATATACTCGCAAACCCAAGGTAGTTATAGAAAACAAACAAGCCGTTGCACGTGGTTGGGATGGGGATAAGAGCCCATAGTATCTTATAGACTCTATCAAAAAGTCAGTTCTTTGACTGGCACAACGTACAGAGGTGTCCGTGTTCGAGCTCATCAAAGCCAGGTCTGCTGACCGAGCTGGCACTTCTACAGCGTGCCTGATGGAGGGAATGTGTGAGTTCTTAGCGGATTTGTTCTGCAAATTGTATGAAATTAGGAGACCTAATGAAAACCTCTGATTTAAATACCCTGAACTCTGAGAAAGTGCTTTGATAGATATGTAATGTGTGATACAGGAATCCCAGAGACAAGAGCAGATAGGACAGGGTAAGGTGAAAATGGGATGTAGATCTAAGTCTTCCTTAGCTTTTAATTGGCTAGAAAAAATTATTGGAATTTATTATTTATTATACAAATAATTTTAATAGTAAATATATAAATTCGTGAAAATTTTAAAATAAATGAGGGTTAAATTTGGTGCTGCTCTGTCAAATTGTGGCAACCAGTTGGAAGGTTTGGAACGAAATATCTCCCTATTGTAAAGGCAAATCAATTATTAGCTTCAGCAACTATTTACCCATTTATCCTCATTTTGAATTCCAGCCCTATTGTTTTTCACATCCAGGCAGATCCACCAACATTTCTAGGAGGGGAGGAAAGCCTTTTATTCAAAACAAAACATTCAAACAATTTAGCAGGTGAGGAAATGATCACGAAAGGCATTTTGGTTTCCAATAGTTTCCAATAGATCAAACTGAGCAAATCAGAATTACGGCAATGCCGAACGTGAGAGCTCTGCTTGACTGCGGCTCCCGAGGCCTGGCGTGCTGGCGTCGAACCCCAGGGGTGGTGCTCCTGGCAGCCGCGCTGCCGCTTCCAGGATCATCTCAAAGAGAAACTCTCCTGGAGTTTCACGTCGTTTTGCATCAGGCTTACACCGCACCATAAATTTCACATGATCCTGATGTCAAGCCAAGGCTGTATCTAATCTTTTTAGGTGTTTACATACTCACCATAGATTGCGCTGCTCATCTACCCAGGCTGGGGCAAAACAGCCTCAGTTCACGTGAAAGAATCGGGAACCTTAGAAAACCTCGGGATATTATCCAAGTGTAGAGTTTCTACCAAAGTTTAGCTTTATGTTGCAAAGATTAAACTCTCAGACTATGTTTAGGGTCCCAGCAAAGAGTTAAATAGAACTTCATTCTTTTAATGATTTCACTTGTCTGTTCAGCGACTATCTCTCAAAGAGAACTAATTCCCTCACATATTTAACGTATAGTTTTGGCCACGTGGTTTTATTTTTGCTTTATTGATTGATTAAAAAAAGGTGTTCAGAATTTGAACGGAATTGTTTCCTTGGGAGTAGTTAACTATATTCCTAGTTTTGTTTGGATTTCCTGATTAATGAATTAGGACCCTTTCAACATACATGGATAGGTTTAAATTTTTCTTCACACTTCACATTAGTATATGAGGTTTGCCCTAAAATTCTGACTGTTAAGCATTTGCATAGACTTAAACATAAAACAGGCTAACACTCAGGAGAACAGTAATAAATTTTTTTTTGCATTAGCAATCGGTAGCAAAAAGAATTAGAACAAAATTCGTCATTACCCCCCGTCCACCATATAATCATCTCTGTCCAGGACAAACTGAACGCAGAACCCTGCCACTTTAGACCCACTTTGTGTCGGTATGAATGACAGGAAAATGCAAGAAAATGCTTATTGTACCTTAAGCGATATCACTATAAATAACAAAAGAAGATGTGTAATTTGGCCTCATATACATTTTTTCTCTTTATTAAAGCAGATACTGAGTTGCATTGACTTTTATTCTGGTCACAACTAACGAAACATTGCTTGAAAACTAGCTAGTATGAGAGTAACTTCATATTTTTATACATACCCACATCAACAACAGTTGTTCTGGCAATGAAATTGTAAAGGTAAACATTGTGCACAAAGCTTTTTTCAGGTTGTAATTTCGATATCTGAAGGCTATTGCAGAATTGCGGTGAGGAAAAAAACAGTGTTACCAAACGTGACCAAGTCTCCGGCCCAATAACCCTTTGGTGCATGTGTGCAATTTGTGTGATTTGATAGAGGAGAAACAATTAGTATAGAAACAAGCATAAATTTTCCTGCATCTTCCAAGAGTCACTAATGGAAACCAGTGGGAAAAGTGTGAAAGCAACACCACAGTGTCAGAGCTGCAGGGGTTATACATGCTTTGGGCGGATAAGCAGAGAGTAATATTTCTATTCATAGATAGAAGAACTGCTAACAAAATTATAATTGTATTTTTAAATATTTTGTTTTAAAATGATACACATGATTCCTTTTGCAGAACTAAGTACAACTGAACTCAAACACCTAGCAAATGATAAAACAGCACTAGACGCTTTGGAAAGGGGATGTTAGCGCGAGGGATTTGATCTTACAGGCTTATTTCTACATAGGAAGAAACTGTTATTTCAGTAGTAATGAGAAAGACCTGTATCAATCAGTCAATGTAATAAATAATTTGAAGGGGGGAGGAAGCCCAAACAAAATGCTGTTTATAAACTTCCATAAAATTCAGAACAGACTACTGGAGTACGTGCCTTAACTTCTCCGCACGGTTTGCCTGCATATAGACTGCAAAGTCTTACCACAGGCTGTGCCGAGTCGCTTTAGGAAAAGAAACTCAAGAGGCCCTGTCAGAAGACAACCGAGATGCACGGAGTACTGCTTTCAGCCGACAGAATCTTATTTGTAATGGGAAACCGTATCAATATTTGGAGCTGAGCCACTGTTTGGACAGGGATTTTCCAATTCCCCCACTGTGATTAGAAAAGGTATTTGGAATCTTTTGTCTATTTTAGTGCTTGGAGTTTTTTCAGATTCATTTCCAAACTATTTTTTCCAGACTATTTTGTTCTAGGAGATGTTTTAATTACAGGGGCTTTTTCATATGCTTGTTTATAGAGCAGGGTATTTCATGACCTCCATGCATTTAATAGCGCTACAAAGCTCCTAAAATGTAAGTTATGTGGGTAATACAAGATTAAGAATGAAGGATTCGGGAATTCTTTTTGCGACTCTTTCACGGATTCCTTCTGAGGCTAGTCTAAAATTGGTGCATTCATGGCCTTGGTCTGTAATTGCATCTTTCTGACAAAAACTCATTGCTGCACATTACCTCCTGAATGAGAAATCTGTAATCCTAATTAAGAGATACATTGGAATACAGCAGTAACCTAAACATCATTCTTTAAGTTGCAGCAGCACTGCCCTGGCTCTCCTGAACTGCGGCAGGCAAAGTTTAAGGACGGGATTAGCTCATTCATGCCTGAGAGAGCTCTGTCTCCAAAACTGCACTATTATTTAAACAAATATAAAGACCTTTAGTACATCTTATCTTTCAATCTACCCTGCCTTCCAGCCCCCACAATCCGAACTTTTGCTGGAAGCTTTATCATTTATAAAGAAAGAAAGAAAGAAAGAAAGCAATGTATCTGAGGACATCTTCAGGCCTCCAGCAATTCCACCCTCAGCAGCACTCCGCTCTGACTGGGAAGGCTGCTTCAAAGTTTGGGTAACATTACATGGCCTACAGCACAACAAGAAAATCGGATCTAACGATGTGGATAAGTTTCGTAACTAGAAGAATAGTAGAATAAACAGCCACAGGAGGCTGGAGTAATCATCGTCACGAGGGACAGTCAAGACAAGATCTAACGTCTGTCTTGCCTGCAAGAACTTCAGTCATGCTGGTGCAGGAGCTAGCTCAACCAAGAAAATCTATTCCTAGGGTCTCATAAAAACAACTTAACTTGACTGTACAAATTAAAAAGCAAAGGGGAGAAATCTGTATCAGGACTAACACTCTACTGCTTACTACTGCACAGCTCCTGGCAGGAGCTATGGAGGCTCTGCGGGAGCAGGGAATGTGTAACCGATTTCAGTAAGGGCTCTGGGAGATTCACCCGCAGGAGGCTATAATCTTAAGTGACAAAAAAAGCAGAACAGTTCTTTCAGGAGAAAAAATGCTTTGCTTAAAGAAACACTAGCAGTAAGCCACAAATTCAAGATTTGTCCTTCTGCAATCCACTGCTGTTTGGATTGGAATGTATAGCAGCAAATTCAAGTCCGCTGTCTTTATACTGAAAAATCCCTCTGTGTTCAGCTGTCAGACAGAGCATAGACCATTAAAGAGTTTCTTTTCTGGGGCACTGGGAATCTGGATCTAAAAACTTAATGCTTAAATTTGGCCTAACAGGAAAATGGAAAATGCTGAATAAGACTCGATCATTTGCCCAACTCCCTCCACATAACCAGCTTGAGACTGTTAACGTCTTACAGACCTCGACACAGCCGCGTACAGTGGGGGGACTCACACAGCCTGGGAGCCCGGGCAAGGCTGGCTTGTTCCATCGGCAGGCAGAGCCTTAGTTCTCTCTAAAACAAAGTTATGGCCTGCTACAAACCTCCTCCTCCTCTGCCACCCCCCAGTTGTCTGTCACTTGCCCCCGACAAACACGCACGCACACAGAAACAAACACCTCTCCACAGAGAAACTCCATCTACAGTTTTTAGAAAAATGTCTCAAGAGAAAAGATAAGGAGTTGTTCATGTGCCTCTCACCTGGCCGGGGTTCAGGAGAGATTCCTGAGCAATGACCGAAATTACCGACATCCAACAGAAAGCTACTTTCTCATGTTTATTCCTGTAAACTACAAACATAAGAAATGCTGAATCATAACTTAGAGAATAGAAACTCTGTAAAGGAAAAAAAAAAACACTTTCAAGCTTCCTCCCTTACTTTTTCTTCCTCCCTCCAACTTCAGACTTGGTGTTACTTTGCCAAAGACAGGTCATGGTTTGGATAGCACATCTCGCTCTGCACGCTCAGGACAGCAAGAAATGCAAAAAAAACCCAACACAAACACCTCCTCCCCAAACAACACCCAAGCGGCAGCTAAAGCAAGTGATTAGAGGAAATAAAATGAGGCAACAAGAACTGGCTAAAGCATCCAGCTCTGCTCTTTGCTGGGTTTCTCTTGAGGTTTTTGTTTTCTTTTTCTTTCTCTGAGTCACAGAGTAAGTCGGAAAGACCAACAAAAATCCTGATCCCTGGTCACAGCATTGAGCCAGATTCAGCTAGAATTTCAAGCCTGTGTTTAATCTACCTTTAAACGTGCCTTCAAAATAAAACAAGCTACTTTTTTTAACCTAGTCATAAAGTTTATTAAAATTGTTCATTAATGCTTCAAATGTAGCAAGAATGCATAGATCCCAAAATATACATATGTATTTTCTTATAGAAATAGATTATTCTTTATAATAAAAAAAACTGTAGGAACATCTTTAACAGATTACTCAATTCATGACTGACAGTTACACGAGATTGCATCATGTACACAGCATTCCCAGCCATGCTTATAGGATTGCATCACTTTGCCCTTGCTCTCCTCTCGCTCTTTTAAATAACCCCAGCGCCCAGCAGCCTGCAGAGCCCGCCCGGGGCCGGGGCCGGGGCCGGGGCCCCACCGCCGACAGCCTCCGGCCCCCGGCCAGCTCCCCGCGCCGCGGCGGGACCTTCCGCCAACATGTAAATAAAGACCAAAAAAAAAAAAAAACCCACAAAAAAAAAAAAAAAAAAAAAAAGAGAACCAACCCCAAACCGTCCAACCCCCCCGCCCCCCGGCTCTCCCTCGCCCCGGCCCGAGGGGAGCGCAGCGCGGGGCTCGGGGAGCCGGCGGCTCCGCTCGCCCCGCGGCCCGGCCGGGGGTCAGCAGCGAGGCGAGGAGGCGAGCAGGGGCTCGGGCAGCTGTTTGAACAAGTTCCTGAGGGTGCTGAGCTCCCGGGAGAGCTGCTCCACCTTCTTCTGCAGCCGCTCGTTCTCGGCCGTCAGTTCCAAGACTTTGTGCTGCGTCTCCAGGTTGCGCATTTTCGCTTTGTCGCGGCTCTTGCGCACCGCGATGTTGTTCCTCTCCCGGCGGAGCTTGTACTCGTCGCTGTGCTTGTCCACGCACTTCTTGGGCTTGTTCTTGCCCGCCGCGGGCGCGGAGTAGCCCCCGCCGCCGGCGGCGGACTTGGAGGACTCGGAGGGGTTGGGGGTGCCGGGGGGGCTGGAGGAGGAGGAGGTGGAGAGGTTCCCGCTGCTGCCGCTCGGCACCGACTGGTAACCCAGGTAGGAGCGCACGGTGCTGCCGTAGGGCGAGGACATGCCCCCCGGTCCCGGCCCGGCTCCCCCTTCTTCCTTACGGGGCCCTTTGCAAGAGTCCAGGGTCTCGAAGACCGGCTCCACCTTGGTTTCCACGATCTGGGGCGGGAAGCAGCCCGGCAGCCCCCCCGGCTTGTGGCTCTGGCTGGCGCAGGGGTGGCTGTGCCGGGCGAGGCTGATGTAGGTGTAGTCGGGCTTCTTGCTCCCGCCGCTGCCTTTATAGTCCTCGGCGAAGAGATCGGAAAGGAAATCTTGGCCGCCGCCGCTGCTGCAGGGAGGCTCAAAGTTGCCCCCTGCTGCTGCTGCGGGAGGAGGCGGCTGCGCCGGCTGCTGGGATGCTAAGGGGTCCAGGTAGGGGCTGAAGTCGATGGCTCTCTCGTGGTCCCCTACGGTGAGCTCGGTCATGGAGCGGCCCCCGGCCGCCCGCGGGTGCAGCTTGTTGAGAGCAGCCAGACAGTCCGCCTCGTAATAGAAATTAGCCACTTCCATGGATTTAAAGGCGGGCGGCTGGATGGGGAGGCATGCTGCGTCCCAGGCCACCAGGCGTTGCATGAAAGCAAAGGGGGATGCGGGGAGGAGAAAACGACGCAGGGGGGGCCCCCCCGGCAGAGGATCAAGCTGCCGCCGTCGGGGTGGGGGGCTCCAGACCCTGCCTCAGTCTCTGGCGCTGGGCACGGCCCCCGGCTGCGCTGCCCACCTGGGCTGGATCAGTCCCTGCGGCGCGGCGGGGCTTCACCGCTCCGGCTGCTGCGGCGGGAGCTGGCGCCTCTCCTCCGGACCATCTGGTTCTGGGTCCCGTGTCCTAAAGTCTCTGACTTAGGAAAGTTCCTTTCCTCAGTTATTTATAGGGGCGGTCGATCCCATAGCAACAGGCGCGTCACCGCCTGGCTGCCTGCCGCGCTGCACGCCCGGGAGCTGCTGGCCCCGGCCCCGGAGGAGGCACCCGCGGCGGGTCTGCCGTGCCGTGCCGTGCCGTGCCGCGCCGGGCCGGGCCGGGCTGGGCCGGGCCGGGCCGGGCCGGCCGGCGGAACGCGGGGCTCCGTGGGGCCGGAGCGGCCGCAGGGCCCCGCAGGTGAGGGGAGGGTCGCGGCTGGCCCGCTCGGCCCCGGCCGGGACCCGCGTGTGCGGGGACGCTGCCTGCCCCCCTCAGGCCTGGGCTCCGCGCTCCGCACCTGGGGCGAGGCTGGGGGCGGGCAGCGCAGGGGGGCGCGAACCCCGCCTGGCTCCCCCTTTGCCCCCGGGGAAACGAAGGCAGGAGGGATTTTTCCAAGTCCCTTTGCCAAGGCAGGGGAAAAGCTGCAAATGAAAGACAGATCCCGTTATTCTCCGTCCAGTGCCTGGCTACGGAGAGCCCAGGGGCGGGCGGGAGCGCCCGGGCGGCCGCGCACGGAGCCGCTTCCCCGCGGCGGGCAGGGAGCGGAGCGGCGGCGTTGGAGCAGGGCACGGCGCTGCTCCCGGCTTCGTGGCTGCCAGCGGCCAGGGCCGAGCAAACCCGCGCTCCCCTCCCCGTCTCTTCGTGCAGGGACGGTGGCCTTCAGGTTTGTCTCGGTGTATTGGCTCGACGTGACATGGTGCCGCTGTCAGGGGACGCGAGCGGTAGGAGTCTGTGCGCTGAAACCGGTGCAGCGCGATTCGGGAGGAAAAGGGGATACGTGCAGAGAAACATGGAATCCGAATGGTTTTGGAATCGCGGGGTAAGTTTGGGAAGGAAGACTGAATCTTGATGTCCGTTTTAATTAAAGACACCCACCTTGGGAATCAAACTTATATTTTCACTCTCTTACTCCCACATTTACCTGTCTACAAGCTGGTGATTCATCCGCAGAATAAAGGACATTAATTTAAAACAAAACATATAATTAAAGGAAGTAGGAGTGTCCTTCACCTCAGTAAAGAAGACCTAGCACTGCAGGGAAAATGACACTGCCTCTTAGAATAATGTGAAGCAATCCTGCGGTGTGGGAAATACTGTAACGTTAAGCCAGAGGAACAGGTATTGCATTATACGATTCAAACAGTCAACTGTTCATAATGTTCAAACCTCAGAACTTCGAAAAGAGGAAGAATTCAAGAATCGGTCAGTGGACCATCGGACTTTTTCTTTCTTTTATTTTTGTCGTTCGCTTTTTCTTTTCACGTTTTAAAAGAATTTTTTTCTTTCCATAACAAAAGTACCCTAACAGGTTTTCAGGCTTCAAATATTTCTAGTTCCATCTTTATCTACCAAGTTAATCTTTGGTGAGTGCACCAGAGATTAAATTGGAGCTGGGCCTGGCCAGAGAGCTGGGTCTGGAGGTTGTAGTTGGAGCCCATACCTTCATAAATACAAACATCTGTATTGGGTGCAAATACTGGCAAGTTGCAGTGAGCCAGGGCTTGTTCTTCTGGCTGTTTACTCCCTCGTTCTGCATCTTTATCCTGCATTCTGATCTGGCAGTTACGTCCAGCGGCTGCCCTAACTGGCCCTCGCAACTGAACTCTTGAAAACCGGTCTCATGTGCTTCCTACCTCCAAAACCCCTCCGGGACCCACAAGCAGAAGGTCTCCTGCCGTGGCGGCCTGCTGAAATGCATGCTAGGTCTTTCTTGGCATGACCCCAACAGGTCTCCAGCTTGCCACGGCCGTTGGCTACAATCGAACGCTAAAACTGGTTGGTAAATTTCCTGGGCAATTTTTCAAGATATTTTTGGAGATCTAAATTTGCCCTCTTCAAATTTCTGCCCTATTCTCTGCTGCTCTGCAGCAGAACGTTGTACTCTGCCCGGGCCGCTCTTCCCTAACAAAATAAGGTCTGTGCGACTGTCATGTGAAAGAGATTCTATCAGGGATGGTGTGGCCCACACCTCCTTTCCAGGCCAGCGCTGAGTAATGCCGGAGTCACAGAGATCACACGTCAGCCAGGGTGGTAATTGAGGTTGGATGCCCAGCTTGTCCTCTCCTTCTCTTCTGCCCCCTCACCTCCCTGCTGTACCTGGATCTCTTTAAACTTCCTCCAGCTCACCTCAAATCCCAACATCCACTCTCGTGGAGCCGACGGCCGTTCTCAGCTTCTCATGGGAACCTTGTTGGCGGGACTAACCACTTATCCAAACCCCTAGCATTCGGCAAGCAGGTTTTGAGCTAACTCTGGTCTCTTTTAAATTGTTTCTGCACTTGTCATAACAAATGCATGGCCAGAAATGGAGTTTTTGAAATGGGTACAGGTGC